>NW_026652294.1:20557334-21176003 GCF_009828535.3 Hylobates moloch | reverse complement strand
AAAAAAAAAAAAATTATTTTTGTAGAGACAGGGTCTTGCTATGTTGCCCAGGCTAAGACATAAACTTAATGTATTCCTTTTCTGCACCCATCTTGAGTCACTCCTTGCCAAAGACGGGTCTGAGGGTCAGTGCTCACTGAGGGTTATGCCATCCGCATGCATCAGCGGTTTAGAGCAAGAAGAGACCCAGCCTTTCCTTCATTTTATTAGGAGGAAACTGAGGCCCAGAGGAGTTGAGAGACTCCCCTTAGGTCCAGGGGTTCAGGAGAGAGTGGGGACAGAATCCCAGCTGCAGACCCCCAGCCAGTGCTCCCTTCCTCTGCGCCCCCCCACCCATCTGGACTTTCCATGGTAACTAAGCCTCCTCCAGTGTGGGAAGCAGTTACCTAGCAACTTCCCATAACCAGGTTAGAGCCGAGGGAGTGAGATACCACATGCTGCCTGCCCTGGGGAATTTAGATGTGTAGAAATGGGATCGCCCACGTCATAGTGTGACCACAAATGACCCTGCATAGAGCCATGCCTGGAAGCCCCTGTCGGGGAGAGTCTCACATCAGGATCAGTGAGTCTCAGGGATGATGGCACAGCCCTGGGCTGGCTGAGGCGTCCACCCCTGCAGTGGATGCAGGGCCCCACTGTGTACAGCGCTGGTTTCTCTGAACAGCATGGAACCTGCCCCTATTGACCTGCTGGCTCAGTGTGGATGGGGGATCCACAGAGGAAGGCTGATGGAAAGGCTGTGTCTGTGTCCTTGCAGGCGTCTCACTGTGGCAGGGGGAATGGCAGGGGAGCTGTGCTCCTTCATGCTGCCTCTTGTTCCCTAATTATGTCAAGAACTGTTTATGAAATGATATGATTGTAAAGTAAGTGACTCTTCCTATAATGTTCCCTGTATATTGGGTTTTGAAAGTCACCTGCCACCCCCACACCTTCACCTGCTTCTTCCTGTGGGCAGAGCCCTGCCTAGGTTCCCAGGTTCTGCCTCCTGAAGGGTCCTACCAATTGGCCTAAGCCAGTTATGGTGGCCTCATTCTCTTGGAGATGGCTGCCACCATTTCCAAATGGCTTGCCAGTGGGATCTGTGTGAATGGCTGCTGAAGGACCTCCAGGAAGGAAAGGGTTTTCTCATTGAGTAGAATTGGGAGAGAATGTGCCCCTTCTCCATTAGACATTGTCACATCTGCATGTGATGTCTGGAGCTGTAAGCCACTGAGAAGAGACACCACTGATGCTCAGAGACATCACTGATGCATTGTTGGGCCATTGTGTTAAGCCAGCCAATAGCTGTCTTGTCTCTGGACTTCTTGTGATGGGAAATCATGAGCCTCTTGTTGCTCTAGAGCCTTTTGGTCAGGCCTCTGTTTTTCGCCTCCAGCTCACTCACTTTGCACTAGCCTGAGTGGGCCGCTGAATAGATGCCTTGACAAGTCTTGGTATTAAAGGTAAAGCACCCAAAGAAAACAAATGTCCCTTATCTTTGATTTACTGACTAAATCAAAGATGGGACTCCCTGTTCCTTTATCTCCACAGTTGGAACTGAAATTGGACTAGCAGCTGCATGCCCAGCTCTTGCAGGTCTGAATAGACTTCTCCCTAAAGAGCCTGATAGCGTCCCTGGTATTTCCAGCATCTGGCACATTTCATTCATTCACTCACTCATGCGGTAGTGTGCTGGGGCTGGCTCCTATCTGCCCGTGAAAAACAATTGTGCACATCTCTTCCCAACTCTGGATTCAGTGATGTCATGTTGGTAGCCTGAAATCTGCCATGGTGGGAGTTGTTCTTTTTTAAGTAGACTTTTCTTTTTCAGCAGTTTTAGGATCACAGCAAGATGGAACAGAAGACACAGGGAGTTCCCAAATACCCCCTGTCCCCACACACGCACAGCCTCCCTCACTGTCAACATCCTCCAGCAGAGTGATATATTTGTTACAATTGTTGAGTCTACATTGACACACCATAATCACCCGAAATGCATAGTTTACATTAGGGTTCACTCTTCCTGTTGTGCATTCTATGGGTTTTGAAAAATGTGTCATGCCGTGTGTCTATTGTTGTGGCATCACACAGAGGAGTTTCACTGCCCTGAAAATCCTCCGGGCTCTGCTATTCATCCTCCCTCCCTCAACCCTTCCAACCACTTATCTTTTTACTGCCTCTCTAGTTTTTCCTTTTCCAGCATGCCATGTAGTTGAAACCGTACAGTGTGTAGCCTTTTCATATTGGCTTATTTCACATAGTAACATGCCTTTAAGGGCTGGGTGCGGTGGCTTATGCCTGTAATACCAGGACTTTGGGAGGCTGAGGTGGGTGGATCACCTGAGGTCAGGAGTTCAAAACCAGTCTGGCCAACATGGTGAAACCCCGTCCCTACTAAAAAAAAAAAAAAAAAAAAAAAAAAAAAAAAAAAAAAAAAAAAAAAAAAAAAAAATCAGCCAAGCATGGTGACAGGCACCTGTAATCCCAGCTACTTGGGAAGCAGAGGCAGGAGAATTGCTTGAACCAGGGAGGTGGAGGTTGCAGTGAGCTGAGATTATGCCACTCCAGCCTGGGTGACAGAGTGAAACTCTGTCTTAATAAAATAATAATAATAATAATAATAATAATAATATGCATTTAAGGGTTTTCATCTTTTCATAGCTTGGTAGCTCATTTCTTTCTGAATACTATTCTATTGTCCGGAGGTACCACAGTTTATTTATTCATTCACCTATTGTAGGACATTTTGGTTTCTTCTAAGTTTTGGCAATTATGAATAAAGCCACTATAAATATCCATGTCTAGGTCTTTGTGTGGATGTTTTCAACACCTTTCAGTAAATACCAAGGAGTGTGAATGCTGGATCCTATGACCAGAGTTAAATTTAGTTTTGCAAGAAACCATCAAACTCTCTTCCAAAGTGGCTGTACCATTTTGCCTTCCTACCATCAATGAATGACAGTTCCTGTTGTTTCACATCATCACCAGCATATGGTGTTGTCAGTATTATAGATATGGGGCATTCTTATAGGTGTGTGGTGATATTTCATTGTTTTCATTTGCATTTTCCTAATGACATATGATATTGAGCATCTTTTTATCTCCTCACTTGCCATCTATATCTTCTTCTGTGAGCTGTCTGTTCATGTCTTTTGCCCATTTTTAAATTGGGTGGTTCATTTTCTTATTGTGGAGTTTTGTTTTTGTTGTTGTTGTTTTTGAGATGGAGTCTTGCTCTGTTGCCCAGGCTAGAGTGAAGTGGCAGGAACCTGGCTCACTGTAACCTCCCGGGTTCAAACAATTTTCCTGCCTCAGCCTCCCAAGTAGCTGGGATTACAGGTGCCCGCCACCAAACCCGGCTAATTTTTGTATTTTTAGTAGAGACGGGGTTTCACTATCTTGGCCAGGCTGGTGTCAAACTCCTGACCTCATGATCCACTTGCCTCGGCCTCCCAAAGTGCTGGGATTACAGGCGTGAGCCACTGTGCCCTGCCTATTGAGTTTTAAGAGTTCTTTGTGTATCATAGTCCTTTATCAGATATATCTTCTGTACACATTTTCTCCTGGTCTGTGACTTGTCTTCCCATTCTCTTGGCATACGGTGGGAGTGTTTACACCACAGAATTGGCAAATACCACAAGTCAGGGCTTCCTCTCAGAGACAGCCAATTATTAAATCTTTACCAGCACATCACTGCATCTAGGCATCAACCATTTATTGACTGCACTGCTTGTCTTTGACCTAAAAAAGATTCGGTCTAGCAGAGGAGGCAGATCAGTGAATCACTTACAATGGTGTTCTGAGTATTGGGATAGGGGGAGAACAAGGTTACTACAGGAACATAACCAGGGGGGCTGGGGGGCGGGGCCACTTACATCAACCACAATATTGGGATGGTTTCCCAGTGCAGACCTTGAGCCCTGAGCTAATGATTTCAAAGTAAGTAACAGTTGTCTGGACCCACACTGCCCAGTAAGGTAGCTCCTTGCCACATGTGGCGATTTCAGTCATTCATACCAGGCACATTTTAAGTATTCAATAGCGACATGTGGCTAGTGGCTACCACATTGGATGGAGCAGATACAGAACTTTTCCCTCATCACAGAAAGTCCTAATGGACAGCCCTTGTCTAGACAAAACAGTGGGAGAGAGCATTCTGGGCAAAAAGAACAGAATGTAGGGAGACCAGAGGTCTTCGAAAACATGCCTCATTCTGGGAACCACAAATAGTTCTAAGGGACTGAAGTAAAGGGTGTTTGGGACTGGAGAGGTAGAAGATGTGGCTGAACGAACAAGGCAGCAGGCAGATCACAAAAGGCCTTTGATGCGAAGCTAAGGAGGTTAAACTCCAGCCTGAAGACTACGGAGAACCCAAGGATTTCAGCAGGAGCTTGGTATCATCTGCCTGTCTGTGAGTAAGATCTCCCTGACTGCGCTGGAGGCTGGATTACAGGGGGCCAGCCAGGAAGGCAGGGAGACGAGTGCTGAGACTATTGCAGTCATCAGGGAAAGAAGTGAGAGGTTTGAAGTAAGGCAGTGGCTGTGGAATGGGTGCAGAGAAGGGAAAGAGTTGAGAGAATGTGAAGGACCCAATGGCTGATTGTGTCTGACCCTGAAGAGGTGCTTTGTAAATATTTGTTGACTTACTGAATGGATTATAGCAAAACTTAAAACAATACAAGTGGGTGCACAGCTACTGGGCTTCTAATGGTATCTACTGCACAAATGGTGTGGTGCAGAGGACACCCTTGCCTTGGTATGGACAGGCTGAAGTGTTGACTTTAGACAAAGAAAACAGCAAATATTTTGACCATGCTAATCAGTCCCCAATGTGGGCTGCTGTGTTTCAGGTTAGCTTGGAGCTAACGATGGCATGTAGGTACATTCCCCTTCTTTTGAGTTCAAGGAGAAAGAGGCAACAGGGAAGAGTGAGAAGAGAGAGACGGAGGGAAGGGTTGGTATCCCCTGTTCTGTCTGATGGAGGGAGGGCTCGGCTGAGAAGGGAGCCAGCTGTGCTCATGGAAGATGCTGAGGGAGCCAGGGTCCAAGCAGTGCCTCTCAGAATTGGGCACAGGCCATTCTCCCCTCTACCTCTTCCCCAATCTCCTTGTCATGTGGACTGCAGGGCAGATTTGGTGTCTGAAGGATTGGGCCAATTCACCAGCAGATAAATGTGGTGCATAGTGGATCCGCAGCATCTGGGAAGGCATTGTCAGCAGAGGATGAGTGGGGCAACAGAACACTGGAACCAGAGTAGGAAGTGTGAGTATACTGGTGCCTAAACACGTGAGAGATACCAGCCTCCCTCTCTTGGCCTCTCGGAAGTTAACTGGAGGAGAATCCGAAGACAGTGGCTAAAGCTACTGGAACCTGGACATCATTGTAAATATGACCTTGTTTGCATCTACAGGTCTGTTAGGCCCAAGACAGTTGAGTTACAAAATGAGTAAATAGATGAGATGAAGCAGGTCCAATCATTCCCTCATTAGAAAAATATTTACTGAGCCTCTGTGTGCCATGCACAGTGCTAGATGCTGGGTGTACAATGGTTTACAAAACAGAGGTGACCCCTGCTCCGTGGAGCTTACAGCTCCAAGTTCACTTGAACTTGGGAGGCAGAGGCTGCAGTGAGCTGTAATAGCCACACAGCTCAGTCTGGCACCATCATCTGTGTACGTGCTATTCAGGAAAAGCACAGGATTCATGAGACCATCTTAGGGGAAGGATTATTTTAGATTACAGGGCAGGGGAAGACTGTTTGGAAGTGACATTTAAACACAGACCTGGGCCAGGCATGGTGGCTCACACCTGTAATCCCATCACTTTGGGAAGCCAAGGTGGGCGGATCACCTGAGATCAGGAGTTCAAGACCACCCTGGCCAACATGGTGAAACCCTGTCTGTACCAAAAATGCAAAAATTAGCCAGGCGTGGTGACATGACCCTGTAATGCCAGCTACTCGGGAGGCTGAGGTGGGAGAATCACTTGAACTTGGGAGGCAGAGGCTGCAGTGAGCTGAGACTGTGCCACTGCACTCCAGCCTGGGCAACAGAGCAAGACACCAACTCAAAACAAAAACAAAAGCAAAAAACAATTGGTTGCGAAGAGAATTACAGGTTGGATGAAAATTTGGAGACGATCCTGCGTTTGAAGGGCAGGGGAGGCAGAAGAGGAGGCTGAGGAGGGAGGCAGGGGCCAGACTTCACAGGGCCACATTAGGACTTTGGACTTAAGCCTAAATCCAGCAGGAAGGGGAGTGATGTGATCAGATTTATTTTTACAAAGATCGCTTTGGCATCTGTGTGGAGGACCAGATTACGGGAGAGAACGCAGGGAGAAAGGTATGAAAGCTGACAGTTGCCAAAGGGAGAGATGATGGTGGCATGGTCAAGATGATGGAGTAAAGTGGAGGAACTGAGGAGGCATTTTTTAAAAAGAATTGAGACAATCAAGGTTTTTCTCACACCCTTGCCTTAGTATAGACAGGCTGAAATGTTGGCTTAGACAAGGCAAACAGCAAATACTCTGGCCATGCTAATCTGTCCCGAGTGTGGGCTGCTGTGTTTTAGGTTAGCTGGGAGCACAGTCCCCTGCCTCAACCAGGGCCACATCTGACCAGAGTCAATTTTATGACTAAAGATTTCCTGAGAAACCTTTTACAACTTCTGCAATCTCTGCTGATGTTTAAAATAATTACTATTAGGAAATAGTAATTATTATAGGAAATTCCTGTTTTCATTTCATCTGAATTCCTCTCACATTACATTTTTTTAATTCTAGAGATAAGGATGCTAAAATAATAAGTCACCTGGGCAGCCAAATATGAATGACGTCATAATGACAGTTCTGAATTGCATCTGTCCCAAAGCCAAAGTGACCTATTCGTTAGCAGTGAAGAAAAATGGTCGAACATCCTCAGAAGAAGAGCTCAATTAGAGTTGTGCTCACTGCTAAGTTCTTTGCCTTTGCTCCTTAACACGTGGACCTAGCAATAGCACCCAGTAGCTCGTTAGAAATTCAGGACCAAGTTGGAAGCTGCATTTCAACATGATCCCCAGGCAATTCGTAGGCAGTTTAAATTTTGAGAAGCACCATGGTTAGATCGCCCTAGGGCCATCTAAAAGTGGGTGGGCAGTAGCAGGTGCCAGATATTTGAAATGCGGTAAGGCACAGCAAGTGGTTAGGAAAACCCAACAACTGGTCCAACAGGAACTGGCTTTTCTCTGGAAGCTTCAAGCTCCCAAGTCACAAAGAGTGTTGCAGCCAAACTCGGGGACAATGTGTTTGTTGGCTGCTGGTTGTGTGGCTGGTGAGAGGCGCTGGGTAGACCCTCCTCTGGTGCTGAAATGCTGTCAGGTAGAAACTAGGGCCCGTGGGGACACATGTGGAGGGGCTCCCCCTGGCAGCACCAGAGGCTGAGGGGGGTTGAGCTCTCTTTCCCCCTCCCCTTCATAATGTGGACAGTTTGGTTCTTGTCCTCTTTACCTGGCCGCTAAGAGCCCTCATTCCTTGTGGGTGGTTTGGGTGACTTTCCCGCTTCCTTCTGAACGGGGGCATGCTGCTGAGCAAGGGAAAGACGCTCTGGCATCTCAGTACAAAACACTCTTCAACAGCTTTTGCTAGAACAGAACACCGAGCTCCAGGGGTCCTGAAAGCTCTGCTTATACCGCCTGCCTATGGGGTCAGCTCCTGCAGGCCGATGACCCGTCACCCCTTGGTCTTGTTCTCACTCTCTACCTGAGGGGTATGCAACGCAGACACCAGACACAGCCTGGCCAAACAAGGACACTTTGTTTTATTACTGCTTTCTTGAGAAGTCTTTCAAGGCACAAAATCTCCACCAGAATCGAATCACAGACCTCCATCTAACTAGAGCTGGTCCTCCCACATCATCAGACAACTGGATGAAGTTTGTGGGCTGTTTAAAGCATATGCTTTGTAAATACTGTAAAATCAAACATTACTTATGGCTTTTATTTACTGCAGCATTTCACATTACCTAGCACCAAAATAGCTGAGGAGGTCTTCTCTGCCTTTGTTCTTTCTCTTCTGCTTCTTTGCTCCCTGCCTTCTGCAGCAGCGGTTTCTCTGCTCTGATTCTTTGTCTCCCCACTGCCTGGCCCTCCTCCTGCACCTCCTGCCCACCAACCCCACACCGCTCTCTTCCCTGGCCCCACTCACCCTCTCCCTTTCCTCCCCCTGTGCCTCTCACACTGCCCCTTGATCCTCCTGGATGTCTTAGCTACCTTTCCCTCTCTCTGCTTTCACTTCCAAAAGCTGTAGGTGCTCCTTACTCACGCTCGACTCCCCCCTGCCTCCGCCAGGCTATTTTCTTTTCCCTCTCGATACCCACCACAGAGTTCCTTTTTTCCTCTTTCCTCTAAAGGAAACATGGGGATCAGAGAACTGTAGAATCAGAGTCACAAGGGACACTGCTTGTGCTACACTGGCAGTTACTTCTGAGTCAGAAAATCTTTCTTCTCCGATCACCTTCAATAATGGCTGCCCCCAACCCCGTCCCTCCTTAGAGCAAGAGAGGCTGGGGAAGAGAAAACTTCCAGGCTCCCTCACCAACACTTTCACCCCTCTTTCCTGTCTCAGCACACACACAGACACACAGATGCATGCACACACATGTCCACACATGCAGGAATGTACACATATGCATACACAAGCACATATGTATACACACAGGAGGGCACACACATGTGCGTGTAAGCACACATGTGCACACCCACAGGGGTACACACCCACACCCACAAACTCCAAGTGCCCTTGGTGCAGAAAGGGTTTGCACCCGGCCTCCCCTAAGGTCCTGAGCTTCCTCTCCAGTGTCTCCTTCGCCCCTGGCCAGGCTGACCTGTGCTGCGCACCTCCAGGGTGAGCACTTGGACACATGATTCTAGCTTGAGGGGATGGAGAGGGACACCCATGGTGGGGTTCCTTGCTCCAGGTGCAACTCTTGGGCAGCGGGAGGACAGCAGTGGTCAGACTGAACAGGAAGCTGGTGTCAAAGCCAGCTTCCACCTGGGGTCATGTTTAGTCAATCAATTCACAGTCAGGCTCTTACCAAGTGGGCTTCTTTCCATGCCCCTGGGCAAGGCGTCTTCAAAACAGAAAATCAAGAGGGAAAATGAACAGAGCCCTGAAGACACACCCTTGTAACCATAAAACAATGACTCTAAAATTCAGCATTCTCAGCTAGAGCTTCCTCAAGCACTTTACGGAACCTAGGATGCTATTTGCTTCATAGCTGGGGAAACAGAGATTCCATTGAGTAAGCTGCTTGGGGATTGTGGAAAATTCCTCAATTTCCCAGTACTTGGCTCCTCACATTGGAACATTCATTTGAAAGACCCAAGGAATATTAATTTGAACAGAGATGAATTTCTCAGCTAGGTGTTGACTAGGAGGCCAGCCTCACACAGGCGGGGTCTCTCCAACCCAGTCCTGCCGCCACATCCCCGCTCAGACTCGCTTGGCTGCCCACAGCAGTGGGCTGCACCTTAATTCCTAATGCAGCAGTGCCCACCCCTTGGAGAACAGGAGGAGAGCTGCCCTGCAAGCCCTCCAGGTGAGCGGGGCTTGCAGGTCAGCTAAAACGTCCCCCACCAAGTTCAACCCCACCCTGTCGTTCTGTGTTCAATGCCGAGGTGTGGTCTCTGCTTAGCTGTTCTCCGTGAAAATTCCCAAGACAAGGAGGAAGCAGTGACAGCTGAAGGCCAGGACTCCATTTCATTTCCCTGCCCCCCTCCCAACTCCCCCACTGCCTTCCACACACCCCTGAGGGGGGCAGAAAAGCAAGTGTGAATATTATTCTCCACCTGAGTTCTCTTTTGCATCAACTAATTACCAGCCTGATTGCCAATAAATTACTAGTATAAAAAGTTGTGTGTGTACACAGGCAGACGTAGATAGATGCATGTATATATAGTCATGGAGTCCAGCCTTTTTTCCTTGCCCTCTTTCTTATGGGCAGCTCCAGACAAAAAGCTTCTGTCCCCTGAAGGGTTCATCGGGTCATGGGTGCCACGTAGTTGGCAGGGAAGAGGCCCAGCTTGTTGTGCAGGCGGCCGGTCCACCAGGATGGGTTGGAGCTATCCAGGACCTCCACCACCTCCCCGCTGTGGAACCCCAGCTCGTCATCCTCCAGGGCCTCAAAGTCGTACAGCGCCCGGGCCCACCGCACTCGCTGTTGGGGGAAGCACAGAAGAGGCTCTGCTGAGCTGTGGGCTGGGCAGGCAGGGGAGGGTCTGCTGGCTCCTCCCACCATATTCAAGTCTTTGAGAGCAACATTCCCTGAAGGCTGACCCCTCTCCGGCTTAAAAAAATTTTTTTTGTAGAGATGGGGTCTTACTATGTTGCTCAGGCTGGTTTTGAACCCTTGGCCTCAAGCAATCCTCCCGCCTTGGCCTCCCAAGTAGCTAGAACTACAGGTGTGAGCCACCATGCCCGGCTACCCTGCTGCAATTTAAATCAGATACCTATGCACAGGCCTGAGCAAGAAGTTCCCAGAATGCACCAGCGTCACTCTGGAGACCCAGGACTTTTACCAACAGATGTTATTGTCCCAAGCCCCAATAGACTCCCTGAGAACCACTCTCTCCACATCAATAGGTGGTATTTTTATCTTGAGTGACAAACAGAATGGCAACATGCCCCAAACAACAGCCCTTGGAGTTAGGGCAATCAAGTCACGAGTCAAGATGGATCACAGGCCAGGCACGGTGGCTCACGCCTGTAATCCCAGCACTTTGGGAGGCTGAGGTAGGAGGATTGCTTGAGCCTAGGAGTTCCAGACCAGCCTGGGCAATATAGCGAGAGCTTATCGCTACAAATAATATACCTAGCTACTTGGGAAGTGGAGGCAGGAGGATCGCTTGAGCCCAGGAGTTTGAATCTGCAGTGAGCCATGATTGTGCCACTGCACTCAAGCCTGGGAGACAGAGTGAGACCCTGTCTCAAAAAACAAAAAAAAAGATGCAATGATAAAGGCAATGTTAAAGGACTATGATAAAGATGATAAAGAACTAGAACCGAGAACTATGAGAACAGGGAAGACCTGGCACCAGACTGAGATCAACAGACTGGACAGTGCTGGCACAGCCCCAGGCCTCCCCAGACATTCCATCACCTCTCGTTTGAGCTGTGTGTGCATTTGTGTTTTGTTTTGTTTTGTTTTTTGAGATGGAGTTTTGCTCTTCTTGCCCAGGATGGAGTACAACGGCGCAATCTTGGCTCACTGCAACCTCCGCCTCCTGGGTTCAAGCAATTCTCCTGCCTCAGCCTCCCAAGTAGCTGGGATTACTGGCGTCTGCCACTGTGCCTGGCTAATTTTTGTATTTTTAGTAGACGTGAGGTTTCACCATGTTGGCCAGGCTGGTTTCGAACTTCTGACCTGAGGTGATCCACCTGCCTTGGCCTCCCAAAATGTTGGGATTACAGGTGTGAGCCACTGTGCCCGGCCAGATCTGTGTGGTTTGAGTCTCTCCTGCCTCATCTCCTCCATTGAGCTCTGTCCCAGGGCCCTTCCCCAGGGATCCCAGAGAAGGACAGTTCCCATACCCCTGCCGCCTGGAGCTGCACTGGGTCTGTGTGTCTCCGATGCATGAGGGCCGCATTCATTTCACTGCCCAAGCCGGTGCCACAGTGCCCATCATTTATGTCAAGGCTGCCTCCTCGGCGTTCCTAGAAACGTACAACAGAAGACCGGTCACTCCACTGCCAGGACATCTCCCACCGGTTCCCCCAGTGCCTTGCTCAGATGCCATCCACACAGCCGGTATATTCCAGGAATACTTACTGATAATGACAATAAACCCTCCACGTTGAGGAGGACCTAAGGTCTAAAGGCACCTTAGATGCTGAAGGCAAAGAAGGCAAAGGCGGGTTTTATTTATTCAGTCAAGAAATATTTATCAGGCACCTACCATGTTTCCAGTAGCAGACGCAAGGGAAACATAGCTGGAAAGAGAAGGTCTCTGGCTTCATGGAGCTTCCATTTAGAGGGGGAACCATGCACATTTAAGTGGTAAGTGAGCAGAGAGAAGAAATGTCTGTATCTGCCTGGGAAATCAAGGAAGGCTTCACAGAGGAGGTCATGCTTGAACTCCAGCTTAAAGGAGCGGTAGGGCTGCCCAAGGAGGGGCTCATCAGGCAGAGGGATCAGCATATAAAATGCCACAAAGGCATGAGAGGAAACGCAATGGACCATTCGGGTAACTAAGGTAGTGTGGGGGGTTGCTGGAATGCGTGTTTGCATGGGGAGTTGGCGGGGAGGCAGCAGGGATGAGGCTGGGGAAATAGATTCTGGCAGCTCACAAAGGACTTTGTGTGCCCTGCTAAGGAATTCAGGAACGATGTTATCTGGCTGTATTGTCCATCTCAGTAAGCCGCCTGAAATCCCATCGGGAACAAGGGTGGGGGGATAAATAAGTAATAAACAAGGCTCTGTTGTGGGTATTAAGCCTTTTTTTCTTGTGGATCTCAACAGCCAGATGGGCTAAGGGGCATGAATAGGTTTGGAATTGTGCTGGTAGGAAAATGAAGCAATTGTTTACTGAGTCCTCAGGGGAAGTGTGTGTGTGTGTGAGTGTGTGTGTGTGAGTGTGTGTGTGTTCAGGCAGGAGCCATTTAATTCACAGAGATGTCTCTGCCAAGAGCAGTTTCTCTATTTCTGCCATTTGTGGGGGGGGGGGGGGCATCCAGGGTCTTCATCATGAACTCTCTGAGACCTAAAGAGGCTGGGCCAGGCCTGGAGGACAGGCAGGTTCTCCTTTCCACCGTACTGTGCCCACTGCCTTCTTTCCAGATACCTGGTGGAAATGGTGGTGCTGCAGATACCGCTGCTGTGGGGGCTGCTGCAGCTGCTGGGGCGCTGGGGCATATTGCAGAGGCTGTGGCTGGTGCTGGTGCTGCTGCAGGGGAAGGGTGGGGGGGTGATCCGACAGCTTCCGGTTCATCGAAGGCCGGATTTCTTCTCCCACAGCCCCACTGAGGTGTAGGCCTCCCTGGGACCTCCGGTCCAGGCTGTTGCCCCGGTGACCCTGGGAGAGAGAACAGAGATGCTGCAGATGCATTCTCCTCTCTGATCTTCTGGCCCTTCCCCACCCTTGGGCAGTTGTTCCCAGACCCTGCTCATCTGGCTCCAAGAAATAGCTGGTGGGGTGGGGGCAGCTGAAAGATAATTGATGCTTTAGACCTTCACATTTTCCAAAGTGGCCTCTGCATTCTCAGATCCTCCCAGTTTTAGGAGTGCAGGTCTCTGGTTCACAGACCAACACTTTCTGCCTGGTAGCCATTTAGTCCATTTCTAGGGCGCTTGTTTTTTCTCTGTGTAATCAAGCTGAAATATTCCATTTTACTGATACAATGCCACCCCTTCTTATCACATGTTGCCACACCACTGGACATCCTACCCTCCAGATAAGCTCCACCGTTGACTTTGCATGATTTTGAACTGTCATTTATAGCCTGGTGATAGAGACCCAAACAGCAACATTCTTGCAACACCATGGGAACCAGGCCTGCCGCAGGGCTGGGCGTGGGGGAAGAAGTAAGGCCTTTTTCCCTAATGTTACAACAACCTTACAGATCAGAAATACCGTATTGTTATTTTCATTTAACAAACAATTATGTGGGACCCTGGGGGTAGCATATACCAGGCACTGTTCTAAGTGCTTTACAAATATCAACTCATTTAATCCCGTTTAATGCAATTTTATATTGCTTCTCTGAATGCACACCCTAGTGAGTTAATACCTCTGTCCGTTTCCTGGTTAGAGTGATTCACAAGGTCTTGGCTAGCCTTTGTTTTGCTTTCTGAACTTCTGTGTGCATTTGGTGGTAACTTCTTTTCTCCTTTGGCAGTAACTTCTCAGGCTTAAAAGCAACTAGGGACTCGAAAAAGGAAGATTTTCTTGACTTCCCCAAAGCACACATTGCTTTCAGTCTCAATACCTTTTCAAATAACCTGTCCCTAGGATTTCAGCTATTCTAGTGAATGCTTCTTCCTATGATACCCGTCTCTTATAACTATGTTATTTCCTTTGAAAAACAGTTCATAAATTGGTGTGTGTGTGTGTGTGTGTGTGTGTGAGTGTGTGCATGTGTGAATTTACTTATGGGAGGCAAGTTAACATGTTCTTAGTGCTTAATATGGACCAGACTCTGGTAGTGCTTAGCTGTATTAAGTCATTTAATCCTCACAACAGCCCAGTGAGGGAGGTTTTATTGTTCTCTCCGTTCTGCAGATGAGAAAATTGATACTCAAGGTTTCTTAACTTGGCTAGGTAACACAGGTAGCTAAGCGATTAAAGCAGGATTTCATACCAGGTCTGTCTGACGCATTTCCTTTTAAAGCAATAGTCTGTATTCCAAACAGTTGCAACAGCAATAATTCCAAGTACGGTTTTCTCCTCCCATGTCCTCCCCACCCCTAATCCCATCATAAAACTCCACATGCTGATTTAACTCCTGAACTTTAGGCTGTTCCCTAATGCCCCTGTCTGTAGCACCCCCAACTCCTTCATCCTTGGGCAACTCTTGAGCTAGGTTGAAAACTTTGGTGTAGCAATGTCTATGAATAACAAAAAAACAGCACCTGTGGTAAGAGCTGATGCTTGCTGAGTGCAGTGTGATGAGGAATGACGTGAGGCACGGGATGCATTATCTTCTCCAACCTTCACAGCCATTCTGGGAGGTAGATATTACCATTGTCCCTACTTTATGGATGAGGAAACTGAGGCTCAGAGAACTTTCCAAAGTCACACAACTAGGAAGTGTTAAGTTGAGATCTGACCTCAGAGCTCTGAGCTCTGTCTTTCAGTATACTCAGAGCATCTACCTATCCTATGCATTTTTCCTGATGGTTCATATGAGAACTCGGGCTGCCTAAAATCTCTAGATTGGGGTCGGTCGGACCTGAAGCATACCTGATCTTCTCGGGTTCTGTCTCTAAGGAAGATCTGCTTCTGTCTGGAGATGGAATTTGTCCTGTAGTAGTCCACCAGCTTATTTAGGGATGGAAACTTCTCAGTCCACAGAAAGTAATTACCCTTGTTGTCTCGCATGACCTTGAAGTGTTGAACGTCATCCTCATGCCTGGAGATCAAGGCAAAACGAAATTGTATGTTACACGGTGATAATGTCACCACCTCCAGGCTGCTCGCATCTGGGATGGTGGAGTTCTCTTTGAGCAGGAGATGTAGATATGGATGACTCACTCATCACTGGGCAGGTGGGCCAGCCCAGTCAGGCTTTGGCAGGAACTTTGTAGGATGGACCACTTAGGATACAGGCTATGCTAGATGGGATTTACATCAGCAGAAGGTAATCAGATGAGCTAAAATTTGTTTTGGACACTGGAACTAACCTTTTACAAGAAAAGCATGTTCCAAGTGACTTAACGACTAAGAGATCAAAGACCTTTTCACAATGTTTATTTGCAAGATGTCAACGGGGGTATTTCAAGCTCCTATTATCTTTCTGTTACCAGAAATACTCTGAACCATCTCCTTTAAGCCCATAAGCTAGCACTGGCAGGTAAGAAGCTACTCTCTTTCGTAAGAAATATGTCACATTTTTTCTCTATGTAATAAGGATCTCTTGATCTTGGTTTATGTTTTGCATAAATAAGGTTACAAAGTGTTTTCAGCTTTTGGTGAAATAGCTTTGTATGAAATATGGAGTTTTTGTTTGTTTGTTTTTTGTTTTTTTGAGATGGAGTCTCACTCTGTCGCCCAGGCTGGAGTGCAATGGTGCGATCTCTGCTCACTGCACCCTCTGCCTCCCAGGTTCAAATGATTCTCCTGTCTCAGCCTCCTGAGGAGCTGGGATTACAGGCACCCACCACCACGTCTTTAGTAAAGATGGGGTTTCACCATGTTGGTCAGGCTGGTCTTGAAGTCCAGACCTCTGGTGATCCACCCACCTTGGCCTCCCAAAGTGCTGGGATTACAGGCGTGAGGCACTGCACCCGGTGAAATGATAGAGTTTTAATTGGCAAGGATCTTGGAGATTGTTTAGCTTTACTTCTCCATTTTACAGATGAGGACACTGAGGCTCAGAGAGGTGCAGGGGCTTGGTCAAGGTCACTGCTGAGTGAGGGCTGAGGCCAGAACCCTGAGTCTCTGACTCCAGTCTAGTGAGCTTGGCCTGTCACGCCACGTAAACATGATAACTTCTTCTTTTTTTTTTTCCTTTCAAACGAGTTGGTTTAATTTCAGGTGATACAAAGTTTAGGGTAGAACAAGGACCAAAGAGCAGATTCTGGCAAGATTCTGAGCTGGTTTTACTTTAAACTCACAGTTACGGTAGGAATGACTTAGTGAAAACAACTAAAGAGATGACGAGCCACTGTAAGATTTTTTTTTTTTACAAAAGTTTATTCTTAAATGTACAACAGCTCCAAGACAACACTTAATTCCAGCTATAGGTGGCAAAAGATGTTATGGGAGGGAATAGAGAGGTTTAAATACAGATGAAATAAAGGGTCACCATCTCCTCAGGCACAAGGAACAGCTTACTTTTTGCCAGATTTCTTAATTCCACCTGTGGCCAAGGGCCCCTTCCCCACGGCCTTCGCTTTTAGCTCCTCGAGTTTCTTCTGCTCCTCTTTTTGTTTCTGCTTGAAAGCCTTTTCCTCCTCGTCCATCTCCTTGGCCTGCTTCTTGGGCTGTTTCAGTGGCTTCTTGTTGCCACCTTCGCGGCCAGACATGGCACCTGCCGCCCCTTCCCCAGACCCTGCCACTGGACAATAACTTCTTTTAGATCAGTACCTTTTGTTGCCAGTCTGGACTCACAAGTGATGGTACACATTCGAACCAGGGCTAGAGAAAATGGATTTTACCCATCTAGGAAGGGTAGGCTTAGCCTTTACCATTAGATCCAGTTTTACTTCATTGCCAAGTCATTCTCTTTTGGATGTAAAGTTTATTTTTCAAACAGACATACATTTATATCTAAAAATAAACTGGCACTAATGATGCCAATTGCCTGATGTAAAAGAAAGGTCAAGAATTTTAAAGGGTCTCGGAGAGTAAAGATACCTCTGAGAGTAAGTGGAGGTTTCTTAGGGATGGATTTAGGGATCTGTGTTAAGAAGGAGATGGAAATTCTGACCCTCAATCGCATCTTATGTGCTGGGATTTGCTCACAGCTGGGTGAAGCCAAAGGTTGTACAAGTGGCCTCTTGCTTGACTGATTTGGGGTGGTAATCAACATATTGCAATCACTGCATGGTCTTCCCCTTGGTTTTGGCCACCAATAGATACTTTCTTCATTCTAAGACAACATAGATCAACTCAAAGTCATTATCCTTCACATCCGGGTGAGGAAGAGAAAATATTCTTGTGATATTATAATTTTTCATCCACCACTTCAAAGAACTCAGAGTGTGAAACATTGACCCTTTTACTCTCATAAGCTGTAAGTATGGATGTGAGGGTTGCAGCTAGTCATCTGGGTCTACAAGGAGAGGATGGCCTGACCATTGTCTCAAGCCTGAAGAGGAACAAAAGAAAGGATGCGACTCAGGGTGCTGGACTCCAAAATCTGGTGTTTTCGGCCCTTAACAAATGCTGAGTGATAGAACTACAATTAGCTCTTAATTATCTGTGCCCATGACAGATGTAAAAATAATTAACAATGATTTTGCTTTGGAAAATATTATATTACATTTCTGCAGAAGACGTGATAATGATTACGGTAATTGTCACCATAACTAGAAGCTTCATCGCCTCAATATCAGGGGAAGACTTTGGTAGAAGTCAAGGCTGTTTTGTAGAACTCACTTTAATAAAGGAAATATAAACCATAGTTCTGGGTCCGGGCACAGTGGGTCACGCCTGTAATCCTAGCACTTTGGGAGGCTGAGGCGGGCGGATCACATGAGGCCAGGAGTTCAAGACCAGCCTGGCCAACATGACGAAACCCTGTCTCTACTGAAAAAAACCACACACACACAAATTAGCCAGGTGTAGTGGTGCGAACCTATGGTCCCAGCTACTAGGGAGGCCAAGGCACGAGAATCGCTTTGAACCTGGGAGGCGGAGGTTGCAGGGAGCCGAGATTACGCCACTGCACTCCAGCCTGGGCGACAGAGCGAGAGTCTGTCTCAAAAAACCAACAAAACCACAAAAACCACAGTTTCTAGCTGAAAAAGCCAGAGTCATCTTCATGCAAACCAAAGGCCCAAGAGATACCCTCAGTCTAACAA
Source organism: Hylobates moloch (assembly GCF_009828535.3). Taxonomy (NCBI): domain Eukaryota; kingdom Metazoa; phylum Chordata; class Mammalia; order Primates; family Hylobatidae; genus Hylobates; species Hylobates moloch. Next base: position 21,157,807 of record NW_026652294.1, on the reverse strand, counting down.
ATTACTTGGTCAAGTTTATGATGGGGTAGAGAGGGGAGGCTTAAGGAATAGATTTGACCTGTAATATATATACACACATGTTAAATATAATATATGTATAACTGTTTTTTCTAATAATATATGTATATAATATATATAAATAATTTTTTTCTCTTGAGACGGGGTCTTGCTCTGTCACCCAGGCTAGAGTGCAGTGGCGCGATCGATCTTGGCTCACTGCAGCCTCAACCGCCCAGGCTCCAACAGTCCTTTCAACCTCAGCCTCCCAAGTAGTTGGGACCACAGGCATGAGCCACTGCACTGGGTTAATTTTTTATTTTTAGTAAAGATGAGGTCTCGCTATGTTGCCCTGGCTGGTCTCCAACTCCTTGGCTCAAGCAATCCTCCCACCTCAGCCTCCCAAAGTGCTGGGATTACAGGCATGAGCCACCGCGCCCGACCCTGACTTGTAATATATGTTAATGGAGCGAAATTTCATTAATTAAGACCTAACAAGATTAGAATTTGTGATACATCAATATTGGCCTGAACTAAAGTTAACCATTCTCCAAGCTATGAAAATAAAGTTTTTATTGAGGATAATTAAGAGTTTAAGCAAGATTGCAAGGGCAATGCTAAAGAGACCACTTTAAAGGTATGTATGCATACAAATTATTGACCTGTTATTTTAAGTCCTTCCTACCTATCCTTTCAAATGTCCATTCTTTCTAAATAGCAAAGTGGCCACAGTTTATTACTTGAGGTTGGATTTCTGTCCTTAAAACAAAGCTTTATGCCTTTCAAAATATATTGAATAAACCAGATCGGTATTTCCTGTCAATAACTTGACAGTAAGGTTTTACTGTACTTCTCCTGATCTGCTAACAGCATTACATTCTTGCAGTTTCACATGTGGTCAAGTGTGATACGTGACTTGCGATCCCCAACATGCTGACCACACACAGTGTGTTCTGAACTGGGCTTCTGAGTTTGGGGCTGAATAATGTCTACACGTGGACTGAGTCACTTCCTACGGGGTGCTGCACCTTGGTGAGATTTCGCTGTTACAGTCCTCCCCCACTCCTGGCCCTCTGTTCTGTTGTTTTCGGTCTTGCTGTACTGTACTGTGTTGAAGCAGCCTTTCTTTTTGTTCAGCTGCCTACAACTATACATGTATTTGTTGGGGCTCAGAAAACGACACCCCCTGGCATGCTGAGTGCTTCGAACCAAAGGAGATTGGAAGGTTTCAGAAGCAGCCTTGGAAGCAAAGTCTTCCTTTGGCCTTCTCCTGCCCTCCTGTTTCCCGCTCCTCTTTCTCCCCCTGAGTGAGTCATAGAAATTAGAATTCCTCTTCCCCACAGCGGGTCAGAGAGACTAGAAGGGTCACTACGAGGGAGGCCAAGGCAGGAGGATTACTCGAGGCCAGGAGTTGGAGATCAGCCCAGGCAACACAGTAAGACCCAGTCTCTACAAAGAAATAAGTTAAAAAAAATATTAGCCAGGTGTGGTGGTGTGCACCTGTATCCCCAGCTACTTGAGAGGCTGAGGTGGGAAGATGGCTTGACTGTGGGACACAGAGGCTGTGGTGAGTGATGATTGCATCACTGCACTCCAGCCTGGGCGACAGATCAAGACCCTGTCTCCAAAAAAAAAAAAAGAGAAGACTTGGGACAGGCCTTGTTCAGTTTCCCACCGCAGTCTGTTACCTTAGATCAAACCCCCTTTGTCCAATCCCATTTCTACAGGGCTGTCTGTCCTTTGTCGAACCTAAGCATAAAAACAAACGGCTTTCCCTGGGTCTTGGGTCTTCATTTCTGAGGGCTTCTGTGTCACACGAGTCTTTGATTAAATAAATGTGTCCACTCTCCTCTTGTTAACCTGTCTTGTAGGAGTGTCAGCTGTGACTCCTCTGATGGGCGAAGAAAGGTGCCACAACGTTTCCGCCCCTGTATATCCTACAGCAATGACTTGAGATTTCTATTTTTCCCTGACTCTTCTTCAGATATGCATCAATCATAAAAGAAAAGGTTAAGATTTAAACCCCCAGATGGATCTGGACAAGTGGGAGTTCTCCTCCTCCTACCCCTCCTTCCTTCCACAAATACTCACTGAGTGTCTCTATTTTATGCAAGACACTGTTAAAGGCATAAAGATGAAGGAGAGGAAAATCCTGCCCTTCCAGAAGCACCTGGGCTAGAAGGGGAGGCAGATGGGCACAGAAATAATTTTGAACACACACCAGTGTTCTAAAGAGTGGTGTGTGCATGTTTTGGGAAGGCGCTGGGAGCAGCAGGTTGTGAAGCTGCTGCCATGCTTGGCCCCTAGGCCACCATGCTTCTGACCACTGGGTCATATTCCAGAGGTCCCTTCATGGCTTCAGCATTCTGTGAGGTTAACAGGCCGAGAAGGGCCAAGACAGTGTCAGGAATGGTCAGTACCTGACAGAGATGGAGAAGTCCCCTGGGGAGCTCTGGCTGGCCCGGATGATGAAGAAACCAACCTCCTTGCCCATGAGTAAGTTCTCTGCCTGGTGTCGAGAGAGGCCTTCGTGAAACCATCTGTGGGGCGAGATCAAACAAGAGGATCAGGATGAGACACAGGAGTGACAGGAGGGAGACGTGGAGAAGAGGTGACCCAGAGGGAAAGAGGCCGGGGACTCTGTACAGTAGGGAGCAGAGAGAGACCAAAAGGGGCCAGGTGCTGTTTGAAATCAAACCAATGCTCCAGGCAGCTTTCAGGAAAGGCGAGGGAGCATTCCCCTTGATTCACCCTCTTTGTTCCTTCTCTCCAGGAGAAGTCTCTCTCCAGCCTGGGAAACGAATCATGGAAATGTGTCACTGCACCAAAATGGGGCAGTGTGGGAGTGACTCACTGCAGGAAGCAGCCGCCTGCCGGCAGCTGCGGAAGAGATAGACCAGAGCTGTGGGGACAGAGGATGCACCGGAGAGGGAAAGGAAGGCTTCAGGCACTGGAGCCAACCAGGTGCAGCTGGCTGAGCAGGGCCTGGGGCGCTCATGCCTGCACTGAGGCCTCAGTGGCCTAGAGGTTCCTCCCTGGGCATTAAAGGAAAGTTATAGCCCAGGGCATCACATTACCTCGGCTGACATGGAGCACAAGGGGGCTTTGCTCAGTGTGCCCAGCAGAGGCTGCAGTGTTACTAGGGAGTCCAGTGTACACGCTTGGAAATGAGCGAGGCTGGCAGGCGCCAGAGAGTGGCGTCTATATAACCGCATCCTGGGCCTGCCCAAAAAAATCCAGGCTGGGACATAATCTTTACTGTGGAAAAGAAGAAACAGGAGAAATTGCTCTTTCAGCAGAACGGTCAGGGTGGCAGCCCCTGGAGGTACAGCTGCACACAGCGTGGCATGTATGAAATAGGTCAAACACTTACACAGGGCCAGGCAAGCTGTGGCTGCAGCCTCAAGGCAGGAGGCCAGAGACCTCTCTCCACTACAGACAAGCAAAATGAGTGTCTGCAATCACTCAGCGGCCAAAGGCGGGACTGTGTCACATTGCTTCAAGGTGGCTGCTCTAATTGCTGTCACCAGAAGGATCATACGCATGTTCCTTTAAGATAAAAGCCCGTCAGGCCTTGGCTTTGGATTCCTTTGTGAGCAATTCTCTGTGCTTTCTAGAATTTGGGAACCTGAGACATGGGTAGCAGGAAGGATGTACTTATTGGAGACTGAGTCCCCCACTGGGACTGAGGGGGAAGGTTGGCTGTGCTCTGAGGGGGCTGAAAGCAGCAGTTTCTGGTGGGCTGGAGATTCTCTCTGAGTATTTGCCACACAATTCTACAGGGCTAAACAAGAGGCCACCACACACACCACTGCCATGTGTGGGAAATGTAATGGGGATGGGAAAAGGAATGGAGTGTGCAGCACAGCAGCCATATCGCAAAGGAAACATTTTAGAAGTGAAGGGGATTTAGGAAATACACATTTGTCCTCTGACTGCAATCTGATGGGGGCTTCTTTCAAGATTTGTAAAAATCACCACACATTGCATATTAGACATGAGTGGTCACGGTTTCAATAATACATATTCATTCATTCATTCATTCATTCATTCATTCATTCATTCATTCAACAGCTTTACTGAACATCTAGTACTGTGCTGGGCCCCCTCCTGGGCACTGGGGACACGGCAGTGGGCAGAACAGACATGCACCCCTGCCCTCAGGGAGCTTACGTTCTAGTCAAGGGGGACACACACAAAAGAACAAAATAATTAAGATCTGTAGTGTGCCAGATGATGGTAAGTGCTGTGGAGAACATGAAAACTGAGAGGAGAGATGGGGCGCTGGGGGTGGGAGATTAATGTAAGGTATGGTGATGAGAAAGACCTCACTGAAAAGGAGACATTCTAAACCTGTAGGGGACTGGGGAGTGGGAGGAACCAACACAAGAGACTGAGGAGGAGAAGCCAGGGCAGTGGGAGGACAACCAGAGGAAGGACATTCTGGAGCCAAAATGAAAAAGGTGTTCCAGTGGGAGGGGGATCCCCAGGGCAGGTCATGCTGAGATGACCCCTGGGAGCTGCAGCCCATGGGGAGCCTGGCGGGAAGGGTCGGGAGATGAGGAGTTGGAAGTAGCAAATACACACACTCCTTTTGAAGAGATGGAGTGGCAAGTGGAAGGGGATTTGGGATTAAGAGTTTTCTTGATTTATTGATTGATTGATTGATTGATTTAAATTTTTTTTTTTCTTTGAAACAGAGTCTCTCTCTGTTGCCCAGGCTGGAGTGCAGTGATGTAATCACGGCCCACCACAGCCTTGAACTCCCAGGCTCAAGCGATCCTCCTACCTCAGCCTCCCAAGCAGCTGGGACTATAGGCACACGCCACCACGCCCAGCTAATTTTTAAAAACTTTTTGTAGTGATGGGTCTCGCTATGTTGCCCAGGCTGGTCTCAAACTCCTAGCCACAAGTGATCCTCCTCCCTCAGCCTCTCAAAGGACTGGGATTACAGGCATCAGCCACCACAAAACCCACCTGGCCTCTGGGTTTGGTTTTGTTTGTTTGTGTTTTGGTAAGTTGGGAGAAATTGCAGCGTGTGTGTTTGCTGACAGGAATGATCCAGCAGAGAGGGAAAGGAGGTTGACGTGGGAGAGAGAGAGGAGAGTTTCTCCTAGAAGCAGTGACAGTTCCTTCCAGCCAGCTGCCGGAAAGGCCAACTGTTTGGGCACACTTGCAGGAGGCAGGTGGATGTGGTGGGGGAGGGGGATCTGGGAGCTTCACTTCTGGTGGCTTTCATTGTTCCAGAGAACCTGGAATCAAGGTCATGGGCTAAGAGTGATGCAGGGAGGGGCTGGAGGTTTGAAGAGCAGGTGGGGTATGCAGAGGTCACCTAGCAGATTCCTGGGCAGCATCAAGGGTTCTGTCAAGGTCAGTGGTCATTCTCTTGGTTTGGTGGTCAGTTCAGGTTTACCATGACTGGTGCTCTTGCACCTTGCTGGAGTCACCGATACTACTGTGGTTTTCTAACAAACTTTTGCTCTTTGAGCTAGACCCTGGTTCTGAGGCAAGATTAGATTTCTATCTAACCCTTGTGGTCAATTCTTAAGACAAACGAAGCCCAATCTCAATTTTTCATTTCCTCTTTAGGAAGAGAATTTCCCCTTCCCCCCGCTGACTTCTCTCATTGGGGTCAGCATACTTTACCGAAGGCAGGGAATGTCTGTCCACCCACCGAGTGAAGGCTGAGAGCCTGGTGAGGACGGTTAGGATTAGGAGGTCACAGAGAAGCACTTAGGAGAGCAGCTCTTGAAGTGGCGTGGCCAATAGTGCCCCCTTTGGAATTCTGGGGAACGCTGTGATTGAAATCACTATAGATAATTTGAGTTTACAAACTCATTTTATAAAAACTTAAAATAGGCCAGGTGCGGTGGCTCACACTTGTAATCCCAGCACTTTGGGAGGCCGAGGAGGGTGGATCACCTGAGGTCAAGAGTTTGAGACCAGCCTGTCCATCATGGTGAAACCCCGTCTCTACTAAAAATACAAAAGTTAGCTGGGTGTGGTTTCATGCACCTGTAATCCCAGCTACTAGGGAGGCTGAGGCAGGAGAATTGCAATGAGCCAAGATCATGCCACTGCACTCCAGCCTGGGCAACAGAGCAAGACTCCATCTCAAAACAAATAAACAAATAAAAAAAAAAAAACAAAAAAACCCCAAAACTTAAAATAGGCTGGGCATGGTGGCTTACGCCTGTAATTCCAGCACTTTGGGAGGATGAGGAGGCAGATCACTTGAGGTCAGGAGTTTGGGACCGGCCTGGCCAACATGGCGAAACCCTGTCTCTACTAAAAATACAAAAACTAGCCTGGCGTGGTGGCATGTGCCTGTAATCCCAGCTACTTGGGAGGCTGAGGTGAGAGGACGGCTTGAGCCCAGGAGTTTTAGGCTGCAGTGAGTGGTGATGGAGTCACCACACTCCAGCCTGGGTGACACAGTGAGACCCCGACTCCCCCCCGCAAAAAAAAAAGTTAAGAACAACTTAAAATAGCAGTACATGCACATGGTGTAAACATCAAAAGGGAATGAAATGAAATGCAAAGTCTCCCTCCTGCCCTGGCCTTCAGCTGCATGCTCTGGAGGCTCTCCGGAAAGAGCTCCAGAGGCAGCCATTTTTGACAATGTTTTGGATTCCCATGGGTAACTGTAGTGATTGCTGGAAAAGTAAGAGGAGTGTGTGTGGGTAGGCCCATCTCAGCAGGCTGCAGATACTTACTCGGGAAACTGGATGTCTATGAAATTCTTGGGCACATATCCTTCCTGGCTCCCAAGCTCCGCCTTAAACCACTCCTCTTGGTTACTCAAAATCTACATGGAAGAAAAGGAAAGACAAAGATATTGGAGGGAGGACACCAAAAAACAAGAGAAAGGGGCTGCAAGGCAAAGAAGGCCCCTTTGGACTTAGAGGAAAATATGTTAATAAGTTGAAAGAACTCACCAGCTGTTCTAGGATTTACCCCAGGCCTGTGGAGGAGCCGTGGGTTTACCTTTGGAGTCGGCTTCTCCTGACCCCAAGTTATTTCCGTCCACTTGTGCTGTACATTTATGTCACCCCACTGTGGCTTGGCCTCCCAAACTCAGCACTCAGGGACTTCCCTGAATCCCTTTTTCTATTGGAAATTCATTTGTCCCAGGTAGCACCTTAAGTTCCTCATCTCAGCAGTTGGTGGGAAGGCAAGAACGGCTACTCCATGGTGTTTTTTTTTTCTTTTCCAGGTAACCAGGAAACTTTTCTTTTTTTTTCTTTTCTTTTTTGTTGTTTTTTGTTTTTTTGAGATGGAGTCTTGCTCTGTCGCCAGGCTGGAGTGCAGTGGTGGGATCTCGGCTCACTGCAACCTCCATCTCCCGGGTTCAAGCAATTCCCCTGCCTCAGCCTCCTGAGTAGCTGGGATTACAGGCATGCGCCACACCTGGCTAATTTTTCGTATTTTTAGGAGAGATGGGGTTTTACCATGTTGGCGGGGATTGTCTTGATCCTCTGACCTAGTGATCCACCTGCCTTGGTCTCCCAAAGTACTGGGATTATAGGCATGGGCCACCAGGCCCAGGAAACTTTTCAAAAATTTAATTTGTTGTTGTTTTTTAAACAGGCAGATTAAAACTTAAACATCCCAGTCGGGTCAGCTTTGGAAACAGTAACTCTTTGTGTTCACATGCTGTGTATTTCACAGATATTTGGCTGGAACCCAAGATACTTGGGATGCCTTTTCTAAACTTGCTTTTAGAGCCAGATCCCAAGCAAAACCAAAAGTTCTGTCTTGTTACTCTGTGGCCTGACTTTGACTGTGACCCCCAAATGTTATTGTCTACCTCGGTTACTCAAATTACTCACCAGACTTGACTGTATGTGGCTTCTGGTTTCTTAAAAAATGAGATTCACCATTAAAAGACAAATATTTGGCACCGCCACTGAAAATGTTTTGAAAGTCTGAGGCCAGGTGTGGTGGCTCACGCCTGTAATCCCAGCACTTTGAGAGGCCGAGGCGCATAGATCACTTGAGGCCAGGAGTTCGAGACCAGCCTGTCCATCATGGTGAAATGCCGTCTCTACTAAAAATACAAAAAGTAGCCGGGCCTGGTGGCACATGCCTGTAATCCCAGCTACTTGGGAGGCTGAGGTAGGAGAATTGCTTGAACCCAGGAGGCGAGGTTGCAGTGAACCGTGATGTTGCCACTGCACTCCAGCCTGGGCAACAGAGCAAGACTCTCTCACAAAAAAATTTTTTTTAAGTCTATGATATAGACTAGAACAATAATTCTAAATAAGGGTAGCAGAGCAAAGGATGGAAAGAACTCTGATAATGTCACTGAACCACTGAATTAGATGATACCCAGGAGCCTTCGACTTCTGGACTTTGAGAAATTACAAGTCTTTGTTATTGTTTAGGCCATTTTTAGTTTATGTTTCTTGCTCCTGAAAATATCTTAACTGATAGAAGTGTGATGATAAAGAAGAAAGCAGAAATAGACAGAAAAGGCATCCATATGTAGAGAAGAGACCACTTGCCTTGGCAATGAAAGGAGCTACTGAGGCCAAGTCAGATGGCAATGGACTTCCTCCTTCAGCTCTGAGGAGGTGTGGTGCGTTCTGGGAATGAAATGCCTCCGGGTGGCTGGAATGTAGACTGTGAATATCTTGAAATGTAGGGGGAGCCCTTAAAGGATTTTGAGCAGGGAAATAACAGTGAGAATTAGAGTTCAGAAAGAGCTCTGGGCTGGGTGCGATGGCTCATGCCTGTAACCCCAGCACTTTGGGAGGCCCAAGCAGACGATCGCTTGAGCCCAGGAGTCTGAGACCAGCCTGGGCAACAAAGCGAGACCTTGTCTCTATGAAAATAAAAATAAAACTTAGCAAGGCATGGTGGAAGTGCACCTGTAGTCCCAGCTACTCAGGAGGCTGAAGCGGGAGGAGGGTGTGAGCCCAGGAGTTAAAGGCTGTAGCGAGCTCTGATTGTACCACTGTACTACAGCCTGGACAACAGAGAGAGACTCTGTCTCTAAGTAAGAGAGAGAGACTCTGTCTCTAATTAAGAGAGAGCGAGAGAGCTCTGTATCAGAGATCAGAATGTGAAGATAGATTGCAAGGCTAAAGTCGGCAGAAAAACTGTAGGAAGAAGAGCACAGCCCTCCAGGCAAAAGATGATAGGGCCTGGGCTAAGAAGAGGTGAGGATGTATTTTAGAGAAATTCAGGAAGCAAACAGGCAGGATTTCTTGACCAATCTTGGAAGCTAAGGCAGAAGAGGACTCTGGGATGCCACTGGATTTCTGGCTTGGGAGACTGAGTAGGTGGTGATGGCTTTACAGAAATAGAAGATACATGAGAGGAGGCAGGGCTGAGAAAGGGCTCATGGGCCTCAGATTGCATGCGGGTGATTGTGAGTTGAATTCTTCAACTAAGAAGAAAAGCTCAGGGAGCAGCTGGATATGTCAGTCTGGACCCAGGAGAGAGGCTGAGGTTGGGGCTTGGGGTTTCAGAGTCATCAGAAAGTGGGTGGAGTTGAAGTCACAGGGCCCTTGAGCTTCTTTCTTCCAGAAAAGAAGATGGGAAGATAATGGAAAGAACTAAGTGCTTGAGTGGAGATGATGAGCTATTTCCAACATTACTCCAAGGTGGAAGGAAGGGGACAGTGTTGTGAGTTGGGAATGAGAAGACCTGGTTTCTAGCTTGGCTCCATCCCTAGATATGTGATCTTGGCCAAGTCAATCAGCCATTTGAAAAATGGAGATAATAATAGCCACCTAGCACCTTACAGAGCTGATGTGAGGATCAAATGAGCCCTGGTACCTGAAAGTCCTTCAGAAAGTGTAGACTCTTTTCAAAAAATACAATTCCATCAAATGTGGTATTCTTATGAGGGAGGCCTCCAGCTCTGAATAGGACATGGAAGGGTTTACACGTTCTTTAAAGCATTATGTGTGTATGTTTTGAATTTAGTCATTTATTCTGAAGAAATAAAAGTGTGTCCCATATTTGAGTTCGAGATTGCTGAGAACAGAAAACTTTATAGTTTCTAACATCAAATGCGACTGCTGGTGTCACTAAGGACATGTGGGTATGTGTGTGCTGAGGGGGCAAGGGAGGAAGCAGAAAATCTAGGTCAAAAGAACTAGGAAACCCAGCAGCAGTGCCTCGTAGCCACGTAAAAACACAAGAGCACTGCACTCCATCCATCGCTCCTGAACTCATGGCATTGGAATTCCTTTCTCCCGTCACATAGGAACGCGGTGTTTGGCCAGGGTAGCAAATGTTACACAGAAAGGGGTAAAAGAGGCCATTTGGAAACTAGCTTGTCACCGTAAGAATCACACATGGAGGCCAGGTGCCGTGGCTCACGCCTGTAATCCCAGCACTTTGGGAGGCTGAGGCGGGTGGATCACCTGAGGTCAGGAGTTTGAGACCAGCCTGGCCAACATGGTGAAACCTGATCTCTACCAAAAAGACAAAAATTAGCCAGACATGGTGGTGCATGCCTGTAATCTCAGCTACTTGGGAGGCTGAGCTACGAGAATTGCTTGAACCCAGGAGGTGGAGGTTGCAGTGAGCCGAGATTGCGCCATTGCACTCCAGCCTGGGCAACAGAGCGAGACTCTGTCTCAAAAAAGAAAAGGACCACACTTTGTACTTTGTTTTCTGACCTGAAAGCAGCTCTGCAATTTTAGTTATCATGCCTCAGACCTCCTCTAAAAACTGAAAGATTATCCTACAATGCCAGCCATTTCTCTCTGCCACCTGGTACTTGGTCTGCCTAACATTGCGTTTCTAGAGAGGTGAATTTACAGGCTTTTTACCACGTATAGAAGGCGAGGTTTTTTTTTTTAAAAATTCTCATTTTCTGCAAAGAAATGTATTTGAGGGGAGGGGAGATGGTTTCCTCCTGCCGTTGTGGGCCCAGGGCCCCGCACTTCCTGTTCTTCTCATCTCTCCATCTGTTCAGTTCCCCGTATCTCGTGTACCCATCGTGTAAACCTGAGCAAGGCGTTCAGCCTGAACACTTGAAGTTTTACTCTTAACTTGACTGTTTCTTAATTCTTATAATGTTCCCTAAGAAAGAGATGATTTTCTGGGTTACATGGCCTGAGAATAAGTTAGACGTGGGAAGAGAAGGGCCAAATTACGGCTGGAAGAATTTTTAAATTGGATGAAATTGTAGCTTTTAGAAGCACAGCAGAAATTTGAAGTATTGAAGAAATGAATTATGTAGAATTAACTCTTAGTGCTTTTAGGTTGCTATTTTGGCAGGAAGAAATGAGGTCGCATTAGATGCATTACAGGAGGAGACAGAAATGGCCTGAGTCAAGAGATATTTTTCAAAGCTACTGGCAAATTTAATGGCAAATTCAAATGTGAGCCTGGTGCTGTGTGTAGCTGCAGGTATGGTGGTTTGTGGCATGAATAGGAAAAAAATCTGATTCCTGAGTTTTCAAATGTTTCTGTCAAAGGAGAAGCAGGATCAAGTCATTTGGCGGCGTTTTCCTGTCCACCATCTTGATCTACATGCCGTGTAGATCATCACCTAGTGAGCACCTGCTGATTGCACTTAGGTGCATGAAATATGGAGATAAATAAGCTGGGGCCTCTGCCCCAGGAAACTCATGGTCTGTTGAGGGTGGGTGGCTGCTCAGACTTTTTTATACCTTTCTAATGAAAACCTCTGTTTAGTCTTTAGCACAAAAGGCCAAACGAGTCAGAGAATCCCAGAAGCGAATTGCTGGGGCAGTCAGGAGCTGGCTTTGAAAGTATCTGTGAGGATCCTGGGTGTGTTACCCATTGAGGAAGGCGGGGGCAGACATTGCAATCACATGTGGGGAGCCCTAGGCATGGGAACCAATCACCATCCTGTAGACATTCTGTGGGGCTCAGTCAACAAGCCCTCCTCATTTTGCTCTTTACCTGCAATGGACAGAATTTGAAAAGAGGGAGGGGGTTGGCTTTCCGATGGAATTCTAAATGAACAGGAATAAATGCAATTTAGCGATTCAAGAAATATGTACTGGGCATCTATTTTGGGCCATGACTTGTGCTAGATGCTGTGAAGACACAAAGACGAACCTGGCATTGTGTGCACACGTGCATGATGACATTGCTCTCAGGGAATGGAGAGGAATCGAAGGTTCATTCATTCATCAAGTATAAGGGAGTTCTAGGCACAGCTATTATAGACATTGAGGCAGACACAGCCCCTGCCCTTGCACAGCTTTGGCTAGTGGAGTAGAAAACACGTAAACGAGCAATTAGGATCCTACGGGGCAAAGGCAGCAATGAGAGGTAGAAATAGAGGGTGCCTGAGACCACAGGGTCATGGCCTGCCTATAAATAGCTGCCATGTGAGGCAAAGTCGTAAGTGCCTGGAAATGAGTGAAGTTTGTGTGAAATGTTGGGGAGGAGCTGAAGAGGGAGTGATTTGTTTCCCTGGGATGGTAGGGATTGGGGGGACCAGTGAGGTTTCCATGGTAGAGGATGTCAAATATGTGTGTGTGTGGGAGAGAAGCACTCAGAGTATACAGGGAAGAGGCTGAGAAAGGGTGGTGTATACATTGCAGTGCAACCTGGGGGCGTTACATCCACAAAGATGTCTCTGTGTATGTGTGTGCACACATATGTACATGTGCATAATGACATTGGACAGTGGTTTGGGGCCAGATGTTTTCGATCTAAATCAATTGGTAATTGGAAACCCCTGAATGCTTTTGAGCAAGGAAATGATATGATCTGATTTGTCTGGAAATATCCCTCTGGGACTAGTATGTAGAATGATTGAAGGAGGAAAAAGACAAGAGGTAATGAGGTCAGTCAAGGAGCTGTGGCAATGATCTGAGCAGTCAGAAGCAGCGGGGATGGATGATCCCGATAATGCGGGCCACCATTTATTGGGCGTCTGTGTTGGGCCAGGGTCATCAACTCGAATCCTCTCCACAACCCAGCAAGATAGACACTACCTCTACCTGCTGAGGAAGACACTAAAGCTCAAAGGGGGCAGATGACTGGGCCCCAGGCTCCACGGTTAGTAAGCTGGGATTCAAACTCAGATCCATCTGACTCAAAGTCTATGCTCCTTTTTAATGCCTCACACTCCTTTCTGGTGAAGAAGAGACTTGCTTGAGAGATATGAGGAAAAAAATACATTCAGAGCAGAGTTTAGTGCTTAGGGGCCAGACAGAGTTCTGTCCAGGTCCTGGATTGGTCACATTCTAGCTGCGTGACCGTGGACATGTGATTTAATCCCTAGCCTCAGCTTCTCATCTGTGAAATGGAGGGGAAATGAATGCCTACTTCATAGGTTTGCAGAGATGATGAAATCATGCCTGCAAACCACTTAGCTAGATCCTGGCCCTGAACAGAAGCTCAGGAGATGTTGGCTACTGGTCACCAGGATTTGGTAAAGGAGGCATTGATGATAACTGGGGCTTCTAGCTTGTGACTGACCTAGGATAATACTTAGAACACGGAAAGAAGAGTGGCTTGGGTGGAAGTGGGGGTGAGATGGGCGTGGGGGTTTGAGTGATTCTGGGCATCCTGAGTTAGGGGCTGGAGTTCATGTGCGGACATCCAGCAGACAATTGGAAGTCTGGGTCTGGAGTTCGAGAGCAAGGCCAGAGCCAGAACACGAGCCATAGACTTGAGGGTCTTTGGCACAGAGGTGATAGTTGCAGCCGGAGAAGTGGACGAAGTGGCTCAGAGTGAGAAGAAAAATCAGAAAGCCAAAGGCAGCACCTTCAGGGAAGTGTATATTTCAGGATCAAGAGAGGAAAAAGAATGCTTGGAAATGAGACCTGTAGGAGTGGTCAGGAAGGAAGGAGAAGAACCCGCAGAGGGTGGTGCTGCCAAAGCCAGGGAGAAAGGGGCTTCCAGGAGAGGACCAGTTAGCAGCGTCAATCCCACAGACATTTCCATACGGTCGTTACACTGCACGTTAAGGAGATCACTGGTGAACTTCAAGCGAATGTTGGGGGGAGGGTAAAAGGCAGATTCCAGAGGGTTGTGGAATGAGTGGGAAGTGAGGAAGTGAAGCATGCCCAGTGTAGAGAATTCTTCCCAGTATTAGCAACAAAGGGGAGGAAAGAAATCAGGAGCTGGATTGGGAGGCAGAGTTGAGCAAAGTTTTTTTTGTTTGTTTGTTTCCTTTTTCCTTTTCTGAGGAATAGAGAAAACTTAAGATACCAGGTTCTCTTTGCAATGGAAGACGAGGGTGGAAGTTGGTACAAGGATGGTCTCCAGTGGATGACAGTCACATGATCACAGTGCCCCACAGAGAAGGCAGGAACTTCTCACTGCATGGCAAGTCCCTCCAGGAGCTTCGTAAGACCCCAAAGCAGTGACAGACAGGTTTTCCTGGGTCAGGAGGCCCGACTCATATTTGAAGTTTGTGAAGGCCTACGCTTTGCCACTATGTTACTAGACCTTGAAAGTTGAGAGCAGTTAGAAGCCTACCTAATGGGCATGTTCATATTCCAAAAGAAGCCATTCTGTGGTGTTCTGTGCTCCTCAGACACTTTCAACATCGCCCTCTCACATGCTGACGAGGTTCTTTGTATAACAAAATAATTCTCGGTGGTGAGACACTAATGGCCTCAGGGTTGCTAGGCATCCAAGAAGGCTCATCGGGACTGCTGAGGACCAGGGATCAGGCTATCTGAGGGTGCTCTGAGGTCGGGCAGGGGGGGTTTGGCTCCACATACGCCCAAATGCCCTTTTGAAGGGCTTATGCTCTTTTGCAAACAAACAAACAAAACAAAACAAAACAAAACAAAAACCCAAGGGCTAAGATGCAGAGTCTGAAAGTATATGGTGCATGAATGTGGGAGAAGCCCAGGGCCACTTCAGCTCAGCAAGTGGCCACTGCAACTCAAGCGTAGGCTGAGGACAAGCTTTAAAAAGCCCCTGAGTGGCCAGGTGTGCATGGCCTTTGTTGAGCCATGTCTTCTGTGGCTGTCTTTCCCAAGCCGTCTCCACCCACAACCTCTCCTCCTGAGTTCCAGCTCTGCTGAGCCTGGCGCTGCTCCCTGAATTCAGCATGGGCTTGCACATCTCTGAGCTTTAGCTAAAAGCCCAAGTCACCTTCAGTGCATTCCTGACGTTCACATTGCACACACTCCTACAACCCCCATCTTTCACGGTGGAATCACTTGTTCCCTCACCTGTGCTCCCTGAGAACTTAGCCAAGAACATCCGTAACAGCCCTTTGGGTGGATGTGTTCTCCTCTCCAGACTACGAACCTCCCAGGACAAGGATGGTGGCTTATGCCGACTCTGCATTTCCATCACCTGGCCTGGTTGGTGTCTTGTATAAGGGTGCACAAAGGGAATCAAGGTGAACTTCTCTTTTTAAAAGGAACCACATGCAGTTCTTAAGAGACAAAGGCAGGGACTGTCAGATTACTGAGTAACTGAAACTCCCTACTGCTCCCCTGGGGCCCCACGTCACCTACCTTCAAAACATCTCCAGTGTGAAAGCTCAGTTCGTCCTCACCTGAAGCAGTGAAATCAAACTTGGCGACAGCTTCCATGCTGTAACGTGAAGCTGGAAGAGAAATAATGTGGTCATTGTGCCTCTCTGCCAGGGGGAGGGCAGCAGAGCCGATGGTGCTTCCTGGTAATCAGCAGTTCCTAGGAGAGTGGGCAGATGGATGTCTCCAGGCCAGAGAGCAAGGCTCAGGCACACAACAAGGTCTTGTGTTTGCAGGAAGAGCTGCCGGAATCTATAGGATCTGGGTCCTGGGATCATTCTCGGAATCCCCAGATGCCAGGAGCAGGAAATGAAGGCCAGCCGCGGCCTTTCCCTTCTCCTTTCATCATCCTGGCCTGACACCACTTTTGGGGGCATCTCTGTTTGCAGCTGATAAGGAGGGAAGGCTTGCTATCATCTGTAACTTGAGGCCCAAGGGGCTGGAAAGACTATTCTGTAAACACTGTCCCGAGGCTGTCCCTTGGCAGCTATATTTAACCAGGCAGTGTTAATTAGACAGATGCCATTTCCTCTTTTACATCTGAATCATTTAAGAGAATTAGACAGCATTGGCCAGTGGGGAACTCAGCTCCCTTCTGCACGGTTTGAGAGTAGAAAGCATTTTTTGGTCTTCGAGTTAGGAGACTCAATTGGTCAGATTACTTATTTTATGGTATATTATAAACCAAGTACCTTTTGGAAATTTTGATTTTAACATTTTTGAATTGAGTTAAAATAGTGGCCCCCTTCTTGTAACGCATGAGACCCGTGTAAAGATAAATGAGTCGGCCTATGTAATACATTTAGTATGAACTGGAGTTGTGCTTTAGGAGGCAGCGGGGATGTAATGGCAAGACAGCTGGCTCCAATCCCAGTTTTGTTGGTAGATAGCTGCAGACTCTTGGGCAAATAATTAAACCCTTGGAGTCTCTGTTTCCTCATCTATAAAACGGTGATCATAATATTCAATTAATAAAGTTGTAAGGTTAAATCAAATTATAGATGCAGGCCGGGTGCTGTGGCTCATGCCTGTAATCCCAGCACTTTGGGAGGTCGAGGTGGGCAGATCACCTGAGGTCAGGAGTTCAAGACCATCCTGGCCAACATGGCGAAACCTTGTCTCTACTAAAAATACAAAAATTAGTTGGGTGCAGTGGCATGTGCCTGTAATCCCAGCTACTTGGGAGGCTGAGGCAGGAGAATCGCTTGAACCCGGGAGGCAGAGGTTGCAGTGAGCCAAGATCGTGCCACTGTACTCCAGCCTGGGTGACAGAGCAACACTCTGTCTCAAAAAAAAAAAAAAAAAAAAATTTACAGATGCAAAATAGTATTTACGTTTTAAAATAATTTTATGGAATGAATTTTTCCCCAGCAAAGGTAGCCTGACCAAAATCAGCACAAGTTTTCTTCCATGACTCCCATCTCCTATGAACTTTTCTCATTGAAATTTGAGAACTAATCTCCATGACTATCAAATCCTGTGATTCTCTGCTAAGACAGCTTACTGTCAGGACAATCTTGAAAGCTGTTATTTTCTTGTTGATCAAAATTTCCCTAAGTTTCAAACCCTTTAGGGTAGAAAATAAATACCCTCCAACCTAATAGACTTTCAGCGACCAGTCAACTGGGACCACAGTTGTCCTCTCAGTGGGAATTCCTACCCAGGTTAACAAGATTTGGGTAAATAAGGAAGGTGGCTGCCAGTGAGAGGGTGAAATGCCAGGAGATCAGAGGATTAAAGCCGACTGCAACAGGGTGATAGCAAGGGGCTCATTTCTCTGATTCTCCACAATTGCTCAATCTTTCGAAGGCAATTTATAGAGATGACTATTACCCATTCAAAGGTAGATGTTAAGCAAAAAATAGACCAGGAGCCAAAGTAAAATGTCATAGTTAACTCTCTGAGTCAAAACGTACTTCCAGACAACACCATCACAAATACACTTTTTGTACACTTTCTTCAAGATCCATCTATCGAAGGCAAATTAAAATTGTTGTGACCTAGGATGACCCACTCAACAGGAAGGAGTATTCTGCCCTCCTAAGTTAATGCTAAATGCCTTTGCTGATTTGATTCACCCCATCATTTTAACACGCAAGGCTTCTTCTAATTAAAGCCTTGCCTCTAGTTTGCAGAGAGACATGACTTCTGTGGGTCATCCTCATGGTATCAACAGTAGACAGTGGTCGCCTCGTGGGATCAAGTGTCAGGTGAATGGTCCTGAAGACCAAGGTCCCATTTCTATGCAAATTCACCTTAATAAGCAGGATGGAGACAAGGGGAGGGCAAATGCTAAACATATTAGAGAGTTACATAAATTAGAAATGAAAAAAATATCCAAGGCAAGCTCTAGATATGACCTTGATTTGGGGAAGATCTTTCCAACATTACATGTAACTCAGCTCAGGCTTGGGCGCTGGGTCCAGGCTGGCTGTAAATCACTTCAGTGAGAAGTGAGAAGGCCGAGGCAGAAGTAAAATTGCTTCTGAATAGCAGCAGCGCTTTCCTCTGCTTTCCCCCAGGAGGTAGGCGGTATGGCAAAGCCAACGACACAGCCATGTTACAGAGCTCTCCAGCTTGTAATATTAATCCTGGCTCAAAAAACCCAATTAAACAGGCCCACTCTTTATAAAATCGCTTTGAAAAAATTTGTTTGCTCCCATTTCCATTTGTGAGATGAAATCTGCCCGGCTGCTGTTTGTTCAGGGTGGGGTGGGGTATGTTCTCTTTTTGTTTAAACCACAGAGCTTCAAAAACTCTTCCCTTGAAGCACCCCTAGTAGTAGAGAATAGTAAATATGTCACCCCCAGGGCTCGGTTTTCTGTTTGGTCATAAAAATGCATGGAAATGTATATCCCATTCCTCTATATCCATTAGCATTAATTTTGAAAAGTTTAAAAATTACCACCATGGAAAAAGAAATCTGATTATCCATTTGTTTTATGATCTGTACCTGCCACCACTACATACTGCATTGGAAAAACAACAACAAAAAATATGATGGAGATATAAACTGGGTAGCAACAATTTAGACAGAGTTGTTGGGGGGGTGGAATGCAACAGCCTGAATTCAAGAATGCAATGAAGCCTTCTTGCTGCTGTTTTCAATTTCAGCGCTTCTGACTTCTGAAAAGAGAGACCCCTCGGCCAGGCACAGTGGCTCATGCTTGTAATCCCAGGAGGTGGGCAGATCATGAGGTCAAGAGATGGAGACCATCCTGGCAAACATGGTGAAAACCCCATCTCTACTAAAAATACAGAAATTAGCTGGGCATGGTGGTGTGCGCCTGTAGTCCCAGCTACTCGGGAGGCTGAGGCAGGAGAATCACTTGAACTCGGGAGGTGGAGGTTGCAGTGAGCCGAGATTGCACCACTGCACTCCAGTCTAGCGACAGAGTGAGACTCCATCTTAAAAAAAAAAAAAAGAAAGAAAGAAAGAAAAGAGACACCCCTCTTTAGAGAACCTCACAGATGGATTAAATGTGCTTTTCCTGCCAGTGATGGGCTTTCGAAATGGCTGAAATGCTACCTGCCCATACAGTGTGAGAAGCTGCAGCCTCCAGAGGCAGCCAAACCACCTCCAGCAGCAGCCCCCAACCCCCACCCTGCCAACCTGATTGATGATGATGCCCCTTGTAGGGCCTCAGTGCCAGCTCTGCTTCTCACCAGCCCTCTGCACCTCTCTCGCTTACCCCTTTAAGAGCTGTCACGCAATAGCCATTAGCAGCATGCAGTGTGGATCTGCTTCACCAGAGGGTAAGCCCAGACAGGACCGCCCTGAACATGATTTTTTCTGCCCTTGCCTTTCCATGTGAGCTTCTTTTACTACCAAAAAAAACGTTAAAAGATATTCAGGCTATATACCAGGAATGCTTGTCTACTTCTAAAATATAGCCACCACAGAGGATCAAAACAAAAGCCATGCTACAACTCTTTAAAATAACCTCCATTTGAAACCCAGATGATGAGTGGATTTGTTCAGAAACATGTAGTTACCATCAAAATGGCACCCGGCAAGAAACTTCTTGATCAAATTCAGCTTCTCCTAAGTTGGCTATGAATAGCTAAGGTTTCCATTTTATGTATCTCTTACAAAGGGCAATTGCATAACACCACAAAGCTATGTGAAGATTCAGGCTCAGGACCCAGTGAGAGAAGGAGACAGGTCCTAAACTGCTATCACTTCCTATTTTGCTGGAGAGAACTCTAATTTGAATACTTGTCCCAGTTTATGTTGTAATTCAGATAAGACAATGTCTTGAAATTTTTTAAAAAGAGAGGGAAACATTGCTTTTTACAAGTGTTGCTTGTCACATATTTGTCAGGACATCAGCAACAAAATTAATTAATTAATTAGTTGATTAATTTAAAGACAAAGTTTTCCTCTGTTGACCAGTCTGATGTGCAGTGGTGTGATCATAGCTCACTGCCGCTTTGAACTCTTTAGCTCACAGGATTCTTCCACTTCAGCCTCCTGAGTAGCTGGGACCACAGATGTGTGTCATCACACCTGGCTAATTTTTTTTTTTTTTTTTGGTAGAGATCAGGGTCTCACTATGTTGCCCAGGCTGGTCTCGAACTCCTGGGCTCAAGTGATCCACCTGCCTCAGCTTCCTGGAGTTCTGGGATTACAGGCATGAGCCACCGTGGTCCAGCCAACAAATAATTTTTATTAGCATATCTTGTATATGAAATGAAGTAAGAGAATAGTGAGACTAGTTTACACTTTAGGACTTTGGCTGCAGCTACTGAGAGGAGCTTAGTGAAAACGTAAAATTATACCAGCTACTCAACATCACATAATGCAGAGACAGAATCCACAGCCTTGTTCGACAGGTAAAGCCCCTCTCGGAGACAGTAGAGAAGAGTATCTCCTCCCCCAGTCGAATTGACAAGGTCAGCTCAATCACTTTTCAGAAGTAGGAAACCTTATACTGCCAGGAAAAAATGATTATAGTTAAGCCTTACTGTACACGATAGGTATATTCTTGAAAAGTTATAATGAATAGAGTATTTGTAAATGGAATCATATTAGCATGTATTATGAAGGCTCACTCTATAAAGGAACGCTGTGGTGAATCGCTTTATAAAATGAAAGGAAAATTTGTTATGCAAATAACTACCTTTTAATTTATCTGTTTTAAAGTCAGGGTTTTCATGCATTGAGTCTTAAAACAGAGCACACCTGCCTATCCCCTCCAGCTCTGCACACTGTGGGCCAAATAAACATTTGTTTCCCCTCCTCTGAACTCCTCAAACACCTAACAAAACAAACAGACAAAAAACAAACAAACAAACAAACAAAAAAAACCACCTCTCCTGTTGATATAGAACATTTCACCTTGGAGTACAGACGTGGAATTGTCAACCTTTTCTGTACAGAGCCAGAGAGTAAATATTTTTGGCTTTATGAGCCATCTAGTCTCTGTCACAATGACTCACCGGGTTTTTGTAGCCAGGAAGGTGGCCTTAGATGATGGTAAATGAATGGGCATAGCAGGGTTCCCATAAAACTTTATTTGTGGACCCTGAGATTTGAATTTCGTAGCATTTTTACATGACAGGAAGTATTATTCTTTTGATATTTTTTCAACCATGTAAAAATGTAAATTAGCTCAAGGTCAAAAACACATGATGTGCTGAATTTGGCCCACTGGCTGTAGTTTGTCAAACCCTGATATATACATTTACATCTATATCCTATCTCCCCCTAATAGTTTATAAACTTCTTAAGGGGAAGGGTTGTAGTTTAGTGGACAGAATATAGGCCTAGTAGTAGATGAACCTGGATTTGAATCCAAAATGTGCTACTTCCTGAGTGTCCTGTTTCCACATCTGTGGGATGGGAGTCACCAGAGTTACTCCGTGGGGTTATTTTGTATTAATGCGTAGACGCTGACACACAGTAGGTGTCCAACGAATGGCAGTTGTTGTTATTTTTTCTTAGATTCTCTACAATGCCTAGCTCGGGCTTAGCAGGCAGCTAGGAAATGTTTGTTGGATGAATGAAGACATGCAAATGACCTGCCCTCAGCATTACTCTGGTTGATTTCCTCAGGGAAGGAGCAAGAGACAGAAGGAGCCATTTAAAAGGATCAATTAACTTCCCACTCAGAGGTGCCCTGACTTCTCAGCAAACTCAGCCCGAGATAGCGCAACACACCTACACTAAGAGGTCTGATTTATTTAAAATCCAATAGAGGGCAATGGTGCACCCCAAACCATCAATTCCATCTCGTAACTTTTCTTTGCATCTTGAGTTCTGGTAACCTTTAACTAGACAGGTTCGGTGATTGTCTTCATTGTCTCTCATGAGTTTTAAGGCACATAAAGTTTAACATTTCAAAGACTCAAACCTTTAAAATACAGAATTGCTTAGATGCCAAAGAATTCGCGGTCATCTTCTCCTACACACTGTCTGATGCTTAAATTCCTTCTGAGCAGCCTGGAGAGGTGGTTCCCATTCCCCCCGAGTGGACCTCCCTCACTCCTGCTTGGATTCTGGGTTAATGATCCTGTACCGAAACCCCTACTGTGTGTTTTTCTTTGCTTTGCATCTTACATCTGTGTTTGGGGCCTTTCTGCCTCGGTTTATTACCTCTTATTGGGTATTGGACATAGGAACAGGAAACTGAGAAAGGTTACAGATGGCCCTTCTTGAAAATTTGTAAGCATAGAAAGGACAACTATCTTACGGCTCGCCTGTGAGCTGCTGCTTAAATATTCTTCTAGAGACCCAAACCAATCTATTCTGAAAATAAAGTGGGAAAGTGAAAAAAAAAAAAAAAAATGCTGGGCCTCACCAAGAGACCAAGGAGTAGCCTTTCCCCATTTTGGGCTCTCAGATGACAATATTTTTGCTTTATTCTAAACCAGCAGACACCCTGCTTAGAGAATACCTCTTAATCAGCTGGTCATGTTGGAAATGTTACCCTTCTTACTGAATGTCTACCAAGGCTTACATATTCCTTTACTGTGCCTGCTCTTGAATCACTTCTAACTCATCTTCCGGAGCCTTTAAAATAGACTCTCACATTCTTTTCTGGTAGGGTCTTGCTTCTGGTTTTCTCTGGAGATGTGGCTCTGTGGCTAGGTGCAGAGGGTGGCGTGGGAGTTGGAATCATGGCAGCTACAACCAACTCATGCAGGGCCTCCTGGGCCCCCCACCAGTGCTTCACCACTTAAAGTGTGCAGGTAGCTATGAACTTGGGGGTGGTCATCAGGGTCCTCTGCTTTACTTATTTACTTTGAGATGGAGTCGCCCTGTCACCCAGGCTGGAGTGCAGTGGCGCAATCTCAGCTCACTGCAACCTCCACCTCCCAGGCTCAAGCAATTCTCGTGCCTCAGCTTCCTGAGTAGCTGAGATTACAGGTACAGCCCACCATGGTCCGCTAATTTTTATATTTTTAGTAGAGATGGGGTTTCACCACGCTGGTCAGGCTGGTCTTGAACTCCTGACCTCAGATGATCAACTGCCTCGGCCTCCCAAAGGATCCTCTGCTTTAGAAGATTTACAGCCAACAGTTCCTCTGCTTAATTGGACCTCCCAAGTCAGAGATGCAGGACCATTTTTTTTTTTTTTTTTTTTTTGAGATGGAGTCTCGCTCTGTCCCCCAGGCTGGAGTGCAGTGGCGCGATCTCCACTCACTGCAAGCTCCAAACTCCCGGGTTCACGCTATTCCCCTGCCTCAGCCTCCCGAGTAGCTGGGACTACAGGCGCTGGCCACCATGCCCGGCTAATTTTTTGTATTTTTTAGTAGAGACGGGGTTTCACTGTGTTGGCCAGGATGGTCTCGATCTCCTGACCTCGTGATCTGCCCGCCTTGGCCTCCCAAAGTGCTGGGATTACAGGCGCAAGCCACCGCGCCAGGCCAGGACCATTTCTTCCCAGGTTTGAGCTCCCAGGAGAACAAACAGCCTTCTCAAGAGGACCTGTCCTGTTTGCACAGGTGATCCCTCCAAGAGATAAAAACATTTCTGGCTTTACGGCATCCAAAGATAGCAAAGACACATAAAATATATCCCCAGCAAAACCATTTCTGGCTAGTTGGCTGGGATTTTAGTGTCCTCTAAAAGCCTCCATTTTAGGTGATTTTGCACATACAGGGCATTTTTGTTTTTCTCTTGTCCCCAGGTGACTCATTATTTTCCCCTCCCAGCGCCGGCTGAGCTGCTGATGCGAGTCTTGGAGACCATGAGGATGGTGTTTGAACAGCAGCCCCAGGGTGCTCGCCACTCCCATCCATTCCTGTCCTGTGTGCAGGTGTGTTCCCCGAATAACGATTCATCCTCTGGCTGCTTCACTTTTGCTGAAAGCCGCCAACAGAGCTGTCTCCGATGACAGGTGACTAATGGGCAGCTGGTTCTTGAGTGAGATACCGAGGCGTGGGCAGGAGAGGTGTGCTGTTCTCTCTTCCCCGTCTGGGAACGGCCTCAGGCTCAGCCCACAGTCACCTTCTGTGAGGGTGGCTTTACCTGCCCTTGCGTTCTAATGCTTCTCTCTACCAGGGCCCCTCCTGCAGACCCTTGGCCGGCTTCTTGGGGTTTCCACTCAACATGGGATCCCCAGCCCTGCCAGAACCCCATGGCCTTGCCTTGTGAGTTCTTCCTAGTTTCCAAATGGGAACAATCTCCCCCGTCAGAAGGTTTTCAGGTTTGGGAGCCAAATAAATTCGGTATTTTTTAGACGTATGGACACACTTTACACAACTGGTGAGTCCTTCTAAATCTCTTATATCCTTATTTAATCAAATTGCTGTTCTGCAGGTTCCTGTCTGTCACTGTGGATTATGGAGATTTCATTGGTCTCAAGGATGTTTTTCTCTTTTTTAATCAGCTCCCTTTTTTCCTGCTTAAGGTTTTTTGGGTTTTGGAGGGAGGGGTAGTGAAGGGAGGGAAGTAGAGAAGGAAGAAGACAAGTCAGGAGACTGTCCCCATGCAGGGCCTGTCCCCTCCCCTGCCTGTAACTTGGGTGATGCCCAAGGCAGAGCCAGCCACTTCTTCCTTCTTATGCGTATTTATTACCTTGCTCTTCTTTAATCAACGCCAGTCTGGCTTATATAATCTAACTTTTTTTTTAGTGCAAGACGCATCACATGAAGTCTCATTTGTCCTCAAACTTTTTGTAAGAAAAGTATCTTTCTCTTTAAGTATAATGTATATGGTCTGTTAAACTCAAGCACATTTGATTCTTTTTTCCCTAATTTGCCACTCTCTGCAAGGCGAGGCTTGCCTACCTCAGTGGGAGGTTTACTACGGGACTTGGGTATCACACAGACCTGGCTTCAAACTTTAGGCTCTGCTGCTCACTTCGTAGCCGGAGAACCTTAGTTTATCTTCTCCGTGCCTCAGTTTCTTCACCAGAAATGCAGATAATAATCCTTAGTCCCCAGTGTTGCAGGGAAGAGGACGTAGAATACTTGGCTCCACTGCTCAGTGGCTCTTTCTTCAAAGCATTTTTGCATTCTGGTTATCTACCATCGTTTCTTGTAGAGACAAATTCAAAACTGTTTTTACAAAGTGTAAGGCCACCAAGCGTATACTACTTTTCAGCCTCTCAAGCACCTATTTTTCCTCACTTTCCCTGGGCAGGCGCTAGCTTCTCCCTATTGCCTGTGGAGTCCTAGCTGCAGTGTTATCAGAAAGTACGACACTAATCAAGACAATTCAGTGAGGAAAGACAGAAGACAGCACTAACCAAGGGGAAGTGGGGAGAAATGGTGGATGGAGAAACAGAAAACTAACCAGGCTTCTACAATTTGCCATCCACGCAGAGATCAGTCACTGGGATGCTACCTTTGAGGGGACACACACCGCCCAGACTTTGCCAATGCCTAGAAACGTGAACCAGCTAAGAATAAGTTACCATGGATTGATATGGTCTATTAGGTGCCAAGAACTTTACAAACAGTCACCCATTGCAACATTTATTATTGTTATTATTATCACCCTTCACATTTTATAGGTGGGAAACGGAGGCAAGAGATTCGAGTACACGTCTGTTGGCACCTAAGGCTGTGTATTCTCTTCACTTTGCCGCACTGCCTCTCCTGCTACGAGCAACATAACCAAATCCCTCCTACTTGGTCAGGATGACTGCTCACTAGCTTAGGCCCTCTCAACCTTCCTGGGTGGCTGTCCTTTAGCCAAAAAATTGACAAGAGCAATTTTCATATACCCAGGAAATTCAAGCCCATTACTTCTTGGTCAAAGAGGTAAAGACTGCAATCAACCTGGCAGACCTCAGACCAAGCAATCATGTGCTTTAAGGCAATTGCAGAAACGGAAACAATCTCAGCTAATAGACTTACAAACTGTCGCTCTTTTCCTTTTCTTCTGCTGGTCCCCCCTCTCCCCCCCGGTCTCTCTCTCTCTCTTCCTCTTTCTTTCTCTCTCCTTCTGTCTGTGTCTCATTTGTCACAGTTCTCTTACCTTTCCCTTCATCAGCTTTCCTCACAATATATTCTGCTTTTTCCAAGTTTTCTTTCTCCTTGAAACATTAATAACTTACCATGAATCCAGTTAGAGAAAGTGTATCTCGCATACTTCCACTTTTAATTCTCTGACACTTTTCTTATTAAAATGACACCATGAAAACATCAATCCAAAACAGCAAAAATAAGACAAAAAGAGACCACCAACCTCGCTGGAAATGCTACTTCGAGCCTCACTCTGCTGCTAGACTGATGTATCACTTGATGTTTCCTCATTTTATTCTTATTGTTTCCTAAAGCAATAACAATTGTCTGCAGAAACACCTCGAATCCTGCTGGCAAAACCCAAACATAAGTGAAGCATTAAAAATACCGCCCCCCACCACTGAATCAGAAATCATTTAATGAACCCCATCAGAAGGGTGGAGGGTGGGGTGGGGGTGGCGGGGGTAGATGAGAATGACAGTCGAGAGAGACAGACAGACAGACAGACAGACATTTTACAAATCTCCAGGCTTCATTTTCTTTTACTTCTCATTTCCTATTCACATCATGATTTCCCCCGGAATGTCTCACCAGGATTTTATGGTGCCCTCATGTTCTCTTTTTTTCCCTCTTCCCTTCTGTTCACTTAATGTTTGTTTTTATTGATTTGGGCTCTGAAAGCACGGCTTATTTATCATGGATTTGAAAGCCTCCATCTTCTTGCTCTGTTTTCGCCAGGGCTGTGACATTGTTCACAAATGCTGCAAATATGCTCAGCGCCCCCTCTCCTTTTCCTCACTGCCTGTGCCCTGGGCTACCTTAATTCTCATCTGGGCAAAGCACAAAAGTGTCAGCAGAGGACGGCATGACCACAATTACTTTAATCTTGCTGTCACTTTTACTTACGCTCCCAAGCCCTCATTTGTTGTTGGAATGCTGGTAATTTTTTTAGCTCACTGATCTCAAAGCTTGCAAAAGTGATCATCTATCCACAGAGAAGCTCCCCTTGCTTCATTCGATAAGTCTATCCCAAAAAGTGGGAAGGCCTGACATTTTTACAAGTAAAGGTACTTAAAAAATGCCAGTTAAAGGGACAATATGGCAAATTCCTTTCATCAAATGAATTATAATATTCTTATTTTTGGGAAATTTAGTTCTTTCTAATTTGAGTTTGGTTCAACTAAGGAACATCTCTTGTATTTGTCTTGTTTAAAATAGTTACCTTTCTTTTTACTTTTGTTTTGGTGAAATAGTGCCCCTATCCTAGATTCTCAAAGTTGGAAGTGACCCAGAAAGTCAGTCGTTCCCTAATTCATTGAGGTGATAGAGAATGTGCATCGGGGATGGCTGGGATTGGAAAGAGTGAGCTGACAGCTTGGTGAATTGTTTACGTTGAACCAAAAGCTCTTTCAGCCTGAATTCTGTGCTAAGAACCACAATAAGAAAGAAAAAGAAAGAATGAAAGAAAGAACGAAAGAACGAACAAAAGAAACAGAAAATGAGAATCCCAAATCCCAAATTCCCGTTTCTAAGCTGAAATAACCCCAGGGTCCTCGACCACCCTCCATGTGACAAGGTTCCAACTCCTTGATCTCCTGGTCGTTTTCCTCAGGTCTCCTCTCAGTTATTCAATGTTTTTCTCAAAATACAAAATACATTATTTAGACTTGAACCCAGTATTCAAGATATGGTCTGAGCTGGGCTGAGTAGAATAGGATGATTTAATCACTTCATTTGCACATGAGGATTTTGTAATTGTGTTACATTGTTGGCTGGTTTTTTTTGTTTGTTTGTTTGTTTGTTTTTTGAGATAGGGTCTTGTTCTGTTGCCCAGGCTGGAGTGCAATGGCATGATCACGGGTCACTGTAGCCTTGACCTCTGGGGCTTCAGAGGTCTCCCGCCTCAGCTTCCCGAGTAGCTGGGGCTACAATCGTGTGCCCCCACACCCAGCTGCTGTTTGGGAATTAAGCAACAACAGCTACAACAAAAGCCCGGTGCTTCCCAACATGAAGATGGTCAAGCTGGACCTCTCCACCTCTGCAACGGGTTTCTTGAAACCAAAATGCACGGCTTCACATTTAACCTTTCTGACTTTCATCTTGTTTTTGTTCTCCCCCTTTAGCCAATTTCTCAGCCTATCACAATTCATTCGGGCATGGATTTGTACTCCTAACCCTCTGGTTATATCTTTCAACTCTTCTTTCATAAGTGAACTTCATGCCTTTTTGGTTTTTGTTTTATAATAAATGGAAGATGGACTTTTGAGTCAGGTAGGGCTGGGTTCAAATCCTGACTCCTTCATTCATGTAAGTTGGTTATCTTTGAACTCGGTTTCTTTACCTAAAGACCTCCTCCAGGTTGTCACTGAGCACCCTTTAATCAACACTCTGCGTATCAACTTGAAACCTACCCAATTAAGTAGTTATCCTTCAGCCTATCTGTCTTCATTCTGCTCTCTAGGGTGTCATGCAAAGCCTGGCTGAAATCAAGCTGTGCCGTGCCTGTGGCCCTTTCCTTATATGTCACTCTAATAACCCCACAGGAAAAAGAAAGAAACCGTAACAGGGTCAACTCTTCCTTCAGGGCCATATTTGGGGAGATGCCAAGTGGAAGAAACTCGTCTTTTCACTTACTGTCCCTCTTCGGCATTTGCTTTTCCGCTTTCCTCGACCTCTTTTGCAAGCCATAGACTTTCCTTTTGTGAGGCAGCTGTCACCTTAGCTACTGTGTTCCTGTTCCTCCTCCACCCTATTCTCCTTGCTTGATGGAGCAAAGGCTCCTGTGTGTTGAAGCTTTTGACACACAACTTTCTTTCTTTCCTTTTTTTTTTTTTTTTTTGAGACAGGGTTTCGCTCTGTTGCTCAGGCTGGAGTGCAGTGGCACAATCTCGGCTCACTGAAACCTTCGCCTCACAGGCTCAAGAGACTCTCCTGCCTCAGCCTCCCAAGGAGCTGGGATTACAGGCGCCTGCCACCATGCCTGGCTAATTTTTGTATTTTTACTAGAGATGGAGTTTCACCATGTTGGCCAGGCTCATCTTGAATTCCTGACCTCTAATGATCCACCTGCCTCGGCCTCCCAAACTGCTGGAATTACAGACGTGAGACACCATACCTGGCCTTGACACACAACTTTCTGAGGGTCATTTTTTCCATTTAGAATTCGTTAATGTCATGTTTGTCACATGACCTCCAAGAACCACTCAAGTCTCTCTTGTCATTTCAGGCCTTCAACAATCTTTCTCCACATCCTGTCTGTCAAAATTAACTTTAGAAAATCACCTGCACCATGCAAACATGCTTCAGTAAACAGCTTCCCTTTGTTCTCTAAGCACCCCATTGACATCCTTGTCTCTGCACTGGTCTTCCTTCTCCCATCAAACTCACATTGCTATGTATGGTCGTGCAGGTTGCTCACTGCACAAAGGCCTCAGGCTGAGGTTGCAGTAAGGGCTGAAATGCATCCAGTGCCCTTCTCATCAAGCTGTGAGTCCTGGTATGGGGCTGCATCTGTCTAGAACTAGCACATTTTTCTTACTTAAACAAAGGCACTGGGTCTAATTTCAACTGCTCCTTTAAAGCTTTACTCAGGGCCTGCCCCCCTCATACTCCGTGGTCTCACTTTCTCTTATTTTTTCCAGGGGACTTGACGTTATCTACCCCTTCCTTGCTCAGTGCTGCCGCCATCTGGGTAAGGTGGGCAAGCACATGAGCCTTGGAGTCAGGCTGCCAGCATTCACACCCTTCTCTACTACTAGTTTTCTGGGTGACCCTTAGCAAGTTATTTAACATCTCTGAGCCTCGGTTTCCTCATTTTAAAAACAGGGATGATAATAGTGCCTGCCTCATAATGTTCTTAGGAAGAATATGTGGAATATCCATCTAATCCACTTAGTATGGTGCCTGGCACATAGTAGGCACTCAATAACTTGACAGTTGTTAGCTATTGTTACTTTTTTTTTTTTTTTTCTTGAGACAGGGTATCATCCTGTGGCCCAGACTTGAGTGCAGTGATGCAATCATGGTTCACTGCGGCCTCCAACTCCCAGGTGCAAGTGATTCTCCTGTTTCAGCTTCCCAAATAGCTGGGCCTACAGGTGCATGCCACCACATCCAGCATTTTTTTTTTTCTTTTGTAGAGACAGGGGTCTCCCTATGTTGCTCAGGCTGGTCTTGAATTCCTGGCCTCAAGTGATCCTCCTGCCTCAGCCTCCCAAAGTGCTGGGATTAAAGGCACGAGCCACTGTGCCCGGCCAGCTATTGTCACTTTTATGCATAGTCCTTAATAGCTAAGAACTATTAAGACGTGTTGTGGCTCACAGGAAGTATGAATAAGAAAATGTATACCTCACCAAGTAGGGTTGTCAGATAAAATACAGAAAGCCCAGCTAAAGTTAATTTTCAGATAAGCAACCAATAGTTGTTTTAGTATATGTATATCCCAAATCTTTACTTTCTCCACAGAAATCTCAAAGTGGTAGACTGAAGCATTGTTAAGAGGAATAGCAAGGACTCATCTGATCTTTTCACCCTTTCATCTCAAATTTCCCTGCTGCCCCTCACCTCATGCAATGCCTGTCCCACAAGATTTCTTACATGAAAACCGGGGAGTGGGCTAGCCTTTGGGATAAGCAGTACGAAGGTTCTAGAATGAAGCCTTTAGACATTCTAGTGAAGGTTGTGGTTTGGAATAGAAGTATATAATCTCACTCATATATCCTGTGAGCCACAAAATGTTGTACCTTCTGCTTTCTCTACCTTTCTCATGTTATTTGCTGCTTTTAATATTGTGTGGGTCAAAAGGTATGCTTTTACCATTATATATTATGGAATACTGTGTGTTTTGATAAATAAGTTTTATATATTGGAATTTCTGTTCTTATAAGGGAATTTTTCTTAAAGTCCGTATTTGTGGTAAAGCAGAAATCTTCTAAACTCTCTTACATATTCAGACATTTCTCTTGTGATTACTCTGGCATTTTACATTGTTACTCTCAAATTCGCCATCTACTTTCTCATGCCTATAACTGGCCAAATTTTTCCATGCTTGGCATCTGCACCACAGCAAAAAGTTCCTGGGCACCAGCCCCAGTAAATTATTACTAGTCCCATTGTGTAGTCACCAGGTTGACATTTACTTGTACCACCCATGTATCTAGTCCTGATGACAAATAATCCTTGAATTGGCTTATAATACTCCATCCTTTCTTTTTTTTTTTTTTTTTTTTTGAGACGGAGTCTCGCTGTCGCACAGGCTGGAGTGCAGTGGCGCAATCTCGGCTCACTGCAGGCTCCGCCCCCTGGGGTTCACGCCATTCTCCTGCCTCAGCCTCCAGAGTAGCTGGGACTCAGGCGCCCACCACTTTGCCCGGCTAATTTTTTGTATTTTTAGTAGAGACGGGGTTTCACTGTGTTAGCCAGGATGGTCTTGATCTCCTGACCTCGTGATCCGCCCGCCTCGGCCTCCCAAAGTGCTGGGATTACAGGCGTGAGCCACTGCACCCGGCCCGACTCCATCCTTTCTTTATATGATCTGCACCATCCTAGAACCTTGTCTCTTCCTGGAACCATTTCAGAGGAAGTTACAAAACCACCAACAGTACCAAATGTGGTTGTTGTTTGAATGATCTTCTCTCTTTAATAGCCTTTCATTTCAAGTCCTCCATTAGTGACTCCTTGCACAGATTCTTCTCTCTCCTTCCTCTCTCTGTACTTCCAGGAATTGGTGATTTCTCCCCAGGTTCGTTTTCAGATTTTCTGCTGCTTAACTTTGCAAGGCTGTCTTGCCCACCTTCTCTCTCTCAGGAGTATCCATACACTTTGTGTATTCGTTCAACAAACATTTCCTGTGCCCCACTCTGTGTCAAGCCCTGTGTAGAGCATGAAGATCCAGTGTGGACTAGACAGCCCAAGACCTCAGACAGTTCAGTCTTGCAGGAAAGACAAACAAGTCAGCCAAACCAGTGAGATCAGTGTGATAAAGGAACCACACCTCAAGTGGTTCAGGAACCCAAAGGGCAGGCTCCTAATCTAGCCTAGGACAGAGACAGGTGCAGGAGGGATTAGTGGAAGCTTCCCAAATGGCGTGACAATTGAACTGAGTCTTGCAGACAAGTAGCTAGGCAGAGTAGAGAGCTCATATGTGACACTCAGAGAGAATGGTGTGTGCAAATAGGAGTTGGGGGCCCAACTGGTTCAATCATGGACTGGCAGGAGATGGGATCAGTGATTGGACTGGGGGCAGATCATGGAGGACACTGAAAGCATGCCAAGGACTTTGGATTTCATACCAAGGATGACGGGAAGTCACTGGACATTTGACAACATTTGCATTCAGGAATGTTTAATCAGATGGCAGTATGAAGGACTGGAGGGCAGGGTGAACTGAAGATGGAGAAAGCATCGCAGTAGTCTTGGCTAGTAATGTTGAGGGCCTGAACTACAACAGTGACAGACCATGCTCTTTCTTTTGACACTGGGTCTTTCCACATGTTTTTATCTCCATAGTAAGCACTTTACAAATTATCTCATTTAAGGCATGCGAAAATCTCAAAATAAGAACTGCTATTGTATCCAGCTGACAGATGAGGAAAGTGAAGCTCAAAGGGGTTAAATAATCGCCCAAGTTCATATGTATCAAAAAATGGTGGAGCCAGGATTCAAACTCAGCCTGTGCACTTAACCAGTATTCTCTCGTGTCTTAACTCAAGGGAATCACTGTGAATTATGACCAATTGGAAGGGGGCTAAAGGACAGAAAAGAGTCTAGAATAGTGTTATCCAACAGAAATAGAATGCAAGTCACAAATGCCAGCCACTATGCCATTTTAAATATTTTGGTAGCACATTAAAAAGTAAAAGAAAATTATTTTTAATAACTTATTTAACCCAATATGTCCAAAATATTATCATTTCAATATGAAATCAATATAAAATATTATTGAGATACTTTGCATTATTTTTTCCAAACTAAGTCTTTGAAATCTGTTGTGTATTTTACACTTACAGCACATTTCAATTTGGACAAGCCACATTGAAGTACTTGGGACAGCATAGGTCTAGAATGACTCTTGGGTTCCTGCTGGGGGCATTAGGGTAGATGTTGGTAGCATTTTCTGAGATAAGGGAATAGAGAAAGAGGAGATAATTAAAGGAGTGTTTGAAATGCTTGTGAATGATCTATGTAGAGACTCCCAGTCAAGGTTGGCTATGCAGGTGTAGAACTCAATAAAAAAGTCGGGGTAGAGCTATAAATTTGGGTGCTATTCCAATACAGATGATTGTGAAAACCCTGAGTAAGAAGGAATTCACCTAGAGAGATTATGTAGCAGGACTGAGCCTTTGGAGACAGCAGGGAGGGATGGGACACCTTAGTCAGGTGGAGGAGTTCATTTGTGCAGCAGGAGACGCATCTCCCCTTTGAATGGGAAAGAAGGAGGACAAGGATGCAGAAGGTAAGTTTGTACAGGTAAGGAAGGTGAGGAGAGGCAGGAAGTAGGTGGCTTTCTAATATAATGTTGGCAGGGGTTCTCAGCTCATTCTGTTGTCTTTCTTCTCTTCCATAGAAAAGGGAATGCTAGCTTTTAACCATGACTATTTATAAAATCTATACAAAGAGGCAAACAAAATGTAAGTATTTGTCCAGCCAGGGACAAAAGCCAAGATGAACACTCCTTTTTTCATGTCACTCCACTCATTCCCTCCTCTCTCTCTCTTTCTCTCTTTCCCTCTGTCTCTCAGGAAATTGCAAAAATAGTACAGAGGTCCCCTGTACTCTTCACCCCACTTCCCCTAATGGGGACATCTTACATCACCATAGTACAGAAAGCCAGGAAACTTGTATTGCTACAATACCATTAAATAGACTTCCATCTTCTCTTTTACAACTTCCTAGCAGGAAGTATCCTTAGTAAAAAGCATAAAAATCTGTGAGATGTAATGTTCAACCAGGCCAAGAGCTTTATGTGTGTTCAGGAGGTTTTATCTCTGTAACTAAATGACATGCATCAAATACCACACTAAATGCCACCTAAATGCTCAGGTAAAAATTACCTTCTTATGACCATATATAATTGCACCAACATTACGTGGTTAGACCAAGCTCTTCACTGTCTGTTTGGCTTTATCTCATTATGGAGAAGAGCAAAGATGAACAGACAGCTCTGTTGTTCCCATCAGCATCTATAATGAGGAACGTGTGACTCAAAAGAGAGCAGCAACGTGCCCAAGCCTGCACTACTGTACAAACCAGGTCTTGCTAACTTTAGAACTCAAGCTCAGTTTACGACATCGCACTATCTCTTGGTAAATGGCTACTTCATACCCCTGTCTATACAGCAGGAAAACCAATGGATTAGGAGGGAGTTAGTATTCAGATGGGTGACTCCAATTCAACTTTCAAGTGGGGAGGAACCCATAGCACCCAACACAGTAGGCTCCTCCATAAATGCCAGGGATTTAATCAATTCAGCTTACTAAACAAACAGACTCAAAGAAGTTGGGCACGTTCCTTAAAAGCAGAATCAAGCAAAGAAAGCTCTGAGAAATCGCTGTGCTTCAAGGAAACAAAAGCCAATGAGAGAATATTAAGCCAACTTGAAGGGAACAGTGGCTATCCATCTGCCTCTGCCAAGGTTCAACCAAGGTGAATAACCCATTTATTAGCAAAGAGTGAGAGAAGTCCCAGTATTTTCATGTAAGTGGCAATTTGTTAATGGGTAAACATGGAATGAATTCCTTTCTCCCTTGGAGATAAATGAGCTCTGGTTCTCAAAAAAACAATATTTCTGGCAAGAGATAGAAGACCAAAAAAAGAGAGATGTTTCATCCATTAAGATTTGGAAAGCAAAGGAAATAAGCGTATTTCTGGAATCTGGGTGAAAGGAGTTTGGCCTCGACAGTTTCTGAGCAGCTGAAGAAGGAAAATGGTAGCAGGAAGAGGCAGGAACATGGGTGGTCAGATGCCTTTAGGGACAGTGATCTCTCTAATGATATTTCTCCCATCTGGGCTCCCTATTTATTTGTGGACCTGCACCTTCCTACTTACGTTTCCACTTGTGGTATCCATAGTACCAGTAAGAAAATAGTTTTTGTCAAATCCAGGAAGGCAGGCCTGAGAGCAATTTGCAGCTGTGAAGACAAACTACAGGATGAAGGAGACAGAAGGACAGGGTCCCCTTACCCTGTTGTAGCCATTGGGAAGGGGCCTGAGCCCTCAAGTGGCGAGACAGGGCAGCACACGGGGGATGGAGGAAAAGAGCTGAAATCAACTTGGCCCCGGAAATGGCCATTATCAAGTAGTCAGGAGTGAGAGGAAAAAAAAAAGTCATGCCTTAGATCGATCGGGCCTGGACGGACCAGGGTTGAAATTCAGCCATGAGATCAGTTTCGTTTACCTCCCCCATGATGATGTGATTAGGCCATTCATATCTGATCCTGACCATCTGTTTGGGGAAGAAAAGATGCAGCCTGCATTTTGAAATCTGGGCAGATGCTTAAAAAGACCCTGCTCTCCATTCAGACAACAGGAATGCCACCAGATGTGACTTAAACATGCCTCCTTTTCAGCTGTTTAAATGTGAGCAACCCCTCACATCGCTAGCCCACTGCAAGAGACTGTTTTTTTCAGGGTCTTTCAATCCCAGCGCTGATTCACATCACAGGTATTCCCATAAAAGCTCCACAAATCAACAATGAAATAAACCCAGTGCCGGACCGACTTGCATACGCTGGCAGGTCGAGAGGGTGGGAGGTCCAGTCAGGGCACTGTGCCTCACCATCACTTTCCACTACAGAGAAGGTAAGTGGGGATAGCACGGCCGGCGGGGCAGAATTAAAACGTGATCAACGTGGCATCTGCTTTTTCTTCTCTTTTCAGCTTTCACAGAAGGGAGCATGAAAAAAGAGAAGAAGAGGGAAGGAAAAATAAGGAGAGACAAGTTCCTCTCTGGGAGAAGCAATTCTAGTCCTGAATTCTCAACTGTGCATTCCACCTCAGAAAGCCAGTGACCGCCTCTGCTGAGCACAGGGTGACAAACTGGGCTGGATCCAGGCTGGAGCCAGGCAGTGGGTGGCAGCTTCTGCCTCAATCTTTCTGCAGTCTCCCTTCCCCATTCCAATCACGATAAATATATTTATACTCACTTGATTATGTCAGCCAGACAATACTCCCCTAATTGGCAGTGATCAGGGTTCCAGAATTGTTTGGGCAAACCTGCTGTCTCTCTATCAGGCAAAGCGATAAGGGGCCGCTAATGCAGTCCCCATTAACAATTTCCAGTGGAAAAAAACCCAGTCCCCCGACTCATGCACGGCAATGAATTTTCCAAACAGCTCCTGAGAGCCAGAGATTGAGGAACTCAGACTTAACATGAACCGGTCCAGCATAGAATGCTTTTATGACTCTTCTCCACCCCCGGGTAGAGCATGTAGAAAACACCATAGCCACTTCCTTATGCTCAAGGTTCTTTTGTTCTTTTGCTTTTTTGCTCTTTTCCTTTTTTTTTTTTTTTTTTTGTTGGGCTTACGGAGCTAACTGTCATTTTTGGTTCTTGGTTCTTTGTAAATTTTGGGGACATCTGGCACACAGTTTATTTCATTTGCTAGCTCTGGTATTTGTAGATACGCACACTCTCTGATGCGTGTGCATGTTAACACTTCACATGTATAATTTATGCAAGCATAATTTGGAGCTTGAGAGGATAGGCTCATTTTGATGTTTAAGTGTAACTACACAGCACCAATTCAATTATAAGTAATTACTCAATAAATATTTACCAAATGAATGAATATACCAAAAAGACAAATATGCAACTGTCATTCATTTATTTATCAGACATTTCAATACCTAGTGTGTACCAGGCACTGTGCTAGATGCTGAGTATTCAATGATGCGTACCCACAGTTCCTTTCCTCAGGGAGCTCACAGTTGAAGGATAGGAGGTAGACACATAAACAGACAATTGTAAGACATTATGGAGACACAGTGACTGAGCCCTATGCAGGGTAGCGTGGAGCTCCAAGGAGGAAGCTTGGTCCACCTATGGGAGGGGCTGAGGCCATGGAGAGTCTCCTGGAGGTGATGAGGCCTACTAAGAGGGGAGGTAAAGGCTCCAGATAATGAGGACAGCACAACCAATGGCAGGATGCAAGAACTGATAGGGTGTTGTGGGGAAGCAGCAAGGCAGAGATGAAGTCAGGGACTCAGGGAGGTACCGGATCTGCGGGGGCTTGGTGTAGAGTAAGGGAGAGGAGCTTCAGCTATCTCAATTAGGGCAAGAAAACACAAACAACTTTCATTCGTCCAAAATGCCTCTGGGTTGCACCAGAATTGGTACACGCACACCTCAAAGCAGAATTTGGACTGGCCTCAGAAGCACGGCTGGAGCACAGGAAGATCTGAAGCCACATGCTGAATCTGTCATTAGGGAGATGAGCAAGAGTTAGCTTCTTTCTTGGTAAGTTGAGGAGGTGGACTTGGAGGGCTCCAAGCTTTTACATCTATGCCGCCTGGATTCTTTGAGGTTTG
Organism: Hylobates moloch; assembly: GCF_009828535.3. Taxonomy (NCBI): domain Eukaryota; kingdom Metazoa; phylum Chordata; class Mammalia; order Primates; family Hylobatidae; genus Hylobates; species Hylobates moloch. Next base: position 21,120,419 of record NW_026652294.1, on the reverse strand, counting down.
TGTACAGGCCACACTTGGGCCCATTCCAAGTCCAAACTGGGGTGCTAAAGGAATGAGGCTGATTCCAAGCAGCACACAGGATCACAATATCACTGTCTTACAGTGCAGAGACAGGTAGGCACATTGAGGCACAATTTCATATGAATCCCTAATAAGTATTCACAGGAATGTGATGCATGATGGAGACATCCCATTGTCCCCAGCCTGGGTCAGGGTCTCATGATCTCAAGTCTGAAACATGTCCAATTAATTTGGAGCACTGATCCCTGCTAGATTTAGTTTCTCAAAAGCACTGTTCAGCTCACATCATTTCTACTCAAAATCTCTTAATGATTCCACCTTGCTTGTAGAGTCAAGTCCAAAGTCCTTAGAGTGGCATGGCATTCAAAGTCATCCTCAGTCTATCCCCACCCTGCCTGGCGTAACCCCCACCTGAGCTTTGATTCACAAATGTTCCCACCACTCTGCCTTTACTCACTCTAGCTCCTGACTCTTCAGGTCCAGCTCAAATTCAAATCCATCTCCTTTAGGATTACTGTCTTGTTACTCCTGTCTTCTTTTGAACCAGTGCAGAGCTTACTGACTACGTCGTTCATTGGTGACTATTAACTTCACTTTGTAGTTTGAGTTTTACTTCTCCAGCTACCTTGTAAGCCCCAGAGGATGGGAACCGAGCCTCACTCCTCTTTGCAGTCTATGGACTTAGCACATTGTCCTGCTCACAGTAAATATTTGTTGATGAATGGGTATCCTACATTGTCACTTCTTTTTTTTTCTTTGAGACGGAGTCTCGTTCTGTCACTCGGGCTAGAGTGTAGTGGTGTTTAATCTTGGTTCACTGCAACCTCCGCCTCCCGGGTTCAAGTGATTACCCTGCCTCAGCCTCCCGAGTAGCTAGGATTGCAGGCGCCCACCACCACGTCTGGCTAATTTTTTGTATTTTTAGTAGAGATAGAGTTTCACCATGTTGGCCAGGATGGTCTCGAACTCCTGACCTCAGTTGATCCACCCACTTTGGCCTCCCAAAGTGTTGGGATTACAGGCATGAGCCACCACGCCTGACCATGCATTGTCACTTCTGTGAGGCTACTGCGTAAAGCTCATGGAAAGTACGACGGTGGTGATTATTGTCACAGTGCTACTGCCCAAAGTTCTTTTTCCCTCTTGTAGGAAAAAAAGCGAATCTTGGAGAGAGAGGTTTGGTATGACTACTTGGGAGTAATGAGAATGTGAAACATTTCTCCCGCAACTTATAAACAGTATTTTACATGCATTTCTTGGGAGCTTAAAGTTCATCCAGAATGAGTATTTCATAGATCAAAGGAGCATATGTGCAATCCACCAGGAGGAATAATCACTCTGCTAAATTTAAAGGGAGAATGATTGAACACTCCAGCCTGAAAGTAGAGATAGCTTAACGTCACATGGCTGGAGAAGAACATGAGTGACTTACTTAATTTCTGGCCCCCTACGTTCAGTTTTTATGGTACATATGCCAGCGAGCAGCACGTGGGATTTTTCATAAAAGAGGAACTGGCATTAAATCAATAAGGAAAATCACCATTTCCCTACTGATCCAATGGCATTTAAGGAAGCTGAGCCCTGCCAATATGTACAACTGTGCAGAATTTGTAACCGGGCAGTGAAAACCACCATCTAAGCTGGCAGCTGTGACTTTCCCAGAAGTAGAGCTGCAGGGAGAAAAATAGCTTTTAAACTTCAGTTCCATTTTTGCAAATTGGATCTTTTCGTAAAAACTGTTTTAAGTCCAGGTTTGTTTGTTGTTTTCCTTTTCTTTCCTCATTAGTAAAGGAAATGATTATTTCTTTTTACCCACATGGAAATTCAATCATTTACTCGATAATTGAGAGTCAAACTTAGTTTTAGGGTCTAGGAATGGAGATGAGGACAAAAGAGACAAAATTCCTGGCTTCAGAAAGCTTACCTTCTAGTGGGGAGGCGGGGGAGACAACTAATAATCTTGAACTGCAGATATATACTATGCTAGGCATAGATAACTGAAATAATGCTAGCATCTCATATTTGAAAACACAATTGCCAGAAAATGAAAAATGAAACCTCCTGCATGAATACTATCTTAGCTCATGTATGTTCCATATATTAAGAAGTATTTTTAAAAGAATAGCTAGTAAGAAATACACACATATTGCTCTTTGCACATGAAGTTGGCCTTCCCTACTGACCTTCAGCAGAACGGATGTCTCAGAGGTGCATTTCTGAGAAATGGATTTGTGCCAACCTATATAGTTTCATTCTGGCACTATCTGGCACCATTGCCCTCAGTTATCCATGCCAGAAATCTGGAAATGTCTTCTGGACTCCTCCATGTCTTTTCCTCCCGTTTCTCAAATCTGGCATCTTCGACTAATGGGTCTCTAAACATTGTATTTTAAATATACCTGAAAAAAAATTTTTTTGACGCAATCTCGCTCTGTCGCCCAGGCCGGAGTGCAGTGGCACAATCTCGGCTCACTGCAACCTCTGCCTCCTAGGTTCAAGCAATTCTCCTGCCTCAGCCTCCCAAGTAGCTGGGACTACAGGCGCATGCCGCCATGCCCGGCTAATTTTTTGTATTTTAGTAGAACGGGGTTTCACTATGTTGCCCAGGCTGGTTGTGAACTCCTGAGCTCAGGCAATCCACCTGCCTCAGCCTCCCAAAGTGCTGGGATTACTGGCGTGAGCCACTGCACCTGGCCTAAATATGCCTGAAATTGATTTCCATCTTTCCATCAGCCCTCCTTTGTGTGGGCTTTATAGTCTTTCCTCACAACCCCGGCTTCCTACTTCTCCTTCTTGACTCTAGGCTCAAATACCTCCATTTTCCCCTCTTCATTGTTTCCAGAGTGATTTGTGCAAAACAGATCAGACTGTGCCATGTCTCTTCTTGCACCCTCCTCTGGCTCTGCATGCCTGCAGGATAAAGCTCAGGCTTCCTAGCCTGGCCTTGGCTGACCTGGGTAGCTTTATGACTCTGCTCCCTTCCTTGACCCCGTGCCTCAGTCACAGCAGCCCCACGTAAGGCATGTAAGGTTACCTAAATTTACAATGTGCAAATCATCCCTGGGTGTTTCTTCTTTGACTATTCTCCTTTTTGTACTCCTCAATTCTTGCCATCCTTTAATATGGTGCAAATGTTAACCTTCTCTGTAAAGCTGTTCCCTGAACTTAATCCTCCCTCCCTTCTGCCCCAAGGGCACCCTGGCCTCACCTTCTCATTTCAAGTATGGCACCCAATGGAAAGGCATTTGTAATGATTTGTTTGCTTGTGTGTCTTCTCTCCCAAGCTGTAAGCTCTTCCAGCTGAGAAGTATCTTCTTTGTGATCTTACAGCATAGCCCAGCCTCTGGCATACAGCAGTCACTTAGTAAATGTTGAATGAATAATGAATGAATGACCTATGGTCTCTTCTGGTTTGGCTTGTGCTAAACTATGTGTCTGAGAATTAGGTGGTTTTGGCAATATGATGGAGTGAAACCAACTGACAATATGATGGAACTCAACTTTGCTCTTAAGAATAAGAAGTATTGGGGGCGCTTAGGCTGGAGGATTGCTTGAGCCCAGGAGTTCGAGCCTGCAATGAACTATAATTGTGCCACTGCACTCTAGCCTGGGCAATAGAGTGAGACCCTGTCTTGCAAAAATAACTAACTAAATAAATAATAAAAATAAAAACAATGGGTTTTAAACATTTGAGCTAATGGACCACAGATGATAAGGAATTTCAGTAACACATTTTCCTAGACAATATTTCTGTGTGTACCACATCTGGAGATGGTTCAAATAAATGACTAAAACACGTAAAACAGAACCATTAAGTAATCTAGGTCATTTACTGCAAAAGAGAAACTTGAAGAGACTTAATAATGGTTTTTAACAAAAGACTGTACTCCAAGGATGGCTAAACATCCTCCTTCTCCACAAACACAAAATAAGAAGAAATGAGATGAAACCGCTTCAAAGATTAAAGTCAAAAACAAAAAGGAATTGAATGGTTTCCTGCCAGGCAGTGTAAACCCATTTCAAGTCACTATTACAGATAACTCACACTCGGAATCAGGCACAGCTCTAAATGCTTGCTATGTATTATGTCATCTAATCGATCTAATTTTCATAATGAACCCATGCAAGTTTGTTTTAATTTTATTATTCCCATTGTACAGGTGAGGAAATAGAGGCTCAAGGTGGTTAAGTAGCTTACCCAGGTCACACAGCTGAGAAACCATAGAGCTGAAATTCAAACCCAGGCTGGCTGGCTTGCGAGGTTTTGGTCCGACTTCTAAGCTTCCTGCCTTGCTAGAGGCTGACATAGATGTCAGGCCTCTGTCTGGGGATGGAGGCCTAAAGCTAAGCTCAAGAAAGCTCGAGAAGTTCAAGTGGCTAGCTTAAATTTAAACAAGAAAATCCTTGAATATACAAATGATTCTTCATTGCCAGGGCAACCAGCTCTCTTGGGGTCGTTACATCAGTGTGTGTGTGTGTGTGTGTGTGTGTGTGTGTGTGTGTGTGTGTGTGTAGAGAAGTTAAATACCCATCTTTTGTATTCTTTATTCTGGTGAGCTGGCCTACCAGGTCTTGTCCTGCTAATGAGACAGTAAGTCGTTTTGACTTTTTTTTTGGCTGTCAGTGCATGCACGGTTTCAGCATCCACATGTGTGTGTGTATTATAAGACCTGACATGAATCGAGCCATATTTAGATATTATGACTTTACCTCCAGAGTGACGGAACTTACTCTGGGGGTTGAAGAGTCAGCATCTTCTTCCCTGTTATTTTTTCCAAGGCAAGCTTGTTTAGCCTGCCTCCGGGGCACACGCAGTGGGGTCACAGTCAGCACAGAATGGGGGCAGCGTGTTCTGCAATTCAAATGCAACTCAAATGCCTGTGCCAAAGAAAGTCAACACCCATCTGATGGGCAGCAGAGAGGGGGCTCAAACACTGAGCTGCACCCCGGCTGCAGGAGGCCTGGAGGCTGGTTCAGGAGAACCAGGCAGCCCAGCAGGAGCCCCATGAGAAGGGTGGGAATGAGTCACCAGACTTTTCAGGTTGACTGAGGTGATGTCTGTTGATTTTCTTTGAATTTAGATGTGCTATCAGTTCACACATTGGGCATAACGGGAAGAAGATGAGTGAACATTTTCTTGATAGTGCCTGACCTTCAGCAGGGTTGTGATAAGATGTGGGGCAAGATGTGACTCTGCAAGAATATGCTGGACAGTGTGTGTCCCCTAGCGTGTACCAAAGGAGCGGTGGCAGATGGACCCTCTTGGGAGAAAACAGTGTGACAGGCCCACTCTTTGTTCTCTGACAGACACAAGTTGGCCTGGGTGGATATTTACTATCTTAGGGCAAGGGGAGGAACTGCTAATTTGTCACACATTGTGCTCATGGTCTGGGAAAAGCACTTGCTTTTTTGACATTGGGTCCTCCACTATAACCAGATAGATTTTCAATGCTGTGGTTAAGAGTTAGGGTTTTAGGAGTTCATATAATCTCTCTGGCCTCAGTTTCCTCTTCTTTAATATGGAAATAACAATGGTACTTATCCCCTTAGATAGGAATAAATACACTAATACATGTCAGGTACTTAATACATATCCAGCATTAAACTTGTATTTATATGAATGCATGCATCCTTATTTATACAACTTCATATTTATGGGAGGACTTACTCCAATGTTTGCTCAAGATAGATGCTTGGTAAATATCTGTCAAATATTGAAGGAGATAGAAGAATGGGTTTAGTGGGTTACTTGTATGGCTATCTGTTGTGACTTCTCAGTAACCTGTAATTCAAGGATAGACAGGTAAAACTGGATGTTAGATTTAATCTCTATTGAGCAATATTTCAAAAAAGGGGAGTTTTCTGCAATCATACATCTCTGAAGAATAGATGGAAATGGAGATGATGAGTTTGCATGAAGACTGTGAAGGAAATGGCATGAAGAATTGACTTGGTGAATGTCACATGTGAAGGACAGGCAGCAAGGGCAATGACTCTAAATAAAATAAAAAACAGGGTCTAATATAATTAGAAACCTTAAAACTGCAAAACATATGTTATTTGTGAATCTACAAAAATAAATACATACAAAAAACAGAAGCCAAATCTCTGACCTGTATTTACCTTCTCTTGGTTGTTGTAATAATGATAGCTTAGAAATAGAAGTAAAATGAAAAGTATAATGTTTAGGAGCTGGTACAGTATGACAAGAATACCTTAATATTATATTAAATTATATAAAATTACCACTTTTGGGGTAAAAAATAGGGTCAGCTATTGTCAATATCTTCTATTTATTTTTATTTTTATTTTTTTAGAGACAGGGTCACACTCTGCGGCCCAGGCTGGAGTGCAGTGGTGCAACCCTGGCTCACTGTAGCCTCGAATTCCTGGCCTCAAGTGATTATCCTGGCCCCCCAAAGAGCTGGGATTACAGGCATGAATCACGGCAGCCAGCCCCCAGATATTGTCAATTCCATATGATTTGATCTAGTATATTTCAGCTAATTGTAGCTAAATCAAAATACTTATAGTGTCTTGCCTTTATTGCCTTTTAACTGTGGCCATAAAAATGAATTGGCCAATTTTATTTGTCTTAACCTCTTTTACCTCTCAGACTTTGTGCATAGTAGGTACTAAACAAATGTTTTGTTAATTGAGTGGTGTTTTTGGTTATCTTCTCTCAAAAGTCAGGACAAAAATTTGCCACACTACCTAATGCTGAGACTGCCCTTAAAATATAATTACCAAAGTGTTCGCTTCCCTTCAGTTTTCATGATTTAGATAAACCTTTTTTGTTCCTTGTTTGGGCAGCACTGGGAAGCTAATTAATACATTATTAATATATTGTGGAGGCAAACAAGACTCTGCTTGCTCACACAGCTATGACAATAATAAATTCAGGTCAGAAATATTTTTGCAATTAAGGGAAAATGTTATTATAATGAGAAGTTATTTTTTAAACAACAAGACACAACTCAGTGTCAAAACACGGCAGAGACTTACAAATGAGGTGAATGGCAGAGTCAGGCAAGCCCTCTCCTGATGGTTCCAACCATTTAGGGCCCAATATGGACATAGTCTAACGTGCCCTGCAATGAATTCGAAATGATAACCTTTTGGGATCCCAGGAATGAAGAACTTCGTTATTATTCGTCTGTGATTTCATAACAGTTGGGATTGGTGCCAAACTTAGGAGCCAGTACTGAAATAACTGAGCAGGAGGCATGAAATGGTTTTCAATTCAGAAAACAAAGAGCTCCCTCCCCAGTAGAAGAGATGCGGGAATGTTCAGGGAGGAGCGTGAAAAACCCATGAGTTATAGTATCTCTTTGGGCCTCAGTTTTTCCATATTTTGTTAACTACCTCTTAGAGAATATTCATTCTCTGTAACATCTGTTGTTGCAAGGATAAATCAGATAATGCCTAAAAATGCTATGCATTTCTTGAGGGGAGAAAAAGCTAGAGCCAGAAAATGTATTATTTTGGTTTTGGTTGACCCAGAGATGTGACAGCAGCCACATTACATAAGAAGAGTTCTAAGAAAGCAGAGTTGCCTTCATTTTTTAAACAGAAGAACCACAATCTCCTCTCTGTTTGGATCCTTATACAAATCAAATATGTGAGCAAGAAAGGGCCTATGAAATCACCAATTTTAACTTTCTCCCTAATGCCATGAATTTTTCTTAGAGATATTTTGAGCATGGAGCATGTACGATTCTGCTCAATTTTTGCCATCTAATGAGATCCCAGCCCCAGGTGCTGTGCTTCTACAATAATGTTTCAATGCTAATTACATTTTAGAACGGTTAGGGCAAGAATAGTTCCAAACATACTTGAAGTAATAACTAGTCGTATATCCAGAAGGTCAACAGTTCAATCAAAGAGAGAAAAAAAATTAGCATATCTTAAGAAAGAATACAAGTGGTTTTGTACAAGAGCTCTCATTTAAGTCTACAAGTGCACTTAAAATACTGATACAGCTAGGTAATTCTATATTTGCCTTTTTAACTCAGTGAAAGCTCCCAATTTCAGGGTGCAGTGTCTGAGAACGAGAAGCATCTGGCAGGTGAAGGGGAGAGGCGTGTTGTTAGGGAAACTGGCTGGAGTTTCAGGTTAGGGGTCTGTGCCAGGACTGTGCTGCATGGAGTTGTACAGAGGGGGGCTTTGGGCTGCTGATGAAGGAAAAGAAATGATGCTAGAGAGCTTTGCACTGGGCCAGGGCTCTGCGCCAATCCTCTGTTACAGTAACAACACAGCACTAATCCATGAGCACTCAATTTGATCCCTCAAATAATTGTGTATCAAATCGCTATCAACAAAATTACACTCTGCTGTCATCAATGCAGTTTCCATAAAAATGTCTGATATTTCCCCCAACTTCTCAGTTTCAAAAATGATTTCTAATGAATACCAAAGAAAAGCAATTGGAAACTCCACCCATTGCTTTCTATTCTACATGACTGAAGTTACCTTTAGTTTAGAAGTGCATCACATTTTAATTAAAAAAATAATAATAATTATTGAGTACTTATTATGTACTTGGCAATGGTTACATGGCTAATAGTGTTAAAGATGATTCCCAAAAAAAATCACCTGCCAAAACCATCAAATAAATCATTTCTGCTCCATCAAAGGTAAAGTATTAAAACAATAAAACAGCTCAAGGATTTTTTTTTAATGTGCTAAAAAAGTGGTACTTTTCTTTCTCCAAGAGCCCCCGCACTCTGCACAAGAAGTTCCTTTCAGTAAGGGTGCAATGTAACCTGGCATTGTGTGAAACACAGTCTAAGAATCGTGATTTCATGGGGGACCAACTAAGCTGGGAATCTAAGAATCACTTTTATAATTTGAACTATAGGAAAACCTTTAGGAAGAAAATCAAGTTATAATGAAACTTATTCAACTCACTAACTTTTAAATAGGATGGGATCTTTTTACTTCAATTTAAAATATAAAACATTTTAAATGTACAGAAAAGTACAGAGAATAATAATAACCAACTCATCACTGAGGGTTTTTACGAGTCTAATAGACCCTGTTCCATTTCAGAGGGGTCCTACAGTTGCTCAGGTAGGAATTTTTCCAAATTGAAGACCAACCTCTGCGGACAAAGCCTTTTTGCAGGATGTTTTGGGTCCGTGGAATTCTCTCCTTGATCCTCTGCCATCCTAATTGAGCTGTTCCTTCCATTCACTTCCCTTCACGGAGGTGATGAAGTGCTGTTGGGGGAGGGGGCTGTGGCAGATGCCAGGACCACCGCTGCCTTCAGCAGGTCACAGTCAATCCAGGAAGATCAATGCCCAGATAAATAATTCTAACATAAGACTGAGTGCTGGAGAGAAAGAGATTCACTTCATCCGGGGCAGAGCTGGGAAGGGAGGGTGGATTGGGGGTCAGCCCTTGGGGTCGGCTAGGATTTGGGAAGGTGGCGATGAGAGGGATGGGGGAGCTTAAGCAAGAGAGAAGGCCTTAGGTCCAGAATGGTGAGCAGGCAGTCCTCAGCTCTCAGCTAAATGGGTGTGCTTTGGCTGGAAAAAATGTTGAGAGGCCCCTAGCTTGCTGATAGAAGCATCCATGCCCCTCCCTATTTTCTAATTTTCTTTTCCAATGATGCTACTGAGCCTTGAATTTTTACATATCATCCAGCTGCTTTTTAAACCCTAAAGTCATATAATACAGTAATAATTTACTTTTGAAGAGCATGTTTCAGTTTACAAATTGCTTTTTGATACACATTATTACATTTGACCCATATTAACAGCCCTGTGACACCCCAGGCTCATCTCCACAAGTTCTTTCCTTTGAAAGTAACTTCTGTTTATGGAAACTGCCAGCTATAGAAGTCAGAAAAAAATTTCCAATAGCAGTCTTATTGTGTTAAAAGCAGAAGCCGGAATAAAGTCGGCAATTTGGGAGAGACAAAGGAGAGGGCACCAGCATAGACAGAGATTGAGAGTCCCGAGAGGATGACATGATTGTGGCTTTGGAAATGCAGAGTGATGCAGAAGAAAAAGAAGAAAGAGCGTGCTGCAGAAAGCAGAAGGTGGAGCAAGGTACGGGGTGGTGGCTGGCTCCAGGGCGGTGCGCTGGCAGGGAGCCAGTGTGGGGTCAATGCCTGCTCAACCACAAGTGGGGCTGGGTGTTTACCTTGAGCAGTGCCCTGTGAAACACAACTCAAAAATAAAAAAGGGTGGCTTTCACAACATGGGGATGGAATAAAATGATTTTATTTATTTATTTATTTTTTGAGATGGAGTCTCACTCTGTCGCCCAGGCTGGAGTGTAGTGGCATGATCTTGGCTGACTGCAGCCTCTGCCTCCCGGGTTCAAGCGATTCTCCTGCCTCGGCCTCCTGAGTAGCTGGGATTACAGGCACCCACCACCACACCCAGCTAATTTTTGTATTTTTAGTAGAGATGGGGTTTCACCATGTTGGCCAGGCTGGTCTTGAACTCCAGACTTCAAGTGATCCACCTGCTTCAGCCTCCCAGAGTGCTTGGATTACAGGTGTGAGCCACCATGCCTGGCCTAAAATGAATATTTTTTTTTTTTATAAGGTTGGGGGGCAAAAGACCGTTTCAAGATCTGGGAAGGTAGAAATGCTCATTTCACTTGACGTACGTACGTTCTGTCTCATCCCACAATACCTCATCTGTTGTAACTTTGATAAACTATTTTTCAGATCGAGTACGAAAGTGGTGCACTTTTGCAACTACTTTATAGAAGCAAAAACAACCAGGATGCCATTTTCTGGTTGCAATCTAGTTGGAATAAATCTCACTGATGTTGGATGCATCAACATATCCACTTAGCCTGCTGTAAATCAGTTTACTTTTCTACTTAGAGACATGATGTGAAATGAGATTAATCCAGTTACAGCAAAGTGAGTGAATTCAGTTGAGTAAATCCCTTCCACGGAAAAGAACTTTGTTTTGCAGCTCATTTGAAATGAAATCCACAGGACAGTATGATGCCTTCTCTAGAACTGAACAAATGCATTTATCCTAGTTTTATTTAGAGCTAAATTCACATTAGAGCTATCCCACTTGATGGTGTACTCTATTGTCCTTAGGTGAGGGTCACAGTGAAAGCGTTTGCTGAACAACCAAAATGTTTCGGTGGAATTTAGCCTAAGGACTAGTGCTGCAACTAGAGTATAAGTGCAGAGAAGATTGACAACTCCTTGGAGAGAGAGGAGAGACACTAATAAAAACCAACAAAACTGTGTATATTCTTTTATATTCCTCCTTGTGTTCCATGGCAGAAAGGCAGTCTGCACACAGCTTTTATTAAAGAAATACATACTTGGTGGTAACTATTTCAAGCAGGCAAGGCTTGGAGCAGGTCCAGAGGATAATGAGGGGATTAAAAGGTCGGGGAGAGACTCTCAGGGCAACACGCTAATGGAATTGAGATGCTTTAGCCTGGAAAAGGGGTGGCTGTGCTTGGCAGTTGCAGAGGGCAGTTTGTGTTCTTTATCATTACCGAATGTTAGAAATTGCATTGTGTGCAGCGTGGGATGAAAGACACTCGCTTTACATCCCAGGAAGAGGTGTTTAGGGTTAGAAACGGGGAAGAAGTTTTGACTTCGATGGATTATAAGGCATCCACCGGTCCTTAAGAAATCTTTCTCTGAAAATGTTAAAGTTGAAGAGTAGATAATCTTTCTGAAATGATTTAGGTGCACCCTGCAGTAGGGGAATGACCCAGAGGACCTCTCGAGTTCTATTCCATTTCTTATCCCATGATTTTTCAGTGGCCACTGTCACTGGTCTACTTCTGGCTTACTTCTGGTCTACCTTTCTCCATAGCTGGGAGCCCTTGACCCCTTCTTGCAAGTCAACCGTGCTGTAGACTCAGCACTAAGCCTCTTCTCAGTTGGGAGGGATTTAAGAAGCTCACTCTAGCTGAACACTTGGCTGACTCGGCATCAGTCATGCCTGCTGCTGGCCTGGCTCTGAGGCGTCCCAGTTCTAGCAAGCAGGATTCTGCCTTGTTCCTGAGTCTTCATCTTACTGGATTTACCTGAAATCTGCCTGTGTATTTCTATGCTAATACTTGAAATCCTTTCTTGTTTTCCATGTCTAACATGACTTTGAGATCATACCTGGTATCCACTCTAGAACTGAAGCCTTCTCTCTATTTCTCCCACACCTCCTCCCACCCCTCCTGGAGCTCATACCGGGTGTCCAGTCCCTGAACATTAGCCCTGTCCTCTTTTTTTTTTTTTTTTGAGATGGAGTCTTGCTCTGTCACCCAGGCTGTAGTGCAGTGGTGCAATCTGCTCACTGCAACCTCCAGCTCCCAGGTATAAGCGATTCTCCCACCTCAGCCACCTGAGTAGCTGGGCTTACAGGTGCCCGCCACCATGCCTAGCTAAGTTTTGTATTTTTAGTAGAGACGGGGTTTCACCATTGAGATGGAGTCTTGCTCTGTCACCCAGGCTGTAGTGCAGTGGTGCAATCTGCTCACTGCAACCTCCAGCTCCCAGGTATAAGCGATTCTCCCACCTCAGCCACCTGAGTAGCTGGGCTTACAGGTGCCCGCCACCATGCCTAGCTAAGTTTTGTATTTTTAGTAGAGACGGGGTTTCACCATGTTGGCCAGGCTGTTTTCAAACTCCTGACCTCAGATGATCCACCCGCCTCGGACTCCCAAAGTGCTGGGATTACAGGTGTGAGCTGCCATGCCCGGCCTTTTAGCCCTGTCTTCGAAAGCTGACTGCCTTTGCGCACAGGGTACCAGTTAGCATTGGTCCTAGATGTCTCCTTTCATCTGTGGCTGGATTTTCCATTCCCTGCCCCGCATAACCCCACCACTGTCACTCCGGCCACTGCTGGTCTATTTGTTCTTTGCCTGGTCATATAGTGACATGCCGCATGACTCTATTTTCCTACGGCATTCTATGGTTTATGGTCGCACATCTGAGTCTTTATAAATCATACACTGGTGTTTTCCAACCTTGTCACTATTGACATTTGGTGCCAGTTAAGTCCTTGCTGTGGGGGCCCATCCTGTGCATTGTAGGATTCTTAGCAGCATCACTGGCTTCTACCCACCAGTAGGACCTCTCCCCACAAACTGTGACAAAAAATGTTTCCTGGCATTGCCAAATGTCCCTGGTGGGAGTGGGGGAAAACCCCTGCTCCACAAGAACCAAGAAAGGCAAGAGTACTTTTTTTTTAGAGACAAGGTCTCACTCTGTCACCCAGGCTGGATGGAGTACAGTATCTCAGTCATATCTCATTACAACTTCAAACTCCTCGGCTCAAGTGATCCTTCTGCCTCAGCCTCCTGTAGCTAGGACTAGAGGTGTGCATCACCATACCTGGCTAATTTTTAATTTTTTTGTAGAGATGGGATCTCGCTATGTTGCCCAGGCTGGCCTCAAACTCCTGAGCTCAAGCAATCCTCCCACCCTGGCCTCCCAAAATGTTGGGATTACAGGCGTGAGCCACCATGCCTGGTCGACAAGAGTACTTTAAAGCCATTTATATACACTGAGAAATAGCTGAATGTATAAACAGAACATTTGAATCTGATAACATTTTAACTAAGGACTCTAACCTTTTAATAAACACCAAATGGAAGTTTGTAAGTTTTGTATTACAACATAAGGTCTACAGCAGGTAAAATGGGAATGAAAATCCCTTCACTCTAGATCCGTTCTTCTCAGATTTTATTGTGCATAAGAATCACCAGGGGAATTTTTTCATAGTTTAGATTCTGATTCAATAGGTTTGAGGCAGGGCCTGAGATCCTCACTTCTAACAGGCTCCCTGGCGGTGCCGTTGCTGCTGGTCCTAGGATCACACTCTGCTACAAGTGCCCAGGCCCTGGATTAAAAATCACGTGAAAGGTTGGGGAGGGGCTATTGGAAAACTAATAATTATAGGATCACAAGAGCAACATCACAATGTGCATTAGAATGGCAGACTAGAAAAATTTGGATGCTCCCTGCACCTGTCTATAAGGAACAAAAAAACTGCTCTCAGGGATGTGTTTTGAAATATGACATTTCTATTAGCTTGAAATTATAAATATTACACAAGTTACCTGTGAGCTCTCTGCGCTGGCCAGGGATAAAAATCTATGAACTTCTAAGCTAGCTTGGTAAGTCTTTTAGAGGTTTCCAAAAGTCTGACGGAAACCTAAACTATAAGATCTTTGTAGTCCCATATTACAAACGGAAGAGGGTAGGGTTGAGGATGGGGCTGGGGGAGGGGATGGAGGGAAGAGAGTCATTTTAAATGAGTCTTGCAGATATGCTTTATGGCACTTGCTCACGTTACAAATAATGTGTAAAATGATACTGACCATCACGTGATGTTACTACAACCAAAAATCGGATAACCCAGTTATATTTTTAAAATAACTGCAAAAATGAAGTCATTAACTTTCACGCGTAGTGATCAGGATAATCAAGTCTTCTGAAAGCTGCTGAGAGCCTGAAATAAACTTTTTCTCCCCTCATCTAATGCTGCCTCTGAGTGACATTTCCTTAGGGTTTTGCAGATATTGAACTCATTGTTGCATATCCTCACCGCAAGGAGGAAATGGCCATTCACACTTATTCCTATCTTACTTAGGAAGATTGAGGCCCACTAGTTTGTCTAAGGATGCAGATTCATCCAGGGTTGCAGAGAATTTATGGATAGGAAGGAGACAATGAAGTTCTGGCCCTTAGAGGCCAGAGATCCATCATGAGATTAGCTGCACCAGCAGGTAAGTACTCACCTGCAGGGAGGGGAAGCTAATACCCTAGCTCTGAAAGATTTGGACAAGTTGTTATCAAAATGATCAAGTGGAATAGAAATAAATGTCTTTACATTTAAACCTCTGTCCTAGGTTTTTTTTTTTTTTAATCAGCAATGTAAGTACAGAATAAAAAAGATCTGGCTGGGCACGGTGGCTCATGCCTGTAATCTCAGCACTTTGGGAGGCCGAGGCAGGCGGATCACAATGTCAGGAGTTCGAGACCAACCTGACCAACACGGTGAAACCCCGTCTCTACTAAAAATACAAAAATTAGCTGGGCCTGGTGGTGTGTGCCTGTAGTCCTAGCTACTCGGGAGGCTGAGGCAGGAGAATCACTTGAACCCACGAGGCGGAGGTTGCAGTGAGCCGAGATTGCGCCACTGCACTCCAGCCTGGGCGACAGAGCGAGACTCCGTCTCAAAAAAAAAAAAAAAGGAAAGAAAAGAAAAAGAAAGAAAGAAAGATCTGGCTTAGTAGTAGTGCACGGGAACTCATGGGTTTTAGCTGACCACAATTTCAGTATGAGTCAGCAGTGTGACATGGATGCCAAAAGGGCTCATGCAATGATGGGCCATATTAATAGAAGTATAGACTACAGATCAAGGGAGGCAACTACCCCATGGTGTTCTGCATCCTCAGATCACTCCTGGAGAGCATTGTTCCATTCTGAGTCCCGTGACTTAGGAGAGGCCCTAAGCTAGAGTCCAGTCAGAGGCGAGTGCTTAAAATAATGGCAGCACGCAAAACTGCCTCATAGGAGGAGTGGTTACAAGAACTAAGGATCTTTATGCTTGAAAAAGAAGACTTTAAGGGACATGATTGGAAGCAGGGGAAGAGCAGGCTATCTGGGAAAAGATCTTGAGGTAGTTTCCAGTGGCAGAAGTTTAGTTTCTGGATTCCCCATGGAAACTTCACACGGCTCTAACTCTTTGTTGTTAGCAAAATAAACAGATCTTCAGCAAAGAAGATCCTGTTTCTCCTATGATTTCCTTGAAGTGTAAAGCTTTGTGGATACATTGATGCCTGCTTGCTAAACCATCTCTCTCAGCCTGCAGATGCACCTCCTTCAAGAAGTTCTTTCTAAAAATCTCCATCTTGAGCCATTTTTTAATCTCCTCATCAGGAGTTTTGTGTTGTGGTAGCATTTTTTTGTTTGTTTGTTTTTCCTAGTTTCCCAAATACACTGTTCATTCCTTAGGGGAAAGGGCCCGTTTTTTTTTTGTTTGTTTGTTTGTTTTTGCTTTTATTTCCCTAAATGTTCTCAGTACATCTGCATACCTGTGAGCTAGGGACTGAGAGAATTTCTGCAGACAGTAGCCAAAAGATGAATTAAAGTAATCAGACAGGTAATTTTTACAGCATCTACAAGACGAAGCATTACAGCATGCTCTCTTGATGATAATAACACCTAATTGACCCTTCACTTTATGAAATAATATGAGCTGACAAAGTAGGCTGTATCATAAATCTCCCTTACATCTTACATTTAAAAATGGAAGTTGTGGATCTATGCTGGAGAAAAACAATGTCTGCTCTCTCAAAGCTCCATCTTTTTTGTTCCAGGTATTGGGAATTTCTTTTCAGCTAGGGGATTCCTTGACTTGACACTTTCTCCTTCTTTGATTATTTGGATACTTACAGGGTACCAAGTGTCAACTCATAAAATCTTACAGTACCTGGTTTATAAAATGAATTAGTAGTCTATTTAAAAATATTGATCTAGGAAATAAAAATTCCACAAAACGAGTTTGTTTACATAAGAAAGCACCATGTTCTGCATTGTACAAGTGAGATATTGTGGGGGTAGTAACACATGAATCTTCAAAAGTGTCTTGTATAGTGGCTTAAAGAATGGCATAATTTCACTCGAGGACAGAGGAGTCGATGAGGCACAGTGAGTCATCCATGAGGCTGAGCATAGAACACAGAATACAGGAGCCAAGCTCATGCTCTGTCACTCTCATCACTGGTCAGTATAACCTCCCACAGTCTAGTGACCTGACACGGTACCGAGCAGATGATACTCTCTGTAACAAGTTGATCTAACTCCACTTGCCAGCCTGAAGTTCACTTAGAAAATTTGAAGCACAAAAAGACTGAGACACAGGG
The DNA here is from genome assembly GCF_009828535.3 of Hylobates moloch. Lineage (NCBI taxonomy): Eukaryota > Metazoa > Chordata > Mammalia > Primates > Hylobatidae > Hylobates > Hylobates moloch. The sequence continues at coordinate 21,103,529 of NW_026652294.1, read as the reverse complement.
CCCCAATTTCCTATCAACACCTGTTAATCACAAATATTAGCACTTAGCCTGGATGACTGCAAAGGCCAAGGGAGAGTGGTGATGTCCTCCCCTAGTCTCAGGACTTCTGCATTCACAGCTGCAGGCCCTCTTGTGAGTCTCCAACTTCCAAGAACAATTCTGGGACATTAAAGGATATAACTGTTCATAATAAAAAATCAAGGGGAAGGTTTTGTGACCTTTGAAAGGCATAACCTCTTTAGAAGGATAAGGATCTATCAGCCCAAAATAAGCCCATCAGCATTATTTACTTCCATATGATTCCCTGAACTACCCAAGAGGGGTAATAAAATCTCATGGGATGTCTGCCCGATGCAGAGCACAGGGTTAGAGTATAATTGCTGTGGACAGTCAGCCCTGCAGCAAGTGAGGCAGCCAGAGGCATGACACCCAAGCAGCCCACAAAGGCACTATTGAGATGTTTGCAGTTTCTAATGGGATTTGGACATTGCAAGGGAATCCGTTAAGAATTGGATGCCAGCTCTCATGCCCTACACGGAAGGGTGAAGGGTCTTGCCATCCATGGCAGAAAAGTTCATTTCCCTCTGTTCTCAGATCCAGTGGGATTAAGTAGTTTTCTGCAGAAAATCAGAGGGCTTCAGAGAACACACAGTCTAACCTCTCACTTGATTAAGGAAGAAACTGAAGCTCAGGGAAGTTAGGTGACTTGTTTAAGATCACGTGGGTAGCTGCTGGTAGAGCCAGAATTCAGCTTTCCAGAAGCCCATCAAGGGCTCCTGCATCTCCAGAATCCTGTGTTTGGACCAGTGTTGTGGAAGGGGCCCAGGCTACAGTGTGACAGGCTTGGTGCTAAGTCCCAGCAGACATCAGCAAATTACCTTGAGCAAGTCCCGGAAACTCTCCAAGCCTTGCTTTTCCCACTCTGGAGAATGAGAGGTTAAAATCTGTGGTCTGTCTACCTCAAAGATCATAGCCAGATCAAACAAGATAATGACAACTCTTTTTATTTATTTATTTTTTGATACAGGATCTCACTCTGTTGCCCAGGCCGGAGTGTAGTGGTGTGAACACGGCTTACTGCAGCCTTGACCTCTTGGGCTCAAGGGATCCTCCTGCCTCAGCCTCTGGAGTAGCTTGGACTACAGGTGCGGGCCACTGGGCCTGGCTAATTTTTTAAAAGAATGTCTTGTAGAGATGGGGCCTCACCATGTTGCCCAGGCTGGTCTCAATCTCCTGGGCTCAAGCAATCCTCCCACCTTGTCCTCCCAAAGTCACTGAGCCTGCACGGCAACTCTTCTTAAAGCTCCATCAGGATCAGTGTACAACAACTCTAGAGAAAGACAGTTTTTCCTATTCAGGATATATGGATGGACACCAGGTGATTTATGATGGATGGACACCAGAATTTCCCAAGGAAATTCTGTACAAAGTTGTGTAAGGATAAGTGCTAGGCATCATCGGTTTTTTTCCCCACTGGGGAGAGTTTTCATAGCTTTCATCAACATCTTGAATGTGTCTGTGACACTCCCCTTCCCCCATCCACCCAACCACTGCCAGTAAGAACCTATGTGCTATGGGTATCAGCGTATTTATGGTCAACTTAAAGTACTGACATAAGGTATTAGATGTAGACAATTTTCTTAGTTGTCTCAATGTTTGGTTGAGATTCTCCTGCTGGTCTTACCGATTTAATGATCTATATTTTCAAACAAATCTATTTAGCAGAGGAGAGCCTTTTCAGCTATCAGACTTTACATTTTGTTTTATAAAGGGTTAAACTCTGTGATCTATAAAATGATGAACAGAAATTTCAAATTACAAGTCAGCCAGGCTTTCCACCCCACTTTGTACTTCCCTTGTACTATTTCCTAGTTATTTAGAAAGAGTTTCTTTAAAATCATATTTAACAAGAGAACTATCTACTTATTATTTACTGAGTTCCTACTGAGTTCTCAGCAGTTTGTTTCTAATATTTTCCCATAAAGCACTAGACAAAAAACACAAATCATGAACCATTTGTAGGCCGACACATTAAGCGCGTGGTTCTAGAAGGCTGGGGGGTGTGGAGAAAAACAAATGAAAAAGTATTTTTCATGACCAATTGATCAATTAGGCTGCTTTTCATTAAAAAACATAAAAAGGCAGAACCAATTTGGCAATGACTGTGTTAGAAATGCAAAAAGAACCATTATTAATGCTGGATTTTTTTTTCTTATTTATTTTTAGTTCTCTTTAGAAAATTACACTTGAGAGCTTTCTGTAATGGCCACTGAAGGAGTGGATAAGATTCAACTCAGCAGTCGAAACCTTTAGTAATGCTAATGAAGGAGCATGGACCAACACCTAGTTTATACAGCTTTTTCTCAATACAGTTTCAGAAGCCACAGGCTGACTTATGGAATATCTGAGTGTATGAGATAACCAACCAGGGAAGTTACCTACTAACAAGAGTCATCCATCGTCTTCTAAGGAAATCCACTGTGGCCTTTTATAAATCTGACAATGGCTTATACTCTTGTGTTTTATGGTAAAATCTTATATAGTACAGAAATGTGAAAAATGAGAGGAATTTTCTCCCTCCTAATTATATCAAAATATCATCTTCCACCCTTAGGCTCTGAGGTCCCAGGTCTCATAACTCCCCGCTTGTATTGCTCCTTTCAGGGATGTTTTTCCCCCTGTTACTTCATAGTTTTCCTACTCTTTTCAGTTCCAAGTATTTTATGTTCAAGGTTTCTTGTACAGAGCCTTAAGCTATGTAAATGTAATAAGAGTACTTATCTGTGCTTAGTGGAATGCTGTTCTTATTCAGATGAATGAAACCTTAAATGTGTTTGGGTGACAACCTCCCGGATTTTCAGTAACTTCAAGTCTGGGTGTGTGTAAGGGCTACTTCCACTCAGTTCCACTTGTATCACTCCTCACTGAATGTGCCCGTCATCACAGAGAGTGCTCAGGAACCAGACAGCCTGGGTTCAAACCCTGGCTCCACCAGGTACTAGTTAAGTGACCTTGTACAACATACTAGACCTCTCTGTACCTCAGTTTCCTCACTGTGAAAAAAGGGTAATATTAGCACTTTCTTCATTGCACCATTAGGAGAAGCAGACGAGTTAGTACCTACAAAGTATTAGAACAATGCTTGGCAAATAACAATAATAACAAGCACTGTTTTAGGAACCTTACACGTATAAATCGTTTACTCTTCAGAACAATCCCACGACATAGGCACCATTATTAATCCCATTTTACAGCTTAAGAAACTGAAGCACAAAAAGAATAACTTGTCCCAGTTCACTTGCTAAGTAAGTGAAAGACTGGGCTCACACCGAGGCTGTCTTGGCTCCACAGCAAGCACTCAATAAATGTTACTTACTATTATTATTATTACCTGAACTTATGCACTCAATAAATATTTCCAGCTGCTATTGCTGCTGATAATGATGAATTTGCATGTCGAGTCCATCTTCAAAGCGTATTAAAAATATATATGAACTCCAATGAAATAATCAATTTAGGCAAAGATTATTACCTAAAGTCACTGGGTGAGAGACTGTTGGGAAATAGGATATTACCACAGTGCCAAAGTGTTTATGGGATACATTTTGAGATAACCCGTGAGACTACTTGCTAATTGCAAGGGGTGAAAAAGTGCCTCTACAACAAGAGATCCCCTGAGCAAGATCACTACTTCAAGCCCTGATCAAACTTGGCATCACGCACAGTGGAACAACCTGGCATTCTGTACCTCCTGATAAGGTGCAATATGGAGCACCCAGTGGCACCTTGCAAAAAACGTTCAATCAAAATCAAATCACGCTTTTAGTCCTAACTTGGAGCTTATGGGAAATAAAGTGGGTAGAGGAACAAATTAACCATGAGGCAACAACGAATTCAGAAAGTGGGACCTGGTACAAGAGAACTGGCTTAATCTTTAAAAACATCCAATGTTGAAGAAAGAAGCATGAGACTCAACTGCAAAATATGTTCTTATTTTTAAAAATTAGATTCTTTTTTTAAAAAAAATGGTATAGAAGACATTTGGGGGACAAATGGGGAAGGTTAAATCTGCAGTAGCTATCAGATGATATTAAGGACTTACTGTTTATCCTCTTAGGCCTAATGATGGAATTGTGGTTAGACAGAAGAATGCCTTTATTCTTAGACGAGTACTGCATTATTTAGGAGTGAAGTATTATTTCATCTGCAACTTACAAGTAATTCAGAAAGAAATAGGTATAGATGGAGCAAATATGGCAAAAAGTTGGCAAATGTTGAACCTAGGCAGTGAGTACTAACATTTCAACTTTCCTTTATGTTTTCTTTTCAGTTATTTTCTCACTACCTTTTCTTTTCTTTTTTCTTTTTTTTGAGACAGGATCTTGCTCTGTCGACCAGGCTGGAGTGCAGTGGCACGATCCAGCTCACTGAAATGTCTGCCTCCTGGGTTCAGGCAATTCTCGTGCCTCAGTCTCCCAAGTAGCTGGGATTACAGGCACCGGCCATCATGCTCGGCTAATTTTTGTGTTTTGGTAGAGACAGAGTTTCAACACGTTGGCCAGGCTTGTCTCCAACTCCTGACCTCAGATGATCTGCCTGCTTTGGTCTCCCAAGTGCTGCGATTACAGGCGTGAGCCACTGTGCCCGGCCGTTCTTCACTATCTTCTTAAGGTATGTCTTAACATTTTCTTTGGAGAGCATATAAGACTTTTATCATCATGCACTTTGTGATAGTTTCTTTTAATTCTCTAAAATTTTTGTTTAAAAATACATATTTAAAAAGAAAACAATTTTTAAAAATTATTTACTGAATTCCTATTGACTCAAGTTTATTGAAACTTAATGTTAACATTGTTGAAGAGGACTCGGTGCCTAGCGCCAGGCCTGGCATATAGTAATTGATCGATAAATGTTTGTAAAATGCTTATTTGTTAAACTGGGCCATGCTTTCTTAAGAATTTTTAAGTGGAAAAGATAGGGCAGGCCAGGTGTAGTGGTTCACACCTGTAATCCCAACACTTTGGGAGGCTGAGGCAGGTGAATCGCTTGAGTTCAGGAGTTCAAGACCAGCCTGGGCAACATGGCAAAACCCTGTCTCTACTAAAAATACAATATTAGCCAGGTGTGGTGGTGTGCACCTGTAGTCCCAGCTACTCGAGAGGCTGAGGTGGGAGGATCACTAAACCCAGGGTAGTTGAGGCTGCAGTGAGCTATGATTGCACCACTGTACTCCAGCCTGAGTGACAAAGTGAGACCCTGTCTCAAAAAAAAAAAAAAAAAAAAGACTCATGAGGCTGTGTTATTATCATTATTACGATTTATTTTTGGAGATCTGCCCACCTTGGCCTCCCAAAGTGCTAGGATTATAAGCATGAGCCACCGCGCCCAGCCAAGGCTGTGTTGTTTCTTTACAGGTCAAGGTATGCTGGGCAAATACCTCAGATGGCCAAATGGGGACCTAGTGACCCTGTTGTTTGATTCAAACAACTTATAAAGATTCTTGGACAAGTTTTGAGTCTGTTTTATAGGGGCACAAAAATGAATAATCTGCCCCCAGGATTATCCAGCAGCAACTGTTACTTATTTAAGAAATCCTGATGGAATCACACTTACTGACACATTTTTGAACAATTGCAGACTTTTCTTGATCCAGGAAAAAAGGGCAAGTTCTACTCAAGTTTAGGCATGAACTTTGTCAGTCATCAACACCAGTGGGTGTTATTATCTGGGAATCAATAAATATGTTGGAACTAGGATCATTTTCAGCTCTTCTAGGAAGCAATAGTTCTAAAAGAGATGGCTTCAGAAAATAAGTGAGAGACATTTTGTATAAGAAGTGGGAAGAAAATGATCAAGAGTCAAAGAAATAACTAATCATGATATCACCTTGCATTTTTATAGCGCCTTTTTCTTAAGGCACTTCATATCTATGTTAAGTCATTTATTCTTACAATATTCCTACGAGGTAGACAGAACAATTGAAAGGGATTTTCACCAGGGCCAAAGACGTGGGAGATATTCAAAAGGATATTGTATTAGCAACAGAAATATTTCTTCATATTGAATAGATTGATCATCTCCTTCTCCTCTGCTTCAGTAAAGTCATTTTTAAAAAGATAAAAATCTATTACAATTTGGGGAGAATGAGATTTCAGTTTACCACATGGGAGACACTCCAAGTTCAATCTAAAAAAGCAGTTTTATTCAATAATATAGGGCCACCTCTCTTTTACAAAAAAACAAAAAAAGGGTATGAGTCAGATTTTTTTCATATTTGAAAATTAAATATACTTAGGTGGTCCTCTATTTACACAGTGTTCCTTATTTAACGGCGGACGGTTTTGTAAAGAGGATCACTATAAAATTATTTTATAAAGTTCTACATACAACACTGGATTGTTAAAGGAGAATAACTTCTGCTAAATACTCTTTCTGAAACCAAAAATAAGAAACAAGAAGAAGCCACTAAAGAACTAAACCATTTATGACAAACGTTGCTGCATAGAACAAAAGATTCTTCGACCTGAAGTTTCCCATCCTCAGAAAACATAATGAGAGCACATGAAATTTTTCCCATTGGATGTTTAGATCTAAAATATTTCCCTCTCCTAGTTTATCTAGGGATGTATATGTTCAATAGTGTGCAAATTATGCTGCATATACTTTATTAAGAAGGCCTAATTCCAGGTAGATAAATACGGTAAATTTTTTTTTGACAGTATATCTGTCAGGGCAATACAATACATTTTAAATTAGTGAAACCTTTGGTAGGTATGTTCAATCCTCATGCTCAGGAAGAGTTGGGACAAAGAACACAAAGCAGCTATCTTCAGACTGGACGCCTAAACCAGAGACAGTCACAGGGATGGAGCCTAACGGCCAGTACGAAGACAGACAATACCCTTCCAAAATACACTTCAATATAAAGTTTTCTTTTTGTAAAGAAATGAAAACTGGTGTTCTTTGTACAGGTAACAAAAATGCGAGCAGAACTAGAAATTCAAGCAAAGAGAGAAATCCTGACCTCAGAGTGCTAGTGTTCATTCATCACTGCTCAGCCCTCTAACACCCCCCCAACCCCTTCCAATTTGGATTAAATCCTGACCACGGTGAAGTGGAATTTTACCTCCGTGATCCCAAGGTCGAAAATCTTTCCCTGAGATGCTTCTGAAGCCAGTTCGTGGAGATTTTTGTGTTATGGACTAGGTAAGGAACAAGTGATCTCCCAGTTCATTTGACAGAAGTCAAATCCCATCACCACAAACATTGTCACGGCAAAAGGTTTAGAGACCTTACCTGATGGGACTTAAAAGCAATATTTAGAGAACCCATGAGATTCATTTTAATTAACTCATACAGAACATTCTGCAAATTATAAAACTGTTCAAAGTTTCTAGAGTATATGTACAGATGCTGTATAACGACATACCTTTGGAAGAGAAGGGGTTGAGTTTATGTCTTGGCTTTGACACCGAGTTATTAGAATCCTTGCTGGCAAGAAGGAAGATGAATTCAAGCATCAGAATTACTGCATTTCAGAGTATGGATCCACTCTGTGCTGTCTTCCATGTACCACTCTGAAAGAGGGTGCAAGTTTACAGATCCATTAACTGTGCCTCCTCCTCCCCACCTCTTACTCCCTCCTCCAAACTACCCCTAGTCAGCCCTGCAGTCTGTAGGCAAACCACACAGGAACTAGCACATACGGGGCTTCGGAGAGTTGGGTGTGAGCCTTAGATTATGTGGTTTTGTTTTCTTGCTGCCAGAGTTGAACTAAAATGCAGGAGGTTCACTGAAACACTTTGCTTCTTCATGCTTGGTTTCAGTTTTAACAATATCCCCCCTGAACACTTATGTTCACACAAGAAAATTTATAGTTCTTGATATGGTCCATCAGCAAGCTGATCTTAAGGAAAACTCTTATTCTCTTAGTATGGTCATGCATCCACAGGAACATTAGGGCTTCTTGGGGGAACTTATTTAAGAGCACCCTCGATCACTCACAATGTTAAAATCCCAGGGAAGATGCTTTGTTCATACATTCAGCCTGTAGTATTACTCTTGACAAAAAAAGAAGAAACATTCTGAGCTCAGATGCATTCTCACCCCAGGTTTGCCACAGTCCAGCATGAGTTGGAACCAGTTCCTTCGATTTCTGGGACTTCAATTTGTGCTGAGTCTTGGGCTGAAGGCTTTCTGGGATTTAAGACTTTCCATTGACCTTGAGTTTTGTTACCTTCAACTTCCTTAGTTCTTACTTTTAAATGTACCACTCACCCTTCCCCCTATATCAACTGCAACTTGTGAAGGCCTCTTCCTTTCTCTTTGCTCTTGCTAGAAAATGGATTGCCAACGTTGCATTTTTACAGAAAATTAGAGACATTGCTACTTGCTAAGTGGCGCCATTCAGAGTTTGGGGACTGGATCCAAGATGAGGAGGGAAATGTTGGCTCCCTGGGATGTTCCTAGCATTAATCCCTAGAATACCAAGAAGAGAGTGTCAAGGAGAGATTCAATTTGGGGTTCTAAAATTTAAACTTTTTCTGCAATGTGAAACGGCATCCTTTTCCATCTCTTTGCTTCTTTATATCTAAACCTTGCTTAAAATTTACTTTCTTAAAACCTTTTCCTTGGTTATAATTGCTCAACATTTTTATTGAAATAGAAAAGAAGAATCAGCAGAGTGTCAAGGTGACAGAAAATGCTCAGTAAATACTTGTCGAATGAGTTAAAGGAAGTAATTTGCTACCCATAACTCCTTTTTTTTTTTTTTTTTTTTTTTTTTGAGACAGAGTTTCGCTCTTCTTGCCCAGGCTGGAGTGCAATGGCACGATCTTGGCTCACTGCAACCTCTGCCTCCCAAGTACAAGTGATTCTCTTGCCTCAGCCTCCCGAGTAACTGGGATTACAGGTACCTGCTACCATGCCTGGCTAATTTTTTTGTATTTTTAGTAGAGATGGGGTTTCACCATGTCGGCCAGGTTGGTCTTGAACTCCTGACCTCAGATGATCCGCCCGCCTCAACCTCCCAAAGTGCCGGGATTACAGGCGTGAGCCACCGCACCCAGCCCTGTAGCTCCTTAATAACAGGCTTTCTTTTTATTAATGCAAGTTTGTCAAATTTTCTTAAATCCTAGCTATATCTGAAAAGGATCTCTGCTATTTCCACATGTTATAAAGATAAAATTTAAAAATAACAACATCTTGCTACTTTAAAAATAGTAACGTCTCAACCTTGACCTCAGAATTCTTCAGCCTCCTAAGGACCTTCTTGGATCATTACATTGAACAGCTCTATTGCCAAGTTTTTAAATGCTGAAATCCTCTGGCTACAGTCCTTATTCTTCCATAGCTCCCAAGTCAATGGTTTTGAAATGGTTAAAGGAGTCCCTAAAATTCTATGGTTGGGGAGTGGGAGCGAAGGGAAAATGTTGAATGGTGTTACACGGAAAGCATCACGGTGTTTTCAGCTTGTACCCTAATGAGGAAGCTAATTTTGCACCGGGCACTACTCCCCAGGGAGCAGAATATAATCCTTCCCCTTACAAGCATGGGACAGATTGCAGAACAGAAAAATCTCAAAGGCAAGTTATTTTGGTAGTAAGTACTGATTGACCGACATGTTATGTAGAGCATAGTGGGAGGGAAGCAAGGCCACTTGAGTGGTTTATTTCATAACAGCTCTGTAACTGAACGAGTGCAAAGGCAGACCCTAAGAATAAAGATCCTAATGTGAGAATGCCAGCATTTCAGTACTCACTATCATGAGATACTCAGAAAAATAGCAGCAAGATGAGGAGGATACAGTAACATGTGAAATCTGGACTTAGCCACAGTGGAGAAGTTTCTTTTTTAAACCTTACTTCGTTTAAAATTTTTTTAATCAATTCCTTTTGAGGGGTCATTTGTTTATATCTGAACTTCCAGTTTGTTTTGTTTTTTGTTTTGTTTTGTTTTTTGGAGACTGAGTCTCACTCGGTTGCCCAGGCTAGAGTACAGTGATGCGATCTTGGCTCTCTGCAACCTTCACCTCCTAAGTTCCAATGATTCTCCTGCCTCAGCCTCCCGAGTAGCTGGGATTGCAGGCACCTGCCACCATACCCAGCTAATTTGTATATTTTTAGTACAGCTGAGGTTTCACCACGTTGGTCAGGCTGGTCTCGAACTCCTGACCTCAAGTGATCTGCCTGCCTTGGCCCCCCAAAGTGCTGGGATTACAGGCATGAGCCACTGCGCCTGGCCAATATCTGAACTTCTTGCCATAATTATGCTCAATTTAACTTTATGGTAAAATATGTACTTCTTATTCAATAGTGTGAATTCAGACATCCTCATTTCATTTATTCAATAAATAAAGTTTGAACACCTACTCTGTGTTAGGCCTATTCTAGGTGCTGGAAAACTATCAGTGAACAAAACATAATCTCTGCCCTCCTGGATCTTATATTCTGGTAAAGGGAGAAACAGGAGGTACATCAGATGGTCCTACTGTTAGGGAGAAAAATAAAATGATGCAAGAGCCACAGGGAGTGTGGCTGAGATGGGGGTTGTGATTTTATGTTGGGAAATCAAAGGACATTTGAGCAAAGTCTAGAACAAAGTGAAGAAGCCAGTACTTCCCGGATGGACATCTGGGGTAATAGCTTTTGCAGGTATAGGGACTAGCAAGTGCAAAGACTTCAGGTGGAGACATGTTTAACACTGTGAGTGAGGTGGAGAGGAGTTGGGATGGAGATCAGAGACAGAGCAGAACATGCAGGGCCTTGTTGGCCATGGTGAGGCCTTTGGATTTTACTCTGAGTGAGATGGAAGCCAATGGAAGATTTTGAACTGGGGAGTAATATGATCTGACTTGGGTTTTAAGTTTTAAAAGGGTAGCTCTGGCTGTTGTGTTGAAATTAGATAGCAAGGAAGCAAGAACAGAAGAAGAGAGACCAGTTAGGAGCCTATATTGGCCGAGCACAGTGGCTCACGCCTGTAATCCCAGCACTTTAGAAGGCCGAGGCGGGCGGATCACCTGAGGTGGGGAGTTTGAGACCATCCTGACCAATATGGAGAAACCCCGTTTCTACTAAAAATACGAAATTAGCCAGGCATGGTGGCGCATGCCTGTAATCCCAGCTACTCAGGAGGCTGAGGCAGGAGAATTGCTTGAACCCGGGAGGTGGAGGTTGTGGTGAGCCAAGATTGCGCCATTGCACTCCAGTCTGGGCAATAAGAGCAAAACTTCGTCTCAAAAAAAAAAAAAAAAAAGAGGCTACTTTCATAGTCCAGACCAGAGATGGTTGTGGCTTAAAACAGGATGATGGAAGTGGTGGGAAGTGGTTGGATTTTGAATATACAGGGTGGTCGTAAAGTCTAGAAACATAGATAATGTTATTGTATCTTGTATTAGAATGTAGCATCAACAAATCATTTATTATCTAGACTGGGTAGCCACCTTGTATTTCAAAGGTAAGCTCATGAATATCATGAGAGCTGTGAGCGACAAAGACAGGAGTTAAGGTGACTCCCAGGTTCACGGCCTGAGAACCCAGAAGCAAGGATGTGTCATTTACTGAGACAGGAGAGACCGTGGGAGAGCAGGTTTGGAAGGCAAGACCAGGAGTTTGGTTTTGGACTTACTGAATTTGAGATGCCCATGAGACATCCCAGTGCAGAGGTCAAGGTAGTTAGATACATGAGTTTGGAAGTCAGGAGAAGCTGAAGAGAAAACCTTGAGAGTTGTCAGAATCGTAGAGTATTTACTGCTTTGCAACTGGATAACACTACCTGTGGAGTGAATACAGACAGAGAAGACAAGAGGTTAGAGAATGGGCTCCTTCAAAGTTGAGAGGTCATAGAATTGAGAACGGATGAGTCAAGGAGATAAGGAGAAATGGTGTCCTGGAAGCCAGGTGAAGCAAACTGTGTTCACTTTTATAGGACCTCAAGTTCAAAAAATTAAAGGAAAAAACCAACCACGCTACCATAGAACCATATTTGTATTTAGTGGATGTTACAGTATTGCAACTAAATTGTGCCCCCAAATGGAGGAAAGCAGATAAGAAGGACCCCTTACATATTGTCACTTGAACAGGGTAAATTCCACTAAGTTGGTAACACTTGACACTTTTGCCAAGCCTAACCAACTCCCTCACTGTTTACTGGGACTTCAGTCTTTAATCTTACCCTGTCTCCTACTTCCCATCTGCCTCCTCAGTCACCTTCTATATGCTGACTACTCTGAAGTCTATGAACCTAGCCCCAAACCCTCTTCTTTCAGTTACCTCTATTCAACTGTCCCCGAACATCTCCCAGCTGTCACTCAGATTCAAAATGTCCGAAGCAGAATTCCCCATCTTTCCTGTCAAACTGGTTCCTCAGATCATGTTCATCTTGGTGAACAGCAACAGTCATTTACTTGGTCACCCCAAAAAGAAACTTAGTCCCTGTAGACTCCTCCTTCTCTCTCATTGCTACATATATTCAGAGCCCGGTCCCATAACTTCTACTCTTTAACATTATATGTAAAGTATATGTGTAAGACGAGAGTGAGCAGAGTGGAGATTCACACTATGCCCATGACCTCTGCCTTAGTTATGGCCTTCATCACTTATTGCCTGAACTATCAGGACATTCTGTTCTTCTTCCAGTTCCTCTGCTTCCAATCTACTTTTTGAGCACACACACAGATTTTAAAAGGAGAAAATGAATGAATTTAAAAATAAAAAATTGGAATCTCTGACCTTCTCCAAATATAACAAGTCGACTTGTGACTGAGTTGCCGACAGAGCTTAAAATCAAGGACCAAAGATTGGTCCTTAGAGTAGGGGAAAGAGCTAGACACAGGAGATCTGGGTTCAAGTTTTAGGTAAACTGCTTCCTAGTTAAATATCTCTGGGCAATTATTGTAATCTATTTGTTTCTCCAAACTCAGTTTAAGCTCACCTCCTCCAGGAAGCCTTCCCTGACTATGCAGATATAGACAAGTCCCCCTTTCACTCCCATAACATTGTCTGCCTTTATTATGGCAACTACTTACAATTGCTGATTTATTCCTGATTCCTCTATTAGAGTATTAAACTATAACTTCCTTTTAGTCTCATAGCTCAGCATAGTGCTTGGCAAATAGCAGGTGCTCAATAATGTAGAATGTATGCATATTCCACAAACTCAGCTTTCTCACCTGTACAATGGGATAATAATGTCTACTTCTCAGCATTCCTTTGAGATTTACATAAGCTATACATATAAAAAAACTTCATAAACTATAGCTCAATGTATAAAATACTTGTAGTTTGTCCCCCACTATTTTATAAAAGTCAAAATATCTCAACATAGTATTCAAGGCCCTGAACAATGTTTTCCAGGTCACCTTTTCGATTTCCCTCTGGCTCCCACCCCATTACTCTATATTATAGCCAGCCAAACAATATTCCAAACTCACCAACTTCTTTCATACCTCCTATCATTTTATATTGGATTCACCTATCTACATGTCAGTATCAAAAATGTAGGCTATTATTATTATAATTATGACTGTAGTAGGAGATAGAAACAAATGTTGCTTCTGTCTACTAAGTGTTTTGTTACCCTCTGTCTTTTCCCCTCATCCTGGTCAATATTCCATTAAAACACAGGTTCGATTACATTTTTCAATGCCTACTGGATAAAATCACCTTGTAGTATGGATAAGGTTCTTCAAGATCCGACTTCCCTCTGTTATTTAACCTTCCTCTGCTGCTCCACTAATAGCCATTGTGACAGCTGTAGTAACTATAGTACATGTAGGTTTTCTCCAAGATAATAGGCTGGCTCAGCTTTCATGCCTTTACACATGATGTGTCCTTTGCCTCTTACATCCTCCTCTACTTTGTCTATCCAGTGAACTCCCTGTCATCCTTTAAGATTCAATTCAGATGTAAACTCTTCTGTGAAACCTGCCCTTAAATACTCAGTGGCAGAATTAGATGATCTCTTCTCTCTTATCATGCCATACATATCTTGTTACAATCTTCTCTGACGGTGCCTGTCACCTCCACTAGCCTGTAAACGTATCCAGCAGAGGGCTGCTTTTTATATCCGAGTCCTTACTGTCTGGCACAAAGCGGGTGCTCACGGAAAATCAGTTGAATACATCAGCAACTACCCGTCAGTGGCACCTGAAGCCATCAGTCACTGGAGCTACCCCATCACTGCCCATCACACACACTGCTCTTCATAGACTACTATTACATTCTCTGTCCTTTGAGGTGGCAATCACGTGCTGGTGGTATTTCTAGTCAGTTGAAATGACAGTAGTAACACACTTTTAAACATTTATTCTTTGAAAGGAGGATTAGGGCAGTGTGACAGCCCGGCAGCCTGTGAAACGAAGACATTTACCTTCATTCCCCTTGGTACCCTCCAGCTCAGGTATCTGCAACCATCTTGCTTGAGGCCCTGAGAGGAACTGCACCAGGGCAGGAAGTGAGGAAGCGGAAGTGAGGAAGCGGAAGTGGGGACCGGCCTGGGCCCTTGCGCCTGGCTGGGGTAGGTGGAATATCCTGGGGCTAGGAGGTTTGGTCGTTGGGCAGCGGCCGACTTTCCTCTCAGGTAACAGCTTCTGCTTGGGAGTGGTGATGGGGCTCAAGGCGGGTCTGGAAACATCGGCTGCCATCCCACCTCCCGTTTCCTGCCAGCACCATAGGAGTCCAGGTGGGGGCAGGAGGGCGACGAGGCCGTTACCATCCGCAGGAGGCAAAATCCCTGTGGCGTGACGTGACGCCATCACGTCCCTCTCTCCTTCTAGAAGCTTTCCTGAGGTCCAGCCTTCCCCTCCACTGCCGGTTCTCCTAGGGTAATCGCTGGTCTGATTCTCTGTGTGGCTGAACACCCAGCACCTGGCTCATCTGGTACACAGTAGTCATCTGAAATGGGGGTTGTATGAATGAAGACGAGGATGCCGAGGAAAGGCCCTGCCCACATAAAGTTGATTCTTGCTCAGCCTCCACCCGCCATTTTCAAAATTCTTTCCAAAGCATCTCGTTTCTTCCTCCGCCATGGCCCTGTCTGGCGATTATTCTTTGTGTTGCGGATGAGGGAACCGAGACTTAGAGAAGTTGTTAAGTCTTAGTTAGGAAATGGCAAAGCAGGACCTCAAATCATGGCTTTGAATCCTAATTAAAGGAGAGAGATGAGGCATGTGAAGGCCCAGGTGTGAGCCCATTGTGAGCGGTCAATGAAGAGTAGCTGTTTACTCCAGGGGGTGAGGACTGTGTCTTGTGCGCCTCTTTCTCCATTTCCTAGAATGAGCCTGCCACATGGTAAGCTCTGGAAAATTATTAGTTGAATAAATTAATGAACACACACTTGGGGCTCAAAAAGATTAGATTCTCTGCCTCTGACAGTATTCTTTTCATCAAAACAGTAACACCTCCTAATGGCATGCTAGTCTCTGTAAGCATTCTCCTGTAGCATTCTTGGCCAGAGCTCATTTCCTTCCTAGTCAAACTCATGTCTATAGGCAGAACCTGTACAAACACAAGAGCTGTTCTTTCCTCATAGTTCCACCTTAAATGCATCTTTTCAGAGATGCGTCTGGGCACTCAGCCTCTTAGATGCTATTGTGATTATTGTCCCAAGTCTTTGGATAAAGTCAGTTCAGCTCCTCTGTTCCTTATTCTCAATCCTGAAATCCAAAAACTTTTGGAAACCAATTTTTCCTCCAACTCATTTGGTGGTAAAACTTGGCCTGAGGCCATTTGTAGTCTTTATTCCAAATATTTACATGTTTTTATTGCAGACATGTTAATGTGTCTAATTGTTCAGAGCAGCCCCACACCTTACTGTGGATATCATGTAATATATGGTATAGACATGGCACTACTCTTGAAAATTCCACCCCTACCACCGCACCCAAAAGAGAATTTCCACAACTCATCTGGCCTCAAAGGATTGGGATAGAAGATCGTGGACCAATAGTTTAATGCCACCTGATAAATCATTTCCTGTTAGAATTCAGATGAAATGGGGGGAAGGAAACAGCATTGTGAAAGTGGGCAGATCTAAAAAGAACACTAAAAGACCTTTTCTACGTAATCATTTGTTTTGCTGGGAATTATTTAGGAGAGAAAGCTCCTTAACTGAATGGTAGGTTTTAATGTGAGGTTCATGTTTTACATTTCTCCGCAAAGCTATACAAATGGTAGGTACTCAAGAAATATCTGTTGATGATTTGAAAATATTTGCTCAAAACTATGGAATTTTACTTGACAATTATGAGAGCTAGATTTTATTTTTTTTTAATGTCATGCTTTATAGGAGTTTGTGACCATCTGGGCAACTAGTAAGAACTCGTGTCTAAAAAGAAGATTTTTTTTTTTGAGGCTCACGCCTGTAATCCCAGCACTTTGGGAGGCCAAGGCGGGCGGATCACTTGAGGTCGGGAGTTCAAGACCACCCTGGTCAATATGGTGAAACCCCATCTCTACTAAAAATGCAAAAAATTAGCTGGGCTTGGTGGCTTATGGCTGTAGTCCCAGCTACTTGGGAGGCTGAGGCAGGAGAATCGCTTGAACCTGGGAGGTGGAGGTTGCAATGAGCTGAGATCGTGCCACTTCACTCCAGCCTGGGTGACAGAGCAAGACTCTGTCTCAAAAAAAAAAAAAATTTTTTTTTAATTAGTTAGGCTTGGTGGTATGCACCTGTAGTCCCAGCTACTTGGGAGGCTGAGGCAGGAGGATTGCTTGAGCCCAGGAGTTTGCAAGCAGCCTGGGCTACATAGTGAGGCTTTATCTCAAAAAAAAAAAAAAAAAAAAGTGATTATAATTTTAAAGCTATAGAATCAGTGCAGGTTTATCCCAAGGCAGAATCATTCAATCATTGTGTTATTTGCACAACACATGTTTCTTGAGTACCTACTGTTGCTAATTAGCTGTTAGGGATAGGAATACAGTGGTAAATAAGACAGTCAAGGTCCCTGCCCCCAAGAAGCTTCTAGTTTGGTGGTGAAGAAAGGCACTGAGCAAATGACAAATAGGTAAGTACGGATTGTTATAAGTGCAATGAAAGAAATTAACCAGGTTCTGGGGAGACCTAAGTAGTTAGTGAGGTCGGTGAAGACCTCTCAGATTTGTGACATGAAATACTTAACTTCTTCCCTCTATTTCTAAATATTATAGTGAGTTGGGTAGCCAGACAACCATGATTCAAATGTGGAAAATTACCCTCTTGGGCACTAATTTTGTCTCATGTCAATTTTTGTCACATCACTGTAGTTACAATCTCACAGTTATTTGATGCTATGTGTAAACAGCATTTTCATGTAGTCAGGTGTCTAAAACATAATAAACCAACATATAATTTACAACTAACACCAATTAATTGAGCTCCTTGTCAGTTTGAAAAGACAGCAGTAGTAGAATGGTGTCTTACATGTTCTGCATTCATATCACAAGGTAAAGTTCAAGTCATTGTACATTAGTAAGTGATAAGAATTCACTTCTCTAGACTTTTTTCCTTGTGATTTTTCTAATGGTTGGGGTTGTATTTAATTCTGATATGGTGTCATGTAAATTCATTTTAAACTACTCTATTGGATTAGAAGACTATTATTTTGATATTTTTCTGGGTTAGAAAATTCATTTAAGAAAACAGTTTTTAAAAGTTTAAAATATAGGCTAGAGAATGTAGAAAAACCTAAAAATTACGATTGTCCTTCCAAATATAGATAGATAGCTATCCAAAAAAGAAAAAAAAATTAACATTTGTTGTTCAGTTCCAGCAAGTTATGATTCTAACAGGGCTTTAAAAGAAAGTAGGCTCGTGAAGAAACGGATCAGTATTTGTTGCTCTAAGCCAATGTCATAGTGCATCTCTGCATTGAGTGAGTTTGGTAGAGGGAAAAAAAGGACAATAGAAAAAGAAAACCCTCCTGCTTGACAATTTTAATAGCTTTACTGAAATATTATAAATCAGTTTTTCACTGCAGGAAGGAGCCAGGTAAAAATGACTGTGTTTGAAGTACTAAAAAGAGAAAATCAGAAAGTTGTAGAAACACAACTTCTCTTTTTCTTCCTAGGGTTAATGATAGTGTCTTTCTGAGAAATCTTAATTAAACAGATATTTAATACATTTTATTTTTTATTTATTTATTTATTTCTGAGACAGAGTCTTACTCTTATCTCCCAGGCTGCAGTGCAGTGGCCTAATCTCGGCTCAATGCAACCTCCGCCTCCCAGGTTCTAGTGATTCTCATGCCTCAGCCTCCCAAGTAGCTAGGATTACAGGTGTGCGCCACCAAGCCCAGCTAATTTTTTGTGTTTTTAGTAGAGATAGGGTTTCACCATGTCGTCCAGGCTGGTGTTGAACTCCTGAGCTCAGGTGATCTGCCCGCGGCAGCCTCCCAAAGTGCTAGGATTACAGGCGTGAGCCACCATGCCCAACCACTCATACAGGTACATTTTCTGTCTTGCTTAGTTAAGAGTGTGTTGTATTTTTACCAAAAAGAGGTTATCTCCTCTTATTTTTTTAAAAAAAGAAGTGATAGTTTATTTAGGATGCTTCTAAAAATTTATGTCTTCCTTTAATACACATAGAGAAATTAATCAAGCCTTAGCTAGTTATCTGAGAAGGTCAAGGAAGGGAAGCAAAACTAAAAGTAGTGAACACATTTGTTATGGATTTTAACATTTTTTCTTTTGTATGTGTGCAGTTTCTCTAGTAAAATCTGATTATAGATCTTCTAGGTTTCGTTGGGTCTGGATGTTCGTCAGGGCTTGAAATCAATTTGGTACATTGTCTTGGCAGCCAGCAGTGGTGAATCACTAGAGAAACTGCCAACTAACCGACCCTCCATAATACAAAATAATGAAAACGAGAAAGGGAATGGTTTCCTATAAACTGAATTGATCATTCACAAGCATTGTGTAAAGTTTGGGGGCTGCATTTCCCTTGTAAGTTTTAATATATGGGCCTCTCTGTGTGTCCTTGTTTTGAGATCTGATAGACACAGGCTGATCACTGCAGTATTTAGAGAAATCCTTGCATTATTTGAGTCTTACTGTTGACACTGTTTAATCCTAAACTCATTCTTCTTTTTCCAAAGGTGAACAAATAAAGTAATTTAACCTTTCCAATTTACCAGGCTTATCTGGACTAAAATAGCGGTTTTAGGGTACCATGAATTAGCTGTGGAGTCCACTGATGTGCAGCTGTTTGTCTTCATAGTTGATCCTCCTTTTAGGTTTAGCAAGAAAGCAGACTATATTTAGATCTGATTATCAGGACTTTTAGTTCTAAAAAGAATACAGTCATAGGGTCAGTGGGTGATTCTAAGACTCAATTTTACCCCCATTTTAATTACTCTCACAACATAATATTTTTATACATGACAATATAAAGAGATGCCTGAAATCCTAGCACTTCAGGAGGCTGAAGTGAGAGGATCATTTGAGGCCAGGAATTTTTGAACAGCCTGTGCAACATATTGAGACCTACATCTCTACAAAATATTTAAAAATTAGCCAGGCAGGCCAGGCACGGTGGCTCACGGCTGTAATCCCAGCACTTTGGGAGGCTGAGGCGGAAGGATCACAAGGTCAGGAGCTCGAGACCAGCCTGAGCAACATGGTGAAACCCTGTCTCTACTAAAAATACAAAAATTAGCCAGGTGTGGTGGCATGCATCTGTAATCCCAGCTGCTCAGGAGGCTGAGGCAGGAGAATCGCTTGAACCCGGGTGGCAGAGGTTGCAGTGAGCCAAAATCGCGCCACTGCACTCCAGCCTGGGCAACAGAGGGAGACTCCATCTCAAAAAAAAAAAAAAAAAAAAAAAAATAGCCAGTCATGGTGGCACACACCTGTAGTTCCAGCTGCTTGGGAGGCTGAGGCAGGAGAATTGCATGAACCTAGGAGTTCGAGGCTGCAGTGAGCTATGATTGCACCACTGTACCTCAGCCTGGGAAGCAGGGCAATACCCTGTCTCTGAAAAAAAAAAAGAAAAGAAAGAGATGCCAGAGTGCAAGTTCTGTTTTATAAAATGTTGCTTGTCTGCTGTCCATGTAATGCTTTATAGCCATTATATTTCTGGCCAAAGAGGTTGAATGATATTTTCTGCAGGAACTTTTATGACTAGAAAGACAACCTATATTTCTTTAAATAATACAGGCCAATTTCTCATGAGGGATTTTCCCATACCTATCCTAGGAGCAGTTATATGGTACTGTCAATTCTGGCTGCTGTAAGTGAGGGGCTGATTTAGAAACAAAACCTAGATTTTCAGATTGATTTGGTCTTCTATAGACTTAAAAAAAAGTTTAATGTAATTTTTTTTGTACTTTCCTTGCAGGAAATTGATGTTTTATCAACATAGAGATTAATTATTTATATTTGGGAGCAGCATAACTGCGGACCAGTTACCTGTCAAGAGTTTTATAAACCAGTGACATAAACTGTTATTCCATTGCTTTCATCCTTCATCTCACCTTGGAACTTGTATTACTTATGGCGTTCAGGAGACAAGTGAAAAACTTTGTGAAAAATTACTCAGATGCTGAAATAAAAGTCAGGGAAGCAACTTCTAACGACCCTTGGGGTCCCTCTAGTTCTCTGATGTTAGATATCAGTGACTTGACTTTCAACACAATTTCTCTCTCAGAGATTATGAATATGCTATGGCACAGACTCAATGACCATGGGAAGAACTGGCGCCATGTGTATAAATCCCTTACCCTAATGGATTATCTCATCAAGAATGGATCGAAGAAAGTCATTCAGCATTGCAGAGAGGGATTCTGTAACCTTCAAACACTAAAAGATTTTCAGCACATAGATGAAGCTGGAAAAGACCAAGGTAACGGCTAAAGAAGTTTATATAATCTGGGTGTGGTGGTATGCACCTGTAATCCTGGTGCTTGGGAGGCTGAGGTGGGAGGATCACATGAGCCCAGGCATTTGATGCTGTAGTGAGGAAAGATTGCACCTGTGAATAGCCACCATACTCCAGCCTGGGCAACATAGTGAGACCCCGATCTCTAAAGTTTTAAAAGACGTTTATAGCATGTGCCAATAAAGATTAGGAGTTTGGGGGGATCATTTTATAACAGGAGGTGGGGAAGAGTTGTACTTAAATGTACTAGCTGTCTTTCCTCTGGGACAGTTATAGTTTCCAATTTAATCCTCTGTATTGAGTCTTCAGTGCCTTAGAGAACAATACATTTTTCAAAAGGAAAAAAAAGTGAACATACTTAGGTTTCTGATAAAATGATACCTCATAGAAAATGAATAAAGTGAATAAAACGGGAGGCATGGCAATTTGGTGTAATAATGTCACTGTAATTCATAATTATAATTAAACTGGAATTTAGTCATAAATTAAGGAAATATTTCCACAGGCTGGAATCTTCAAAGACTATCTAGGTGGAAGCAGTTATATGAATACAAAAATTTAGATCATAAAACAATTCTTTCGGGGGCGGAAGAGGAGGTGCAGTAGGGAAAGGATAAGATCCTGAGATGATTCAGTAGTGCCTGATATTCTACAGTGGCAAAAGGCTCAGCACTTCCTCTCCAGCTACTGTAAAATTATAATTTGTGTTTAAAGTGAATAGTCTTATGAATCATGAGAAGAGGATAAAATTCAGAGCATTCTCTCTGGGAAGCATGCATTTTTAAAATAGACCTTTTTTTAAGGGCAGTTTTAGGTTTACAGAAAAATTATGCAGAAAGTTACACAGAGTTCCCACATACCCTTCCC
This sequence comes from Hylobates moloch, assembly GCF_009828535.3. NCBI lineage: Eukaryota > Metazoa > Chordata > Mammalia > Primates > Hylobatidae > Hylobates > Hylobates moloch. Next base: position 21,081,812 of record NW_026652294.1, on the reverse strand, counting down.
CACTCAGACACAATTCCTCCTAATAACATATTGCATTAGTGTGGTCCATTTGTTACAGTTTATAAACAAATACTGATACATTATTGTTAATGAAAGTTCATATCTCACATTAGGAGTCACTCTTTGTGTGCTACAGTTCTGTGGGTTTTGAAAAATGCATGGTGTCACGTGTCCACCATTCCACTATCATACAGAGTAGATATGTCCTGTGTTCCATCTATTCATCCTTTTCCTCTCCTCTTGAATCCCTGGCAACCATTGGTCTTTTTATCATCTCTATAGTTTTGTCTTTTCAGATGTCATATAGTTGGAATCTTAAAGTATGTAGCTTTTTCAGACTGGTGTCTTTCACTTGGCAATATGCATTTAAGATTCCTCCATGTCCTTTCATAGCTTGAGAGTTTATTTTTTTCTTCCCTTTTAAAAAAAAAAAACTTTATTGAGATATAATTCACATACCATACAATTCACCCATTTAAGGTATACAGTTATATGGATTTTGGTGTATTACAGTATAATTTTTTAAAATTGTATAACATAAAATTTCCCTTTGTAAGTGTACAATTCAGTTGCATTAATTACATTCACAGTGTTGTGCGGCCATCACCACTATTTGTAAAACTCTTTCATCACCCCAAACAGAAACCCCGTAAGCATTAAGCAATAGCTCCCCATTCCCGTTCCACTAAGGCCCTCTCTGTCTCTAAATTTTCCTGTTCTAGGTGTGTCATGTAAGTGGAATCATACAGTATTTGTTCTTTTGTGTCTGGCTTATTTCACTTACCATAATGTCCTCAGTGTTGTCATGTTGTAGGATGTATCAGAACTTTATTCCTTTTATGTCTGAATAATATTCTATTGTATGTACATTACACATTTTCAAAAATTTACTCATCTGTTGATGGACTCTTGGGTTGTTTCTTTTAGCTGTTGCACTGAACATGGGAGTGTAAGTATCAAGTTCTGGCTTTCAGTTTATTTGGGTGTATACTTAGGAGTGGAATTGTTGGATCATATGATAATTCAGTGTTTAGCTTTTTGGGGAGCTGCTAAATTTTTCCATAGTGGCTGTACCATTTTACGTCTCCACTGGCAGTTTAAACATGTCCCAGTTTTTCTTGCCAACACTTGTTATTATCCTTTTTTGTTGTTGTTGATTATAGCTATCCTACTGGTTGTGAATTGGTATCTCATTGTGGTTTTGATTTACATTTCCCTAAAGACTAATGATGTTGAACATCTTTTCATGTCGTTGTTGGCAATTTGTATGTCTTCTTTGGTGTAACGTCTATTCAAACCCTTTGCCCATTATTAACTTTTTAAAACAACTGTTTGAGTATTAAAAGTTCTTTATATATTCTGGATACAAGACCCTTATCAGAGAGGTGATATGCAAGTATCTTCTCCGATTCTGTAGATTCCTTTAATTTTGTTGGAGGTGTCTTTTGATGCACAAAATTTTTAAATTTTGAAGTGCAATATATCTATTTTTTCCCTTGGTTACTTGTGCTTTAGGTGTCATATATAAGAAACTGTGGGCTCCATTGTCCAATCCAAGAGCATGAAGATTTATACCTATCTTTCTAAGAGATTTATAGTTTTAGCTTGTAGATTCAGATCCTGGGTCCTTTTTGAATTAATTTGGGTATGTGCTGTGAAGTTTAACTTCATTCTTTTTCATTAAGATGCCCTGCTACCATTTATCAAAAAGACCATTTTTTCCCTGTTGAGTTATATTGGCATTCTTGCAAAAATCAATCTACCAAATAAGATGTATGGGCTTATTTCTGTACTCCCAGTTGTTTCATTGATCTATATGTCAGGCCTCATGCTAGTAGTGTACTGTTTTGATTACAGTAGCTTTGTAGTAAGTTTTGAAATTAAGGAGTGTGAGTTCTCCAACATTGTTCTTTTATAAGCTTTTTTTTTTTCTATTCTGAGTCTCTTGCATTTTCATTTGAAGTTTAGCACCAGCTTATGAATTTTGTTAAAAAGATGGCTAGGGCCAGGCACGGTGACTCACACCTATAATCCCAGCACTTTGGGAGGTGGAGGCAGGCAGATCACTTGAGGCCAAGAGGTCAAGACCAGCCTGGCCAACATGGTGAAACCCCATCTTTACTAAAAATGCCGAAAATTAGCCAGGTATGGTGGCTGGCACTTATAATCCCAGCTACCCGGGAGGCTGAGGCATGAGAATTGCTTGAACCTAGGAGGTAAAGGTTGCAATGAGCCAAGATCACACCACTGCACTCCAGCCTGGGCAACAGAGTGAGACCCTGTCTCAGAAAAAAAAAAAAAGAAGATGGCTAGAATTTGGCTAGAATCTTGATGGGCTTACATTGAATCTGTAGATCAATTTGGGGTATATTGTCATTTTAACAATACTCATTTCTCCAATCTTTGTATACAGGATGTCTTTCTTTTTATTTAGATCTTTTTTCATTTCTTTCAACAGTGCTGTGTAGTTTTCAGCACACAAGTCTTGCATTTCTTAAGTTTTTTTCATTTTAAAGATTATTTTCCAATTAATTTCAGAAGTTCTTGCATTTCTGAAAGTTATTTCTAAGCATTTTATTCTTTTTGAAGCTCTAGTAAATGGAATTGCCTTTTTTTTTTTTTTTTTTTTTTGAGATGGAGCCTTGCTCTGTCATCCAGGCTGGAGTGCAGTGGCACGATCTCGGCCACTGCAAGCTCCGCCTCCCAGGTTCACGCCATTCTCCTGCCTCAGCCTCCCGAGTAGCTGGGACTACAGCCTGGAATTGTCTTCTTAATTTCATTTTCAGATTGTTCATGGCTGGTGTATAGAAATACACCTGATTAACTGATTTTTGTATATTGATCTATATACTAGATCCTGTCATATACAAATAGTTTCACTTCTTCCTCTCCAATCTAGATTCCTTGGCTAGAAAGAAGTGTTGAGAGCAGATATCCGGTCTTGTTCCTGCTCTTTGGAGGAAAGCTTCCTGTCATCAAGTATGATGTTAGCTATGGGTTTTTTCATAGATGTTCTTTATCAGGGTGAGGAAGTGCTCTTCCATTCCTAGATGTTGAGTGTTTTTATCATGAAAGAAAGTTGTCTTTTTATGCATTTGTACCTTTTATATGTATAAGATAAGGTATACATGAATGTGTTTAAATTGACTATCATAAAGATCTTTCAGATTTCCTAACAGTTAATCTTAGCACCAAAAAAGTAAGTACAAGTACTCTATGCTAGACTTTATGAATACTCTTGATGATTTATTACCACCAAGAGAGCAAGAAAAATACAAGTTAGAACTGAAATGTCAGCAGAAGCATAGTTCATTCATTTGTTGATTATGGAAGGTACATTAGCAATTGATTGGTAACACTGTACACATTATTCACTAATAAAAATTAATGAAAAAGATTCCATTGGGGGAAAATATTATCTTCTACATATTCCTCTTTTTCTTTTCTTTTTTCTTTCTTTTTTTTGAGATGAAGTCTCACTCTGTCACCCAGGTTGGAGTGCAGTGGCACTATCTAGGCTCACTGCAACCTCTGCCCCCCCAGGTTCAAGTGATTCTCCTGCCTCAGCCTCCCAAGTAGCTGGGACTACAGGCACCTGCCACCGTGCCCTGCTAATTTTTGTATTTTTAGTACAGACAGGGTTTCACCATCTTGGGCAGGCTTGTCTTGAACTTCTGACCTAGTGATTCACCCACCTCAGCTTCCCAAAGTGCTGGGATTACAGGCGTGAGCCACCACGCCCAGCCCTTTTTGTGTATTTTCTAATGAATGTGATATACTAGAAGGGTAGCTCTTGGCATAATTTCACTCATACTTAGATAAATGTGCATCTATTGAGGATATATGCATGCACAACAATTTGTTACTGCTGAGGTGTACAGTCAAAATAGTTTGCAAACCAGTGGCTCTCAGGATAAAGTCAGGCCCCTTAACATGTTTCCAATCTACTTTTCTGCTCTTATTTCCCTAGTCTTCAATGTAGCACGTTGCATTAACAATCATTCTTAATATATTGTATGCTTACACATTTCTGTGCTTATACTTAAGATTTGTCTTTCCCATTGGAATATTCTTTTATCGCTGTCCATGTTTTGAACTCCTACTTAGCCTCCAAATCCTAGCTCAGAATCCTTTTTCCCTCTATCCCCAACTACTCTTTCCCTCATTGGGCAGAATTAATTGCTGTAGTACTTTATTCATAATATCAAAGCAGTGCTTTTTATGGCATATTTTATTGATTTTGTATGTCTCATTTTAACTAGATTGTGAGGGCATGTACCATATGTTAATCATCCTTTCACCATCAAGCCTGCACAGAGTAGACAGTAAATTTTTATCAAATGGAAGTCATAGAAAAAAACAAGAAAGAAAAACTGCTAGATAAAAGTGATTTTGTTGACTCAGAGAAGAAAGAAGGCAGTGTCAAGTCTGTACTGAGAAATGAATGAAAGAGAAATTATTTGGTCCAAGTAATCTATATCTGGAGTCTGCCCTAGTTACAGGTTATCAAGAGAGATGAAGACAAAAGAAGATATTATAGAAAAAAAGACTTTTTTGGCTCTCTTGTTTGGTCTTTACACTTGCTGTTCCCTTTGCCTGGAATGCTGTTTTCCAGAAACCTGCATGGCTCCTCCACCTCCTTTGGATCTCTTCTCAGAAAGTCTTATTAGAGGCCTTCTAGGTCTACCCTAGTTATAAAAAAGCAGCCTGGCCTCCTTGTTGCACTGACATGCGCTGGCCACCTTCTGTTTAGTTTTTCCTCATAGCGCTTCTCATCTGACGTAGTGTATATTCTATTTTAGGATGTGTTTATTGTCTATCCCTACTAAAGTGTAAATTTCACGACAGCAGGGACATTTTGCCTTTTATGTCCGCTCTGTCCATGCCCCATCTCCAGTATCTTCAGCAGTGCCTGTCACATGGCACATGCTCAGTAATTAATAATAGTTATACTAGTAGGAAAAACATTGGGAAAACAAATTAGAAAAATTGGGAAACATTGGAGAATAGTAAGTTACTTTTTCAAATAATTTCTCAATGCGTTTTTCCTTAATCTCTAGACAGTTTTTCAGGTGATATATCTCTTAATTTCAGCAGTGAGTCTAATTGTTAATCTGAAAAAATAAATTCATGATTTTCCTTGTGTTTCCAGACTTTGGTGACATTCTATATTGTACTTATTGTAGTTTTAAAAGAGTCACCAGTTGGATACATTGCTTTAAAGTTAGAGGTACTTCACAGGAAACGGTGTCTAGGCTATAGAAGGACATGTTGAGCATATTGTTTGAAAATGTAACTAACATAGTGTTTAAAAATAAATTTATTCTATATTTGCTAACTTTTGGGCTCTTTCATTAGCAAGCATGTTTACTGCACTTTGTAACAAGTGGTATTCTCAACACTTGGCATGTATGAATTCATTTGATCTTCACAACAGCCCTTTGAGATAGGAAATGTTGGCTCCTTTTTGCTGATGAGGAAACCAAGGTGCAAAGAGGTTGAATAACTTCACATAGCTAGTTAGCAGAGTCAAGATTGCAATCTAAGCATTTTGGCTCCAGAATACATGTTCTCAACAACTACAGTATATTGTTGAATGAAGGAATTAAGGATGTTATCCTCATCCTGATCATTCTGTTCACTCCTTTACTCCATCCTGTCAGCATGTGTCATGTTTCCAGCTTTGATCAAATATTTAACCAGTTACATATAGCAGGATGGAAGGGACTGAGACTGAACTAATTCTGATCACTATCCTGGGACAAGAATTCAGAAATGTATCCTTTTTATTAAAACGTTTTTTAAAAATAAACTTTGTTTTTTAGAGCAGTTTCAGATTCACAGCAAAACTGAGAGGAAAATACTGAGTGTTCCCAAATACCCTCTTCCCCTGTACATGCGTAGCCTCCCTCATTATAAACATCCCCAACCAAAGTGGTACATTTGTTACAATCGATGAACGTACAGTTACGTATCATTTTTACCCAAAGTCTATAGCTTACTTTAAGGTGCACTCTTGGTGTTGTACATTTTATAGGTTTGTACAAATGTACAATGACATATATTCATCATTATAATATCACACAGAGTAGTTTCATTGCCCTAAAATTTTTCTGTGCTGTGCCTATTTTTTCCTCCCTCCTTCAGCCCCTGCAAGCATTGATCTTTTTACGGTCTCCATAATTTTTCCTTTTCCAAAATGTCATTTGGTTGGAATCATTTAACATGTACCCTTTTCAAGTAGGCTTCTGTCCCTGGGCTGGAGTGCAGTGGCATTATCAGAGGTCACTGAAGCCTTGAACTCCTGGGCTTAAGCGACCCTCTCAGAGGAGAATCAGCATCCAGAGTAGCTGGGACTGTAGGTGCACACCACCACGCCCAGCTCATTTTAAAATTTTTTACGGAGACAGAGTCTCACTACATTGCCCAGGCTGGTCTTGAATTTGTGGCCTCAAGCAATCCTCCTGCCTTGGCTTCCCAAAGTGTTGGAATTATAGGCATGAGCCATTGCGCCCAGCCTCTTCCCTTTAGCACTTAATAGTAGCCCATTGTCAGGATGAATCACAGTAAATTTATCCATTCACCTACTGAACGTTACCTTGATTGCTTCCAAGTTTTGGCAATTACAAATAAACAACTGTATGAAGTTTTTTATGTGGACAATAATTTTCAACTTCTTGGAATAAATACCAAGGAGCATGATGTACTCAATTGTATGGCAAGAGGGTTTAGTTTTATAAGAAACTGCCAAACTGTCTTTTAAAGTGGCAGCCCCATTTTGCATTCCCACCAACAATAATGAGAGTTCCTGATGCTCTACATCTTTAACAGCATTTGGTGTTGTCAGTGTTCTGGATTTTGGTCATCCTAATAGGTATGTATGTAGTATCTCTTATTGTTATTTTAGTGTGCATGTCCCTGATGACGTATGATGTGGAGGATCTTTCATATGCTTACTTGCCATCTGTATTTTTTTTTTTTTTTTTTTTTGAAACGGAGTCTCACTTTGTCGCCCAGGCTGGAGTGCAGTGGTGCGATCTTGGCTCACTGCACGCTCCGCCTCCTGGGTTCACGCCATTCTCCTGCCTCAGCCTCCCAAGTAGCTGGGACTACAGGTACCCACCACCACGCCCAGCTAATTTTTTTGTATTTTTTAGTAGAGATGGGGTTTCACCCTGTTAGCCAGGATGGTCTCGATCTCCTGACCTCGTGATCTGCCCGCCTCAGCCTCCCAAAGTGCTGGGATTACAGGAGTGAGCCACCGTGCCCGGCCTGTATATCTTCTTGAATGAGGTGTCTGTTAAGGTTTTAGGCCCATTCTTAAGTTGGGTTGTTTGTTTTTATTGTTGAGTGAATGAGGTGTCTGTTAAGGTTTTAGGCCCATTCTTAAGTTGGGTTGTTTGTTTTTATTGTTGAGTTTTAAGAATTCTGTGTATATTTCAGATAACACTCCTTCATCTCATTTTTTTTTTTTGCAAATATTTTCTCCCAATCTGTGGCTCATATTTTCATTTTCTTGACCATGTCTTTTGCAGATCAGAAATTTTAATTTTAATGAATAACACTATATTGCCTCATGGGTAGTGCTAGTACCTTATAATAATAAAATAATTCTGATTCCTTCTTCCTGTCCCTTGTATCATTGCTGTTACTTATTTTGCTTATACATAAACATATGTGTAAGCATGTATAATCAAATACATTGTTGCTATTATTTTATTAATAAATAATAAGAAAGTTTTTATTTTCACATTCCTTTTCTGATGCAGTTCATTTCTTTATGCAGATCTGAGTTTCAGAACTTTATCATTTTCTGTTTCTCTAAAGAATTTCTTTGAACATTTCTTGCAAGGTAGGTTACTGGCAACAAATTCCCTCAATTTTTTTTGGCTAAAAAAGTCTTTATTTCTCCTTCACTTTCTTAGTTTTGGTTTCTGAGAAGTTGAATGTAATTCTTATCTTTGTTCCTCTATATGTAAGGTGTTTTTTTCCTCTGGTTTCTTTCAGAAGTATTTTTTTTTTTGAAAAAAAAATTTCCATTTATCCTGCTTATAAGTTCTCTGAGCTTCCTTGATGTGTGGTTAGTGTATAACATTAATTTGGGGAAATTATCAGTGACTGTTTCAAATATTTCTCCTGTTCCTGTGTCTCATTTCTTTGTTAATTTCCATTACACATATGTTACACCTTTTATAGTTGTCCCGTAGTTCTTGGATATTCTGTTCTTGTTATTGTTGTCATTCAGTTTTTCTCTTTGCTTTTCAGTTTTAGTGGTTTCTATTGAGATGTCCTCCAGCTCAAAGATTCTTTCCTCAGCTGTGTCCAGTCTCCCAGAAAGCCTGCCAAAGGCATTCTTCATTTCTGTTACAATATTTTTGATCGCTAGCATTTCTTTTTGATTCCTTCTTAGAATTTCTTTCTCTGTGCTTACATTGCCCATCTATGCTGCGTGCTGTCCACATTATCCGTTAGAGCCCTTACACCTTAATCATAGTTATTTTAAATTCCTAGTCTAATAATTCTAATATCTCAGCCCTATCTGCACCTGGTTTTGTTACTTGTTCTGTCTCCTCAAACTGCGATTTTTGCCTTTTAATATGTCTTATAATTTTTTCTTGATAGCTGGGCATGAGGTATAGTAAGAGGATCGCAGGTAAATAAGCCTTTAGTGGTGTGGCAGTAAGTTAGGCTTACCGATCTTCCAGATCAGTTAGGCTCTGTTAATACCCCATCAGGTTAGGCTTTGGTTAACTAGCTTCTCTTAAGGGCAGAACTTGTTAAGAACAGAATGCTCTGGAAAATTCTCAATGGTTCCTTTTTTCCTCCCCTGCTAGAAGCACCAGGGGATTTTTCTCCAGTATTTACTGCGAGAACTTGGTCAAGCTCCTTGAGGTAAAGCAAAAGTCGGGGAGGCCCTGAAGACTTCCCCTGGAGTTTTTCTCTCTCAGTTATAGTTCAGGCTTCCCGACCTCAGCACTTGTTTCCTTGGAGGTTTCTGCTCCAGCAAGCCATGATTCTCTGTACTGTATTCGCCTGTCAGTCTCAGTGTGGGGCTCAGTGGTTTGCCCTGTGACTACACCTCTCTGATGGATCCAAGAAGAGTTGTTGATTTTTCGGTATGCTCAGCTTTTTACTTATTAGGATGGAGTGGCGACTCCAACTTTTTACATTTTGGATCAGAAGTTAGGTTTATCCTTTTTTTTTATCTGTTTCTAAGTTATTTAGGTCAAGGGTGGTACAAGAAGCACAGGCCATGTACTTTTTCTACTGTGGCTCTTGTGGCTTTAAAAATCCTTCACTTAAGTCTAACTAATTTGAAGGTCTTGGGTAAACAGCTAGAAACAGTTGGCAAGGCTGGGTCAGTCTCTTTTATCTTAGGTTAAGACCCATTGCAATTTAGGCTCAACCTCACAAGAGTGGGCACCATAGTTACCACAGGTGATTCAGGGTTCCCAAGTGATCATCCTGAATCTTGTTAACATTCGCAGGTAGTCTAACATTCTCTCTTTTATGCCTACAATGTCGGTACACCTCTGTCACAGTCCATTTATGTACACATCTTTATCCCTTGCAAAACTCTGAATTTTTCAAGGGCAAGAACAGTGTTCCTAGCACTTAGTACCTTGCCTTGGGGTAGGATCACTCAATACATATTTGATGAATGAATGATTAATACCTTGATATTTTTATACCTTTAGCAAATTTAGAGCAATTGACTTTTTTTAGAAAGATAAAAAATAGAAATGTCAGAGTTGACTAAAAATTTCCCTTTCTTCACTACAAATTACTTTTTAAAATAGTTTTATGCTAACTACTTTATTGAAATATAATTTACATATTATGACATAAATCTTAAGTGTACAGTTGGATGAATTTTGATGAGTGGAACCATCACCCATAGCACGATAAAGAACATTTTAATCACCTCATCCAGTTCCTTCATCCCTGCTTTCCCTCCTTTCCAGAGGCAACTACTTTTTGAATTTCTTTAACTGTATAGATTTGTTGCATTTGTTCTTAAAATTTATATAAATGGAAGCATACCATATGTGTTCTTCAGTTTCTGGCTTCTCTCAACATAATGTTTCTGAGAGTCATCCATATTGTTGTGTATATCAGAAAATCATTTGTTTTTATTGCTGAGTTGTATTCCATTGTATGTGCATACCACAGTTTATCCATCTTTTGCTGATGGATAATATTTGGGATGCTTATAGCTTTGAGTTATTGTGAATAAAACTCTTATGAACATTCTTGTGTGATATGCATTCGGTTCTCTTTGGTATATCCTGAAGAGTGGAATTTCTGGGTTGTATAAACCATTAAATATGACTAGAAGCTAAAGTTTTCTTAAGTAATTTCACTACTAATATATGAGAATCTGTCGTTCACATCCTTATCAACATTTAGGAATATTATTTTCAATTTAGCCATTTTGATGGGAGTATAATATTGTTTCAATTTGATTTTAATTTGCATTTCCCTGAAAAGTTAAGTGTCTTTTCATATGATTTTTGCCCACGAGGACATCTTTTGCCTGTTCAAGTATTGCCTGCTCAAATATGTTGCCTATTTTTAACATTTTATCTTTTTATTATTGATTTCTAGGAATTTTTACATATTTTGGATATGAGTTCTTTGTCAGATAGACATATTATAGCTATTTTCTGCCATCCTACAAGCTACAAAAATTCTGTAGCTTGTCTTTTCCATTTCTAATGTTGTCTTATGATGAGTAGAAGTTTGTCATTTTGGATGTGAGTGCAATCTGGCTGGCGAGGCAGGAGTCCTTTTCCTTCCTCACCGCTCTATGTGTGTCTCTCCTGAAGTTGGATTCTTGGTCAAAGAGGATGACCTTTGCTGATAGAAGAGGGTTTTTCTTTGGTCAAGGGTATAGGAGTAGCTGCACTACCTTTTTAGGACCTCCAAACAAGCTCTCAAGATCTATTTGTAGGAGAACATGGGGTGAAAAAAGTTTTAAGTTGGTAATTTTCATGAAGTTTAATCTATGGTTTTCTTTTATGGTGATATAGTTTAGCTGTGTCCCCACCCAAATCTCATCTTGAATTCCCACATCTTGTGGGAGGGACTCTGTGGGAGGAATTGAATCATGGGGGCAGGTCTTTTCTGTGCTGTTCTCATGATAGTGAATAAGTCTCATAAGATCTGGTGGTTTTATAAGGGGGAGTTTCCCTGCACAAGCGCTCTCTCTTTGCCTGCTGCCATCCTCGTAAGATGTGACTTGCTCTTCCTTGCCTTCTGCCATGATTGTGAGGCCTCCCTAGCCATGTGGAACTGTAAGTCTGTTAAACCTCTTTCTTTTGTAAATTGCCAAGTCTTTGGTATGTCTTTATCAGCAGTGTGAAAGTGGACTAATACATATGGGTAATGTGTTTTTTACCTTGTCAGAGAAACTTGCCTATCCCAAGGAATATGTTTTATGTTTTCTTCTAGATATTTATAGTTTTAGCTAGGTCTGTGATCCATCTAGAATTAGCTTTTGTGTATATTGTGAGATAGAGATAGAGTTCATTCTTATCTGTGTGGTATCCAATTGCTTATTATTAGATTTTAATAATAGAGTATTTCCATATGCATGATCTTGTTTGATCTCCTTAAAGCATCTTATGAAAAATGAAGAGCAGGTATTTTCTCTCTTACAGAGACTTGGAGGCAAAGCTCAGAGATATTAAGTTATTTAGGTAAGGTTATATATCCAATTTATGGCTGAACACAATTAGAACTCATCTAAATAATATATCCTGATATTTAGTCATATGCTATTAGTATACTAAACAGCCACTCCTAGTTGAGTCTTAAAAATATCCTCATGGGGTTTCACTGAAATACTAGAGTGAACTTAATTAAAATTATCTGAAAATTATCTAATCAAATATGAAAGTTTTAAAATATCATCAAATTATTTACACAAATTACAGTATTCTTTTAAAACCAATTCAGATTCTAGGAATTGTGTGGATTATAGACTTGTGTGTTTTTTTAATTCTCAATTAGCTAAGTCACGAAACTGCAATCAATTTTATTTAAATAAACTATTTCATATACACATACACACATACATTTAAATTAAAGGTATAGTTTTAAAAAGAGGGCCACATTTTAAAGAGACAGATTTCAATGTTGTTATTAAAAGTTATGTTAGGCTGAGTGTGGTGGCTCACTCCTGTAATCCCAGCACTGTGGGAGGATTTCCTGAGGTCAGGAGTTCAAGACCAGCCTGGGCGACATAGTGAGACCCTGTCTCTACATTTAAAAAAAATAAAAAGAAAAGAAAATTAGCTAGGCATGGCTAATAGGGGGGCTGATGTGGGAAGATAGCTTGAGCCCAAGAGTTTGAGGTTGTAGTGAGCTATGATTGTGCCACTGCACTCTACCCTGTCTCTAAAAAAAAAAAAGTGATTTTATTAGAAGTAGCATTCATTGGTGACATTCCTGCCATTTTAGCTTTTCATTTTCATTTTCAGTCACCTAATTTAGGAATGAGGTGCTTCACATTTATACTAATGGCTGATTTCTGTATAGGCTGCCTCTCCCATTGTATCCTCCAACACTCAGGGATGTGCTCATACCAGTTGCCCACCTATTTGCTCGCCAGATTTTGAATATCTTGGACTAAGAACTAAGCCTTTAAGCTATAGATGAGATATAAATTAAAATATGAAAGGCAAATACTCTGGAAGACATAATACATTTATTTATATTTACACTGGATTTTGTTGGGCAGTTGGGGGAGGTTGTTTTTTGAGTTTAGATTTTCATAGAAAGAGAGAAAACATCAAGTATTTGACCCTTGAAAAAGGTTTAGACAAAGCGGGAACCCTAGGCGTAGAAGGAAAAAGCAATGTCTGAGGTCTTCCTTTTCAAGGCAATTATAATGAATTGAATAAAGCCAAGATATCTGGAAAAAATACATTCAAGAAAAATAAAATAGAAAATATTTTTTAAATTACACTAGATGTTGATTAGCCATGTCAAGGCTATAAAGCCAAATAGCCAAATAACTAAAATTTGGGGGCATTAATACACTTACAGAAGGGATGGATTTGGGGTGTATGAGGCAGTTCCTAGTAGTATGATACAGGGGCCAAGCATTGTAGGAAACAATCTAGCTTAAAAGTGGATCAGATTTAATTTTCAGACTAGTGTCAGACATCGAGAGTCAGAATTCTGTAATCGGAGAACCCACCTAATATATGATGGTGGATTAGATTAATAAATTAATGCAATTTCGATGCACTTGTTGTTGGTGGGTTAATTAACATAGGCTTCTGAGTTCATTTATGGCTTAAGTGAGCAAATGTAATTTCCTGTAACAAATATTTTTGATGAACAAATAGTTTCCTTTAGCAAACATATGTTACAGGCTTTAGGTCATCATAAGCCTTGTTGTTAGAAGTTGTATCATTGTGAGTTTAAACCAAAAACTTTTATTTAAAATAGTTGAATATTTAGCCTTGTGTTGCTTTTCAACAAATGTAATCCTGTTGGTAATCATGATAGCAAGAAGCAAAGCATGAATTCTTTTAAGCTTAAATGTGACCTTTACCCAGCTGGCTAGTCTTCCCACGGAGCTCTTTATTTATTGTACTCACATGGATGACAAAGCACAGTAAACAAAAAAGGGGAAGCAACCAGTTTAGCCCTTTCAGTGCTGTGTCAACACAACTATTCTCTCTTAAGGTTCTCATCAAATGAAATCGCTGGTAAGTATATGCTAAGGTCAGTCAAAGAAATTAAAGCCAACTTCCACTTTCTAGTTTATTAGCTTTATGACTTCAGGAAAGTTACTTCATCACCCTAAACCTTACTTTTCTCTTTGGTAAAATGGACTTAACTCTGAGGGTGGTTGTGAGGATTAGAGATATGTCTGAGAGTCACATAGTAAGTTACCCGTTGATATTAGTTAATACTATCAGCTCTTGATAGATTTTAACCTTTTTTTTTTTTTTTTTTTTTTTGAAACAGAGTCTCGCTGTCGCCCAGGCTGGAGTGCAGTGGCGCTGTCTCGGCTCACTGCAGGCTCCACCCCCTGGGGTTCACGCCATTCTCCTACAGGCGCCCGCCACCTCGCCCGGCTAATTTTTTGTATTTTTAGTAGAGACGGGGTTTCACTGTGTTAGCCAGGATGGTCTTGATCTCCTGACCTCGTGATCCGCCCGTCTCGGCCTCCCAAAGTGCTGGGATTACAGGTGTGAGCCACCGTGCCCGGCCGATTTTAACTTTTATTATTTTCATTTCCTAGAACAGATATTCATGTTCAAATAAAGCTCCATTCAGATACTCACTAGGAAGGTCCTTATTTATTTATTTTAGAAGATGGGATCTCACTCCATTGCCCCGGTTGGAGTGTAATGGTGTGATCACAGGTCACTGCAGCTTCCAACTCCTGGGCTCAAGTTTTCTCCTGAGTAGTGGGGACTACAAGTGTTTGCCACCATGACTAGCTAATTTTCTTTCTTTCTTTCTTTTTAATGTAGAGAAGGGATCTCTGTATGTTGCCCAGGCTGGTCTCAAACTCCTGGCCTCAAGTGATCCTCCCACCTCGGCCTCCCAAAGTGTTGGAATTACAGATATGAGCCAGTAGAAAAGGAGGTCTTTTCTACTGTCCTATAGAGTTAAGTGGTCACCCTCTGCTTGTCCCTAGCACCTTGTCCACGTATACATTGTAGCCCTGTCACACTGCCATAATTATTGATTCACACGTTGGCCTCCCTCACTAGGTTTGGAGGGCTGAGGATACTTTATTTGTATCTCAGTTTCTTCTCTTTCTGTGGTGGAAGTGGGAAATCAACATTTGCTGACAATGGCTGATGGGCCAACTGAATGCAATTTGCTATTATAAACCCAAAGAAGGAATTTGTAGGCTTAATATTTTCTCTTTATCCTAAATATTTTTCTATTTTTCTAAAGTGTTTCTGATATAGATTTATTTTTATTTATCTTCCTTGGTCTTTGGAGATCATTTTTGACGTGAAAATTTATGTCTTCTGTAAAATTCTCAACTCTTGTCTCTGAATATTGCTTTTTTTTCTATTACCTTAATTTTCTTTTGAAACTTCCTCTAGATGAATATTAGGGCCTATAACCTGTTCTTTATGACTTTTAATTAATCTTTTTAATCTTGTTGCCTCTCTGTGCTGTATTTTGGGAGAATTCCTTAGTACTGTTCTCCTGTTGGCCAGACACGGTGGCTCATACCTGTAATCCCACCACTTTGGGAGGTCAAGGCAGGTGGATCACTTGAGGCCAGGAGTTGGAGACCAGTCTGGCCAACATGGCAAAAATATTAAACATACAAAAATTAGCCAGGCCTGGTGGTGTCTGCCTGTAATCCCAGCCACTCGGGAGGCTGAGGCATGAGAATTGCTTGAACCCAGGAGGCGGAGTATGCAGTGAGCTGAGATTGTGCCACTACACTCCAGCCTAGGTGGCAGGTTGAGACATTGAGACTGTGTCTCAAAAATAAATAAATAAATAAAGTACTGTTCTCCAATTACCAAATCTATCTTCAGCTGTTCTAGTCTGGTTTTTATCTTGGATGTTGAGTTTTTTTTAAAAAAATCTCAATGACTGTAAGTTTTCATTTCTAGGATTTTTAATTGATTCTTTTCATATCCATCTGTTCTTGTTTCATATCTGCCTTTATTTTGTTTTATACTTTTATATTCCTTGTTGTCAATATGAGTCATATATTAATCTCTTTATTTAAAAATCTTTGTTAGAGGGTTTTCAAATCATAGAATATAGATTCTATAGAAGATCCTATAGAAACATTGATTTCATTTGGTGTGGATTTATATTGTGATTGCTGATTTTTTTTTTTTTTTTTTTTTTACAATTTTAACTTCTATTTTAGATTCAGAGAGTACATGTGCAGGTTTGTTACCTGAATACACTGCGTGATGCTGAGGTTTGGGGTATGATTGATCCCATCACCCGGGTACTAAGCATAGTACTCAATAGTGCATTTTTCAACCCTTGCCTCCCTTCTCTCCTCCCACTTCCAGTAGTCCTGTTTCTGGTGTTGCCATCTTTATGTCTATGGGTACCGAATGTTTAGCTCCCATTCTCCCATTTATAAGTGAGAACATGCAGTATTTGGTTTTCTGTTCCTGCATGAATTTGCTTAGGATAATGGCCTCCAGCTGCATCCATGTTGCTGCAAAGGACATGATTTCATTCTTTTTTATGGCTGCATAGTATTTCGTGGTATATATACCACACTTTCTTTATTCAATCCACCATTGATGGGCACCTAGATTGATTCCACATTTTTGCTATTGTGAATAGTGCTGCAGTGAACATACAAGTGCATGTGTATTTTTGGCAGAATGATTTATTTTCTTTTGGATATATACCTAGTAGTGGGATTGCTGGGTTGAATCCAGTTCTCAGTTATTTGAGAAATCTCCAGACTGTTTTCTACCATGGTTGAACGAATTGACGTTCCCACCAGTAGCATACAAGTGTCCCCTTTTCTCCACAGCCCCACCAGCATCTGTTATTTTTTGGCCTTTTGATAATAGCCATTCTGACTGGTGTGAGATGGTATCTCATTGTGGTTTTGCTTTGCATTTCTCTGGTGGTTAGTGATGTGGAGCATTTTTTCTCTGTGTTTTTTGGCCACTTGTATGTCTTTTGAGAAGTGTCTGTGCATGCTTTGCCCATTTTTTAGTTGGGTTATTTGTTTTTTGCTTGTTTAATTGTTTAAGTTCTTTATAGATTCTGAATATCAGACCTTTGTCAGATGCATAGTTTGTGAATATTTTCTCCCATTCTATAGGCTGTCTCTTTACACTGATAGTTTCTTTTGCTGTGCGGAAGCTCGTTAGTTGAATTAGATGCCACTTGTCAATTTTTGGTTTTTATTGCAGTTGCTTTTGAGGACGTAGTCATAAATTATTTCCCAAGTTCAGTGTCCAGAATGGTGTTTTCTAGGTTTTCTTCTGGGATTCTTATAGTTTGAGGTCTTACATAGATTGCTGATTTCACTGGCTGACTTTCTGAGCGTTAGATTTTAAAAATGTGTATTTTAGAATTTTAGTGTTTAGGCTATTTTAAGTGGGAGGTTTTTTTCTCACAACCACTCATGTTCATTTTCTTCCTTTATTTTTTTTAAAATAAAATAAAGGTTTTTCCAGTTCCCTCTACCCAGGTCTTCTAGACTCCCTCCTGTACAGACCTTATAAAGGTGGCGTGGGGTACATGCCCTGTGATAATACTAGAATGTCCTAGACCCAGGGGCTGAGCAAGCAGGTGGCTTCATTTAGTTCCAAGTATTAAGACTGCATGTGTGTCCTCCTGCTTTTAGATCCACAGCTACAAATAAGTTGTATCCCAGGAAGCAGTTGATGGCTACTTTTTTTTTTTCTTCTCCTTTTCTTCCCAGGCTTCTCTCACAAACACTGCCCCCATAACATTAAAGATTGAGACCAGCTGTGGTTTCCTAACACCTGAGGAGCTGAACTGCGGGCTGGCAGATCAAGAGCCCAGCAGCCCTTGGCTTCAGCCTTGCTCACTGCTTTTTCATTTCTCTTATATTTCTGCTTCGTGGGGGTTTTTATCTTGTTTTTGAGACTGGCAGTGTCTATTATTGCTGTGTATTTGGAACAGAACAGGGGGATACTTTGAAGCTGTGCCAAGTTGACCGGAGGGATTTTTTTTTTTCTTTGAGACTCAGTTTCGCTCTTGTCGCCCAGGCTGGAGTGCAATGGTGCGATCTCGGCTCACTGCAACCAACTGAAGGTTTTCTAACCTGGAAACTTGATCAGATATTTTAGATACTCCTCCCCTCCCTTCCTACCCCCACCGCATTCCCTGAAGGCATTGTGCAGGGTAGATTGGAAGGGAGACTAAAGCTAAGTAAGTAATTTAGGACACCACAGGCAACAAATGATCAAGGTCTGAACCAAGATGAAGAGGAGAGAATGGATTTGAAAGATAATTAGTGGGTATAGTCAATAGGCATGGATAACTGAATTTGGGAGGTATATGTTCATATTTCTAACTTAGATAAAAGTCACCAAGAAAGGAATATGGGAAGAAGAGTAGATTTTGGTAGGGCAGTAGATCAGGAATAGAGACAAGAGTATTAAGATTTTTACGATTGTTTGAAGCCTAGCACATGTTTTAGTAAAGATCTTCTGATACATATTTTTCCGAGTGGTGCATCTCAATGCCAAAGATCTTTGAATTTACCATATTTGCAAATTTCTTTACACAATGTTCAGCTCTAAACGTATATACATTTCTCGGGCTGGGTGCGGTGGCTCACGCCTGTAATCCCAGCACTTTGGGAGGCCGAGGTGGGTAGATCACGAGGTTAGGAGATCGAGACCATCCTGGCTAACATGGTGAAACCCCGTCTCTACTAAAAATACAAAAAAATTAGCCAGGCCTGGTGGCAGGTGCCTGTAGTCCCAGCCACTCGGGAGGCTGATGCAGGAGAATCGCTTGAACCCGGGAGGCGGAGCTTGCAGTGAGCCGAGATCGCACCAGTGCATTCCAGCCTGGGTGACAGAGCGAGACTCCGTCTCAAAAAAAAAAAAAAAAGTATGTAGATTTCTCCCCAGCATTTGGAAAACTTTTCCTCAGCATATTCATTCATTTCACAAACTTTTCTTAAGTGTCTCTTAAACAAGCATAGTCTGGCCTTCGTGGATGTCACAGTTAATTGGAGGGAAAAGACAGTTATCAAATGGGCAATGACTAACTGTGGAAATGCTGTGAAAGACACGGGTAAGGTACTGTGATAGTGTTTGAAAGCAGGGCCTGGCCAAGTCAGAGGCCCATGTCTGCATAGGGCACAGTGGGAGAGGGTGTTCACTGTCCGTGGAAGGCTTTCCCGAAGAAATTGGAGCTGTTCCCTGTCTGGCGCACTCTGCCCTAATGTCTGTGCAGAGCTGGCTGCGTCTTACTATTCAAGACTCAGCCATGTTACCTCTTCTGCAAGACTTTCCATGACCACACCCAAAATTAAAGTCCAGCACATCACCCTTCTTTATTTCCTTTAGAGCATTTATTTTATCTGAAATTATCTTGTTTATGATTATTGGCTGTTTCAACCAACTACAATGTAAGTGTAACAAGTGCAGGGACCTTGTCTTTTTCTGACTTGCACCCCCATTGCTTAGAATACTTCCTGAAACATAAGTATTCCAGGAATTATTAACTGACTGCATAAATGTCCTTGGACCTTGATCTCTTGCTTAGTTGCTCTACTAATTTGATTTCCTTGTCCTTTTGTTTGTTTGGGAGGACTCCTCAAGTTGGCTGTCTACTTGTTCATTTTTCTGTCACCTGGATCCTACCCTCACTCCCCTGTCGTGCTCTAATTGAGGTTGCCAATTGTAGCATCACACCCTATGGCCATGGTGATGGGCATGTGACTGTTTCAAGCTGGGTCACCTGGAGTCCTTCTCCTGATACTCCAAATTTGAAGGAAGAGGGAGACTTCTCAGGTGGCAGTGTGAATCTAGAGCTGTTGGTGGCCATAACCATCCAGATAAAAGAAGCCAACTTGGAAGAAGAGAAAATGCAAGCATTTCCTAGAGAAGCAGAGATGGCAGGGGAGAGATGTCCTGGTAGTTTTCCAGTCTTGGCTTCCTTTGTACCTGAGGCTCAGTTGCAACTCCTGGTTTTCCCTGGCTTTTGCCTTACTCAGTTCAAATGGAGTTTCTGTCACTTAGAAGATTCCCAGTTAAAATTGTATATAGAAAAAATTCCCAGTTAAAACTGTATATAGCTTTATTTTCACTTTAACCTGTACCTCGTCTAACAACCTTTTTATCTTGATATGTTTTATGTAATATCCTTGGGTATTGATCTGTTGGACTGGTTTAATTTCTGATTTCAGAGATCCGTGTTTTCTACTTCCAACTCCATTTCTTATTTTGCTGCCTAAGTTTTCTACCTCCAGCACTATTCTCTGTTAGTATGCTGCCCTCCCTTTCTTTTCAGAAACATGTTGTTTAGTAGTAAGAAGGTGCTATCTAATTATTACTGTTGTTGTTATTTAACTCATCCTTGAAGCAGGTTTATTAGGTTCTTCTTGGATTTTCTCACTTTCAACTTTGATGCTTTTGAACAGCCAGGCTAGTACCTAGTATCTCTAGGATGACAGGAAGCCAGGGTAGTGGGCAGCAGCTCACTTCTGGGTGATTTCTTCCCTATGTTTGGTGAACTGCTGTGGCCTGATCTTCCTGGTGCTGCTGACTCCTACCTCAGGGAGGGGCTCTGATGGTCTGGGGAGAAGTCCTCCCTATTGCACCTGGCTCTTTGCTTGGTGTAACTGCTTGTCTCTTAGAACTATTGCAGGTGCCCTCAAATCCCACCAATTCACACAGACTCCAAGGAGAATATTTCATATCTATTCTATAATTTCTAGTTCTAACTTAATTAGAGCAGCGTTACAGGAAATTATTTCAGGCCAAGCAACTGTCTTAGGCAGGTAAGTTGTAAATTGACTTAGTATTTTTCATCAATCTGGTTCCATTTACACTATGTCAAGAAGAAAATTAGCAGCTTTTTGGTAATGTATTCCTTTATGATTAATTCACTCAGTAAATTTTTTGTTTTGTTTTGTTCTGTTTCGTTTTGTTTTTGAAACTGAGTCTCACGCTGTCACCCAGGCTGGAGAGGCTGGAGTGCCGTGGCCCAGTCTCAGCTCACTGCAACCTCTGCCTCCTGGGTTCAAGCGATTGTCATCCCTCAGCCACCTGAGTAGTTGGGATTACAGGTGTGCACCGCCATGCCCAGCTAACTTTTGTGTTTGTAGTAGAGACGGGGTTTCACCATGTTGCCCAGGCTGGTCTCAAACTCCTGGCCTCAAGTGACCCATCCACCTTGGTCACTCAGTAAACATTTACTGAGCATCTACTGTGTGCCAGTCACTCTTGCAGACACTGAAGATATCCGTGTCTAAAATGAGACTTCTCTGCCCCTCATGGAGCTTATATTTTTGGTGAGGAAACAATAAATAAGTAAACCAATAAATATATAATATTAGGTAATGATAAATGCGAAGGTGAAAAATAAAGCAGGATAAAGGAATAGAGAGTGATGAGGGTGGGGCTATTTTAGAAAGGGTAGGCAGAAGGGAGATTCTCTGAGGAGGTGACACTTGAGAAGAGACCTGAATGAATCAGGGATAGAGCCACACGAAGAGTTCCTGGCAGAAGCAACAGCCAAAACATGGCTCTAAGTAGATGAAGAGCTTGGTGGGATTGCAGAATAAAGCACCAGGGTAGCTAGAGTAGAAGGAATGAGGGGGAGGATGGAAGGAGATGAGTTCCTGATGTTAAAAATGGGAAAACGTGTTCTTTGTGCCTCCAAAACCAAGCTTTGTCCATTTTTCAGGGGAAAGATAAGTGTCTGACATATTGTTCCCAAAGGCTAAAATTCACAGCCGACTTCTGTTTATCACATGACACTGAATGGTTTCCCAAAACATTGTGGAAATTCGGGTTATGGAATGCCAACTGATCATAAGAAGCTAAGGGTGTTTAGAATGATATGATTTGAAGCAGTTATAAAGTAGATTTGGAAGGAAGAAATAACTAAGAAGTGAGATTAGAAAAAATAATCTTGGAGAAGATGGCAACTTGAGCAAAAGTTTCTGACACTGTCCACACCAATCCTTAATGAAATGACCTGCAGTGAGAGAACATTGTTGGCCACTGTCATCTAAATATACCCCAAATTTGACCATTTCTCATCACTTCCACTGCTAGTAAATTATAGTTAGAAAACATTAATACTTTAATTCATCACATCTAGAGCCCAAAATGAACATACAAGTGGATCATTAGGGACTTTTCAGTTTCTTTTTGAAAGGTGGCTTGGGAAGCCATGTTTGTGAGTTCATCCCAAGATGGAGAAAGGTAAGTGATTTCCTTTATCGTTTTTCTAGGAAAAAGGTTGAAATAATAGTAATACCTTATATTCGAGTGAGTTATAGGTTACAGTGTACCTTTGTATCTGGGAATTCAACCAGACAGATATTGCTTGTGCTGCTTTTCAGAGAGAAGACTCAGGCCCAGAAGGACCACCTGACTGATCAAAGTCACACAGATGGTTAAGGACAGAGCTATCACTATCACTAGAATTCTTGTCTTTGACTGTGCTCTGTCACTGTGTTAAAAAGCAGCAAATTGTTTTCATAGGATGTTACATCAGAGAAAAGCCAATTTCTCTCTCTTTTCTTGTCCCACCCCAACTGTACCCCTGTAAGGTAACAGATGTTAACAATATTGTGAGTATGCCATCTGTTTGCCTGCCTGCTTGCCTTCCTATATTCTTGCCTATCTGTCTATCTGTCTTAGTCTGCTTGTGCTGCTATAACAGAGTATCACAGACTGGGTAATTTAGAAAGAAAAGAAATTTATTTTCTCATGGTTCTGGAGGCTGGAGAGTCCAGATTCAGGGCACTGGCAGGTTCAGTTGTCTAGTGAGGGCCGCTGTCTGCTTCCAGGATGGCGCCTTGATGCTGCATCCTCTGGAAGGGAGGAATGCTGTGTCCTCATGTGACAGAAGGTCCGAAAGGGGATGGTGGAAGGCAAGCAAGAGACAAATGCTTTGGGAAGCCTCTTTTATAAGGACCTTTATTCTGTTCACAAAGGAGGTGACCTCATGACATAATCACCTCTTAAAGGCTCCACCTCTTAATACTATCACATTGGCAGTACTTGAATTTTGGAGGGGATACATTCAAACCACAGTTGTATGTATTTCTCTATCTGCTTCTCTCTTCCGTATACATATATAGTGGTTTCTTTTCCTCTATATGTTACAGCTTCAAATCACATTGTGTATGTTACTTTTAATCTTTAACCATGTGTCCTGGTCATACATCTAGGTCAGCATATCTAGATCTAATTCATAGCCCTTCTTTGTATGCCTATATTGTTTGATTATTGCAAAGTATATATTGCTTTTTTTTCTTTTTTCTTTTTTTTTTTTTTGAGACAGAGTCTCACTCTCTTGCCAAGCTGGAGTGCAGTGGTGCAATCTCGGCTCACTGCAACCTGTGTCTTGGGTTCAAGTGATTCCCCTGTCTCAGCCTCCTGAGTAGCTGGGACTACAGGCACATGCCACCATGCCCATCTAGTTTTTTGTATTTTAGTAGAGACGAGGTTTCACCATATTGGCTAGGATGGTCTTGATTTCCTGACCTCGTGATCTGTCCACCTCAGCCTCCCAAAGTGCTGGGATTACAGCCATGAGCCACCACGCCCAGCCATATATTGCTTTTAAAAGGAAAATCCGGCCGGGCGCGGTGGCTCACGCCTATAATCCCAGCACTTTGGGAGGCCGAGGCAGGCGGATCATGAGGTCAGAAGATCGAGACCACGGTGAGACCCCGTCTCTACTAAAAATACAAAAAATTAGCCGGGCGTGGTGGCGGGCGCCTGTAGTCCCAGCTACTCGGAGAGGCTGAGGCAGGAGAATGGCGTGAACCCGGGAGGCGGAGCTTGCAGTGAGCCGAGATCGCGCCACTGCACTCCGGCCTGGGTGACAGAGCAAGACTCCGTCAAAAAAAAAAAAAAAAAAAAAAAAGGAAAATCCAATAATGTATTTAAAGTGAAAAATGTAATGCCAGTATATAATTTTGATCATGTATTAATGACTTATTTACCTTTGAAAGTATAAGAAAAGGAATATACTTATCAGTAGTTCTTTATTTGCTGCAGGTTTTTTCACTGCTGAGATTTTTATTTTTAAAAAAATTTCTGTAGAATAAAAATTAATTATAGCCTTAACTAGTATTTCCTTTTCTAAGCAGATTCAATGTATTTTTCAGGTTATTATATCCGGGAAAAATCTAAGCAAGTCATCACATTGCTGATGGATGAACAGTTGCTGTGTAAAGAGAGGGAAGTGGCATGTCGGACTAGACAGCGTACCTCCTACTCTATGTTTTCTAAAAGACCGCTTGGTTCAAGTAACTCACTGACAGCGTGCACTTCTGCCCCTACACCAGATATTTCTGCTTCAGAGAAGAAGTATAAGCTTCCTAAGTCTGGAAGGCTACGTAATAAAAGTACGTATAACGAACATTGGCCTAAAATGCAACAGGTATCATTAAAAATGATTTAAAAATATAAAATATTATGTTTTAGTACTAAATTATTAATATTATTTAGTATTTCTATTACCATATTAGGCTTCATACTATAGAAAACAACGATAAAGAATATTCAGTAGAAGATTTTACGACCTTTGTTTTTTTGCTTTATTTATTTATTTATTTTTGAGACGGAATCTTGCTCTGTCTCCTAGGCTGGAGTGTAGTGGCACGATCTCAGCTCACTGCAACCTCTGTCTCCTGGGTTCAAGCAATTCTCCTGACTCACCCTCCTGAGTAGCTGGGATTACAGGCACCCATCACCATGCCCAGCTAATTTTTGTATTTTTAGTAGAGACAGGGTTTCAGCATGTTGCCCAGGCTGGTCTCAAACTCCTGACCTCAAGTGATCCTCCTGCCTTGGCCTCCAAAAGTGCTGGGATTATAGGCGTGAGCCACTGTGCCCGGCCCAATTTTATGACTGTTTTCTGAATGTAGTTATCTTTGATTCAAATAAAATGTTTTTGAGCTTTTAAGGTATTAAACTAGTGACTACCCTATTTGGCATCGTGATTCAATTTTAAGATTTTTATCCTTAACTGGAAAGTGAAGGAGTACAGTTTTCTAAGACTAGGTGTCTGGATATGTGTGTATGAGGTCTCTTTGATCCTGTAACATAAATCAAATAATTGAAATTTTCTAAAGTATGCTTCAGAATCCTAAAAGTGCTCTAAAATTATTCTAGGACAATACCTTGTACCCTTTCCTTTGCTTAAAACTTTAAATATGGACTACTGAACTTTTATAAAAGACGGATTTATTTATAATGTTATAATAGACATGAGTAGAAAAATGCTATCATCTTTTCTACCAAATTTGCTAAAACTTAAAAAAATATCATTTTGCTCTAACTTCTCCAGTAGAAACCCTGTTGATAAGTTGTGTATGAGAAATGGACAGCTTGAGGACGCAAAAACATTAATGAAATGTGACTTAGAGAACTGTCCCTTTGTATTCAGTACAAATGGATAATTCCAACTGTCAGTTAAGTGCAAAAATGTAACAATGTTAACTAGTAATACCAACACGAGTTAATCTTGCTAAAAATCATTCAAGTACTTTTCTGACTTAATCAAGAGTTTCAAATGTTCACCCAATGGGACATTGAGTGAACATCCACACTTGGGATTGGAGAGAGACATTATAAGAGGGTAGCCATTGTAATTATAGTAGCAAATACTACCTGCTTCTAAAAGTGATGGGATCTTTAGGGGATCTGATTCTTTTGAAATAGATCTCCAAAAGAGACAGCCACTCATTTTGAAATTTTCTCATGGGAGCCTTTAAATCAAATTCATCCTAAAAACAGAGTAACAGAGAAGAATAACCAATTATGACTCATCCAGAGTTTCTTCCCTCTTTTGCTTCTTCGATGTTACCTTTCTTACTCTTCTTTCTTCCTTTCGTCAGTTCTTTCTTCTTTCATTGTAAACACATAATTATTGAATTTATTTAAAATTTGGATATTCAGCAGAAATTTGGAACTACAGGAGTGAATAAAATAAATTTTCTTTTATCATGGAACTAACATTCTAGTGATAGAGACTGGGATGTCTCTGTCACAAGCATAAAATATGTCAGATAATAACAAGTCCTATAAAGAAAAGGAAAGCAGGGTCAGGGAACAGAGTGACAGGGGTGGGTTTATTTTAGGTCACGTAATGAGAGAAGGCCTTTTGGAGGAAGTGAATCTTTAAACAGACCTGAATGAAGTGAAGGAGCAACCCACAGACAGGCATACCTCGATCGATTGCACTTTGCTTAATTACACTTCACAGATAACGCATATTTTACAAATTGAAGGTTTGTGGCAACCCTGCACCCAAGAAGTTTATTGGCACTATTTTTCTGATAGCATGTGCATACGTGTCACATTTTGGTAGTTCTTGCAATGTTTTTAACTTTTTCCTTATTATTATATGTGTCATGGTGATCTATGATCAGTGATCTTAGATGTTACTGTTATAATTGTTTTGGGATACCACAAACTATGGCTGTAGAAGACCAGTGAACTTATTGATAGATGTCATGTGTGTCCTGGCTGCTTCACTGATCCCGATCTCTCTCTCTCTCCTTGGGTCTCCCTAGTCCCTGAGAGTCAACAATATTGAAATTAAGCCAATTAATAACCCGCAATGGCCTCTAAGTGTTCAAGTGTAAGGAAGAGTCACAGGTTTCTCACTTTAATTCAAAATCTAGAAATGGTTAAACTTAGTGAGAAAGGCATGTTGAAAGCCGAAACAGGCTGGAGGGTAGGCCTCTTGTGCCAAACAGTTAACTAAGTTATGAATGTAAAGGAAAAGTTCTGGAAGGAAATTAGAAGTGCTGCTCCAGTGAATACAGGAATGATAAGAGTGGGAAACAGCCTTATTGCTGATATGGAGAAAGGTTGCATGGTCTGGATAGAAGATCCAACTAGCTGCAGTATCACTTAAGCCAAAGCCTAATCCAGAGCAAGGTTCTAACTGTCTTTAATTCTGCAAAGACTGAGAGAGAAGAGGAAACTGCAGAAGAAAATCTTGAAGCTAGCAGAGGTTGGTTCATGAGGTTTAAGGAAAGCAGCCGTCACCATAACATACAAGTACAAAGTGAAGCAGCAAGTACTGATGGAGAAGCTGTAGCAAGTTATCCAGAAGATCTAGCTAAGGTAATTGATGAAGGGGGCTACACCAAACAGATTTTCAATGTGGGTGAAATAGCCTTTTGTTGGAAAAAGATGCCATCTGGGACTCTCATAGCTAGAGAGGAGAAGTCAATGCCTGGCTTCAAAGCTTCAAAGGACAGGCTGACTCTCTTGTTAGGGACTAATGCAACTGGTGACTTTAAGTTGAAGCCAACTGCTCCTTTACCATTCCCAAAATCTTAGTGCCCTTAAGATTTCTTTAAAAATATTACTGCTCATTGACAGTGCACCTGGTCACCCAAGAGCTCTGATGGAGATGTATAAGGAGATTAATGTTGTTTTCGTGCCTGCTAACACACAGTATTTATTCTTCAGCCCATGGATCAAGGAGTGATTTCAACTTTCAAGTCTTATTACTGAAGAAATACATTTCATAAAGCTATATCTTCCATAGATAGTGATTCCTCTGATGGATCTGAGCAAAGTAAATTAAAAACCTTCTGGAAAAGATTCACCATTCTAGATGCCATTAAGAACATTTGTGATTCATGGGAGGAAGCCAAAATTTCAACATTAACAGGAGTTTGAAAGAAGTGGATTCCAACCCTTATGGATGACTTTGAGGGGTTCAAGACTTCAGTGGAGGAAGGAACTGCAGATGTGGTGGAAATAGCAAGAGAACTAGAATTAGAAGTGGAGCCTGAAGATGTGACTGGATTGCTGCAATCTCATGATCAAACTTGAACAGATGAGGAGTTACTTCTTATGGATGAGCAAAGAAAGTGGTTTCTTGAGTTGAAATCTACTCCTGTGAAGAAGCTGTGAACATTGTTGCAATGCCAACAAAGAATTCAGAATATTACATAAACTTAGTAGACAAAGCAGTGGCAGGATTAGAGAGGATTGACTCCAATTTTGAAAGAAGTTCTACTGTGGGTAAAATGCTATCAAACAGCATCGCATGCTACAGATAAATCTTTTGTGAAAGGAAGAGTCAGTTGATGTTGCAGGCTTTATTGTTGTCTTACTTTAAAAAATTGCCACAGCTTTCCCAACATTCAGCAGCAACCGCCCTGATCTATCAGCAGCCCTCAACATGAAGACAAGACCCTCCACCAGCAAAAAGATGAAGACTCGCTGAAGGCTCAGATGGTTGTTAGCCTTTTTAAATTAGCAATAAAGTATTATTTAATTAAGTTATGTATATATATTTTTTAGGCAACATGGTATTGCATACTTAGTCTACTAAGTAGACTGCAGTCTAATGTAAACATAACTTTTACATGCACTGGGAAACAAAAAAGTTTGTGTAAGTCGCTTTATTGGAATATTTGCTTTATTGCAGTAATCTGGAACCCAACCCACCACAGTATCTTCAAGGTGTGCCTGTATATCAGGCAGAGGGAACAGCAGGGTAGATGCTCTGAAACTGGAGTGAACTTGGCCTGGTGAATTGTAAGCTTAGGAAATGAATCCCTAAATTGATACAGAAGTAACCCAACTCTGATTTTATGATTCATGCAAGAAATTCTAGTTTATTGTTTTGTAGTCACAGATTGCATTTTTTTTTTTTTTTTTTTTTTTTGAGACTGAGTTTCACTCTTGTTGCCCAGGCTGGAGTGCAATGGCGCCATCTCGGCTCACTGCAACCTCCGCCTCCAGGGTTCAGGCGATTCTCCTGCCTCAGCCTTCCAGAGTAGCTGGGATTACAGGCATATGCCACCACACCTGGCTAATTTTGTATTTTAAGTATAGACAGGGTTTCTCCATGTTGGTCAGGCTGGTCTCGAACTCCTGACCTCAGATGATCTGCCCGCCTCGGCCTCCCAAAGTGCTGGGATTACAGGCGTGAGCCACCGCGCCCGGCCACGAGGGGGACATTCTTAATGGGACAGGAAAAGTAGCAAATAAAACTCAAAGATCAGTAGATTAGTTAGAAGGAGGTGCATCCACAAGTTATGATAGTAGAGGCCACAAAAATGCTAGCAGCTTAAACATACAAATTTATTTCTCTCTTCTGAAATACTCTCTTGTAGGTATTCTATGACTGACATGGCTCTCTACGATGTTGGCTTCAGGGCTATTTTTGAGTCTCGTTGCTCCACCAAACTCAGCATTTAAGTTCCACTTCATGGTCCACTTCCACTTTTTGATTCATTGCTGCTTGAGCTCCAGCCATCACATCTGCCTTCTAGCCAGTAGAAAGGAAGAGAGATTGAAAATATGAATGTCTCTTCCCTTTTTTTTTTTTTTTAACAAGGACACTTGTTAAAAGTTGCTTTTTAACATTTTAGCTCATGTATTATTGTTTAGTACTTAGTCCCACTGACACTCCTAGCTACAAAGGAGGTTGAGAAATATCATGTGCCCAGATGAAAGTTAAGAGATTCTGTTATTAAGGAAGATGGAGAGAATAAATGCTGGGGACCACAAATCATTTCTACAATACTGGGAAAGAATACAAGCAAGACACAGATTAAGCATGGTAATATAGAGTTGTCTGACTAAATGGAATAAAAATATAAATTTGAATATGTAAAACAGTAGGGGCAGATAGCTGAGAGTACTCAGGGCAATTCATAAATGACCTAATAAACTCAATTTGATATGAGTAGCAACTAGGAACCATTGTAGGCCTTGGAGAACAGAAGGAATGTTTAGCTTAGTCACAGAACTGAGCTTCCTTATTACTGAAAACAGCTGTTTGTGCAAGATAATTCTTATTGCTTTGTGTAGAAATGAAGGAGATACAAATTGAACGAAGCTTGTAAGAGACAGTTGTTTCAATCCAGGCATCCAGGACCTGCTCCTAGGATTATAGAAATGAGGAAACAGTAGTGTTTAAAGATAGACTGTAGAGAGGCAGTGGGGGTAAGTGGATGATGTATTGGAGAAGAAAGAGAGAAATTGAAATTGACTAACATTTGCATTAGAGAAAATGGAGGCAAGTGATGATATCATACAGGTAAAGTTTCATTAGAAGGAGTCTAAAGATGTCTCTAAGTTATTTAGTTACAGCGAAATGTAAAATCAAATGCAGGAAATGTGATTTCCAGCCTTTAGGACCTAGAGCTGAAACAGCTGTGCCTCCCTTCTTTATGGTGAATCAGCGAGGGAAAAGAGGCACTTTAAAGAAGGTGTTACATACACATCACCACTTCTACTTCTTTTTTTTTTTTCTTTTCTTGGATGTTTTCCCAAGTTTTAATTCTAGTAGATAGCTTGGGTGGTTTTTGTTTAGAAGCTTTTGATGTTTGAAGGAAGAGATGGGCTGAAGGATCATTGCTGCTTGATGGCAAGACAGAACAATTAAAAAAGGGTAATTATAACTCAGCTCTAAGCGTCAGGCCATTTTTGTAGAGGCAACAGTTATTACAAAAGTGATCTCCAGAGGCACTACTTACAGCCAGACCAGCAAAACTTTACCTGTGCTGGTCATCTGATCTTCCATAAAGAGCTCTTCACTAGCATCATTCTTTGCAAGAGAACTTTACCTGTATTAAGGATTACTCTGGTCTGTGTCAAATGTAATAGCATTCCATATCGTGGAAAAATTTCCCTGAAAACTATCATTGCTGTTGAACCAAAATTATACAGTAGGTCCTTGAATAACATCCTTTTGTTCAATGTTGTTATAACTGATGAGAAAAACATCAATTCCTGGCTGAGGCCTCTGTCTGTGTGGAGTTTGCACACTCTCCCCCTGTCTGCCTGGGCTTTCTCCATGTTCTCTGCTTTTCTCCTACTTCCCAAGGATGTGCACAGCAGGTGAATCAGCATGTCTGAATGGTCCCAGTCCAAGTGAGTGTGGAGTGGATGTGAGTGCGCCCCACAGTGAAGCGGCATCCCTGTCCAGAGATGGTTCCCACCTTGTGCTTCCAGGATGGGCTCCAGCCACCTGTGGCCCTGAAGGGAGCAGATGAATCATCTTACTTGTTTTTACTAATACTCCTTAAATGTATGTATAGCTCACATTTATTTCAACATTTAGTAATAAAAGTGGGCCAGGCACAGTGGCTCATGCCTGCAATCCCAGCACTTTGGGAGGCCAAGGCAGGCAGATCACCTGAGGCCAGGAGTTCAAGACCAGCCTGGCCAACATCGTGAAACCCCTATCTCTAGTAAAAATACAAAAATTAGCCAGGCATGATGACAGTTGCCTGTAGTCCTAGCTACTCAGGAGGCTGAGGCAGGAGAATTGCTTGAACCTGGGACGCAGAGGTTGCAGTGAGCTGAGTTCACGCCACTGTACTCCAGACTGGGTGACACAGCAAGACTCCATCTCAAAAAATAATAAGAAGAAAAAGAATAAAAGTGTTTTAGTTTTTTTGTTGTTTGTTTTGAGACAGAGTCTCTCTGTCGCCCAGGCTAGAGTGCAGTGGCACGATCACAGCTCACTGCAATGCCTCTCAGGTTCAAGTGATTCTCCTGCCTCAGCCTCCTAAGTAGCTGGGACGGCAGGCGTCTGCCACTACACCTGACTCATTTTTGTATTTTTTTTAGTAGAGACAGGGTTTCACCATATTAGCCAGGCTAGTCTCGAACTCCTGACCTTGTGATCTGCCCGCCTCGGCCTCCCAAATGTTTTGGTCTTTATTTAGAAGTTTGGTGAAATTTTTGTGACTAGAAATACGCTGTAGGAATTTAGTTCTTGTTTATATTAATTAGCCTATGGTAAAATTGGTTTCATCATACATTGTTTCTCTTAAAGTAGCAATTTCCAAGAGACTATGGGCATCATTAAATGAGGACTTGCTGTACTGCAAAGTAGTTGTCATGCTTTTGTAATAAAAAACAGCAATGTTGATGTTACTTCCTACAAAGAGCTTTGTACTAACAGAGTCGATGTGGAGTCATGCTTGGTTGCCTTGCCACATGTAGATGAGATGGCAGGGCTTATGGTACAAACTGTGATTGTAACTAAAACATTTGCATTGATAAATGTCAAACAGCTGATCTTTTAAATTTAAAAATAAATATATAAAAATAATTTGTGTCTTTACCACCCTAAACCGACCACTGTTAACATCCTCTGTCATGTGTCATATAATGACGTTTCAGTCAGTGGTGGACTGCGTGTATGATACTGGTCCGATAAGATTATAATATATTTTTACTGTACCTTTGCTATGTTTAGATATGTTTAGATACACAAATTTTTACCATTGTGTTACAATTGTCATTGTGTTACAATTGCCTACCACATTCAGTACAGTAATATGCTATACAAGTTCATTGCTTAGGAGCAATAGACTATACCATATAGCCCAGGTGTGTAGTAAGCTCTGCCATCTCAATGTGTGTAAGTACACTGTATGATGTTTGTACAACAATGAAATTGCCTAGCAATGCATTTCTCAGAAAGCATCCCTGTTGTTAAGCTATGCATAACTGTTTTTTTTTTGTTTGTTTCAGAAAACCATTATACCCTTGTAAAAACAATATAGGCTTGTTATACAATTACTCAGAAATAGCCATCATTAGTATCAGATGATTGCAATTCTAGGCATCTTTTTTTGTGAGACAGGCTCTCACGCTGTTGTCCAGGCTGAAGTACAGTGGCACCATCACAGTTCACTGCCACCTTGACCTCCCTGGGCTCAGGTGATCCTCCCACCTCAGCCTCCCAAGTAGCTGGGACTGCAGGCATGTGCCACCACATCAGCTAATTTTGCGTTTTTCGGTTTTTTTTTTTTTTTTTTTTTGGTAGAAACAAAGTTTCACCATGTTGCGCAGGAAGGTCTCAAGCTCCTTGGCTTAAGTGATCTGCTCGCCTCAGCCTCCCAAAGTGCTAGGATTACGGGGGTGAGCCATCATGCCTGGCCAGCATTTAAAAAAAATCTATACATAGAGAGACGGATAGCTAGAGAGAAATTATTTTTATAAAAATGGAATTATATTCTGTTTTTTAGTAAAAAATATTAAAGGTCTCCTTCAGGCAGTGAGACTAGGAACTCCATTTACTGCACAATAACCAAAGACTGGAAGTGACACACTATTTGAGACACTACTGTCCTCACAAGAAGTATGGGAAGTCTCTAAGGTTCTCTTTTTGAAAAATGTAAAATAAAATAAGAACAGCACATGTGAGCTGAAGTCAGAGTGACTTGGCATCTGCCTGTGGGAAGCTGCAGGTAACTGTAGGGGTTGAGTTGCTTAAGAGCAGTTGTTAGTAGATCAGAGAATGAGTTTGGGGCCTGTCCTGAGCATTGGGAAGGAAAGCCTTGGGTTACTATGCTGAACCCAGACCCTCAAGGGGACTGAATTGAGAAAGTGTACTCAGTTCCTAAGTTAGGTCCAATAAGATTTTCACCAGTTTAAGACAAGCAATGAGCTCATAATCCAATATCACCAAACCAGGAGAAGGTAAGCAGCAAAGACATACTTAATCCCCCAAAGATTGTAGATATTGGAAAGGTCAGATACAGAACAGCTGTGTATTTACATAAATAAAGGATATAATCACATGCATCACCAATTATCAAGAGATTATTAGGACTGAATGGACGAATTTGAAAAAAGGGAACTTGCAGAAATGATAAATACTACTGAACTAAAAAAATGTATTTAGTGAGCTAGAAGATATGCCTAAAGAAAATGGAAAATATGAAAGTAATATTAATTAAGCCATATGGAGGATACTGCTACAAAGGAATGATGATTAATTACTGTACCAGAAAACTTCTCATCTTCTACAATAGAAGCCTGATGACAGTGACATAGTATCTTAGAAATGCTGAAGGAAAGTAACAGCCTATAATTGTGTACCAGCAAGACTATGATTTAAGGGTGAGGGTGAAATAGTTATTTATAGATGAATAAAAAAATGAAGTGAGTTTACAACCATAAGACCTGCATTAAAGGGTATACTTCAAAAAAAGGAAAATTATTGCAGAAAGATAGTTGAAAATTCAAGAGAGAATAATGAATAAATGGTAACCACACACACATAAATATAGATATGTACGTATAATAAACATTTTCTGTATAAATCTAATTTTTGAGTTAAGAAAAAGACAATTAGAATAGTGGGTAGCCATGGTATGTAAGTGGGGGTGGGCAGGTCCAGAGTTGTGTTCTAAAGGTCCTTGTGTTTTTAAGAGAAGGTAATGAATATTCTTTGACCGTAAACTTTTAAAGGTAAACGTGCATGATGAACTTTCAAGAATAAACTTTAAAAGAAGAGAAATAGAGTGCATAAATTCCAGACAAGTAGCAAGAAGTAGAAGGAGAAAAAAAATAAAATTTTATAAAGGGCAAAAAGCATAAAGTGGAACAAATGGAAATTAAAAAGTAAAATAAATAATAGAAATAAGCCCAGATAGATCAATAATCACAGTAAATATTAATAGATTAAACTCATCTATTAAAAGGCAGAGACTTTCAGATTGGGGAAAAAGAAATCCAGATATATGCTGCAAGCATAAATTCACATAAAAATTGAAAGCAATGTATGGAAAAAGGTAAGTCAAGCATATATAAACTAAAAGAAGGTTGGTAAAGCTACTTAATAACAGGCAAAGGAGACTTTAAAGCCAAGAGCATTAAGGATAATAATAAGATGCTCAATTCCCCAGGAAGATGTAACATTTCTAAATGTGAATATACCCAGTAAAATAACTTCAAAGTATATAAAGCAAAAGTTGGTAGAACTACAGGAAGAAATTGAAACATCTCCCATCATAGTAGATAATTTCAAAACATCTTTATTGACAGGTGAAGGACATAAAACATTTTTTTAAATATGGATTTTATAATTGATTATATGTGTTATAAAGGAAGTCTTTACATTTCCAAAAATCTGTTTCATATAGGACACGTTTTCTTACCAAAATACCATTAAATTTGAAGAAAAAATATAAATAAAAAATTTCCATACACTTGAATGTGGGACTATTTCTTTTAGAATAAGGTGGAAGAAAAGGACTTCAGTTCTCCTTGCTAAGTCAGCTTTGTAGTGGAGGTCCTAGCCATCAGAGTAAAACAAGCAAGAGAAATTAAAAATGTAAGTATCGAAATGGAAGAAATGAGCATCATTTGTAAGTGATAGGATTTTCATATAGAAAACTTCAAAAGATCTACAGACATATTAAAAATAATGAGTTTTAGAAAGATAGCTGGCTATAACATCAAAACATAAAATTAAGTTATTCTATATATCAGCAACAAATATTAAACAATTTTTAAGATACCATTTATAATAGCTAAAAATCTTGATTTAGGAATAAGTCTTATAAAAGAAGTACAAAATCTGTACACTGTAGGTTATAATGTTTAATTGAAATACATTAAAGACCTATATAAATGGAAAGATATTCCATGTTTATCAAAATAATAATGTAAACATGTCAGTTCTCTCCAAATTGTCTAGATTTAGTGGAGGATTTCTCAGCCTTGGTACTATCAATATTTTGAAACAGATCATTCTTTGTTGTGGGGGCTGTGCATTGTAGGGTAGTTAGCATCATCCCTGGCCTGTACCCACTGGACGCTATTAGCAAACATCCCTTTCTGTTGTATTGAATCAAAAAGGTCTGCAGACATTGCCAAATGTCCCCTGGGGGCCAAATTGTTCCCAGTAGAGAACCGCTGATTTAGTGCAGTTACAATCAAAATCCAAAAAGGACTTTAAGAGTTGAATTTGATGTACTGATTCCAAAATTTACCTGGAAGAATCAAAAGTTCAAGAGTATCTAAAACATTCCTAAAATAGAGTAAGGTGGAGGGTTTGCCTTTCTAAATAACAAGACTAAAATTTTACTGATCATGACAGTGTGGTATGGATGCAGGATAGGTGCATGGACCAATGGAACAAACCATAACCCTAGAAAACAGACCTGGGCCACTATGGAATCAGTAAATGACAGAAGTGGCATTTTTGAATAGTGGAGAAAAAATGAACTGCTCAATAAATAATACTGGGATAATTTTTTATCCATATTGTAAAAATGAAATGAGGTCTCTACCTGGATGAATTAAGGATTTAAAGGTAAAAAGGCAAAACTTTGAAATGTTTAGAAGAAAATTTAGAATATGTTTTTTACATTGAAATAGGGAAGCATTTCATAAACAGAAAAAGTGCACATTATTTTTTAAAAGTGTTTATGAATTTGCCATGTGTGGTAGACAGAGTTCTGAGGATGAGTCCCATGACCCTTGCCTGTATACGGGCCTCTCCCCTTTGAGCATGGGCAGAACCTGTGAATATGATGAATTACCACCCCCATGATTGTTATATTCTATGGCAAAAATGGTATTATGCTGGTAGGCCCTATCTAATCAGATGAGTCCTTTAAAAGCAGAGAGTTGGCCGGGCACTGTGGCTTATGCCTGTAATCCCAGCACTTTGAGAGGCCAAGGTGGGTGGATCATGAGGTCAGGAGATCAAGACCATCCTGGCCAACATGGTGAAACCCCGTCTCTACTAAAAATACAAAAATTAGCTGGGTGTGGTGGTACATGCCTGTAGTCCCAGCTACTCGGGAGGCTGAGGCAGGAGAATCACTTGAACCCAGGAGGTGGAGGTTGCAGTGAGCCAAGATTGTGCCACTGCACTCCAGCCTGGTGACAGAGTGAGACTCCGTCTCAAAAAAAAAAATTAATTAATTAAAAAAAATAAAAGCAGAGAGTTTTCTCTAGCTGGTGGCCAAAGAGGGAGTCAGAAAGATTCCAAGTGTGAGAAGGATTTGAAGCACTATTGTTGGCTTGAAGATGGAGTAATAAGGAATGCAAGTGGCCTTGAAGGTGAGAGTGGCCCCTGGTTGCCAGCCAGCAAGGAAATGGGGACTTTAGTCCCACAGTTGCAAGGAGCAGAACTCTGCCAACAGCTGGATTGAGCTTGGAAGTGGATTCTTCCCCAGGGTTTCCAGATGACAGTTCAGCTTGGCCAACGCCTTGACTTTGGCTTTGTGAAACCAGAAACAGAGAACCCAGTTAACCTGCCTGCACTTCTGACTACAGAACTGTGAGATAATAAATGGTTGTTGTTTTAGGCTACTAACTTTGTGGTAATTCGTTATAGCATCATTAGAACAAATGATCTTATAGCATCATTAGAAAACTAATAAAACTATATTATCTTTTATTTTCTGTGCTTTTGGGGTCATATACAAAAGTTCTTTGCCCAGATCAATATCAAGTTTTTCCCTGTTGAGTGTGGTAGCTCATGCCTTTACAGGTGGCTCATGCCTCTCAGCACTTTGGGAGATCAAGTGGGAAGGATTTCTTGAGCCCAGGAGTTTGAGACCATCCTGAGCAACACAGCAAGACCCTGTCTCTTAAGAAAAAAAAAAAAAATAGCTGGGCATGGTGGCATGTGCCTGCAGTCCCAGCTATTCAGGAGGCAGAAATGGGAAGACCGCTTGAGCCTGAGCAGTAGAGGCTGCAGTGAGCTGTGATCACGCCACTGCACTCCAATCTGGGTGACAGACCAAGACCCTGTCTCAAGAAGAAACTTTTCCCTTTGTTTTCTTCTAGTAGTTTTACAGATTCAGGTCTGGCATTTTAAGTCTTTTATCCATTTTTAGTTGATTTTTATATGTGTGGTGGATATCCAGCGTTCCCAGCACCACTTATCAAAGAAACTGTCCTTTCCCCATTGTGTATTCTTGGTACCTTTGTTGATCAGTTGGCCATAAATGCATGGATTTATTTCTGGGCTGTTCTGTTCCATTGGAACAGATTATATGTCTGGTTTTGTGTCAGAACCACCCTATTTTGATTACTATAGTTTTGTAGTAGATTTTGAGGAGAAAAAAAAAAACCACCATATAAAAGTGAAAAAAAAAAGCCACAAAATGGGAAAATTTTCCAACGCATATAACTGACAAAGGATTAGTATCCAGAATATATAAAAAATTCCTGCAAATCAATGAGAAAAGAGTAGCTCAATAGAAAAAGAGGAATCAAATATGAAAATCATTTCTAGAAAAACAGGAAACATGTAAGGCCAAGAAACATTTTTTAAATGCTTAGCTTTGTATTATGTGGTGACAAGAAACAATTATGAATTTTATGAAAGACATAATTTATGATAACTTCAAAAATGAATGCCATATTGTGAGGAATTTTTCTTCTGTTTCTTGAGCTACATTTTCTTCTGCATTTGGGATCTTTCTTTTATGCATGCCATCTTCCTTTCTTTCTCTTTCATGCTTCTCCTTCACTCCTTCTCTGCTCGTTTTCCTACTGGAATGTGTTTGTTTAGTTGCCAGGCCATTTCTTCACATCTTGCTGATGCTTAGGCAGCTCTCACTAGGCACTGTCTCTTGAAGGTCAAAGAGTATAATGGTTAAGGGCTCAGGTCCTGGAGCCATACTGTCTGCATTTGAATCCTGAATGGTTCTATGACCTTGGACTGGTTACTTAAGCCCTTGTGCTGTAATTTCACCTTCTGTAAAATGGGGTTAACATAGGCCCTGTGATGGAGTTGTTGTAAGAAGTAAATGGGCTAATACAGAGTCAGCACAATAAACTTTGGCTGTTGTTTGTTCAGAAACACTTAGTGATTTCTTGACTCTTCCCACCATATCTAAGTTTGTTTTCTCCACCAGGCTGCAGTTTGTGGGCTTTTTAAAAAATTTTATCCATTTTTCTGTAGCAGATCTCAGCTGAGGCCATGTATGGTCTTCTTTAGAATACCTAAACTCTGCTCTGTTTTTGAGTCTTTTATATAAGGTGCTGCTCATTCTACCTAATTGAGGTATGTATCCTATTCCCGTGGGGGAGAGATACCTTCAAGCTTTAGATCCTTCACCCAATTCAGTGTTAAACTGTGGCTTTCATGTCCGTTAAAGTGTAAGCATCTTTATTTACTGTTACACTCATTTTTTTTTCTCTAGCTGTTTTCACCTCTCCTCCATCATAAGTGGGAAGAAAGCATTCTCCATTCAGTTCTCTTTTTTTCCAGACATGTGGATATTGATGAGAACTCTAAGGTTGTTGTCATCTTACCAGTATCGCTTTTGGGGGAGAAGGGATGTCCTAGATCTTGTTTCTTTTCTCGGCCACCAGTTATTTTTATTCTTTTTCTTTTAGAAATTTTAGTTATATCTGTTTCTACATTAGATTGCTATTGACTTTTTAAAAAAAATCTCATTGCATATTGGGTGATGGGAATTCTGTGTTGCAGTTTCACTTTGCAGTCTTAACCCAGGAATCAGCTACTGAATATTAAAACTTGCTTTTGTAGTGACTGTTTATTTTTCCTTGTCCCTGGAGCTGAGCATCTAACGTGGTTTGTGAATTTCCCTGTTTCTCATTATTCTTAAGTGAGAACTACTGGCAGTGTCTCAAATTTTATATGCTATTGTTAGCAAAATACTGAAATAAAATTGTCTCAACTCCATTTTTAAGATCTCCAGCAGTAAAAGTTGGTTCTTTTTCACTTTTCTTATCTACCTATTTCAAATTTAATTTTAAAAATCTACTTAAACATCTCTGCTTTATTATTATTCTCTTTTCACCTTAAAAATGCCTTTCCCCTAGTAATCTCAAAA
The DNA here is from genome assembly GCF_009828535.3 of Hylobates moloch. Lineage (NCBI taxonomy): Eukaryota > Metazoa > Chordata > Mammalia > Primates > Hylobatidae > Hylobates > Hylobates moloch. The sequence continues at coordinate 21,042,547 of NW_026652294.1, read as the reverse complement.
TTCATCTACCAAGAAAGATGTACAGTAACTGTACATCTTTAATCTCAAAATTCATCTACCAAGAAAGATGTACAGTAATTGTACACTCCATCTCCTGTGTTTTGAAGCATTTCTCAGGTAAATAGAAGCAGAGCAATAAAGCAGAAACATAGAGGTTGTGTCTGTAGTGGATACTGTGGTGTATCTCCTAGATCCTTGCTTCAAGATCAAGGCACTCTTGGGCTGCAGGAGGGGTGTTGGCTGTGGGCTCTCAACTGAATCCTCCTCTGGGAATTCCCAACAGCTAAAGAGAGCCTCTTCATTCAAGGTCATGCCCCCTAGCTAAGGGGTCCTACATCAAGGCAGGACAACTGTGAAGAGCCATTCCAGCCTCAAAGCTCCTATAAGGATCAGCTGAGTCCTTTATTGCCCGTGTGCTACAGTTATTGCAACTGCGCTTGCTTGGCCTGATCCTGCCTGCCTGCCTCCCTCCTCACTGGTAGTTTCTAAGAGCGCTCCCTAATGGCTCTCCCACATACAAATCTGAGTCTGAGAGTCTGTTTCCTAGGGAACCCAACCTACAATGGCTTTTCCTCTAGATTTAAAATATAGGACAGTAATAATATGTGTGCATAAATAGATAATGAGAATAGAGAATAAAGCAAATGGGGCAAAATGTTAACAATTGGTGAATCTAGATGAAGACCATATGGGCATTCTTTGTACTATTCTTGTTACTTTTCTGTAAGCTTAAAATTATTACAAAATGAAAGTTTAAAAAATATGACAAATACCAACTACTTTAAGATGCTTAAGTTAGCCGGGCGTGGTAGCTCATGCCTGTAATCCCAGCACTTTGGGAGGCTGAGGCGGGCGGATCACGAGGTCAGGAGATCGAGACCACAGTGAAACTCCGTCTCTACTAAAAATACAAAAAATTAGCCAGGGGCAGTGGCGGGTGCCTGTAGTCCCAGCTACTCGGGAGGCTGAGGCAGGAGAATGGCGTGAACCTGGGAGGCGGAGCTTGCAGTGAGCTGAGATCACGCCACTGCACTCCAGCCTGGGCGACAGAGCAAGACTCCATCTCAAAAAAAAAAAAAAAAAAAAAGATGCTTAAGTTTAACTGTGTGCCAAAACCAGGAAATTGGAGTCAAAGTTCCAAATTCACAATTCTGTAAAAGTTAGATATAAACTTAAGCACCATGAGACTTGACTTTTAGATCTTACTAGCTCTTCCTTAGCCCTCTGAATATTTTCTATAATGCAATATATGTTACTAAAAATTAATTTTGTTAAGCAAATTATTTAATTTACTTACATTACACCTAAAAGGACATGGTTATTATATGCTAAATAATAAATGGAACAATTTGGAAATCTGTTCAACTTATGGAGCATTGCATTTCCAAAATGTATGGTGCATTGCTAATGCCTGATAATTTGAACATCAGTTTGATATCTCATCTAAGAAATATCGGAGGGTTCACAAGTTCTGCTTTGTTGTATTATCTGAGTGGTGCAGGCTCAGTGGGATGTACAGCTTCTTTCTAGATAGTTTCCAGAAAGTACTTACAACCTTGGTATCGAAGCACTCATCTTTGAATGACTCAGTGGCTTCATTTCCTGCAGCATCATTACTTTTTCCTCTGAGGTTTCTCATTCACATACTAGTCTTCATTGGCTTGTGACTTCACAGTGTCAATTGATAAGTAGCTTACAAGACCAAAGGGGTCTCATTTCCACTAAGGAACTATAAGGAACTAAATGTATGTTCTCTCCTACTTGCTTGTGAAAATCCAGAAATAAATGTTGTGTAATTACCAAATCTAATTAAGCATACCTCACTTCCAGTGTTATGCTATCTGATACTGAAAGAAAAATTTAATGAGTTTCCATAGACCCACTATATTCTAATTGCTTTCTTTCTTGCCTCATAAGATAGGTTTACAACATTTAGGCTATTCTAGGCCAAAATGCATCTCCAACATGCAAGATATTTTTTCTTTCACAATTCTTGCTATTCTTCAGTTTCTCTCACAATTTACATCAAAATTGACCATCTGACGTTTTTACTAATCTACTTCTGTAATGTCTAAAACCTAAGACCATATGATTTCAAAGATAATTTAGTTGCTGAATGCTGAGCGAGTGATAATGTAGTTGATTAAATCCAGTGAAAGTAGATAGATGATCTAAGCCCCAAGTCACCACTCTTTGCCAATATTAGCTACAAAATCTCCAAGCCCCAAATAAGCTCATTTTAATTATTCACTTTTATGTGAAGTTAAAACAAAATGAAAAGTTACAACCATAAATGAAAAATTCTTATTTCTTCAGTATCTCTGGCATCTACCATACTTTCTCCCTTTGCCCACGTAGTTCCTTCTGCTTGGAGTAATTTCTCTTTGCCTCTACCCTTATTGGAATCCTAGCCATCCTTCAAAGCCTTGTTCAAATTTTACTTCCTCTTTGTGGCTGTTTTTGATTACTCTGGTGCACATTGCTGTTTTCCTCCTTGGAGTATCTGTTCCTAAAATTAATTCAAGAATGTTTAGCATATAATTTTTCTCTGTTTCCTGTAAGTTTGTATGTTACACTTATATACCTAGTCAGGCTATAAACTTTTATAAGGTAAATACTGTGCCTTATATTACCGCTTTTCAGTATTTTTTTTTGCATAACCCCTAAAATGATTTTGAAACACTATGTACCTCCTCACACATTTTTAAGTTGATATATGAAGTTTTATAAGTATAAATAACTGCAAAGGATATAATTCTGGCACATTGTAAATATTGACATTAAGGACAAAAGAAAAGAAAAAACAAGCAAACTGTTAAGTTATATCCATCTTTTAAATGTATCTAAAGGAATCTAAATACCATTGTGATTGATACCTGTAGTCATTCATTTGAAAAAAAATACATGAAGTCCTTAACTGTTAGAAATTTTACATTATTCCCTTTTCTCTTTGAAGTCATATGTTTATTCTACATTTCTTGCAGAATTTTATTCTAATATAAAATATTTTTATGCTTGGAAATCTTCTCTACATCAAATAGATATAAAATTAAAATTATTTTTCTAAATTTTCTCTTACCAAAGGTTTTAATATTTCTTCTAGATTGACTTATTACAATTATTGTTAGTATGCAGTCAATCAAAACCACATAAATGCATTATAAATTTGTATATTTGTTAAATATAATTTTATTAGAAATATATGGTTTTATGAGATAATTGGAACTGCTCGTTTGCCCACATAGAAATGTGACTGATTGCTGCCTACAAGCAGGGCTCAGCAGAAATCCTGCCTCTATTTTATTTATATTTGTATAAAGATAAATGCTGAGAAAACTTGTTCACCTAAATCATAGATAGGACCAGAAGGTGCTTTATTATAATAGTGTCAGTCAATTCTATGAATTTCTTCCAAGTAATATGCTGGAAATTATATAGTGATTTATTATAAAATGTATTTTTATCTCTTGTTGACTGTTAACTTGATGAAGTCATTCTTCAGTGTTGCCGAAAGCAAAGAATTAGAAACACCCTACTTAGAAAAAGACTTGTTAAACAGTCATAAGGAGTAATTTACTTTCTCAATTTCTGGGAACAATACCAAAAAAATTCATACTAAAATTTATTAAATAAGTATTAATTAAACCTGTTATACCTTAACCGAATATACTCAGAAAGTGTGAGAAAAATTAAAATATTAATTGCAATATACCTGTCCATACAATCTTTTGAGAAAATGATTTTATTGTATCATATGCTCTAAATATACTTTCATCAACTCTACAGAACCTCAGATTTGGGTCATTCAATTTTTGGAAAATATTTACCATATAATCTAGTTGGCAAAGCCAACTCTCATTGTTAAGACAACTAGCCAAATCAGATTTAAAGTTTATTTCAGAAAATGTCTGACTTTATTCAAATAAATGTATAAACAGATGTTGTCCTGATTGTCTTCACACTCCCGAATCCTTTCCTAAGATGGATGGCAAAGGCACGCAGCCTCATCAGGAGTTTGTCGCATTGGTGACATATGGCACCCCTGCCTCTCATGCTTGCCTGGCTTTGCTCTCAGGGGACCCTTCCTTAGGAATAATGCATTCTTTGATAATAGGTGAGGAATGAAAAACACAAGGACATTAAACAAAACTTGTCATCTGTCCTGCTGCCTCGTACTGTAATATATCAGAATACCAAACATGCTGGTGTGGACCAAAATACCTTGTTATTTATGCCATGCTTTCCCATTAAAAGAAATGTCTGGACAGACAGACCATTAGTTTTTTTCTGCTTTGATTAAAGGAGGCTTCCTCTATGTTAGTATTTTTAACTATTGTTTGGTGCCTTAGAGGTTCTTATGCTTGGGAAGATGTATCATAATAAGATAGGTGAGGATATGCCTTTCTTTTGTAAAGTGGGAGAAAATTGATTATTGGAGGGAAAGGGGAAAGAACTAGCCTGATACCTCTGCGTAGTTGCATTCTCAGGCAGATCAGTTTTTGGTAAGAACATAGGTGGAAGTTGCGGATCTGGAAATTGCTTCCTTTAAAACTATCTATGCCCACCTAGCCCTTGGGAAATCTTTACATATCCCCAGTAGTGTGTATATACCAATTTGAAGGTAGTTTTTTTTAATACTTCTTATTGTGCCCAATGATATGCTGAGATAGAGTTGGTACTAATACTTTCAGATTAGACTTTTTAGAGTTGGTACTAATATATAGTAATTCATATAGGAAGGGAAAGATTAGAACGGTAAAAATATTGTTTAGCAAAAAGATATAAACAGAAATATCAGTTTATTTTCACTGGTTGTATTAGTACATTCTCAAATTGCTATAAAGGACTACCTGAGACTGGGTAATTGATAAAGAAAAGAGGTTTAATTGGTTTATGGTTCTGCAGGCTGTACAGGAAGCATGGCTGGGGAAGCCTCAGGAAACTTACAGTCATGGCAAAAGGCAAAGAGGAAGCAAGAATGTCCTACATGGCTGAAGCAGGAGGAAGAGAGCGAAGCGGGAGGTGCTACACACTTTTAAACAATCAGCTGTCATGAGAATCCACTGTCACAAGAACAAGGGGGAAATCTGCCCCATGAACCAATCACCTCCCACCAAGCCCCTGCTCCAACATTGGGGATTACAATACGACATGAGACTTGGGTGGGGACACAAATCCAAACCATATCACAGGTGTATTCTTTATGTTCAAATCAAAATTTAAAAATTGTGTTGGGTTCTTTTATCTAATAATCTATACATTTCTGATTAGTTTCTCTTAGAACACATCAAATTCACACTGCAGTAATAAAGTTCTTTAAAATATTAATTAAAATAATTATAGTTCTCATTCCTGCTTTGCTAAAATTTTATTTGAATACTTTTCACTTTTTCAAACTCTATTTTCTATACTATACTAAACCTTATTTTTTAGAAAAGGTGACTAAGTAATGTTATAACAGAGTTGTTGATGTAGGAAAGGGCTAGAATTTAAATTATTTTTCCAAATTTTCTCTGACCAAAGATTTTAATATTTATTCTAGATTGACTTATTATAATTATTGTTAGTATGCAGTCAATCAAAACCACATAAGTGCATTATAAATTTGTATGAATATTTGTCAAATATAAAGAAAATAATTTTATTTTAAGAATTTAAGTTGTATTTTTAAAATCAGTCTGAACTTCTCACTTATTACAAAGAGACATATTAAAGTGATTAACACTCATAGGTTACCATTGGCAGATGGTTTATATTTAGCAGGAAAAAAAGGTATCTTCAGAAGTGATTAACTTACAAATTGGGAGCTAATATAAAAACATAACTGTGTTTTGCCAAAGTAAAATCTTAGCTTTATATTGTTGACAGAAAATGTGTGCAAGGCAGGATTGAAACAAGAGCATTGCCAAGATGTTCATTTGCCTACAGAAACTGTGTTGTCCCAGGAAACACTTCCACTCAAGATTCATGGCTGGAAATCAACAGAGGTAAGTCTATGGTTTCCTATAGCTGCTGTAAGAAATCACTGCAAGTTTTGTGCCTTAAAACAAACAAATTTATTATCTTCTGTAGGTTAGAAACCTGACCCAGGGCTCACTGGTTCAAAATCAAGGTGTCTGTAGGGCTATGTTCTTTCTGGAGGCCCTAGCGGACGATTTGTTTTTATGTTTTGGGTTTTTTAAAAATTTGTCTTTTGCAGCTTCATGTGTTCCAAGAGAAGCTGTGCTTGTCTTTTAACTTTGCTTTCGGTGTCTTCTGTTATTCAGGGCTTTAAATATTAATAAGGTCAAATTATCAAAGTTTTATGGTCTGTGCTGTTAAAAAAATCTTGAGAAATTCTTTCTTACCCTAATATAATAAAATCTCTTATTTTTTCTTCTAAGTGTTGAGGTCCTTATGTCCTCTAGAATTTTTCTATATAGTAGAAGATAGAGTCCTTCTTTGTACCCTTGTGGATAGGCAATATTTAATTTATTGAATAGTCTTTTTCTACCCATTAAAAAGAATTCTTACTGTGAAATAATTGTATATTCACAGGAAGTTGCAAAAATAGTACAGAGTCCCGTATGCCCTTCTCTCAACTTGTGCCACTGCTGGCATGTTGTATGGTTGCAGCACAACATCAAAACCAGGAAACGGATATTGGTATATTAGTACCAACTGGACTGTAGAACTTATTCATTGTTCAACTTTTCAATTCACTGTTCAGATTTTTAAACTTGCATTTGTGTTTTTGTGTGTGTGGTTCTATGTGATTTTATCCCATGTATAGATACGTGTAAACAGAACCACAATGAAGATACAGAACTGTTCCATCACCACAAAAGAAGTGCCTCATGCTACCCATCCCACTCCCAACCCATCCTCTGGCAATAACTAATATTTTCTCCATCTCTGCAGTGTTTGTCATGTCTAGAATGTTGTATAAATGGAATGAGACAGTATGCAGCCTTTTGAGATGGAATTTTTTCACTCAGTGTAATGCTCCTGGGGGGCCGACAGGCTGTCGCATGAATCAGTAACGCATCCCTTTTTGTTGCTGAGTACGTTCCCCTGTCAGGATATACCAGATTTTGTTCAACCATTCATTCATTGAAGAATATTCGGATGTTTCCTTCTTTAGCTATGATGAATAAAGTTGCTGTGAATATTTGTGTACATATTTTTGTGTGAAGTTTTCATATCTCGGGGATAAATGTCAAAGAGTTGTAGGGTTGTATGGTAAGTGCATGCCAAGTTTTGTAAAAAACAGTCAAACTGTTTTCCAGAGTGGCTATACGATTTTATATTCCCATGAGCAATGCATAAGAGATCCAGTAGCTCTGCATCCTAACCAACTTTTGGTATTACTGCTATTTTAATTTTAGCTCTTCTAATAGGTCTGTAATGATATCTCATTGTGATTTTAATTTGCATTTTCCAAATGGCTAATGATGTTGAATATCTTTTCATGTGCTTATTTGTGGCATTATAACTTATCTTTGACCTTATTCATATGTTCACATCTTTTATCCATTTTCTAATTGAATTGGTTTTCTTTTTACCATTGAGTTTTGAGTTCTTCACATATTCTGGATGTAAGTTCTTTGTCAGATATGTGATCTGTGTATATTTTCTCTCCGTTTGTGGCTTGTGTTTTCTTTTTAACAATATCTTTCACAGAGCAAAATTTTAAGATTTCCATGAAGTCAAATTTATCAGTTTTTGAAAATCATGCATTTGGTGTCATATCTAAGAACTCTTTGCCTAAACAAAGTCACATAGGTTTTCTCCTAAAAGTGTCATGTTTTACGTTTAGGTCTGTGATCTATTTTGAATTAATTTTTGTGTAAGGTGTGAAGTATATAGATAAAGGGCTTTTAATTTTTTTTTTTTTTTTGCTCAAGTATATCCATTTGTTTCAACACTATTTGTTGAAAAGACTTAAATTTTACTATAATATGCTTAAGTGGTTTTCTTTTCTTTCCTCTTTCTCACCCATGGGACTTTTCAGTTGGAGGATTTTTCATCTCTATTTAGTCCTGTGAAAGTTATCTCGATTTTTCTTCAAACATTTTCTGCTGTTGATTTTCACTTGTTTATCTTTCTTGGACTCTTATTATCTGGATATTAGTAATTCTCTTTCTATCTTTATATCTCTTCACTTTTCTTTATAGTTTCTATTTGTTTTCTCATTTTTCTGTGAGTTCCTCAATTTGATCTTCCAGCTTAGTAATTTATTCTCAGGTATATCCATTCAATTTTAAATATCATCTATATTCTGTATTTCAACTATTCTATTTTTATATGTAATATTCAGTATTTATGTTTCTTCTTTATATCATGTCTTCCTGTTTCATATTACTTATATCCCTTTTTATTTATCTTGGTATGTTTAGTAAACTTATTTTAAATTCTTGGTCTATGTTTTCTAATATCTGGGCTTCTGATGAAATCTGTGATTCAGTTTTTTATTTTTCTTTTGAAATAGTTATGCTCCTCCAGTGGCTGGTTATCTTTAGAGGTAATGGCTGCTTTTTTTTTTAGGACTGCTAAAGGCTAGAGCTTAGTCTATCTGCTCCCTATCAGCTTAAGTGGGAGGTGAGGGAAATGGACTCTAGAGTGAAGAGTATTTCTTCCCCTTCACCCCCATAAGACCTGAGCTGATCATTCCTCATCCTAAGGATCAATGCCTCAAGTTAGGAATTAATTCTTAATACCCCAAGAAGAAGTAGCCTTAGGGGGAGACGCTTCTTAAATTGCAAGCCACGTGCCCACCTGGGGGACAGGAAGAGGAAGGGTGAAGAAACATCTTCCCAAGCCTATCCCAGTCCCCACCAAATTTTCTCAGCTCCTTGCCCACTCAGCTTCTGCACAGACTGGAAGGTACTCCTGAGTAGAGCTGCCTGAGTCCCAGTAGCTGTGGAGGCCAGTTGCAGGGCAGCAAATGGAGTGTCATTACGATACTTTCTTCCTATGTTATCTTGTCACTGCAGACTCCCTTCCTTCCGTCCCAGGATAAAGCCAGCACCAACACCCCTACTCACTCTCACACACATTTACCAGTTCAAAAGAGCTCTGTGTCTCCCCAGGGGCCTTTCAGTTTTCTTCTCATTTTGATATCGTTCCTTTATAGTACCTCCTGGGTTGATCTTGTGAGAGGGAGCCACCAGAACCAGAAGCAGGACTTGCTGTTCTTTCTACGGTGTTCTGCGACCTTCTCAGACATAATATCTACTTAAGTCCTGTTTGCACTTTCACATGACAACTCACATTTTTAATTTTAGCGTATAGCTCTTCAAACATTACTTTTCCTCCATTTCCATGAACACTTTTTCTGCTTAATTTCCGTTAAATACACATTGGATTACTCTGTCATTTTTAATGTCTTTCAACAGCTTTTTAAAACATTTTTTGTCTCATATCTCCATGCTGCATTGTAGTTAATTAGATCATCTTTCAATTCATTTATTCCCCTTTCATAGGTGCCCACTTAGAATTTTTCTGTCTAGTGAGGTATTTATTTATTTATTTATTTATTTATTTATTTATTTATTTTAGAAACAGAGTCTCACTCTGTTGCCTGTGCTGGAATGCAGTGGAATGATCATAGCTCACTGTAACCTCAAACTCATGGGTGCAAGCGATCGTCCCACCTCAGCCTCCCAAGTAGCTGGGAGTGCATCACTATGCCTGGCTAATTTTTAAAATATTTTGTAGAGATGAAGTCTTACTATACTGCCCAGGCTAGTCTCGAACTCCTGGCCTCAAGCGATCCTCCTTCCTTGGCCTCCCAATGGGATTACAGGCAGGAGCCACCACACTCTGCCAGGTTTTTATTTCAATAACTCTATTTTTCATTTAGAGAACCTCTCATTGCTTCTTAAGTATATCCATTTGTAGTTATTTCATATCTGCCTGTTTTTATTTCTTGATTTATTCCTGTAAATTAAATGTTATCCTTTTCATTAAGACTATGTGTACTCAGTTTTAAATACTTTCTATATATTTTGTTTTGTTTTTTGAGATAGAATTTTGCTCTTGTCACCCAGGCTGGAGTGTAGTGGCATGATCTCAGCTCACTGCAACTTCCGCCTCCCGGGTTCAAGTGATTCTCCTGCCTCAGCCTCCCAAGTAGCTGGGTATACAGACTCCTGCCACTACACCTGGCTAATTTTTTACATTTTTAGTAGAGATGTTGGCCAGGCTGGTCTTGAACTCCTGACCTCAGGTAATCCGCCCGCCTTGGCCCCCTAAAGTGTTGGGATTACAGTCATGAGCCACCATACGCGGCCCCTATATTTCTTTATTATATTGACTTTTTCAGGAATGAATTTGGTTTTCTTTCCGTGTTTTAGACTATTGGATTATAAGCTCATCTTGAGTAGCTCAAGTTTTTGTTTTTGTTTCTTAATCTTTCTCTCTGTGTCCTTTCTCCTCCCTGCTTAACAGTCTTTCATTTTGCCTCCTCCTGACACCCGGAACTATTCATCCACATTCGGGACTTACTGGCAGCTTGGGATTGCTTTCTTTTGCTGGTATCAGAGATATTGCAGATCTGGTCCCTAGACCAAAGGATGCTGTATTTTAATTGCTAGAGAGGTTTGTGTCCTCTCACCTATCTGAGTCTAATACTTCTAGAAGCCACAACCCCAGGCTGTGACTGATGACAGGTTATTTCAGCTTCATTTGTAAGTGGGGATCCTAAGACCTGAGCATAATCTCAATCAGAGAGTCCATATTCAGCACTCCTGTCTTGAACTGACACTGTAGCCTTCCACAGTTGAGCTCCTGATTTTCTCTGACATTTTCTGTACCCAGAGCCCCAAAGGTCCACAGCTTCAGCCTCTCCTTACCATTATTTGTTTCTGTTCCATGAAGATGTTAATCTTGGTTTTGAGCATGACTATATCTTTTTAATTTTCACATTTGCATTTTCTCTCTCATTGCTCTATATTTGGAGAAGGGAGACATCCCCAAAGTATGAACATACAGAACCATCTTGGCTAGAAATCCGTTTCACTCATGACTGTGAAATTATCTCATTAATTCGTTTTTCTGTTTGTTGTCTGTTTCTCCCGCAAGAAAGAAATCTTCTTGAGTAGAGACCTTTTTAGTCTTTATTCATTGCTGAATCTTCAGTTGACAAATTTTTGTCAACTGAAGAAATGAATGAATAATAGACAGTAAATGAACATTAGCATCTCTTTTTTTTTTTCTGTGAAAGATGCTTGTTTAGTCTTGTGCTCAGAGTGCTTTTCTTAGTGTTCCCTGCTGCAATTCCTATGAGGAAGGTTGGAATTATTATTATTATTTTTTACTTTCTGTTCCTGATGCCTTTCCCCAACCCAATTAGGTATTGGATTCAATTGTTTTTCTAACAGCTTAGAAAGGTACATAAAATTAAAATTTCGCTGTTCTTTAATTTCGTAATAGCTCACTGACTGAAAAGACATAGATTATTTTAGGGGCCGGGCACAGTGGCTCGCACCTGTAATCCCAGCATTTTGGGAGACCTAGGTGGACGGATCACTTGAGGTCAGGAGTTCAAGACCAGCCTGGCCAACATGATGAAACCCTGTCTCTACTAAAAATACGAAAATTACTGGGCATGGTGGTGTGTACCTGTAATCCCAGCTACTCGGGAGGCTAAGGCAGGAGAATGGCTTGAACCTGGGAGGCGGAGGTTGCAATGAGCTAAGATTACACCACCGCACTCCAGCCTGGGTGACAGAGTGAGACTCCGTCTCGTGTGTGTGTGTGTGTGTGTGTGTGTGTGCGCGCACACAGATTATTTTAAAAGATAAGACAACAGGGCATAGTGGTGTATGTCTGTAGTTCTAGCTACTTGGGAGCCTAAGGCAGGAGGATCACTTGAGCCCAAGGAGTTTGCAACTGTAGATAGTATGCTACGATTACAGCTGTGAATAGCCACTGCATTCCAACCTAGGCAACATAGTGAGACCCCATCTGTAAAATAAATACATAAATAAAATGTAAAGATAAGACATTAAGTCAAAAATTATTTTATTTATTTATTTATTGACACAGAGTCTATGTCACCCAGGCTGAAGTGCACTGGCACGATCTCGGCTCACTTCAGCCTCTGCTTCCCAGGTTCAAGTGATTGTCCTGCCTCAGCCACCCAGGTAGCTGGTACTATAGGCACCTGCCACCATGCCTGGCTAATTTTTGTATTTTGAGTAGAGACAGGGTTTCACCAGGCTGATCTTGGCCAGGCTGATCTTGAACCCCTTACCTCAGGCAATCCACCCGCCTTGGCCTACCAAAGTGCTGAGATTACAGGCGTGAGCTACCGTGCCCAGCCAAAATGATTTTAAAATTTGAGATCAGCCTATTTTCCTGCTGATGGCTTTTGAGGTAGAAGATAGACTTGAATAGTCCTATGTGCTTTAGAACCAAAGAAATAAATTGTCACCTAATTTTTTTTTGTATCAGTCTTTAAATCCTGATTACTATTGTTTTTTTCTTACTTCAGAGAAACTCAGTGTTATTGATCTACATTACATCTTATTTCAGTGAGAAAAAATGGTGCATTTCTCTCAAAAGAAGTTTAGAAGTTGGATTTTCCTTTTACAAAGCATCACTGTATTATAACAATATCCCATTATCCTCTTGACAAGCATCTTTTCTTATTACTATTAGAGCATGTGTTACATTCCAGTATGTCCCCTTCAGTAGTCTGCTCTTGTAGCAGAAGACAAAACCTCATAAGTTGAACAATAAATCTAATTGTTGTTGTCAAATGTACTACATCTACAGAATGAGAAATAAATGATCGCTTAGGCAGAATGAGGGGCGCTTAAAATATCTCTTAAAATTTTAAATAGAAACCTCTTTAACTATTCTCATCTTATAAATGAAAGAAAAATTATCTTAAATGCAGTAAACAAAATTCATAACAGAATAGAGCTTTTAAAAGCAAAACAGTGCTTGCCTAAATGTTACTTTCAAAACTAAGGAACGACTTTAAATTTATGACAGACATGGATCTGTTTTCTCTACATATACTGCCCAGAATTTTTATTATTAGATTTGCTAATGAATAAGGCTATTTGCAGCTTTTCATCACCTCAAAAGACCTTATTCTTTTCTTGTTTGAGGAGATTCAACAATGAGGTTGTGATTTTTTTGGTCACAGTTGTTTCCATAGAAACAGATAGAGATGCTATGAATTGGTTCACACAAAATTAAAGCTGACCAAAACCTTCAGTCTAGTTGTGATTTACTAAATTGATAGTGATACACGATAAATATTTGTTTCCTACTGCCTTCATTTGTTATTTTGCTAAATGAAGAGTATACATTTTTATCTTTTGGTTTATTGGGATGCCATTTATTATATTTCCTAAAATTTGATCTCACCAAAGTTGTTAGAGAAATGGAAATTCTACTTATTCTAATTATGTTAATTCATTTTTCTTGTATCTTTTTGCTATATCATTGTTTTATGCTTAAAAGTTTTTTTTTTATTTTCATGCTTGTACTCTTGTTACTTCTTTTTAAATTAGAAAGTACTTATTGAAAAGTGTTCAGACAACATCAAAGGGTGAAGAGTGCAGAGCAGGGTGGCTCCTTACTCCTCCATGCTTCTCAAGTTCCTTTCCCCAGAGGCAACTCCAGCAGTTTCCAGTGATTTTGGGGGGAAATTTTTGTGTCTACACATTTCTTTTACCTAACTGGTCTCATTCAATATGTATTGCTCTGCAACATGCTTTGAACTAAGCAATATATCATGGACATCTTTCTGTATAATAAATGTAATCATTCAATGTATATTTCAAGATATGCTTTTTTAGTAAACTACATCTTATAGACATTTTTCTATATCAGTACATATTGTTGTGCTGTATTCTTTATATATATACGTATACACATACATATATATATATATAATCTTAGCCATTTCCTATTGGTAATCACTTGGCTCTTTCATGTTTTTGCCTGTTAAAGCAAAGTTGCTATAATAATCCTTGTACATACGTTTTTATGACGCTATCTCAGAAGGGGAATTGCCAAAAGGTTATACTTATCTTTAATTTTGAAAAATGCTGCCAAATTATCGTCCTAAAAGTTGTACCAGTTTATATTGGTACGCAGTACTGGCATACAGTTTATACAGTCTATCATCTTGATTCCCCTCATCTTTGCAAATACTTTATCAAAAGTTTTCATTTTTGTCAATCTGAGAGGAAGAAAATTTTTATTTTAATTTTCTCCTGTAACTTTTTATGTGTTTATTGGGCATGTTTGTTTCTTTTCACTGTTAACTCTATTCATGTCCTTTGCTTATTTTCCTGTTTGGTTTCTCATCTGTGTCTTACCAATTCCTAAGAGCAATCTGTGTATTAGAGAGTTAGCCCACTTCCTGGTTCTTTATCTGTTTTCCATTTGATTTAAAATTTTTATTTATGACTTTTTTTGCCTTATAGAAATCTTTATAAAATGTTTATAAAATCTGTATTAAATGTTTAAAAAATCTTTACAAAATGTTACCCTGGGCTGATCATACTGGTTCATGCCTGTAATCCCAGCTCTTTGAGAGGCTGAGGCCGGCGGATCACGAGGTCAGGAGATCAAGACCATCCTGGCTAACACGGTGAAAACCCGTCTCTATTAAAAATACAAAAAATTAGCCAGGCATGGTGGTGGGCGCCTGTAGTCCCAGCTATTCGGGAGGCTGAGGCAGGAGAATAGCGTGGACCTGGGAGCCGAGATCAAGCCACTGCACTCCAGCCTGGGTGACAGAGTGAGATTCTGTCTCAAAAAAAAAAAAAAAAAAAAAAAAAAATTAGTTGGAGGCTGAAGTGGCAGGACAGCCTGAGCCAAGATTACACCACTGCATTCCAGTCTGGGCAACAGAGCAAGACTCTCCCTCAAAATTTAAAAAAAGTCACTCTGATCTTTTTTTTTTTTTTAACAGACTATTTTTTAGAGCCATATTAGGTTCACAGCAAAATTGAGTGGAAGGTACAGAGATTTCTCCTTATGTCCTCTATCCCTCTTACAAGTACACCCTTCCCACCCCTATCAGCATCCTATATCAGAGTGTCAAATTTTTACAATCAATGTATCTACATTAACATATCATAATCACCCAAAGTCCAGTTTCCGTTAAGGTTCACCTCAATATTAGCAATATGTGAAATACAGCTAAAGTGGTGGTGAGCGGGAAATTTTCAGCACTTACATTTATAATGTAAACATTTTTTAAAAATTTTAATTTTTTAAATGCTTACAGTAGAAAAGAAGAAAGGTTTGAAATCAATAATCTAAGTTCTTTCCTCAGGAAACTCAGAAAAGCGAAATAAATGCACAAAGAATAGAAGAAAGAAAATCATAAACAACAGAAATTAATGAAATTGAAAACAGGAAAACAACAGAGAAAAAGGAACGATACAAAAAGCCAGTTCTTTGAAAAAAAAAAAATAAGTAAAAATAATAAAAAAATTTAAAAAACAATAAAAGTTGATAAACCTCTAACAAGACTGGCAAAGATAAAGAGAGAAGACACAAATCACCAGTATCAGGATGAGACAAGAGAAAACCACTACAATTGCTTCAGCTCTAAAAGGATAGTAAGGGATTTCTACCAGCAATTTTATGCTTACGGGCCAGGCATGCTCATAATCCCAGCACTTTGGGAGGCCGAGGCAGGCGGATCACTTGAGGCCAGGAGTTCGAGACCAGCCTGGCCAACATGGTGAAACCATGTGTCTACAAAAAATACAAAATACAAAAATTAGCCAGTTGTGGTGGTGTGCGCCTATAGTCCCAGCTACTTAAGAGGCTGAGGCATGAGAATCACTCGAACCTGGGAGGCAGAGCTTGCAGTGGGCCCAAGTCATGCCACTGCACTCCAGCCTGGGCTACAGAGTGAGTGAGACTCTGTCTCAAAAACAAAACCAAAAACATCTGTTTGGTTTGTTTGGTTAGTGGCAGGAAGGGATGAATAGAGCACAGAGGATTTTTAGGGTAGTGAAACTACTATGTCTGATACAAACCAAACAAACCAAATAGATAATCAACATAGGTAGGCAGAGTGAGATTCTCTCAAAAAAAAAACAAAAACAAAAACAAAAAAAACTTTATAACTTTGACAAATCAAAAGAAATAGAATAATTTCTCAGAAAATGTAAACTACCCAAACTCAATAGTTCTACAATCATTTTAAAAATGAGAGTCTTGATTGCACCACTGTACTCCAGCCTGGATGACACAGTGAGACCCTGTCTCAAAAAATAAAAAAATAAAGAATTAACAGCAGTTTTACACAATGTCTTCCAGAAAATGGAACAGGAGGGAACACTTCCCAATTCATTTTATGAGGCAAGTATTACCCTGATCCCAAGTTTAAACAAAGACGGTACAGAAAAAGAAAACTACAGACTAATATCTCTCATGAAACTAGATGCAAAAATTCTCAACAAAATATTAGCCAGTTGAATCCAGCAATAGATAAAAGCATATAGAAATCAATTGAATGTCTACATATTAACAATGAACATGTGGAAACTTAAATTAAGACAATACCATTTGAAATACTTAGGTATAAATTGAAATACTTAGGTATTAAAATACTGAAGTATAAATTAAAATACTTAGGTATGAATCCAAATCGAAACACTTAGGTATAAATCTAACAAAACATGTACAGAGTCTATGTGTTGAGAATTATAAAATACTGATGAAGGAAATTAAAGAGGACCCAAATAGAGACCTATCATGTTACATGGATTGGAAGACTCAACATAGTAAAAGTCATAGTATAGATGACCCTAATTATTCTATAGGTTTAATGTAATTCCTATTAAAATCCCAGAAAGGTTTTCTATAGGGATAGATAATAACCTTGTTCTAAAATTGACATGGAAAGGCACAGGCCCTAGAATAGCTAAAACAGTCTTGAAAAGGAAGAACAAAATGGGAGTAATCCCTCTGCCTGATATTAATGCCTGTGTGTAGCTACAGTAATCAAGAGAGTGCGGTATTGGCGGAGAGACAGACACTTGGATCGGTGGAACAGAATAGAGAACCCAGAAATAGACACACAAACATGGCCAACTGATTTTTGACAAAGGTGCAAAAGAAATTCAATGTAGGAGGATTAGCCTTTTCAAAAAATGGTGCTACAGCATTGGACATTCAGACAACCATGAATCTCAACCTAAACCTTATATAGAAATTTACTCCAAGTTAATCACAGACTTAAATGTAAACTATAAAACTTTTAGAAAATATAGGAGAAAAATCTTTGAGATTTAGAACTGGGGCCAGGTGCGGTGGCTCACCCCTGTAATCCCTGCACTTTGGGAGGCTGAGGCGGGCGGATCACTAGGTCAGGAGTTCGAGACCAGCCTGGCCAACATGGTAAAACCCCGTCTCTACCAAAGATACAAAAAATTACCTGGTCGTGGTGGCATGCGCCTGTAATCCCAGCTACTTGGGAGGCTGAGGCAGGAAAATCGCTTGAACCCTGGAGGCAGAGGTTGCAGTGAGCTGAGATCATGCCATTGCACTCCAGCCTGGGTGACAAGGTGAGACTCTGTCTCAAAAAAAAAAAAAAAAAAAAAAAAAAAGAACTGAACAAAAGCATGACCCCTAAAAGGAAAAATATGATTAATTAGACATCATCGAAACTAAAAATGCTTGCTCTGCAAAAGACCCTGTTAAGAGGTTGGAAAGATAATTTACAGACTGGGAAAAAATGTTTGTAAACCCCGTATCTGGCGAAGGACTAATATCTGGAGCATTTTCTGTTAAAACTCACCAGTTTAAAACCAAACAGTCCAATCAGAAAATGGGCACGTTATGAAGTCATTTTAACAAATACAGATGGTAAGTAAGCGCACGAAAAGTTGTTCAACATTGTTACCCTTCAGGAAAATGTAATTTAAACATGCAATGAATATTAAAATGGCTAAAATTAAAAAATAATGACAACGCTAAATGCTAGTGAGAATACGGAGAAATTAAAACACTAGTATATTACTGGTAGGAATGCAAAATGGTACAGCTACCCTGGAAAACAGTTTGGTACTTTTTAGTAAGTCTAAACGTGGCTACTATATGAACAGCAATTGCTCTCCTAGGAATTTATACCAGAGATATGAACATCTAGGCTGGTACGGTGGCACATGCCTGTAATCCTAGCACTTTGGAAAGCCAAGTTTGGGTGGATTGTTTGAGCTCAGCAGTTCGAGAGCAGCCTGGGCAACATGGCTAAACATCATTTCTAAAAAAAAAAATTAAAAAAAAATTAGTCGGGCATGGTGATGCGTACCTGTAGTCCCAGCTACTTGGGAGGCTGAAGTGGGAGGATCACTTGAGCCTGGGAAGTTGAGGCTGCAGTGAGCCAAGATGGCGTCACTGCACTCCAGCCTGGGTGACAGACTGAGACTCTTTCTCAAAAAGAAAAAGAAAATGTATATCATACAAAAACCTGTACACAAATGTTCACAGCAGCTTTATTTGTAATAGCCAAAATCTAGAAACGATCCAGAGGTCCTGTAACCGGTTAAACTATGTTACATCTATATCAAGGGTACTACTCGCAATGAAAAGGAAGAAACTATTGAAATGAAATAATTTGGATGAATCTCTAGGAATTATGCGAGGCTAAAAAAGCCAGTCCCAAAAGGTTACATACTGTATGATTCCATTTATATAGCAGTCTTCAAATGTCACAACTATAGAAATGAAGGAGAGATTAGGAACAGATTAGTTCTGTTGAGGGAGTATATGTCTATGAAAGCGCATCAGAAAGGATTCTTGTGATTGTGATAGAAATGTTCTGTATCTTGACTATTTCAATGTCAATATCCTGAGTATGATATTGTACTATAATTTTGCAAGATGTTACCTTTGGAGGAAACACAGTAAAGGTTATGTAGGCTCTATTATTTCTTACATGTGGATCTAAAATGAGCTCAAAGCTGAGTTTTTAAAAGTGGTAAATCACTTTGGAAAATGGTTTGGCAGTTTCTAATGAAGTTAAAAATAGACCTGTCCTATAAGCTAGAAATGCTATACTACTACTATGTAGTATCCAGGAATAATGAATGCATTTGTCCACAAAAAGATTTATACAAGAATGTTCATAGTAGCTTTATTCATAATAGATGAACTTTGGAAATAATCCCTGTGCAGGAGAATGGATAAACAAATTGTGATACATTCACATCTGTTTTTTTAGGAAAGGAGGGAGGAACTACACAGTAAAACATGGATGAATCTCATGTACATTATGTTGAGCAATAGGAACCAGACACAAAAGTATACGTAGTGTATGATTACATTCGTATGAAACTCAAGAACAGGCAAAATTCAATAATGGTGATATGGATAGAATAGTGCTTATGATGCAGGGTGATGGGATGGTATCAGCTGGAAAGGAGCTTGAGGAAACTTTCTGGGTGAAGGAAATGTGGTTACTATATAACTGTATAGTCATATGATAAAAGTTATCGAGCTCTACATTTAAGGTCTGTACATTTTACTGTATGTTAATTACAATGGAGAAAAATTATCCCTAGTTCACAGAAAAAAAAAAAAAAAAAAAGACATACCGACTAAACCCACTCTATAGACTTGATTTGGATCCTTTTCAAGCAAGCTGTAGAAAAACCTGTTTATGACCTTTAGGAGAAGTTGGAAATATGAACAGTTTATGGTAATTGATGACATTAGGAGCTATGAAGTTTATCAGTTTGATGGAGTTATTATCAGTTAGAGATTGCTATCATCTGAATATTTGTTTTCCTCCCAAATTCTTAGTTGAAATCCTAACACCCAAAGTGATGGTGTTAGGAGGCGGGATCTTTGGGAGGTGACTAGGTCATAAGGGCATAGCCCTCATGAATATAATTAGTGCCCTTATAAAAGAGGCCAAGAGAACTCCTTGGTCACCTTCCGCCATGAGAGGTTATAGTGAAAAAATGACTGTCTAGGAGGTGGGGCCTTGCCAGACATCAGATCTGCCAGCACCTTGACTTGCTAACCTCCCAAACTGTAAGGAATACATTTCTGTTGTTTATAAGCCACTCAGTTGATGGTATTTTGTTATAGCGACCAGAATGGACTAAGGCAGAGATACATAATGAAATAAGGGATTATTCTAGGATTTGCTTCAAAGTGAAACAGGTTGTCACAGATCACAAATGAGGCATGGTAGGGATATAAATGAAACAAGATTAGCCATCAGTTGATTATTGTTTAACCTGCATGATTGGGTTATCTTTTGTGTGTACTTTTTACTTGATGATAAAAAGTTAAAAGTTTAAAATATGAATAAAAGATACATACAAGTGGCTTTATGATTACCAATGAGACAAGATAATTGGCCTCTGAGATAGTATGCTGTAAGGATGCTGAAGGGTGGTAGGTAAAGGTAGTGCCCTAAGCAAAATCCTTGCTATCTACACAAGGTGTCTTCAGCAAGGTCTGGGGATTCCTGAGGGCAGAAAACCTCCCTACACCCAGTAGACACCAAGCGATAGATGTATGTTTGAGTTAATTAAATCAGAATGTGTTTATGATGATGTCAGCACATTTAGATACTTTGTAGCTCAATAAATTGTCCATCCAGGGATATTAATTTTTTTCTTCAATTCTCATGTTCTTGTGTTTTCTGTCAGGACCTGATGACATTTTTTGATGATGATCCAAAGCTGCCTTTACTAGCAACACCTCCTTCCATTGTCTCTCCAATGACATGCTTGTCAGAAGCAGCAGAAGTTTGTAATCTTTTGGGTGCAGGTAAATTGGTTAAGGAATAGGAAGTTTATTTATCAGATTTTATTTTGTGAAGTACAGCAACCGTTGGCTTCTATTTAACTTTGTTAATGAGGGACAGAACTAGCGTGGATAAATTCAACCACAACATGGTCCTATAATCTTGTTTTACCATTTGTTTCAGTGTTTTCTCTCTTTCTGTTTTACTTTTTCCTTTTTCATTGTTTGTTTGAAAAATTGACTACAAGCCTTAATTCTTTTACAAGTAGTTTTAATAGCAGAAAATTAATTTTAGTTCCTGTTTTTTCTTAAAGAATTTAAATTATGACCTCTTTCAAAAGCAGGCATTAAGTGAAAATGTGAAGAGCTAAGATGCACAGTAGCCACAAATTGGTTAATCATCTCTTGAATAATTAACATTAGAGAAAGGCACAGTATAAAATTATACAAAACTAGCCTCCAATAAATTACACGATTGAGTTCCAGCTGGGCTCTGCGACTACTCTGGATCCTTGAGGATCTGACTGACTCACTGTTGAGTCACTGCATCCTGTCTCTATTCTCCATGAAGTCTCAATTTTCAATGCATTCTTCCTCTTGATTTTCTCGGAAAGTAGAATGGAAGATCTTCTGCCAGCATGAGAATGAAACGTTCTCATTAGTATCTTTCATCACCTTATAAATCTTTGCTTTTCTATTCATACAGGCATCTTTTCCCTGACCACAGAGGTGGCTTTTTATGTTTTGAGTTATATCTTCCCACTCTTCTTGGACCATGCATCTCACATTTTCTCCTTATATAGATCTATAATATCCAGTGTATAAGTGCTACAGTTTATTAGTATAGGTTTATTTTCTTGTTCAAGTTCATATTTATAGAGTTTTCTTACAAAGACAGTTGTGAGAATGATGAGGATATTTTAATAAACACAAAAAGAGGAAATTGGGGGTTATAGTGATGTTTGTGTAAGGATGGCATTAGTCACATGGATAATTAGTTACAAGTGGTTATAATTTTTAGACAGTTTGCTTTGTATTCTTAAACAGATTTAGATCCAGAAGCTTGAAAGAAGAGCATTAAGGAAAATGATTTTGTATTCTGACACCCCCTAACATTTTTTTTCTCCTAAAATTTTAAAAATAGACTTTCGGTCTTAGAGCAGTTTTAGGTTCACAGCAAATCTGAGCAGAAAGTAAAGAGTTCCCATGTACCCCTGTTCCACACCACAGTGGTACATTTGTTACAGTCAATGAACTTCCATTGTCATAGAATCACCCAAAGTCTGTGGTTTATATTGGGGTTCCCTTTTGGTGTTATACATTCTGTGGGTTTGGATAAATGTATATTGATGTGTATCCACCATTATAGTACCAGACATAGTAGTTTCACTACCCTAAAAATCCTCTGTGCTCTATTCATCCCTCCCTCCCACTGACCCCTAACAACCAGTGATCTTTTTACTGTCTCCATGGTTTTTCCTTTTCCAGAACGTCATATAGTTGGAATCAGATGGTATGTATGATTTTTAGATTTTTTTTTTTACTTGGTAATTAACACTGGGTTCCTCCATATCTTTTCATGGCTTGATAGCTCTTTCCTTTTCTTTTTTTTCTTTCTTGAGACAGAATCTTGCTCTGTCACCCAGGTTGGAGTACAGTGGCGCGATCTCGGCTCACCGCAACTCCACCTCCCGGGTTCATGCGATTCTTCTGCCTCAGTCTCCCGAGTAGCTGGGACTACAGGCGCCCGCCACCATGCCTGGCTAATTTTTGTATTTTTAGTAGAGTCGGGGTTTCACCATGTTAGCCAGGATGGTCTTGATCTCCTGACCTTGTGATCCACCCGCCTCAGCCTCCCAAAATGCGGAGATCACAGGCATGAGCCACCATACCTAGCCGATAGCTCTTTTCTTTTTAGTGCTGAATAGAATGTACCACAGTTTATTTATCCATTCGCCTACTGTAATGCTGAATAGAATGTACCACAGTTTATTTATCCATTCACCTACTGAAGGATATCTTGGTTGCAGTTTTGGCAGTTATGAATAAGCTGCTTTAAACATCTGTGGCAGGTTTTTGTGTGGAGAAAAGTTTTCCCTCCTAACATTTTAATA
Source organism: Hylobates moloch (assembly GCF_009828535.3). Lineage (NCBI taxonomy): Eukaryota > Metazoa > Chordata > Mammalia > Primates > Hylobatidae > Hylobates > Hylobates moloch. The sequence goes on along the minus strand of NW_026652294.1, from coordinate 21,019,700 downwards.
CAAATGAAATTGAGTATAAATGAGCATAAGAAGCAATCCTAAGGAGGAAAAAGTAAAAAATGTAGCTGGAGGGGGGATCCCACCATTTTACTTGGCTGGGACCCATCTTAATCAGAGGGGCTTTTTCTATTTTTAAGTCGTTCATTTCTGCAATCTTTCCTTTACAGTAGTCTCAGAGATATCTTGCTAAAATGCAGATCTTAGCATTTCACTTCCCAGCTTAAAAGCTTTCAACAGTTCTCCACTGGCAATAGGATAAGTCTAATTTTTAAAATAGTACCAAACAAGTACTTTTCATAGTCTGATCCCAGCCAGACTATGGGCTTCATCACCTAAAACTGCCAGTACTCACAATGCCCTGGGGCATTCCATTACTTGTGTACCTTCTTCTCTTTAGAATGTCTTTGTTCCAGTTACTTTGACTGTGTAACACATTGTCCTGAAACTCCGTGGCATAATCATTTTTTCTGCTCAAGGATTCTCTGGGTCAGGAATTAGGATAGAGCACAGTGGGGATGGCTTGTCTCTGTTCCATGATGCATATCTAGCCTTAGCCAGGGAACACAAAGGCTGGGGCAGGAATCATCTGAAGGCTTGCTGACTCACGTGTCTAGCAGTTGATGCTGGCTGTCAGCTGGAGGCCTCAGTTCCTCTCCACATGAGCCTCTTCATGTGGTCTTTCCATGTAGGCTAGTTTGGGCTTCCTGACAGCATCGTGGCTGTGTTTCAAGGATGAGTATTTTGTGAAAGAAAGGACCGGACAGAAGTTGAATAATCTCAGAAGTCATGCTGTAATACTTCCACCTCATTCTGTTCAACAAGGCAATCAGAAAGTCCTGCCCAAGTTTAAGGGGGTGGGGACATAGACCCCCCACAACCTCTCCATGGAGGAAGGAGTGTCAGTGTCATATTGAAAGAGGCATATTGGATGAGACATATGTTGGTGTAGTCATCTTTGGAAAATGCAACAATCTGCCATCAAATTATAAATCCTTGACAAAATCCTATTTGAATAGCCAGGCCCAGTGAAAATGTCACAACTGCCATAAAATCTTTCTGCATGCTAAACTAGTTTCTCCTTTCACTATGTTCCCAGAAGACTTTGCCCATTCCCCCATTATACAGTTTATAATTTTGTGTCATAATTATTTTATAAATATTTATTTTAAAATTATATAAGTGAGTATACTCTTAATTTAAAAAAATTCAAATACAGATAAAGTCAAAACCTCCCTTGACTGTCCCTTCCCCCAACACAGTCACCTCCCCAGAGTGAACTATTACCAGTTCACTCTGGTGAACTCTATTACCTCCCATACCTTTCTCTGTGTGTTACATACATACATGTACCTTTAGAAATATATAGAATTCACTTTGTTTTAAAACATTATTCTGCATTTTTCTGAAGCTTTTTTTAACTTAAGAATATCACTTGGCTGTCCTTCAGTGTATGTCAATATGTAGAGATTTGTCATATTTTTAAAAACTCCTGCAATCCTGCCTGTCATAGTTTATTCCCTTGCTGATGACATTTTGATGTTTTTCACTGTTACAAATAATGCTTCAGTGAATAACCTTGTGTACATGTGAGTGTTTCTTTAGGGTGTGCTCCTAGAAATGGATTCTCTGGGTCATAATTTGTGCCCATTTTCATCGTAGTTCATACAGCCAAACAGCCCTTCAGAATATCAGTATCAATTCACACCCTGGTTTGCAGCCTATTCACTCACATTCTCACCAACACTTGTTTTCAAGCCTTATGTTTTTATCATTTGGGTAAAAATTTGCATTACATAGTAGGTATAATTTGCATATAGCTACATATTGAGTAGATATTTCTATTTCCTCTTCTATGGATTACCTGTTTTTTAACCTATTTTTTGGATTTTTTTCATTTAAATTGATTTTATAGCTATATATAGATATATATCAGATATATATCTATATATGTCTATAGATATAGATATCCGATTCTTTCTCTGCTATTTATGTTGCAAATATCTTTCAGCCTGTGAATTGTCTTTCAACTTTCTTAATGGTGTCTTTGTAGAAGTTTTATGTTTTATTTAGTCATATTTATTCCTCTTTTTCTTCGTGGCTTTTAGTTTTTGTGTTTTTAAGGTGGCTTTTGTTATACCAAGTTTATAAAACATATTCGCCCATATTTTATTTTAATTGTTCTGTAATCCATGTGCATTTAAAGTATTTGCGAATGGTTTTCGATAAGGGCAATGGGCAGCCAGATGTCTCAACATTTACTGACTAGTCCATTTTTCTCGACTGTTTTGAAATGACTCTTTAACCTGCACTAAATAGTATCTGTTTAACAACTCTATTCTATTCCATTGGTTCACTTTTCTTGTTCTGGTCTGTTTAATTTTTTTCCAACAACTATAACAGCATACCATAGTGTTAATGTATACTATTTTATTTAACCAGTATTATCATAATGGGCATTTAGGTTATTTCTGTATTTTTGCTGTTATAAACAATGATGAAATGGTGTTATTTTCCCCTCCCAAATAAAATAGACTTTATTTATATTTTTCCGTGATTTGACACAGATTCTAAAATACATTATTCTGAATTTCTCTTGGTAAATTCTGTCCAGTTCACTAACTTATCCTGTCAACAGATGGTTCTAATTTCCATGTTATGATTTTGGCAACTTCAGCTCAAGACAAAAATAAAGTAGGAAAGTTATTGTGGTACAGAATCCCCAGTTCTCCTTTTCTCCCTTGCCTTTGTCCTCCATAGGCACGTGACGATCTGCTGTTCACACTCTGGCCTGCAGTACAGAGGCCTTACTCCCTCACACCCCCACTAGCACTAGGGACTTGTCTCACTGACTTACCCCTTTCCTCACCTCCAGAGGAACCTCTCTTTACTCATTATTCCTTGCTTTTCTTTATAGTTTTACTACATGTTTATACTCTAAACAATATATATTTCGTTTCACAGGCTCTTGAACTTTATATAAGTAGAGTCATTATGAATTTATTTTTCTGTGACTTTTATCATTCAATATCATTTCTTAAGATTCACCTATTTCACCGCTGTACAGTATTTCATTGTATGCATATATTATAATGCATTTGTTTATTCTGCTGTGGAATATTATCCTCATTATGTGTCAAGTTATTGTATTGTAAACAATGCTGTTTCTACATTTGTATATTTGTACAAGATTCCTGGTTCTCATGGACAGGAGTTTCTCTAGGGCATATATTTGGAAGCAAAATTGCCATGCGGTTAGATATGAACATCTTCAAATTTGGTAGGTAATGCCAGATTGTTTTCCAAAGTTCTAGTTGCAGTTGCTGCGTGTCTTCACCAATTTTTCCCCTAGAAAAATCCAGTCTAATGGGTGGGTATCATTTGTTCTAAAATGTTTATCGTTGTTGTTGTTGTTTCTGACACGGAGTTTCACTCCTGTTGCCCAGGCTGGAGTGCAATGGCACGATCTTGGCTCACTGCAACCTCCACCTCCCAGATTCAAGCAATTCTCCTGCCTCAGCCTCCCAAGTAGCTGGGATTACAGGCACATACCACCACGCCCTGCTAATTTTTGTGTTTTTAGTAGAAACGAGGTTTCACCATGCTGGGCAGGCTGGTCTCAAACTCCTGACCTCAGGTGACCCACCCACCTCAGCTGGGATTACAGGCATAAGCCACTGAACCAGGCCTTAAAAATGTATTTCTCATAATGAAATTTAGCATATTTTCATATGTCGACACATTTCATAGGTATGACTCATTCATGTTTCCTCATCTGACATATCTGTTCATGTCTGTTGGTCATTTTTCAGTTTGGTTGTTTGTCTTTTTCTTAATTGATTTGTAGGAGTTCTTTGTTCTGGAGCCTAAGTATCACATCTCAAACGTTTTTCCAGTTTGTGACTTGTCTTTACACTTTGTATGGAGTTTCTGAATAACAGAAGTTCTGAATTTTAATGAGGTAGAATTTTTTCTCTATGGTTTGTACTTTTCGTATGTATCTTGTGTTATTTTAAGAAATTCTTCTCAAGACTATAAAGATAATTCTATGTAGACTAACATTTTCTTATAGTTTGCTTCCCATAATTAAATATTTAATGCAGCTGGAATTAATTTTGGTGTACGATTGAGGTAGAAGTCCAATTTTACTTCTAAATGGATAGCCAGCTGTCCCAGAATCATTTATTGAAAAGTCTGTCCTTTCCTAAGTGAAGTGCAATGCCATCTGTAACCTAAAGTAGATTTACACATATGCATGGAACTGTTTATAGCCTCCCTATTCTGCTCCGTCAGTGATATGACCGACCCTGCTTGATAAATAGTTTTAATCACGCCACCTTTGTAATAATTCTTGATGACTTTTCTTTCATCAGGAAAGTTTTGGCTTTTTTTTTTTTTTTTCCTGAGACAAGGTCTCACTCTGTCACCCATGCTGGAATGCAGTGGCACAATTGCAGTTCACTGCAGCCTCAACTTCTTGGGCTCAGGTGATTCTCCCACCTCAGCCTCCCAAGTAACTGGGACTACAGGCTCACACCACCACACTTGGTTAATTTTGTTTGTTTTTGTTTTGTAGAGATGGGGTTTTGCCATGTTGCCTAGGCTGGTCTCGAACTCCTGGACTCAAGGGATCTGCCTGTCTCAGTCTCCCAAAGTGGTGGGATTAGTTTGGGCTATTTTTGACCCTTTGCTTTCACACATGAAAGTTTGTCAAGTTTCTTGAATAAAACCTGTTGGAGTTTTGATTGGCTCTACATTGAATCTTTAAGTCAATTCAGAGAAGTGACATTTTTATGATATCCAATCATTCTATTCATTTAATTCTTCCTTAATGTGTTTTTTTATAGTTTTTCTTATAGGTTCTGTATATCTTTTGTTAGGTTTAGTCCTAGGTACTTATGTATTTTCATTGCTACTATAAAATGTGTCATTTTATAAATTGCATTTTCTGTTTGTTGATGAAAATGAATGGAATTAATTTTTGTATATTGATTTTGTATCTAGCAAACCTGTTTAATTCTTACCAGTTTTCCCAGTTTATCTGTAGATTCTTCTGGGTTTCTTAGGTTGAAAATCATTTAATCTATAAATAATAACGAACTTATTTCTTAATTTTCAAGCCATACACTTTGTATTTTGTTTTCTTACCATACCATGCTAGGTGGAATGACTTACACAGTGCTGAATGAAAGTGTGATTGTGGACTTCCTAGACTTAAAGAGAATGACTTAAACATTTTGTCATTAAGATAGAGGCTTAATGTGTGTTTTTGCAGATCTCCATTCCTTAACAGTTGTATCTTGACTATATGTTGAATTTCTCCATTTTTAGCATTTATATTGACAGTTACAGGTTTTTCTCCTTTAGGCTGTTAATTTCATAAATTAGTTGATTTCCAGATATTAAAATAACCTTGAATTCCTGGAATAAGCTGAATTTGGCCGTGATATATTATCTTTGAGATATATTACTGGATTTGATTTGCTAATATTTTGTTTAGGAGTTTTGCATCTATGTCTATGAGTAAATTAGCTAGGGTTGTTTTTCTAAAATTCTGTCATATTCTGATTCTAAGGTCATGTTACACTCACAAAAAGAGTTGGAATGTATTTGCTCCTTTTTATACTCTGGACTAGTTTGTGTAGGGTTGTTTGTAAGGTGCTGTGAAAATAAATAAGGTGTTCTGTAAGTGCACAAACGGTGGTGCTGGCAGAGGGCTGCAGGAAGGGAAGGCGAAGCTGCACCCACAGTGTGTCTCTCCCTGTGAAGACAAAGCACTGGGCCAGGTGCGGTGTCTCACACCTATAATCCTAGCACTTTGGGAGGCTGAGGCTGGCGGCTCACTTGAGGTCAGGAGTTCAAGACCAACCTGGCCAACACGGTGAAACCCCCCCTTTACTAAAAATACAAAAATTAGCCAGGCATAGTGGTGCACACCTGTAATCCCAGGGACTCAGGAGGCTGAGGTGGGAGGATTGCTTGAGCCTGGGAGGCAGAGGTTGCAGTGAGCTGAGATTGTGCCACTGCACTGCAGCCTGGGCAACAGACCAAGACGCCCATCTCAAAAAAAAAAAAAAAAAAGACAAAGGGGTCCAATGTAATCAAGCTGCCACCTGGTAACTGGCTGTTTTCCCTGCTAGTAATGTAGCATTAGCTACCATGCCGGGCATTTTGGATGCTCCGCTCTATGGCAGCCAGGTCACCTGGGTGAGGAGCAGTCATGTTGTTGAGCCCCTGCCTGTTGAGGTCATCCTTGCTACATGGCCCACTGAACAACCACTGGAATGACTAGGAAAGAAGACTATTGACAGCCACTAAGTCGAGCATTTTTCCCACCTGATTTTTGAGAACCTCTTCCACAGTTAACGTCCCCTAGCAAGCATTTATAGTGACATAATATCTTCACATTGTGCACACATCCTGAAAAGTCCATCCACATGCCTCCTTGTTACTCTTTCTAAGTTCCTGGCCAGCACCCATTAGGTATCTTGTCCTCCAGGATGTCCTGTGAGAAGATGTACTGTTTCCAATACTGTTGACTAGGAGGATTCTCCTGTGGTCTTTCAGGAGCACTTCTGAGTGGGGCTGTATTGTAGCAGTTACCCACTTCTAGGTGGCACTGGCATACTTGACGTATCAGCAATCCTGGCTAATTTCATGTCTAAACCAATCCTATACTTACCCTTTTGATTGACAAGACAATTATCCATGAAGCTGTAGGTGTAGGTTGAGGAAGAGGCAGTGAAGGAGTGGGATCATGCTCCATGGAGTATGAGCTACCTGCTTGCATTGTTTACATGGGCTTCAGGACTGGTTTCATCTATGTCATTTTCTTTTTTTTTTTTTTTTTTGAGACGGGGTCTCGCTCTGTCGCCCAGGCTGGAGTGCAGTGGCACAATCTCGGCTCGCTGCAAGCTCCGCCTCCCGGGTTCACGCCATTCTCCTGCCTCAGCCTCCCGAGTAGCTGGGACTACAGGCGCCCGCCACCACGCCTGGCTAATTTTTTGTATTTTTAGTAGAGGCGGGGTTTCACCATGTTAGCCAGGATGGTCTCGATCTCCTGACCTTGTGATCTACCCACCTTGGCCTCCCAAAATGCTGGGATTACAGGCGTGAGCCATCGTGCCCAGCCCTCATCTATGTCATTTTGATTTGATAGTGGAATGCTACTACGTACATCCAGTTTCATCTTCTATGGATCAGGTAACACCCATAACGTGAGCTGACAGAGTCACTTGGTGTCCTGTGGTCAAGCATTCAGTCTTTATCAGGGTACAGTAGCAAGCCAAGTGTTGTTTTTTAGGTGGATAATAATTGTAGGCAGAAGAAGGCATGACCTTACTCCAAAGCCCTAGCAGTCCACTCCTAGGGGTCTGCTTAGTGATTTTCCTACTGCTGTCTGTCAGAGGCTCCACTGATCACCTGTCTACCTCAGGCACTTCCCTTACCCTTGGTTCTATATGAGCCAAGTGTCGGGGCAGCTTATCCAATGGCCTGGACCTGCTGCAGGGCCTTTTGTTTGCTTTGGTCCTCACTCAAAACTGGCAGTAAATAGAGAGAGCAGCATACCCATGGCCTCCAAAGTTCAGAGAGGCCCATGATTATCATGTTTCTTTCCTTAGGTTGGGCATTTCAAGATGCAATAACATGTCTCTGACTTTAGAGGGGATATCCTGACATGCTCCAGACCAGCGGATACTCTAAAAACGTCACAGATGTGGCATTCCCTTGAACTTTCCCAGGACTTATTGGCCACCTCCTACATACATGTAGCATCAAGAGTGCTTGCCACTTCTTGCATAAGTCCGGTTAGCACTGTATCATCAATGTGATAGCCAGTGTGATGCTTTGTGGGACAGACATCAAGAAATTTAAGGTCCTTCTTGCCTCTACTGAAGGACATAGCAGAGTTGACACAGCCATGAGGCAAGACAGTAAAGACAGTATACTGTTGTCCCTGTCACATGAAGGCTAACTGATTCTCATTATCTTTATTAATAGGGATTTTAGGAAAGTTTCTAGGTCGACACCTATATACTATAGATATCAAGGGCTGTGTTGATTTGCCCTAGTAAAGAGCCCACAACTGGAACTATAGCTATGCTTGGTATCATCACCTGATTATATTTGCAATAATCTACAGTCATCCTCGACAGTCCATGTGGCTTTTCAGAAAAACAGGCAAGTTATACTGGAATGTGGTAAGAATCACTACCCCTACAACTTTGAAATCTTTGATGGTGGCACTAATTTCTGTAATTTCCCCAGAAAGATTTTTAGAGGGGAGGTGGTATAATTATAGCGGTTCTGCCTGGTCTCTCTAATACCCTAATAACCTGAACTCCATGGGTAGTGGAAGCAGAGGGGAGGATTCTGCAGGTTACTAAGCAGGTCTGTTCTCACCATACATTCTGAGACCATGGAAATAACTAGAGGTAGGTCTGTGGTTTAGCTGGATTCGGTGTGAGGTAGCTCCTAGGCCAAGACTTCATGTGTCACCTGGTTTCTTAAGTTCCTCGTCTGGCCAGTAGACTACACTGGCATTGTTGGATCTCCAGAAATTAGTGTCAGTTCAGAGCCAGTATCGGATAAGTACTTACCTGAGTACTGTCATTGTTGTGAATAGCTTCAGGTACCTCTAGGGAAGGCTTAGGGGAAGATTTACTGTACACACCTGTGGCTACATTGCAGGATTCATTCTGAAAGGGCTCAGAACTTCCCCTCAAGAAGTTCTTGCTCTGTGAACTGGCCTAGGCTTAGGAGCTGGATAAGAGGCCATGAATCCCCTATAATGACAGTAGTTAGGTTTTCTATCTATTTATATTAAGCTCACTTAGTAGGCTGCCTATCTATTTTCCACAGGTCCTGTGATTCATTAACCACCACCACACATCCTGAAAGTAAGAAAAAAAAAAACAAAACAAAAAACAGAAAACTGATACCATGGCATCCCTGTGGTTAACTGTGATTATCGTGCCTAGCTCGTCTCCAAGAGTTAGGCACTGCTATTTGCTTTTACTGCTGCAGGACCCCAGTATTCCCAGTAAGATCAGGAAACCCAATTCCATTGCACCATCCCTGTTATCCGTGGTCATCTCAGCCTACAGATGACAACCACTACAGAGGTCTTCAGAGATGCTGGTGCCCCATCAAGGTACGCTTTCTAAATGCCTTAGTGAAAGGAGTGTCCTCCAATTAAAAGGTGGCTGAGCAAATTGTATGTAATAGATCCATCCCGACAGTCCCATCTCATGGAGCTTTTAAGCTCCCTCTCCAGTGTGCCAGAGCAGTGCCCTTTTTCTGAGTCCTACACACATGGCACATTCTCACACTCTCATTCTTTTCACATCCTGTTGAGATGTTACAGTCTCAGAGAGGCTTTCCTGGACATTTTATTCAAAATCAACACCTTCCCACTGCCAGTGGCGCTCCTCCCTCTTCCCTGCTCATTCACTGTATAGCACTTATCAGCATCTGACTTACTGTGTAACTATGTGTTTGTCTGATTTAGGAAGGAATAGTGTGACCCAGGAGTCCCCAGACCACTCTCTGATATCCTAGTGAATCTGCCACTAGCATAGCACTGACTTTGGACTGTGTTCTTTGTCCACTTCTAGGTATATAGGCTGCTTTTCAAGCCATTGCATACAGTTTTTGTGTGTTATTCATAAGTTGGATGCATTTACAATGTCCTCCATTTTGGGGGAAGTTGCTGCCTGCCTTCACATTTCCTTAAAAGTGTCTTTATATCAATCAGCAGAGCATTGCAAAGTGTGCCTCAAATTATAGAACTGACTGTAGAAATTCCAGAGGGTATCAACATAGTAACTGTGTATTATGTGGTTGACATTAAGACATCCAATTAAAACCTTTTTAAACTTAATTCCCCCCTCTTTTTTACTTTAAAATATGGGAAAGCATGATTCATGCATGAAAAACAGAGATAAATGAGACTACTAAAGGCTTTCATTGATACGAATGAATAAATAAAACAAAGCCACAGTTGCAGTAGAAGTCAATTAAAAGACCGGAAGGGTGGTAAGTACGTTTAAACATGCCATCTTTTCTTTATCTGCAGTGGCTAACTTTTTTCATTATTGTGATAATTAAAAGAATATTAAGAGACACTGACTTTTGAACTATTTATGAATTTTAGGTCAAGAAGCCATCCAACCTAAACTCTTTTTCCCATTACTAATGAGTGTATGTATTATAACAATGTCATACAACCCCTTTGACAGTTCAAATTAGGAGAACGAAGACTAATCTAAACTGACAGATTCTTGATTAAAATGACCATGACCTCTCAAGTATATAAGTTCCAAGTTGACTTTTTATTAGAATGAAATAGCTGTATATTTCTTTCAAAGGGTAAGTTATTCATCCCACAGAAATTTACTAAATGCCTACTGTGCACTAAGCACTGTGCTAACTGCTAGGTGGTCAATGGTGAACAAGTTCCTGCCTTTATGCAGCTTCCAGTCTAGTGGCTTAACAGACCTAACCAAACAAATGAGGTATCAGGATAGGGAGAGGACATGAACATGTACAGGAGGGCACCTAACCCTGCCTTAGGACGGCAGGGGGCGCTTTCTGGAGAAAGTGATGTCCAAGCTGGAACGAGAGGGATGGGTGATGATAGTGGCAGTAGCCAACACCCATGTTGTGTGTGCTGGGTGTACTTTTAAATGTTCGAGCTCATTTAATCTTCATAACAATCTTATGAGACAGATGAAGAAAGTCCACAAAGAGATTTTTAAAAATTTGCCCTCAGTCACAGAACTAGGAAGTGGCAAAGTCAGCATTAGACCAAGCTGCTGGTGTAACCCCAGAGCCTACGCTGATGTGTTTCAAACCTTTTGACTGTGACCCACAGTCAGAAATGCCTTTTATGTCATGACCCAGTATACACACACACACACACCCACACACACACACACACACCCCTAAAACAAGTTTCACAAAACAATGTTTATTGACAGTGTACTCTGATCTATCTTAGTCATTTTACTTTTTAAAAAAATTTAGATGTGACCCACAAAATTTATTTCACAACCCACTAATTGGTCACAACCCACAGTTTGAAAAACAGTTCACTACACTATTTTGCCTACTACGCAGAATGAGCCAAACCAAGTGAGGAGAGAAGAGAATCTCAGGCAGCATGAACAGTGTGTGAGAGGCTGGGGTGGGAGGAACAGGAGGAGGGGGCAAGAGAGACTTGGCCAGTTGGAAGAACGGAAGGAAGTTTAGCAGAGCCTCAGGATGAGGTGGATGGCAGGAGAGGCCTTGAAGAGGTGAGCAAGGTCTTATCTGTAAAGGTGACCATATTGTTTCCCGGCCTTTGGGCTAAGATCAGGTGTAGAAGAGGTGGCCATATGTTTACTGTTCAGTCAGGCCACTTTACAGAGTGAAAGTGAACAATTATGCCAGGATAACAGATGTAAACCTGGAGCTCCCCTGGCAAAGTGGCACGTAGGATAAGCCATGTTGAGGAGTTTTTATTGTGTCCAAAAAACAATGGGGAGCCTTCGACGTGTTTTAAGCAAGGACATGATACAGCCAGATCCTTGCTGTAGGAAGATGACTGTGAATGCATTGTAAAGAAAGGACTGGAGGTGAGCAAGTTAGGGAAGCAATCAGGGGCCAAAACAGAATTAGAGATTTAGGACATTTCTAAAATGAAGCTTTGATCAGTCACAATTCCGAGAAGCTCCCTTAGGATAAAGTTCTAACACCTTAGTGTGGCAGGTAAGCTCCTTCCCACATAGGCCTCTGCTCACCTCTGCAGCTTCACCTTTAACCTCCTTTCTTCCCCCAGCCTCTGATGTTCCAGCTTTGTACACTGAACTGCTTTCCCCAAACAGCATATTCTGTCATGCTTTGCACACTTAGCAGGGAAAACCCTCCCCTTGCCTCCGTCCTCCATTCCTATTCATTTGTCTGAATCTCGCTCATTCTTGGGGTTTAGCTAAGATGTCACTTTTCCCAGGAAGCCTTCCCTGGCATTCTGAAGGTAGGGGCTATTGTTCTCCTCCTCTGGGCTCTGAAGACACCCTGTGCCTGCCTGAGATCTGGTGCCGATTCTGCTGGGTTGTCCTTGCCTGTTATTTCCCCCACCATCAAACCAATGCAACTGTAATTTTTTGAGAGCAAGGGCTGTGTCTTGTTCATCATTCTAGTTTCTGCCTCTAATCCAGAGCTTAGTACATAGTAAGTGCCCCATTAAATGTCTGTTAGCTGGATAAGTATCATTGGAAATGCCCCTCAATTGAATACAGCCATCCTCTCAGTGCTTTTTGTATTTTTTGCATATACTTTAGAAGTGTCTTCAAAGAAGATTCATCATGGCTTTTTAAAAGAAGAGTAGCATGGCCAGCACACTGGGAGTCCTCTAAGCTCACCAGCGAGGTTCCCCACCAGCAGGGCTGTCTTTTGAAATTTTGTAGAACTTTCCTCATCCCTAGTTGACACTTGATTGTTAACATTAGCTAAAGAGAGTCTACTGAAAAGGAGGAAGTGCTCAAAACACAAAGAATTTTAAATAATGTTTAAGGAAGTAGTGAGGGAATGCATGTGGGCATTGGCACTGGCCCAGATTTTATTTAGGTTTTCCTTTCATACCACTTCAAGTCTGATCTGAAGCCAGGATCTGTCTCTAGTGTGGCAGGAATCCAGAGATGTAGCATTGATTTCCCCCAAGTTTCTAGATGTTGGGGTATTCACTGAAGTTAGTGGGTTGTAGAGGGCTACAAGTGAACAAGGAAAGGCTAGAGGGCAGAGAGCAGGCTGAGGGGCTGTCTTAGTGGTGACTTAGAAGAGGTGGTTGGAGAAAGGACAGAGGACCATCTGGCAGCTGGAAGAGCCCCCCAAAGGCAAGATGGCATCTTATTCATGCTTAGTTGTGAACACAGTATTTTCAAGCCATGACCTCAAGTGTGCCCAAAGGAGTAGCTATATTTCTGTAATTCAAAAAAAAAAAAAAAAAAAAAAAAACCACCAAAATCTTAAATTTCCTGTGGCAGAAAATACAACCTTGGTTATTCTGTTTTCTTAGTCACTTCCATCTTAAACTCAGTCAATTCAGGATTTCCTGTTTTCTCCCTCTTGCTCTTGAGAATGACCTCAGAGTTCTGGGGACCTGCTTGGCATCATAACTTTGGGGATGGGGGAAATATCTGGTCCGTGGGTTGTTGGGCATCTCTTCACACTGACTTCTGCTAAGGGCAAATTGATCCCACTGTTTTTAATTGTCCAGCTGTGTTTCTGCCTACATTAATTGATATCTTAACAGCACTGCACTCTGCATCTTCCATGTCCCCAACCTGAGGCCCTTTCACTTCTGCCACCCTCGCTCAGCTAATTCTCTAATGCGCAAGAACTGCTAGTCTCTCACACATCTTACATACTAAGGGACTTTGAGTGGCTGATGCAGTAATTGCATCCCAACTCCTACTTCCATTCTACTTCTTCCATCCTTCAGCTGTGAGGTGAAGAGGGTTGAGGGAATTCTGAAGTGTTGCTCACTTTTTCAGGCTCCACCTGGGAAACAAATAGAAATCTTCTTCACCCTCAGAATGAAAGCAGAATGAGAGGGGGAATTTTTCTCTATTTTATTCACACAACACTCAGTACCTAGAACAGTGGCTAGCTAATAGTAGGTGCTCAAGAAATACTTGTTGGATAGATGGATGACCAGCCCCTCCCTGGTCTCCCCAGCTCCCAAGACTTAGCCCTTGACAGACTCGAGATGCAAGGCCTCCCTCGCCAGGGACATCCTTGGTGCCCTTGCCAGGATCTGACTCTTGCTGCAGATCTCTATCCTGAGAGGATTCTCAGTCTGGGCTAGAAGCTTAGATGGAGGGGTGGGCATGAGGGGAGGGGGAAGCTCAGCCAGTATACTTCCCAAATCTTTACCTGTTACATACGAATCTAGCTTTTGTTTAAGTGTTTCATCTCTAGACACATCATCTGCCTTCCCCTTGGGCAATGGTGGCTTCATCTTTAGGAGCCTGTGCTTGGGGAAGGGCCTTGGGGATTCAGTGACATGTGGAGTTGTGGCGAGGGAGACCATGTCTGTTAATCCTCCACTTGTTATCCTTTCACCTTTGTACATCCAGTTCCTAACACGGTACCCAACACATAGTAGACTTTGAATTAATTTTTGTTGAACTGAGTATTGGATAAATCAGAAACTGGTAATGTATTGAAGAGAAAAGAGCAAAAGCTTGCGGATGTCCTGAGGTTAAAGAGGGAAATGGGATATTGAGAAGTGCTCAGGATTATCAATTTTTTTTTTTTTTGAGACAAAGTCTTTGTCACCTAGGCTGAGTGCAGTAACTCCCAGGCTCAAGTGATCCTCCCATCTCAGCCTCCCAAGTAACTGGGACTAGAGGCATGTGCCACCTCGCCTAGCTAATTTTTTACTTTTTTGTAGAGACAGGGTCTCACTATGTTGCCCAGGCTGGTCTTGAACTCTTGGACTCAGACAGTCCTCCCACTTCAACCTCCCAAAGTGCTGGGATGACAGGCATGAGCCACTGCACTCAGCCTTTTCTTTAGTTTTTCTTTTTTTTTTTTTTTTTGAGACACAGTTTTGCTTTGTCACTCAAGCTAGAGTGCAGTGGCGTGATCATGGGTCACTGCTGCCTCAACCTTTCAGGCTCAAGGGATCTTCTTGCCTCAGTCTTCTGAGTAGCTGGGATGACAGATACATCCCACTATGCCCAGCTAATTTTTTTCTATTTTTTGTAGAGATAGGGTCTCACTATGTTGTTTACGCTGGTCTCGAACTCTTGGGCTCAAGTGACCCTCCTGCTTCAGCCTCCCAAAGTGCTAGGATTACAGGCATGAGCCACTACACCTGACCAGATCATTGATTCTTTGTTGAAACACTTCTATTCAATAAAGCCATATAATTTGTTAATAAAGCCATTTGTTAATTTTGATACTGATGAGAAGTATTGCTATTATATTTATTGATTGGCAATGTAGTAGGTGATCTCTAGACCCCAACTTAGTAAATTAACACCCTAAATTAGAGTCAAAACCCAGACATTGTTCAACTTGCTATAAGCATCAAGTGGAGCATGGTTATCAGCATCTAGGTGTTAATTGTAAAATAGTAAAATTCCGGAAGGGAAGATTGAGAAATTAGATTTTAATTCAGCAGATACTTAATGAGTTTCTGTCAGGCACTGTAGTCAGCATGGATTTATGGCAGTAAACATGGCAGACTGCCTTCAAGGAGCTTCTGTTCTGGTGAAGATAGATAATAAACAAAATAATTATAGATTGTAACATGGTCTATGAAGGAAATAAACAAGGAGCTTCATGAAGCAATGATGGGAGCAACAACTTTATTAGGGTAGTCAGAGAAAGCCTTTATGCAGAGATGTCATGAGGTGAGACGAGAAGGATGAAGAAGCCTGGAAAGGAACATTCCAAGCAGAGGGAAGAGCAAATTCAGAGACTCAGTTATGGAGAAAAGGTTAGTTTGCTTCTAGAATTGCAAGGAGGCTGTTGTGACTAGAACATAGCAAATGAGGGGATGGTGGTGTGAGAGATCAGAGAAAGACAGGCAAGGGCAATAGCATGTGGGCAGTGGAAGTCTTGTGGGGGGATTTAGACTGAGTTCCAAAGACAGCAGGAACATGAGAAGCAGAGGAGGGATAGAATCTGATTTACATTTATTTAAACACAAATTGGGGAGGATAAATTGGAGATAGGGGAGGAAGTGAGAGCAGAAGCAGAAAGATAAGGAAGAAGCTATATTGACTATCCAGGTGACCATGACCGAGGACAAAGGCACTGGCAATGGAAGAAAGTGGGCAGATTTGAGATAGACTTTGGAGTTTGGCCCTCAGGACTTCCTCATGACTGATTGTCAGCGTGATGGAAAGAAAGATGGCTCTCAGTGTTCTGCCTCTGAGAAGTGAGTGTGTGATGGTGCTCTGTTGGGGATCAGAGAACAGTACCCCAAAGCATGGCACTTGGGTATGCTGAGTACTTTGAACTGAGGCACATCGGAAGAGCCTGAGAAGCAAAGGCTCTTCTTGCTCTTCTCTTGCCCTTCTCTCTCCTGTTTCCCTTTCTCTCTCAAGGCAGGCCGTAGAAACTAGAATTCCTCTTCCCCAAGGTGGGTCATAGAAACTAGAAATACTACTTGAACCTTCCCCTGCCTTTCTGTGTAGGACCCAGCTATAAAGAAATTCTCTGACCTACCTTGTGTGATAATAGGTCACAAGACCCTCATTCCAGAGGGGTCCTGCCCTGTACTGGGGAGGAAAGGATGTCACACAGAGAGACCAAAACGAATCTGAACAAACAGGCCTTGCTGGGTTTCCCCACTCAGACTATTAGCTTCTGACCATTCTCTTTTGTCCAATCACATTTCTACACGGCTGCTCATTCTTCATCGAACCTAAGTATAAAAACGGTTTTCTCTGAGTCTTCAATCTTTATCTCTGGAGACTCCCATGTCATATAAAATTGTGATTAAATAAATCTGTGATACTTTCCTCTTGTTAACATGTTTTTGTTACCAGAGTGCTGGCCATGACCCTTATGATGGGGAAGAAGGGGATCACACCTTTTTCACTCTATAGGTCTGTTTACTGAGAAGGGGAGGGTGGGGGAGAGAATAGGTTTTGGGGATATATGAAGAGCTACATTTTAGATGTGTTGTTACATTTGAGGTGGCTATGAGACACCCATTTAAAATCCTGTATTTACTCTTCTGGGAATATTAAACAGCAATGCACTAAAATAATGAAATCAGAACTTAGACAATTGTGCTTCCTATTTCTTTAATATGGCTCTCCTTCCTTGAAAAAACAAATTAAAAAAAAATGTTAACTGTGCTTTCTGGATGACAGTTGTATGTCTGCTGTGCAATTTAGAAATCTGAACCTTTCATTACTATTTAAAAAAATACACAACAAACCTTGAATGTAGGTCATTAACAAACATGCCCAGTCCCTTACTGAAATTCTAGGAGCAATCTAGTAGTTAGTCTTTGCCCTTGTTTCTGATTACAGCTCAACATGTTTAAGCTACAGCTTCATTATTCCTGAAGTTAGCAGTTTTAACAAAATGTAGTCATCTTCTTTATATTACTACCTTCCATACAACAGAATATGACGCTTTAGAGGACTAGGCAAAGTAGACAATGAATAAGCTTGTTTCTTATGGGTTGATTATGCTCATGCAAATGTTCTTTTTTCCTTTCTAAATATTTTGTAGTATCTCTTCATATGAGTGTGTGTGTCTGTAAGTGTGTAATATGATAGCACTATTGTCCAACACAGCCACTCTAGAAGTGCCTTAGAGAGTTTTGCAACAGATGTTTCTTTTGTATTGTTGGATCCACATGCGATGTGGCCTTAAGATAAGCAATTACAAATCTTGATAAGCAAAGGGTTACAGCAATTACTACAGCAATTACAGAGCTCAGCTGTGGCTCTTGCCAAGGTCGAATGTTTAGAATAAATACAGATTTAAAAGGTGTTTTGCTTCCTTGTAAGAATTTGACTCATTTAACTTGGGAGTGCTTAGTACTTAGTAATGATAATTACCATTGCTTTGCTACCTATAAACTTGGAACAGCTTAATTATTCAGAAATAATCACTCAATTGTGATAAGTCTATGATAATAATATCTTAACTGTCATCTCTCTCCATACTGTGGACGCTTATCATCCCCTGCCTGGGCTGTTATAACACCTTTGTTAGTGACCTCCTCATCTGAGCCTCACTGCTATCTATCTGATCATGTCACTTCCTCTTCAAACAGCCTTTAATGGCATTTCATTGTTGCCAGGGTAAAAACTATACTACTGACTCCTTATACTTTCAGCAGTGTGGTGGACTAGACAACCTCAAGGTTCTCATGCCATTAAAAAACAAATCTAGATTCTGGATGAAAGATATCTTTTAATGCATTGCTGCATCCATGGGAGCTAAAGGAAATCTCTAAGGGCAAAACAGAACAAAAACTGCACAAACCAAATAAACCCAAAGCTGAAACCTGATTGGAGCAGGGAGCTATGAATGTAAATGAATCCAAAGGCAGGTTTCCCTGAAGGCAAATGCTATATCAGTAACAAATCAGAAAACTAAGCCTCAAGCCAGTAGCAAGAGAGGAAGGTGGGCCTCAGACTTTTGCATGAAGTTAGAGCATTCAAGGAGGCTAAACTGACTCTAGGTCCCAGGGTCCTGAGAAAAACACAGATCCTTTCTGGAGGAAGGCATGCGTAGGTTAGACACGCAGGATTCTTGCAGATTAATCTCATCCTGACATGATTGGAAGTTGCCAAAAGAATAAGAGAATAGAGAGGGGCTTCAAAATGGCTGCCTAAAGGCATCTTGGCAATCATCTCTTCCACAAAGAAGAACCAAAATAGTAAGTACATAATCACACTTCACATAGAACATCTAAATGAAAACACCGGAATTTAACAGAGAAATGACAGGAAACACCTAAGGCACAGGAGCAGAGGGAAGCAAGGCAGCCAGCTTGGCCAGGATTGGCTGGGAGCTTGAAGAGGCTCCCCAGTGTGGAAGTAAGTGAGAAATCCTCATGGCCAGCATTCCTAGTATGGACTCCTGTAACCTTAGCTATAGGAGAACTCCTCAACCTTGTGGTCCCCAAGACTAGCATAGGGAGCTGCCTAGAGACTGCAAGATTGCTCCAGAGAGGGAGCTTGTGCTGGCTCCCACATATTCCCTAAGTCCTAAGCAGCTGTAGCACAGTGCCATTTTCAGAGCCCAGCCCCACCAGACTACATCCTGACCTGAGACCTAACAGCCCCTGCATCTCCACATCCTGGGAGTCCTCCAACCCCCAACTACCCAGAAGGTTGCAGCAGCGTGCCACTGGTTGGACCCAGCAGAAGTGACAGGGTCCCCAGTGATAGAGACAGGAGACAGCCGAATGCTGCCCAGGTCATTGTGCACAGGAGGCTTGCCTAAACATGCCCACAGTGAAAAATTCCGTCCCTTAACACATGCGCAGTAAGGGAAGTAAATCAATGTGGAGTGGGTCAGACCAAGAGCTTGCATGCACACTGGACGAATGGGCTGGAGCCACCAGGAATTCACACCTTACGCTGCGGGGGAGCCTAGCCTCTTCAGCTTGTGTGTGGTGACCTGGTATTCAATTTTTTTGAGGTGGAAAACCTGCGTGCAGGACCCGTCTTTTTTGTTGAGACCTTTCTTTTCACTTAATAAATTCTGCTCTTCTCACCTTTCAATGTGTCTGTGTGCCTACTTTTTCCTGGTCGTGGGACAAGAACCTGGATTTTAGCTGAACTAAGGAGCAAAAAATCTTGCATCACCACCGCTCTAGCACACAGTGTCCTGCAGCCTGGGAGAATGGAGGTGCACTAGGGAGGCTGCCCATGGCGCAAAAGAAGCCAGAGTGCATGCTCCTTAGAGCCTGAGAACTACCTGCCTATGGCTGAAACCACTGTGAGCACACCCTCCCCTCCCCCCAATTGCGGTAGGGCCGAGGTATACTTGTGCACATACTAGGGACAGGCTCCCACCATCCACTGCCACCAGTGCTGTAGCCACCTGAGCACTCCACTGCAGGGAGCCTGGAGATCACCCCACTACAGCCAGTGCCTGAGTATAAAACCAGAGGGCCTGAGAACAAGCCTGCCTGGCCTAGCACCAGTGCCCTCCAGGGCCCAGACACACCACCTAGGGGCCTGGGATTATCCTGCCCTGTCCATCATAGCTAGCATCTGTGCATTCCCTCTGGGGGCCTGAGGATGAGCCCACCCAGCCTGCCACTACCACCACAGCCAGTACATGCCACCTAGAGTCCTTGGGAGTGGACTGCACACTCCATCACAGCTACTGCTAACATCAGTACATACCGCTTTGGAGACCAAGGGTTGCCCCACCACTGCTACTGCCATCACACACTGCCCAGGGGACAGAGGACTCGCCCACCCATCCAGCTCACCACTGCCACTGCTGGCTCCAGAACAAGCCATGTGGAAGCCCAAGAATAGGCCTGTTTGGACCTGCTTCCATTAGTGCCTGTTTCTACTGCCCAGGGGCCCAAGGACAGGCACCCTCAGCTTGTTGTTGCCACCACTGGGGCTCAAGGACTGGCTGACTTGACACTCCTGTCCCCAGAAAAACCTTGCCACAGGCACCCTACTAACAACCACAGCCTAAGCCACTGAGGAAATCACAGACACCACTGATGCTGTTTATAACCAAAGAAATAACATGGAGACTACACTACTGCATGCACCCAGAATCAAAGCTAACATGCCCTACCCAACCAACACCATAGATACATCCTCAGAAGTCTTCCCCTACAAAGCCAATCCAAAAAATTACACCAAATGTCAAATTATACCAGATATCAATGTAATGACACAAACATGAGAAAAGGAAATATGACACCTCCAGAGGAACAATAATTCTCCAGCAGATTCTATTGAAAAAAAAAAATCATGAAATGCCAGAAAAAGAATTCAAAATAATGGTATTAAAGAAGCTCAGTGAGATACAATACTTAACAATACAAAGAAATCAGAAAAACGATTCAGGATATAAATGAGAAATTTACCAGAGATAGATATTACAAAGAACCAAACCAAAATCCTAGAACTGAAAAATCCAATGAATAAAATAAAAAATTTATTAAAGAGCTTCAACAATAGACTAGAACAAGCAGAAGAAAGAATTTGGAAGCATGAAGACATCTTTTGAAATAACCCCATCAGACACACTAAAAAAAAATTATAATAAAGAATTTTTAAAAAGAACAAACAAAACCTATGTGTCATATGGGACACTATAAGGCAAACAAATATACACATCTGGGATGTTCAAGAAGGTGAAGAGACCAAAGGCATAGAAAACCTATTTAACAAAATAATAGCTGAAAACTTTCTAAGTCTATTAAGAGATTTAGACATCCCAATACAAGAAGCTCAGAAATTCACAAATAGATACAACCCCAAAAGGTCTTCTTCATGACACATTATAACCAAACTGTTGAATGTCAAAAACAGAGAATTCTAAAAACAAGAGCAAAGCATCTAGTCACATATAACGGTACTCCTGTCAGACCAACAGCTGATTTATCAGCAGAAACTTTGCAGACAAGCAGAGATTGGGTTGATATATTCAAAGTCCTGAAATAAAAGAAAAAACTTTCCAGCCAAGAATACTATACCCAGCAAAGTTATCCTTCATGAATGAAGAAGTAGTCTTCCCCAAACAAGCAGAAACTGAGGGAATTCATCACCACTAGACCATTCCTACAAGAAATACTTAAGGAGTCCTACACCTGGAAGCAAAAGGTTGATTTCTACCATCATGAAAACACATGAAAGTATAAAACCCACTGGTAGAAAAGTCACCCAAATGGAGAAGAGAAAGGACTCAAATGCTACCACTACAGAAAACCACCCAACTATAGTAATAAACAATGAGAGAAAGGAACAAAGAATATACAAAGCAACCAGAAAACAATTAACAAAAAGACAAATAAGTCCTCACATTATCAATAATAACCTTGAAGGTAAAAGAATTAAAATTTCTGCTTAAATGATATAGACTGAATGGATGTTTAAAAACCCCAGAACCAACTACATGCTGCCTATGATAAACTCACTTTACCTGTAAAGACATACAGATTTAAGGGGTTGGAAAAAGATATTTCATGCTGATGGAAACCAAAATTAAGCAGGAATAGCTATACTAATACCAGATAAAACAGACTTTAAGTCAAAAACAGTAAAAGGAGACAAGGTCATTAAGTAATGATAAAGGGATTAACTGAGCAAGAGGATATAACAATTCTAAATATATATGTACCCAACACTAGAGTACCCAGATATATAAAGCAAATATTATTAAATCTAAAAAGTGAGATAGGCTCCAGTAATAGTTGGAGACTTTAACACCTCCTGCTCTCAGGATTAGACAGATCATCTAGACAGAAAATCAAAAAGAAACATTGTATTTTAACTACACTTTAGACTAAATGGACCTAACAGCCATCTATAGAACATTTTATCCAACAGCTGCAGAACACAGTCTTCTCATCAGCATGTGGAACATTCTTTAGAACAGATAATAGGCCACAGACATATCTCAACATATTTTTAAAAATCAAAATTGTACGAAATGTCTTTTCAGACCACAATGGAATAAAACTAGAAATCAGTAACAAACTTTGGAAACTATACAAATACATGGAACTTTAATAACATGCTCCTGAATGATCACTAAATGAATGAAGATATTAAGAAGGAAGTTTAAAACTTTCCTGACACAAATGAAAATAGAAATACAATATACCAGCCAGGCATGGTGGCTCACCTGTAATTCAGCACTTTGGGAAGCCAAAGTAGGAGGATTACTTGAGCCCAGGAGTTTGAGATCAGGCTGGGCAACAAAGTGAGACCCCACCTCCACCATCTCTACAAAAAAATTAAAAAATTAGCTGGGCATGGTGGTCCCAACTACATGGGAGGCTGAGGCAGGAGGGTTGTTTAAGCTCAGGAGGTTGAGGCTGCAGTGAGCCATGTTCACACCATTGCACTCCAGCCTGGGCCACAGAGTAAGACCCTGTCTCAAAAAAAGAAAAAGAAAAGAAAAAGAAACAGAGCATACCAAAATTAGTAGGACACAGCAAAAGCAGTCGTAAGAGGGGGAAGTTTATAGCAGTAAACACTTATATCAGTAAAGTAAAAAGACTTCAAACAATCTAACAACATACCTCAAGGAACTAGAAAAGGAAGAACAAACCCAAAATTAGAAGAAGGAAAGAAATAATAAAGATCAGGGCACAACTAAATGAAATAGAGACTAAAAAATACGAAACGTCAACAAAATGAGAAGTTGGTTGTTTGAAAAGATAAAACCAATAAACTGCTAGCTAGACTAAATAAGAAAAATAAAAAGATCCAAATAACATCAGAAATGAAAAAGGAGACATAAAAACTGAGACCACAGAACCATAAAAGATCACCAGAGACTATTATGAACAACTATATGCTGATAAATTGGAAAACCTAGAGGAAATGGATAAATTCCTGGACATTTACAACCTACTAAGACTGAATCAGGAAGAAGCCGAAAATATGAACAGACTGATAGTGAGTAACAATATTGAATCAGTAATAAAAAGTCTTCCAGCCAGGCACAGTATCTCATGCCTGTAATCCCAGCACTCTGGGAGGCTGAGTTGGAGGATCACTTGAGCCCAGGAGTTTGAGACCAGCCTGGGCAAGATAACAAGATCTTGTCGCTTAAAAAAAAAAAAAAATTAGCCAGGCGTAGTGGCATATGCTTGTGGTCCCAACTACTTGGGAGGCTGAAATGGGAGGATTGCTTGAGCCCAGAAGGTCAAGGCTATAGTGAGCCATGATCACGCCACTGTACTCCAGCCTGGGTGACAAAGTGAGACCTTGTCTCAAAAAGAACAAAAAAAGAAAAAAGAAAAAAAAAGCCTTCTAATAAAGAAAAGCCCAGGACCAGATGGCTTCACTGCCAAATTCTACCAAACTTATGAAGAACGAACACCAGTTCTCCTCTAACTATTCAAAAAAACTCAAGAGGAGGGAATTCTCCCTAACTCATTCTAGAAGGTAAGCATTACCATGATACTAAAGCCAGAGAATGACACAACAAAAAGAAAACTACAGGCTAATATACCTGATGAACATAGTTGTAAAAATCCTCAACAAAATACTAGCAAACTGAATCCGACAGCATATCAAAAAGACAATATACCATTATCAAGTAGAATTTATCCCAGGGATGCAAGTGTGATTCAATATACGCAAATCAATAAATATACACCACATCAGTGGAATGAAGGACAAATGCCATATTATTATCTCAATAGATGTCAAAAAAGCATTTGATAAAATCCAACGACCCTTCATGATAAAAAAAAACTCTCAACAAACTAGGCACAGAAGGAATATACCCCAACATAAGAAAAGCACAAATGACAAACCCACAGCCAACATCATACTGAATAGGGAAAAAAGTCTTTCCTCTAAGAACTGGAACAAGAAAAGGATGCCACATTTTTTTTTTTTTTTTTGAGATAGAGTCTCGCTCTGTCACCCAGGCTGGAGTACAGTGGTGCGATCTCGGCTCACTGCAAGCTCTGCCTCCTGGGTTCACACCATTTTTCTGCCTCAGCCTCCCAAGTCGCTGGGACTACAGGCATGTGCCACCACACCCGGCTAATTTTTTTTGTATTTTTAGTAGAGACGGGGTTTCACCATGTTAGCCAGGATGGTCTCGATCTCCTGACCTCGTGATCCGTCTGCCTCGGCCTCCCAAAGTGCTGGGATTACAGGCGTGAGCCACTGCGCCTTGCCAAGGATGCCACTTTTACCACTCCTATTCAACATAGTACTGGAAGTCCAAGCCAAGGCAATCAACCAAAAGAAAGAAAAGGCATCCAAATTGGAAAAGAAGTGAAATTGTTTGTCTTTGCAGATGACGTGATCTTATATTTAGAAAAGCCTAAAGACTCTACCAAAAAAACTCTTAGATCTGATAAACAAATTCTTTAAAGTTGCAGGATACAAAAATCAACATACAAAAATCAGTAGCATTTCTATACAGCAATAATGAAATAGCATAAAAAGAAATCATGAAGACAATCCCATTTACCATAGCTACAAATAAAATACCTAGGAGTATTTTAACCAAGGAGGTGAAAAACCTCTACAAGGAAAACTATAAAACAATGATGAAAGAACTTGAAGAGGACACAAATAAATGGAAAGATATCCCATGCTTATAGATTGGAAGAATAAAAATTGTTAAAATGATCATACCACCCATAGCAATTTACAGATTCAGTGCAATCTCTCAAAATATCAGTGTCATTTTTTACAGAAATGGAAAAAAAAATCCTAAAATCACATGAAACCAAGCAAGAGTCCAAAGAGCCAAAGTGATCCTGAGCAAAGAGAACAAATCAGGAGAGACATTTCACTACCCGACTTCAAAATATATTACAAAGCTGTAGTAACCAAACAGCATGGTATTGGTATAAAAATAGACACATAGACCAATGGAACAGGAGAGAGAACACAGATATAAATCCATGTATTTACAGCCAACTGATTTTCAACAATGCCAAGAATATACACTGGAGAATAAACACCTTCTTCAATAAATGGTGCTGGGAAAACTGGATATCCATATGCAGAAGGATGAAACTAGACCCCAGATTAAAGAGCTAAATGTAAGACCCAAAATTATAAAACTACTTGAAGAAAACATAGGGGAAACACTACAAGACATTTGTCTAGGCAAAATTTTTATGGCTAAGACCTCAAAAGCACAGGCAACAAAAACAAAGATAGACAAATGGGATTATATCAAACTGAAAAGCTTCTACACAGCAAAGGAAACAATCAACAAAGTGAAGAGACAACTTGTTGAATAGGAGAAAATATTTGCAAACTATTAATCTAACAAGGGACTAGGATCCGGAATATTCAAGGAACTCAAACAGCAAAAAAAAAAAAAAAAAAAAAAAAAAAAAACTAATAATCCCATTAAAAAGTGAGCAAGGGACATGATTAGACATTTCTCAAAAGAAGACATATAATTGGCACCCTTGTAAAAACATTAAAAAGTATAAAAGACATATAGATGGCCAAAAGGTGTATGAAAAAAATAGTCAATATCATTATCAGGGAAATGCAAATCAAAACTACAATGAGAAATCATCTTACCCTAGTTTAAATAGCTTTTATCAAAAAGATAGGGAATAATGAATGCTGGCGAGGATGCAGAGAAAGGGGAATCCTCATATACTATTGGTGGAAATGCAAATTAGTACAGCCATTATGGAAAATAATAGGGAGATTTCTCAGAAAACTAAAAACAGGCCTACTATGTGATCCAGCAAACCCTCTTCTTGGTGTTTATCCAAAAGCAAGAAAATCATTATATCAAAATGATGCCTGCACCCCCATGTTTATTGAAGCATTATTCACAATAGCAAAGCTCTGGAATCAACCTAATTGTCCATCACAGATGACTAGATAAAGAAAATGTGGTATATATACACAATGGGATACTCGGCCATTCAAAAAAGAATGATGTAACCACCCAATGGGTTCTTCTTGCCTGCTGCCCAGATAAAGCCAATTTGTCAAGACAGGGAAATTCAATAGAGAAAGAGTTTAGTGCACCTCCTGGGCTCAAGCAGTCCTCTCACCTCAGCCTCCCAACGTGCTGGGATTACAGGCTTGAGCCACCGCACCCAGCTGGTAATGGTGCTTTTTTTTGCCAACTCATTAGCAGGTAAAGGAGATATACCATCAGCACAGATTTGTAATTTTTGTGATCATAAGGCTTAAGATAATTAAAAACAAAAATCACAGATTAAAAAATAATAACATCTAATTTGTGGTATTAGAAAAAGAACTAAAATGCTAGGTAACAATAGCATATAACTGAGGAGGGAGGAGTAAATTAGTTACAGGAGTCTAAAGTCTCAGAAGGTGGGGTGGGAGTGTAAATTAGTCCAATCATTGTGGAAGACAGTGTGGTGATTCCTCAAAGAACTAAAACAGAACTACCATTGGCCCAGCAATCCCGCTACTGGATATATACCCAAAGGAATATAAATCATTCTGCCATAAAGACACATGCACACATATGTTCATTGCAGCCCTATTCACAATAGAAAAGACATGGAATCAACCTAAATCCCCATCAGCAGTGGACTGGATAAAGAAAATGTGGTACATATACATATACACCATGTGCAGCCATAAAAAAGAATGAGATCACGTCCTTTGCAGGAACATGGATGGAGCTGGAGACCATTATCCTTAGCAAACTAATGCAGGAACAGAAAACCAAATACCACATATTCCCACTTATAAGTGGGAGGTAAATAATGAGAACACATGGACAGAAAGAGGAAGAGCAGACACTGGGGCCTACTTGAGGGAGGAGAGTGGGAGAAGGGAGAAGTTCAGGAAAAAAAAAAAAAGAGCATAGTACCCAGGCGACAAAATAGTCTGTACACCAAACCCGAGTCACAAGCTTATCTATATAACAGACCCGCCTGTGTTCTCCTGAACCAGAAATAAAAGTTAAAATATTTTAAAATTACATATATAATTGTGATTTAATTATAATTTTAGGCTGGGCACGGTGGCTTATGCCTGTAATCCCAGCACTCTGGGAGGCTGAGGCAGGCAGATTACCTGAGCTCAGGAGTTCAAGAACAGCCTGGGCAACATGGCAAAACCCTGTCTCTAATAAAAATACAAAAAAATCAGCCAGGCCTGGTGGCATGCACCTGTAGTCCCAGCTACTCAGGAGGCTGAGGCATGAGAATTGCCTGAACCCGAGAGGCAGAGGTTACAATGAGCCGAGATCATGCCACTGCACTCCAGCCTAGGTGACAGAGCAAGACTGTTCCCCTCCAACAAAAAAAAATATATATAATTTTAAAGATATAGTCTAATCTTTAATATATCATTATATATATTTAATAGCTTATATAAAATTATATAGTCTAATATATAGTCTAAAACTATATATAGTCTATATATGTAGACTACATATAGTCTAAATATAGTCTAAAACTACATATATAGTCTAAAGATATTAGACTTTATATCTTTAAAATTATATATATGTAATATATACAACTTTAGACTCTACCAGGCTATCTATATGTATTAGGATATTAAAATGGGATTTTCTCTTTTGCTGTGGGTACTACTAATAAAATATATATCAGATATCAAATCCACATGTGGAGATTTTTAAAGGAAATGGATGAAAACCCGCCCCATGATTATTGAGCCCAGCCCTCACCACATACACACATTCTCACCCACCCACTCACACAGTTTGAAAATATTATAAAGGGACAGTGTGGTGGAAGAGGGAGAATGTAGTTTGAGGAGGTAGGTGATGAGATTTCTTAGGAAGGAGCTATTACCATGCTGTGAGTCTTCACCCAACTCCCTTGTGGGGAAGCAGTGGGAAGACTGCTACTTGCTAATCCCAACCCTAGTGAGAGAGGCTTTGAAACAGGTTCCCTGGAATTGGAGACATCAAGAACTAGTGCCTGACTCATGCCTGGGAGTGTAGTCAGGGTCTGATTCTAACCTGGGAAATAGACGATCTGACCAGTAGCTCTTTGATGGTGAAGCCACAGAGGCCTGGTGAGTTGGGACTGGACTGTGCCCCAAGTTGGTCAAAGCAAGGGCTGCGCAGAGGTGAGTTATGTAGGAGAGAACTGTCATGGTTGTCATAGAGGCTTGTCCAGTAGGGCTGCCGGGAGGGCAGAAAGACCTCAGCAGAAAGACATGAGAGGTCTGAGAGGAAGGTGTCAAAAATAGCCACCTGGAATAGAGGTGCATCCAGCCCAAACCTCAGAGTCATCCCTGACTCAATTCTTTCTCTCCTATCAGCTCTACCTTCGAAACATGTCCAGAATCAGATCACCTCCATTGCAGCCGCCTTGATCCTGTCCACCATTGTTGCCTCCATGAGTTATTGCAGCAGCCTCCTAATTTGTGACCCTGCTTCTGCCTGTGCTCCATGGAGCCCTCTTCACATAAAAGCCAAAGTGATTTTATGAAAAAGAAGACATACCATGTCATTCCTTTGCTTAAGCACCTCCCAGGGACTTCTCATCTCACACAAGGACATCTTTGATCTGACTCTCAACTGTCTTTCTGACTTCCTCTCCCACCCCTTCTCCTTCTGCACATTCAGCCACAGCCATCTTAGACCCACTGGTGTTCCTGGAACATGTCCAGCCCCCTCCTGCCTGTGGGTCTCCGCAGTGACTCTTCCCTCCAACTAGAACACTCTGCCCTCCACTGATCCACATGATTTTCTCTCTCACCTCCTTTGGTTTACTGCTTAAATGACACCTTAACAGTGAGGCCTCCGATCAGTCACACTGCCCCACCCCTTCCCCACCATAAAACAGTCACACTGCCCCACCCCTTCCCCACCAGCCTGCTCATTCCCCACCTTTCCCTATTCCCCTTGGCTGCTTTGTTTTCCTCCATAAAACTTGTCACTAACTTCTTTTATATAAAAACTTGTTCAGTTGTTCACATTTGTTCTTCCCCCACTGTAATGTAAGCTTTAAGAGGGCAAAGACTTTGTCTTTTTGTCCACTGTTGTATTTTTAGTACCTAGAGTAATAGTACCTAGAATTAGTACCCAGAATAATTTAGTACCTGAATTAATATGACAAACTGCCTAAGAAATATATTTTGAATGAATGAATGTAAAAAACGAAGGGTGAAGAGGGAAGAGAGAAATCAGTCAACGTTATATGCCACAGAAATGTCCTGAGGCCTAAGGACTGAATATTTCCCATTGGAGTTACCAATTAAAACATCAGTGATGGCCTAACAGAGGGCAGCTTCAGTTGAAAGGTGGGAATGGAAGCCAGATTATGGTGTTTTGAGGAGCTAAGGAAGAAAAAAAAATTCAATTGAGAAATATTTTTCAGTGTATTTGGTGAGGGGAGCAAGAGAAAGATTAAACACAATAATGAAAAGAGCCTACGTATTTAAAATGGAAGAGATAAAAATAGAACTAACCGTGTGATCCAGCAATCCCACTTCTGTGTATATATCCAAAGGTATTGAAATCAGTATGTTGAAGAGATACCTGCACTCTTGTGTTCATTGCAACATTATTCACAGTAGTGAAGATGTGGAACCAGTCTAGCTGTCCATCAGTAGAGGGATAGATAAGAAAATGTGATGCATACATACACAAGCATACCTTGGATGTATTGTAGGTTCCCTTCCAGATCACCGCAATAAAGCCGACATCACAATAAAGAGTCACACATATTTTCTGGTCTCCCACTGCATGTAGAAGTTATGTTTACACTATACTGCAGTCTACTAACGTGCAGTAGCATTATATGTAAAACACAATGTACACACCTTAATTAAAAAACACTTTGGAGGGACAGCATTAGGAGATATACCTAATGCTAAATGACAAGTTAATGGGTGCAGCACAACAACATGGCACATGGATACATATGTAACAAACCTGCACATTGTGCACACGTACCCTAAAACTTAAAGTATAATAAAAAAAATTTAAAAATAAAAATAAAAAAACACTTTGTTGCTAAAAAAGGCTAACAATCATCTGAGCCCTCAGTGAGTTGTAATCTCTTTGCTGGTGGAGGGTCTCCTCCATGTTGATGCTGCTGGTGGATCAGGGTGGTGGCTGCTGAAGGTTGGGGGTGGGGGCTGCAGCAATTAACAAAAATGAGATGATGAAGTTTGCCAGGTCATTTGACTCTTCCTTTCACAAAAGATTTCTCTGTAGCATGCAATGCTGTTTGGTAGCATTTTACCCACAGTAGAACTTCTTTCAAAATTGGAGTCAATCCTCTCAAACCCTGACAGTGCTGTATCAACTAAATTTATGTAATATTCTGAGTTCCTTGATGACATTGCAACAATGTTCACAGCGTCTCCACTAATAGATTCCATCTCAAAAACCACTTTCTTTGCTCATCCATAAGAAGCAACTCCTCATTCGTTCAGGTTTGATCATGAGATCACAGCAATCCAGTTACATCTTCAGGCTCCACTTCTGATTCTAGTTCTCTTGCTATTTCCACCACATCTGCAGTTCCTTCCTCCACTGAAGTCTTGAACCCCTCAAAGTCATCCATGAGGGTTGGAATCCACTTCTTCCAAAGTCCTGTTAATATTGATAATTTGATCTCCCATGAATCACAGATGTTCTTAATGACATCTAGAATGGTGAATCCTTTTCAGGAGGTTTTTAATTTACTTTGCCCAGATCCATAAGAGGAATCACTGTCTAAGGCAGCTATAACCTTAAAAAATATATTTCTTAAATAATAAGACTTGAAAGTCAAAATGACTTTTTGATCCATGGGCTGCAGAATGGACATTGTGTTAGCAGGCATGAAAACAACATTAATCTTCTTGTACATCTCCATCAGAGCTCCTGGGTGACCAGGTGCATTGTCAATGAGCAGTAATATTTTGAAAGGAATCTTAAGGGCCTTAGAATTTTTGGAATGGGAAAGGAGCAATTGGCTTCCACTTAAAGTTACCAGTTGCATCTTTTTCCAACAAAAGCCTGTTTCATCTACACTGAAAATCTGTTGTTTATGTAGCCACCATCATCAATTATCTAATCTTCTGAATACCTTGCTATAGTTTCTATATTAGCACTTGCTGTTTTACCTTGTATTTTTATGTTAGGGAGATGGTTTCTTTCCTTAAATAACTCATGAACAAACCTCTGCTAGCTTCAGACTTTTCTTCTGTAGCTTCCTTATCTCTCTCAGCCTTCACGGAATTGAAGAGAGCTCTTTCTGTGCCTGGCTTATTTCACTTAGCATAATGTCTTCCAGGTTTATTCATGTTGTCACAAATGACAGAATTTTTTATTTTTTAAAAAAAGACTCTATAGTATTCCATTACACACGTGCATGCACACACACACGCATACCTCATTTTATTGTGTTTCACAGATATTATGGTTTTTCAAAAAACAAACTGAAGTAGGGCCTTGCTCTGGATTAGGCTTTGGCTTAAGGGAATGTTGGGGCTGGCTTGATCTATCCAGACCACTCAAACTTTTTCCATATCAACGATAAGGCTATTTCACTTTCTTATTATTCTTGTGTTTTCTAGAGTAGCACTTTTAATTTCCTTCGGGAACTTTTCCATTGCATTCACAGCTGGGCTAAGTGTTGGTACAAGAGGCCTAGCTTTTGGCCTGTCTCAGCCTTCAATATGCCTTCCTCACTAAGCTTAATTGTTTTTCTCTTTTAATTTAACCTAAGAAACATATGACTCTTCCTTTCACTTGAACACTTAGAGACCATGGTAGGATTATTAATTGGCTGAATTTCAATACTGTTGTGTCTCAGGGAATAGGGAGGCTGGAGGAGAGGGAGAGAGAGATGAGGGATGGCTGGTCGGTGGAAACATCAGAACACACACAGCATTTATCGATTAAGTTCACCGTCTTATGTGGGAGAGATTCATGGCACCCCAAAATGATTACTGTAGAAAAATCTAAGGAATCTAAGGTCACTGATCACACATCACCACAACAGATATTATAATAGTGGAAAAGTTTGAAATGTGAGAATTACCAAATATGACACAGTGACATGATGTGACAAGCTGTTGGAAAAATGGCACTGACAGACTTCCTAGATTCAGGGTTGCTGCAGACCTTCAGTTTGTTTTTTGAAAAACCATAATATCTGAGAAACACAATAAAATGAGGTATGCGTGTATGTGCGCATGCACGTGTGTAATGAAATACTATTCAGTCTTTTTTAAAAAAAATCCTGTCATTTGTGACAACATGAATAAACCTGGAAGACATTATGCTAAGTGAAATAAGCCAGGCACAGAAAGACAAATAGTGCATGATCTAACTTGTGTGTGGAATCTAAAACAGTCGAGCTCACAGAAGCAGAGAGTAGCGTGGTGGTTGCTAGGGGCTGGGTGGCGAGGGGATTGGAGAGATGTTGGTTAAAGGGTATAAAATTTCACTTCGGATGAATATGTCCTGGAGATCTATTGTACAGCTGAACTGAAAGATAGATGCAAAGAAATTATTCAAAAATTTAGCATGGACATCAAAAAGCAAGAAAACATGGAAGTCAGGTTAAGAGAAATGCTGATGGAGTGAGGTCTAACATCACATCTAATCAGAGTTCCAGCCCTCCTTCAAGTCTGAATACCTGCCCCATTCCACGTCAGCCATTCTGCACTTCAAAGTAAAAATGTATTGTAATACTTGAAAATTGCTAAGAGGGTAGATCTTAAATGTTCACCAAAAATGATAAGTATATGAGGTGGTAGATACTCGTTAGCTTGATTTAATCACTTCACAATGTATATACAATCAAAACATCACATTGTACACCGTAAATATATAGAATTTGTGTCACGTACCTTAAAGAGGGGAAGAAATAAAATGGAAGAGACTGAGCATCTCTGTGAGCTAGGGGGAGAAAGCTAATGAGAAAAAGTTGAAGACAGGGAGTAGAACGGACTTGAGTGGGTGTTTCTGTGACAGATGGCAGGACAGGCCTGGATAGAAAGGAGGATTCTGAACCTCAGGTCTGAAGGGAAGGAATACTATGGGCGTGGTTCAGTTTATAAGCAGTAGGATGAGAAGCTGAAGTGGATCAGTTTAAAAGCCTCTCTTTTCTTGATGAATAGGAAAGAAGGTCATCTACTAAAAGTGAAGAGGGAAATGTCAAGTTGACAAAAATACTTGAGACGAGCAGAGAGGGTTTGAAATTGTCTTTGAGAGAAATCAAAGAGCCAAGGCTGAGCCAAAGGATTAGTGGGCGCTCCTAAGGCCCCGGATGACTTAGGTACTATGAAACGACGCTGTGAATTTCCTCCAGCACTGGTCAGTCACCCAGTCCCAAGGTGCTAGATGCGAAGATTAAAAATTGGGGAGGAGGTCGGAATAAGTTGAACAAGTTGAACCAGGCTTGGATGTCTCACGTTTGGGGACTGGGAAGTTAGGGGCCTTTCCAAGGTACCCTGAAGAACTCTCACGTTTAACCTATGAGAAAGCCAGCATTTGGACCCGCCATACAGACAGCATGGATGGCCACATTAGCCAAAGAGGCAGCAACAACCAACACAAAGGTGACTACAACCATGTCCAGATAAGAGAGAGAGATAGTTGTCTCTTTTACTCTCCACCCTCTGTTCCAACACCCTAGAGGAGCTGAGCTCAGAGGGTGTGGGGGAAGATCAAAGCAGATCAAAGCCGACTTCCAGATAAGAAAAGGGAAAGAAAGAAAAGAGCTGCCCAAGATGAGAGAGCAGCCAGGGTGAAATCACAGAGGTGAGATGGCACCGGATATGTCGGGGAACCTTTCAAATACAGAGTGGCTGATGTGGAATGGGGCAGGTACTCAGACTTGAGGAGGGCTGGAACTCTGATTAGATGTGATGTTATACCTCACTCCATCAGCATTTCTCTTAATCCAACTTCCATATTTTCTTTGAGCTCTGTGCTGTATTTTTAAATCATTTCTTTGCAGCTATCTTTCAATTCACAATTTCCTCTTCAACTGGGGTTAATCTGCTGTTTTAATCCACCATTTTTAATTGATATATAATAAATATACATAGTTTCAAGGCACATGTGATAAGTTGATACATTTATACAATTTGTAAAAATCAAATCAGTGTACTTGGGATATCTATCACCTCAAATACTTGTCTTTATGCTAGAACCACTTGAATTCTTCTCTTCTAGCTATTTTGAAATATATAATAGATTATTGTAAACTATAGTCAGTCTACTGATCTATCTAACATGAAGTTTTATTTATTCTATCAAACTGTACATATTTGTGCCCATTAATCAACTTCCCTGCATCCCCCCTCCACCCTTCCCAGCCCCTGGTAACTTCCACTGTACTCTCCATCTTCATGAGATCCACTTTTTTAGTTCCCACATATGAGTGAGAACATGAGATATTTGTGTTTCTGTGCCTGGCTTATTTGATGTAAAATAATGACCTACAGTTCCATCCATGTTGCTGCAAATGACAAGATTTCATTCTCTTTTATGGCTGAATATTCTATTTGTGTGTGTGTGAGTGTGTGTATATGTGTATATATATACACACACACATATATAGAGAGAGAGAGAGAGTGCATTTTCTTTATTCATTCATCATTGGTGGGCACTTAGGTTGATTCTATATGTTGGCTGTTGTGAATAGTGCTGCAATAAACAGGGGCATGCAAATATCTTTTTGATATATTGATTTCCTTTCTTTTGGTTATATACTCAGTAGTAGAATTGCTGGATCATATGGTAGACCTATTTTTAACTTGTTGAGGAACCTCCATACTGTTCTCCATAGTGGCAGTACTGTTTTTACATTCCCACCAACAGCATATGCCAGATACCCTTTCTCCACATTCTCACCAGCATTCATTATTGCCCGTCTTTTGGATAAAGGCCATTTTAACTGGAGTAAGATGATATCTCATTGTAGTTTTGATTTACATTTCTTGAGTGTTTAGTGATGTTGAGCATTTTCTCATATACCTGTTGGCCATTTGTCTGTCTTCTTTTGAGAAATGTTTATTCAGATCTTTTGCCAAGTTTTAATCATATCTTTTTTGCTAATGAGTTGTCTGAGCTCCTAATATATTCTGATGATTAATCCTTTGTCAGATGGATAGTTTGCAAATATTTTGTCCCATTCTGTGGGTTGCCTCTTCACTTTGTTGACTGTTTCCTTTGCTGTGCAGAAGCTTTTTAGCTTAATGTAATCCCATTTGTCTAAATTTGCTTTGGTTGCCTGAGCTTTTGTGGTCTTAACACAAAAAATCTTTGCCCAGGCCCATGTGCTAGAGTGTTTCCCCAATGTTTTCCTCAGTAGTTTCACAGTTTCAGGTCTTAGACTTAAGTCCTTAATCCGTTATCATTTGGTTTTTGTGTACGGTGAGAGGTAGGGATCTAATTTCATTCTTTTCCTATAGTTATCCAGTTTTCCCAGCACCACTTATTGAAGAGACTGTCTTTTTTTCATTGTGTGTTCTTGGCACCTTTTACAGCCAAAGATGAGTTGGCTGTAAATATGTGGATTTATATCTGGGTTCTCTATTCTGTTCCATTGGTCTGTGCATCTGTTTTTTTATTCACACTGATTTGGTCACTCTAGTTTTGTAGTAAATTTTAAAGTGAGGTAGTGTGATGCCTTCAGCTTTATTCTTTTTTCCTCAGGACTTCTTTGGCTATTCAGGGTCTCTTGTGATTCTATATAAATTTTAGGATTGTTTTTTCTAATTCTCTGAAGAATGTCATTGATATTTTGATAGGGATTGTATTGATTCCTAAATTACTTTTGGTACTATTGTCATTGAGCATTGAAAATCTTTCCAATTTTTTAGGTCCTCTTCAGTGTCTTTCATCAGTGTTTTGTGGTTTTTCTTGTATAAATCTTTTACTTTTTTGGTTAAATTTATTCCTAGGTATGCTATATTTCTTGTAGCTATTGTAAATGGGATTGCTTTTATGATTTCTTTTTCAGATTGTTCATTGTTGGCATATATAAGTGCTACTGAATTTTGTATGTTGATTTTACATCCTCCAGCTTTACTAAATTTGTTAATAAGTTCTAACAATTTTTTGTGGAATATTTGGGTTTTTCTAAGTATAAGAGCATGTCATCTGCAAACAAGACTAATTTTACTTCTTTCTTTCCAATTTGGATGCCCTTTATTTCTTCTGTTGCCTAATTGCTCGGGCCAGGACTTCCAATACTATATTGAATATAAGTGGTGAAAGCAGGCATTCTTATCTTGTTCCAGATCTTAGAGGTAAGGCCTTCAATTTTTCCCTGTTCAGTACAATGTTAGCTGTGGGTTTCTTATATATGGCCTTTATTATGTTGAGGTATGTTCTAGGGATGTTAAATGTTATTGAATACTTTTTCTGCATCTATTGATTGAAATAATCGTATGGTTTTTGTTCTTCATTCTGTTGATGTGATGCATCATGTTTATTGATTTGTTTATGTTGAATCATCTTTACATCACTGAGATGAACCTCACTTATCATGGTGAATGATCTTTTTAACATGTTGCTGAGTTGGGTTTATTAGTATTTTGTTAAGAATTTTTGTATCTATATTCATTAGTGATATTTGCCTGTAGTTTTCTTTTTTGCTGTGTCCTTGTCTGGTTTTGGTATCAGGGTAATGCTGGCCTCATAGAATGAATTTGGAAGTATTCTCTCCTCTTCAGTTTTTTTTTAAGAGTTTGAGTAGAGTTGCTATTAGTTCTTTTTTAAATGGTGGAACTCAGCAGTGAAGCCATCAGGTCTTGGGCTTTTCTTTGATGGGAGACTTTTTATTGCGGCTTTGATCTTTTTACTGGTTCTTTTTTTGAGACAGAGTCTCTCTCTGTTGCCCAGGCTGGAGTGCAGTGGCACAATCTCAGCCCATTGCAACCTTTACTTCCCAGGTTCAAGCGATTCTTGTGCCTCAGCCTCCCGGGTAGCTGGGGTTACAGGCATGCACCACCATGCCCAGATAATTTTTGTATTTTTAGTTGAGATGGGGTTTCGCCATGTTGGCCAGACTAGTCTTGAACTCCTGGCCTCAAGTGATCCTCCCACTTCAGCCTCTCAAAGTGCTGGGATTAGGGGCATCATCCACCATGCCCGGCTAATCTTGTTACTTGTTATTGGCTTATTGAGATTTTATGTTTCTTCTTGGTTCAATTTTGGTAGGTTGTATATGTCCAGGAATTTATCCATTTCTTCTGGGTTTTGCAATTTGTTGGCATATAGTTGTTCACAATAGTGTCTAACGATTCTTTGTATTTCTGTAGTCTCCGTTGTTACGTCTATTTTTTGTTTGTTTCTGATGTTATTTGGGTCATTTCTCATTTTTTTTTCTTAGTTTAACCAAAAGTTTGTCAATTTTTTTTTTGTCTTTTCAAAAAACCAAATTTTTGTTTTATCGATCCTTTGTATTGCCTTTTTAGTCTCTCATTTGTTTAGTTCTCTCTGATCTTTATTATTTTTTCCTCCTACTAATTTTGGGTTTGGGTTTATTCCTGCTTCTCTAGTTTCTTGAGGTGCATTGTTAGGTTGTTTATTTGAAGTCTTCCTACTTTTTTGATGTAGGCATTTATTGCTATAGACTTCCTTCTTAGCACTGTTTTTGCTGTATCCCATAGATTTTCATATGTTGTATTTCCATTTTCATTTGTTTCAAGAAATTTAATTTCCTTCTTAATTTCTTTCATTGACCCATTGGTTGTTCCAGAGCATGTCACTTAATTTCCATGTGTTTGTGAACTTTCCAAGGTTCCTTTTGTTATTGATTTCTAGTTGCAGTCCATTGTGGTCAAAAAAGATACTTTATATTAGTTCTACTTTTTTGAATTGGTTAAGACTCATTTTATGGACTAAGATATGGTCTGTTCTGGACAATGTCCCATGTGCTGAAGAAAAAGAACTTATATTCTGGAGCAGTTGGGTAAAATGTTTCATAAATGTCAGTTAGGCCTGTTAGGTCTAGGGTGTAGTTTAACTCTGATGTTTCTTTGTTGATTTTCTGTCTGGATGATCTGTCCATTACTGAGAATAGGGTATTAAAGTCCTCTAATATTATTTGTGTTGCAGTCTGTTGATCCTTTTAGATCTACTAATGTTTGCTTTTTTTTTTTTTTTGAGATGGAGTCTCGCTTTGTTGCCCAGGCTGGAGTGCAGTGGCGCAATCTCGGCTCACTGCAAACTCCGCCTCCTGGGTTCACACCATTCTCCTGCCTCAGCCTCCTGAGTAGCTGGGACTACAGGTGCCCACCACCATGCCTGGCAAATTTTTTTGTATTTTTAGTAGAGACAGGGTTTCACTGTGTTAGCCAGGATGGTCTCAAACTCCTGACCTCGTGATCCGCCTGTTCTGGCCTCCCAAAGTGCTGGGATTACAGGCATGAGCCACCGTTCCCGGCCTAATATTTGCTTTTCATACTTGGGAGCTTCAGTGTTATAATTGTTATATCCTCTTGCTGAATTGACCCCTTTGATCATTATATAGTGACTTGTCTTTGTCTCTTTTTCAGACTTTGGTTTGTAGTCTGTTTTATCTGATATAAGTATAGCTACTCCTACTCTTTTTTGGTTTCCAGTTACATGGAGTATCTTTTTCTACTCCTTCACTTTTGGTCTATATGTGTCTTTATAGGTGAAGTAGGTTTCTTATAGGCAACATATAGTTGGGTTTATTTCTTTATCCATTTGGCTATTCTATGCCTTTTAATTGGAGAATTGAGTCCACAGTTTTTTTGTTGTTGTTGTTTTTTTTTTTGAGACTAGTCTTGCTCTGTCACCCAGGCTGGAGTGCAGTGGCGTGATCTTGGCTGACTGCAGCCTATGCCTCCTAGGTTCAAGTGATTCTCCTGGCTCAGCCTCCTGGGTAGCTGGGACTACAGGTGCATGCCACGACACCCAGCTAATCTTTTTTGTATTTTTAGTAGAGACAAGGTTTCACTATGTTGGCCAGGCTGGTCTCGAACTCCTGACCTCAAGTGATCCACCTGCCTTGGCCTCCCAAAGTCCTGGAGTTACAGGTATGAGCCACCACGCACAGCCCCCACAGTATTATTATTAAGTAAGGAGTTAGTACTTCTATTTTGTTGCTTGCTTTCTGGTTCTTTTGTAACTTCTTTCTATCTTCTTTTGTGGTTAAGTGATTTTCTCTGGTAGTATGTATTAATTCATTGCTTTTCATTTTAAGTGAATCTATTATAGGTTTTTGCCTTGTGGTTACCACAAGGCTTACAAAAAAAAACCCATCTTATAGCTATAACAAGTTATTTTAAAGAGATGACAACTTATTTTAGACCACAAAGAAAATAATAGAAACAAAGAAAAAATGAAAAAAAACTTTTTATACTTTATCCCCTCCACATTTTGACTTTTATGTCAATTTACATATTTTATATTATCCATCTCTTAGCAGATGGCAATAGCTATTATTGTCTTTGATAGATTTGTCTTTGGGGATTCATACTAGAGTTAGAAGTGGATTTCACAACACAGTTACAGTATTAGAGTATTCTGGCTTGTCCATGTACTTAATTTTGCCAGTGGGTTTTATACCTTCAAATTTCTTTTTTTTTTTTCTTTCATGTTACTGTCCTTTTCTTTCAGACTAAATAACTCCCTTTAGCATTTCTTGTAAGACAGGTCTGGTGGTAGTGAATTCTCCCAGCTCTTGTTCACCAATTTATTTTAAAATTTCAGTTGTTATTTTTCATTTTTAGAAGTTCTATTTGGATCTTTGTTAAATCTGCTTGGTTTTGTTTTTTTGGTTTTGGTTTTGGTTTCTTTTTGAGACAGAGTCTTTCTCTGTCGCCTAGACTAGAGTGCAGTGGCGTGATCTTGGCTCACTGCAACCTCCGCCTCCCAGGTTCAAGCAGTTCTCCTGCCTCAGCCTCCCAAGTAGCTGGGATTATAGGCACTCACCACCATGCCCGGCCAATTTTTGTATTTTTAGTAGAGACAGGGTTTCACCATGTTGGCCAGGCTGGTCTCGAACCCCTGACCTCAAGATCCCCCTGCCTCAGCCCCCCAAAGTGTTAGGCTTACAGGCATAAGCCACCATACCTGGCCTGTTTTTATAATCTCTTATACCTTGCACATCTTTCAGAAATACTTTATTTCTCTAACCACATTAAGTATATCTGTAGTTATTTTATCTTCTGTGCTTAATAATTTTAAGGTTTAAAGGCTTCACTGGCCTAATTATTCTGGCTTTTGTATTCTTGGGCACGTTTGTAGTACATAGTCTGTCCTCAAAAATATTTGTTGCATGAATGAAAATATGTGTAAGGCATGGGAATAAAAAGAGCAAGAGAAACGTTAGTAGATAAATTATAGTATAGTCCTATAAGTCATATTATAAAAATATAAGGAAAGAGCTGTAAGAACAAGGACCATACAACTGCCTCTGTCTGGAAGAAGAGAAATGGTATTTGCTATCTTAGGTATTCACTAAGGTGTTTCGAAAGGGGCGTGTTCTCTGGTATACTGTAATATTTAAAGTTTTAATAGGTGTCTTTTTTGCTTATTTTGAATAATAGAACATTTATGTTTCACAAGAAATAATGCTTTATCTAAATTTATGATCTAAATGATATTTAAAGGCTTGTTTCAGTGTTGCAGACTTTGACGTGATTTTTACTCTGTGTCGAAGTTTGAAAGTGTATTAGTGGTCTGTGTATCTAATAGGGCATGTGTCTGAGAGTTATAGTTCTTCATATCACTGTCATATTTACATAGTATGCCAGATCTCTTGATCTCAAATACCCCCCTTCCAAGAATTGGCAGGTTCAAGAGAATGCATCATGCTTGCAGATCATAAATGCAGGAGTATCTACGGGGAAGGGAGAGCACCTGGTTTGCTAACATTCCCATCCACTTCCAGTCAGGGCCATGGCAGGAACTCCCTGTAATACCACTTCTTCAGACTGTTTCATGATACCAATAACCATGACTAAATAGAGTTTGCTGTGTGCCAGGCACCTTTTCAAGCATTCCATATATTTAATTCATGTCAGAATTAAACCTCTGACCCAATTTAGCTTACATTTTTAGTCTTCTATAATCACCTGTAGGGTTTTATTGTCATTGCCTGATGGCCACATACTCTTGTGCCCTCAGGCACCTGCTCATCTTGTTCAGCCTGGCATGCTTTATAAAGCAGGGAGACCATCCACATACCAGAGACCAGGCTCCGTTGAAACTCTCGCTAGTGGAAAGACAGGAAACGTTGCAATAGATAAAGATTGCCAGCTTCACAAAGACATTTTCAGCTTTCATTTTTATAACTATAATCTATTGAGGGAAATTATGGTTTTTATAATTGGTGGAACCTTAACTATGGTATAAAATGTAATAATGAGCACCCTCTACCTGTTTTATAATCCATTTTAATGGCATGAAAGTCTTTAGCTGACCCACTTAACTTTTTTTTTAAAAAGCACTTTTATAGAAGAAGAAAGTTACATGAAAAAAAGCACCCTTACATGTGTCCAGATCTGTATTTGTCCATGAGAAATTAAGCCATTATTTCAAGTTTATATTGAAGTGGTAGTAAATGGTGCTTGCCATATTTCATGGCTGTGTTTTAAAACTATGATTTCTTATTTTAATACTTGAGTATAATATACACTACATGTCATGCTATATGATAAAACTCTCAGGACCTACAACTGTGTACACACACACACACACACACACACACACACAATCATAAGGAGGTTA
This sequence comes from Hylobates moloch, assembly GCF_009828535.3. NCBI lineage: Eukaryota > Metazoa > Chordata > Mammalia > Primates > Hylobatidae > Hylobates > Hylobates moloch. The sequence continues at coordinate 20,977,847 of NW_026652294.1, read as the reverse complement.
TAGCTATTCTCACTTGTTATGATTATTTAGGTTTTATGCGTGTACTGTAAGAAAAAATATATTTAAATTTTTCATGTCAAGCATGTTATTTAAGTTGCACATTCAATATTCATTTTAACTTGGTTGTTTGTCTTTTAAACCAATAAATTTAATAAGCAATTTAAATCAGCCCTCTATATTAATTTATAACTGTGGCCTCTTAGCAAAATGGTCTTATTATTACCTTCAGATCCTATTTCCTCTGATTGACTTAATTAGTAAAGTAGAAGCTCATTCAGTTACACATTTTTAAACTACAGAAAGACATATTTTGGCATCCATCTTTTGTCCTGCTTGCCAGCTCTCTGCTTTGTAGCTGTAATTGGATACTATGTATCAGAACAAGGGCAAGATCATAGCAATAACTCTGTTGGAATATAACCCCACTACTAGATTCACAATAATGAATACAAAATCATATACAATGATTGCAACACCTGAAACAATGCAATGGTATTATTGCAAAATGAAAAAGAGGTAGCAGGGTGGAATGCTCCTATCTGCACACAAAATCTCTTAACTCAGTAGCAAATCTGAAGTTCTCTTTCAACAGATTTCATCGTCATCTGCAAACTGGCAAAAGTATTCTTAGTTATTTTAACAGCTTAGCTATTCTCTTTTGTCCTTAGGCTCAAAGCATGGAGGTGTTTTGTTGTTTTTCCTACTTCAGTCATTTTCATGACAGTCTGTATTTAAATTTGCAGCCTGATGTCTTACATAGGGAACAAACTAAAGGATACCTAAAAGATAACTGTCAAGAATAATCAAGCCAGCTTTAATGAGACTCATGTGTCAAAGTCCCATTTTGCATCAGTCAATTATATTGGCAGGTATAAAAGCACTGTGTGATAAAGAATACTGGGTATAGTCTCGTAATTCAATACTGGACTTCCTGTCTAGGAGTCAGCTGGATAGATCCTCGAGAACAAAGCTCTTTGACATTCAGGTTCAAATGGAAAGAAAATGAGAAGGCAGATAAAGCAAGCCAACCACATTAATTCACCTGTACCCCTCTCTGCCTTTTCAGTGGAATTCAGATAAATTCTCTCCCAGCAAAGGTTGGAAAGTCCTCGTGAAACAATCGGTTTAGTGTTTGCGGAGGATACATTTACATGTCTGTGTTCAAACATACAAAGACAGTACTCAGCTGGGTGTGGTGGCTCATGCCAGTAATCCCAGCGCTTTTGAAGGCTGAGGCGGGTAGATCACTTGAGCCCAGGAGTTCAAGACTACCTGGGCAACATAGCAAGACCTCATCTCTACAACTAATTAAAAAAAAAAAATTAACCAGATGTGGTGGCATGTGCCTATGGTCCTCAGCTACTTGGGAGGCTGAGGTGGGAGCCTGGGCGGGCCAGGCTGCAGTAAGCCATGATCGCACCACTGCACTCCAGCCTGAGTGACAGAATGAGACCCTGCCCCCAACCCCTTAAAAAGAAAAAAAGACAGTATTCATTGCAGTTCTCCATCAAATCTCCTCAAGTTCTTGTGGACCTCAGAAAAGTTTCCACAAATGCTGCATTATATATATTCAAGAAAGCATCTACCCAAAGCCGTCTTCCTGGGAGAAGGCAAGCAGCACAGGCACACAGGCCAGCTGTGTGCTGACTCGACTCCATTCCCATTCCCACGGTCCTGCACCTCCAGGAGCCGCACCAGGGACAAATGGAGTGAGCCCGAGGGGAACTCGAGTCTCTTTACGGTTATGAACATGTACACATCAAGCTGTTAGAATTGTTAGTGAAGAAAAACCTGGTACAGCTGATTCTCCCATACTTTTTTGTTCCTTCTTTTATTCCCCTAGTAAATAACATTGATTTGGGATTTGGGAATCTGGGATTCTAGTTCTAGTTCTGCTCTTTAATCATCGTGTGATTCTGAGCAAGTCACTTGATCTCTGGGATCAAAGGGACTAAATAAAGACCTCTCCTTTCTCTACAGTTGAGTCTTTTAATGACCAAATCATCCAGCTTATGATTCATTGAAAACACACTTACCAAGTGACTGCAGGTATACTCTGCTAGTTGCCTATGGGTTGAACAAGTTGAATAGGATCTGTGACCTGAGGGGTTTGCAGTACCCTATAGGTGACAGTTCTATAAACATATAAGAAGTTATAAATAATAAATTTGTTTACCCCTGTGTTTCCAGAGCTTATAATAGTGTCTAAGACATCCTTGTACTTAATAAATATTTGTCAAATGAATGAATAATATTTGAAATAATGAAATCAATGAAAAATGTGAGCATTCACATTTTACTATGTAATCGCAGAGAAAATGGATTCATTTTAATGTGAAGGATAAAAGATTTCACTAAGGAGGTCGTGTTTGAATGAGACCTTGAAGAATGAAACCATTTTTGATGGAGAAGAAGGGTGAGGAAGAGGATATTCTAGGCTGAGGGAACAGCATGAGCAAAAACACAGAGGCATGGAAATGTATGTTTTTTTAAGGGACGTGAATCTGGAAGCTGAAAATCAGTTCGATATAAAGAGGAGCATTTCAGACAAAAAGATCAGCACGGGTGAAGGCTTAATGCTGAGAGGGAGCATAGAATTTGAAGACTGAAAGAAGTATAGCTGGATCATACAGCTTTAGAACAGGAGCACAAGATGAGGCAAGAGAGGTGAATGGGGACCAATATATGCAGAGCCTTATAAACCATGTTAAATAATTTGAAGACGTACTGGGGAGAAATAACATCTGACTTTCATCTTAGAAAGGTCACTCTGGCTGGGCTGTGTAGAGTGGACTGAGGGAGCAAGCTGGAGAGACCTCTTAGAGGTTGTGGTAACAACCATAGTTCCAAAATAACCTGAGTGACTGGGAAGCTGATGGTCATATTAACAGAGGTAAAGCAAACACCCAAGGATGAGGAGGCTGGAGGATGATAAGACCTCCCTGAACACAGAAATAGGTAGATATTTAGGGCTAAAAATCAGCAGAGGTCAGGGTTCAGGATTAAAATGTGTGAACTACTTGCCCACAGGTGACCATCTAGATCTAGTGGAAGTATAATAATAGATGACATCACCCTGGGAGATTGTAAAGGCAAAAGAGGAAAGTCAAGGACAGACTGTCTACATTTCACAGGAAACAGGGCCAGGAAGAATGTTGAGAAGATTGCCTAGACAGATAGGAGGAGAGCCAGCAAAGTTCGTTGGAGACATCTGAAGAGGAATGAGTTTCAAAGAAATTGTCTTAAGATTTCAATTTCATTCTTTCTCATCAATCCTGTCTGTCAAGACGTCTGCCAGCCCTGGTTCCATCTATGTCTCTAGATTGAGCTCCTCTGCTCTCTGTGTGCGCTGTGCACTCGTAATGCTGAATGCTTTGTACCTGCCCTGCCACTACCACGCAGCACATTGTGTACAGCCTTCATTTTTTTGCTGAAATTGTTCCCTTTACTTGGACATCTTTGCGTCCTTCTTCTCTTGACTTTTTTCTCATGCTTTTAGCTGGGTTCAGACATCACTTGTTTGAATCTCTTACACATCTTTATACCTCTAAACCTAAAACAATGCCTAAATTTGTAGTTGCTTGGTACTTATTTTGGTATTAAATTAACCTTACAATCTGAATTATTTCACTGGTCTCCTAGTTTTCTTATTTCTATTATCTCCCAACCCCAGAGAATTGCAATTAAAGATACAGCAATAATTTTCCTAAAGCATCATATCTGTCAGTCTGGTCAGGATACCAAAAAATACACCAGCTATGAGGTTAGCAGCTTTACTGAGGTATAATTACCATTCAATAAACTGTACATGCTTAAAATGTATAAATTTCTTCTTTGACCCATGGGTATTTGAAGTATGTTTTCTAAATTTCCAAATATTTAGGAGTTTCTTCTAAGTACATTGTTATTTCTACATTCAATTCCATTGTGTCCAGAGAACCTAATAGAAGGCTTTGGGCTTTTAGAGCTTATTGAGACTTCGTTTATGGTCCAGAACATGGACCATCTCAGTGAACAGACCGTGTGTAGTTGCACACTTGCAAAGAAAATGTGTTTTCTGCCATAGGAGCTTTATAAATGTCTATTAGGTCAAGGTGGTTGATGTTAAGTCTTCTAGATCCCTGCTGATATTTTGTCTATTTGTTTTATCAATCACTGAGCAAAGGGTGTTAAACTCTCTAAATATGACTTAGTTGGATTTGGCCAGTTCTTTCTTTAATTCTCGAGGTTTTTTTTTTTTTTTTTTTTTTTTTTTTTGAGATGAGGTCTCACTATGTTGCCCAGGCTGTTCTCAAATTCCTGGGCTCAAGCGATCCACCTGCTTTGGCCTCCCAAAATGCTGGGATTACAGGCATGAGCCACTGCGCCTAGCTAGTTCTTTAATTCTGTCAGATTTTGCTTCACGTATTTTAAAGCACTGTTCTTAGGCATATATATATTTATGTTTGTATCTTCCAGATGATTGGCCCTTTTGTCATTATGAAATATCCCTTTTTATCTCTAGTAATACCCCTAGTCTTAAAGTGTATTTTATCTGATATTAATATAGCCACTCAGCTTTCTTATACTTATCGTTCCATGGTATATCTTTATAAAGCATTTACTTTCAACCCATTTGCAATTTTGTTTTTATAGGGTGTCTCTTGTATACAGCATATAATTAGATCTTTTTTATCCAGTCTGAAAATTTGTGCCTGTTAATTGCATTTACTGTGGTTATTGAAATGGTTGGCTTTACAACTACTATTTTTCTATTACTTTCTCCTTGTTTTGTCGGTGTTTTGTTCCTCTGTTCCTATCTGCTTTCCTTCTTTTGAGCTAAGTCAATAATTTTTAGAATTCCACTTTACCTATTAGCCTTGGTAGTTATACCAAGGGATTAAATTATACACCTTTAAGTATTCATGGTCTATTTAGAGTTAATATTGTGTCACCATTGCATATAAAATATAAGAATATTGCAACCATATAGGTCTATTTACCATCTCATCATTTATGCTATAGTCCAGGGGTCCCCAACCCCTGGGCCACGGACTGGTACCAGTCTGTGACCTGTTAGGAACTGGGCCGCACAGCAGGAGGTGAGAAGCAAGTGAGCTAGCATTGCTGCCTGAGCTCCGCCTCCTGTCAGATCAGCGGCGGCATTAGATTCACATAGGAACACCCTATTATGAACTGCAATGCGAGGGATCTAGGTTGCACACTCCTTATGAGAATCTAATGCCACGTGATCTGAGGTAAAACAATTTCATCCCCAAACCATCCCCCCCACACCCTGTTCTGTGGAAAAAATTGTCTTCCACAAAACCAGTCCCTGGTGCCAAAAAGCTTGGGGACTGCTGCTATAGTCGTTTAAATTATATTTACATTTGTTATAACACTCCACACATATTGTTACGTTTTTTTAAACAGTTACATATATTTTATTTTTAAAAAATTAAGAGTAAAATCAATCTTTTACATTCTCCTATATATTTTCCATTTCTAGAACTCTTTATTTCTTCCCAAAGATCCAACTTTCCATCTGGTATACTTCAACCCGAAGTACTTCCATTAACAATTCTTGTTATGAAGTTTTATGGGCAATTCATTCTCTTAGTTTTTGTTTATCTTACAATGTTTTGATTTTGCCTTCAATTTTGAAGAATATTGTTGCTGGATATAGAATTCTGCATTGACAGTTTTTTCAGCATTAAAAAAAATGATGTCATTCTGCTATCCTCTAGCCTCTGTTGTTTCTGATGAGAAGTCAGTCATCATTCATCTCATTCTTCCCTTATATAGAATGGGTCATCTTTCTCTGGGTACTTTCAAGATTTTCATTTTTATGTTTGATTATCAGCAATTTGACTATGATGATAGCAGGTATGGTTTTCTCTGAGTTTGTTTGTTTGTTTGTTTTGTTTTGTTTTTACCAGATTTCTCCCCTTTCCAGTGCTGTGGTAGCTCCAAATCTTGTTTTCTGGTTCTTCAAGCCAGTTAAGACTGGTTACAGCCCACTTTTAGCCAATTACTGTTTCTACGCTGGCTGGATTCAGGGTAGCAATTTGGAAAAACAGCAAACTTCCCCAGCGTTCTCTAACTCTTCTCCTCTCCAGTTTCTGCCTACTTTTGGTCCCCCTCCTATGCCTTCAGGTTATTGGTTTATTTATATTTTTTAATTTTCTGGCTGTTATCTACAGGAGAGTTGGTCCACTTGAAACTACTCTGCCGTTATCACAAAAATATGATACAATACAGAGAATTTAATACAAAAACATTAAGTATTAAAAACTGAAAGGGCAAAAAAAAAAAAAGAGTACAGGTTAAGCACACCTAATCTGAAAATCCAAAATGCTCCAAAATCCAAAAATTTTTTAGCATTACATGATGCTCAAACATCATGCTCAAAGAAATGCTAGTTGGAGCATTTCAGATTTGGGATTTTCAGATTAGGGATGATCAGCTGGTAATATAATGCAAGTATTCCAAAGTCAGAAAAAGTCCAAAATCTAAAACACTTCTGGTCCCAGGCAGTTCAGATAAGGGACACTCAGCCTGTACCAGGATATCATGAAGGTAGCAACTGCAGGGCTAAGTCACCAGCCCTAACGCTGGAGGAGTTATTCAAATTTAGAAGCTTGGAGAAGGGGCTCTGTGGGGTGGTGACCCAGGCCTCTTAGGATGGGGTGCTGGTTGGCGGGTGCTAATGTTAAGAGAGTATGATAAGGTTGCTTCTACAAGTGTTGGAAAAATGCAAACTGGCAAGAACTCATTCTTTCCATCTTCTCCACTGATGGAGTGGAGAAGTGTTGCAAGGGTGTTGCAGTCAGGAGCAGAGGACAAACAGGAAGGAGCAAGTCCTCTCTTCCTACTCTAACCTTCCCATCTCCCTCTAGCACCTCCTGTTGGCAGCACCTAACAAAAAGCTAACTGGCAAAGTATGAACGTGGTATGTGGTGTCCCGGCTCCAGTATCACAAAGCAAGACTACAGAAGGGTGTGAGTATGAAGCTGACACAGCAGCTCAGCAGCTGCCACAGCCTATCCATTGCCTACTCAGCATCATACACATTCTACACATATTTAAATTTCCAAGCAACAAAAACAACCCTCTTTGTCTACCTAACAAGATACAACTATCTTTGAATGAAGATGCTGTCCCCCAAAACAAAGCCACAAAGTTCTCAGGCCTCTAAGATACCCAGTCCCCAATTCCTAAAACTTTCTGGAGTTACGTTGTGAGAATCAGTTTCCATCACATTGGCTTTCCCCTCTACAGGCATTTAGGTTTTGCTGCTTCTACTCCTCCACAAACTTTTCCTTTTCACAAAATTTGTTGACATTTCTTATCTTTTGTTGTCCTTTCTTCCCTTCTGTTCTATTTCCCCTCTGGTTGGTGCCTTTTTATTCCACTTCTGTCATTTCAGTGGGTTTTGAGAAAGGAGGGGAGAGTGATTATATCTCGTAGCTGGTACTATTGATGCCCCACCCCATACTCTCTTGGCCTTCCTCTGAGTACTACTGCAGCCTTGGTGACCAGTTCCCATTTACACTGAAAGTACCTGTATCTCTCTTCTTCTCCACCCAGGAGCTTTCTCCAGAGCCCCTAGACTTGTTCATTCTAAGTGCAGGGCACCCAGAGTCAACCCTCAACCAGTGATAGTAAGAGTTATTGAAAAAATATTCCACCTTCTCATCCCTGGGAGGACAGTTCTGAGGCAACCCAACAGGAGTGGCCCTCATTTTCCCACAACAGTAACTTGCTTGTTAATATACTCTTTATTGACTTTTGTCCCTTCTTTAACTTTCCTGGTCCCTCATTTGTGCTTCTCCAAATCACTGGCCAAATTACTTGCATCCAAGTCTGCCTTTTGGGGTATCCAAACTAAAACATGTTCAAATTGTTGCTGAGCAAATATATTCTTGTTCATTCATTTATTGGGAAGCTACAATTTTCTAGACACTGTGAAATTGAACTGGTAGCTCATATTATTAGTTATTTTTATGTGTTTATCATACATATACCTGTGTGTATATGTGTACATATACACAAGTTTGGGTGTGTATACGTGTACATATACACAAGTTTGTGTGTGTATATGTATCTATCTGTATATACATAATCCATACTTTGTTCATTGACAATAGGAATTCATGTTCATTGGCATTAGTTCATTGACAATAGGAATTGTGACTTCCACTTGGGCGTATCTCCTGCATCTAATACAGTCCAGTATAAACAGTGGGTATTAACAATTATTTCTTGATGGACCATTCCTATTTTTAGGCGTCAAATACAGTATACATTGTTATACACAAAATCAACCTATAAAGTTGATATTAAATAATTTATAAATTAAGATATAGTTAAATTTAACAAACATTTGACACCTCCTATATGCAAAAGCATGATGCAGTTATAAAGTCAAAATGCAGGAACTTAATATGATATGTGATAGGCACTAAATAGCATCTAATTAAGTGAAAAATGAGTTTATAGAAATACTACCTCAGAGAAGGGAGGGATTAAGATAGAGTGGTAGACATGATTGGAAATAGCTTCTAGAAGTAGTAATTATTTGAGGAATAGTAGGGTTTAATAGGATTTAAATAGGCAGAGAAGAAGAGGGTATTCCCGTGTTGGAGTGCAGGTTGGGGAATCAGTGGTGATGGTCAAGAGCCCTGTGTTAACATGGAGAATGAAGCTAAATGGACCTAACTGCTCATGGCATATGGCGTGACAGGGAGAATGGCCTGACTGAGGGTTTGTTTCCTGTTGAATAGCAACAGAAAGTAAGCAATGAAGGGCCTTTGAAATCCAAGGAATTTGGACTTTCTCACTGACACAAGAGGCAGTTTTTGAAGAATTTTCAAATATAAGCTATAAAGTAGTAATTGAATTGGAGAGGAATAATTTGACCCATTGCATAGACAGCAGGGGTGGACAAAGGCTGATGGAAGAGAAACCTGGTACAACTTGCTCTCCAGAATCTTCAAGACTCTTTAGCTTTCTGTGTAAGTAAACATTTTTCTCTTTGAAATAATGCACTATGCATTTCAAATCATTATTTTTCATTTGGCTTCTTCTAGGTCATAGTATTTGATTCATTTAAAAAGTTAGCAACTTTAGCAAAAGTCCAAGCAACCAAAAGATTGCAGCCTGTTCTTCCTGGGCTATTGGGAAAGGGGGTGGTTAGAAATGGAATTACTTCTGTCTGGTTTGCTTCATTGAATTTTAAGGATTTGTTCATTTGTTTCATTTTAAACTTTTTTACTAAACCTTAAAATGGCAGCCATACAGACAACTTTATGCATCTCAATTTTGAGATTTAGATTAAGTATTGTGAATATTTTCATCAGAAAGTTCTGGTCATTCTGAAATGTCCTAGTTTAATATTGCTAAATTTTAAGATGATCTTATTACATATAGAGCAAAACATTTTTGTCCTGTTTTTCTCACATGTAAAATGAAAGTCAATGGAAAAATATTTAACTAAAATTCACTTTTAATGAATGCTTTGATGTAAATGTGGTGATATGCAAAGTCACTTTGAAATACCATAAATCTAGTAATCTAGTATTCAACTAGGAATATATTTATTTGGGTTTGTTTGTTTTTTTTTTTTTCATAGAAATGGGGTCTCACAATGTTGCCCAGGCTGGTCTCAAACTCCTGGGCTCAAGTGATTTTCCCACCTCAGCCTCCCAGTAGCTGGGACTACAGGCACTGCGCCTGGCTTATATTTAGTATTTTTAACAGACTTTCAATCATCTAAATATAATTCGGTCATATGCAAATTAGGAATATTTTAGGAGAGGTTCTTTTCATCTACCTATTTCCTTTAATCATTATTAAGCAGTTAAACTATATTCAGTTTAGAAAAATGAAGGCGTTACTTTTTCTTTCATCTTTGTGCTTCAGTTTCCCTTGCACCCAATGAACATTCATTGAACCTGTCCTCTGGGAATGGCACTGTTAGGTGCTGAGACATGAAGATGACTCCTTGTAAGGTCTCCTCAAGGAGACTTTTGTCAGGTAGGGGACAAGATAAATGAGATATGAAGTGTTATAATTACTCACAGAGCTTCAAACAGGACATGTGAAGATAGACAATAATAGGATAGGGTGAGGAAAGAAAAGAGTCAGGGCAAGCTTTAAAGAGAAAGTGATACTTGAATTGAGTTTTAAAAGATGAGAGGATGGAAGAAAAATGGAATTTCTGGTGAAGGTAGCAATATAAGTTTCTTGAACTGTCTTAATTCTGTGGTACATACCAGCAGTTTTTTTGCTATGGCTAACCTCCAACTGCAGATGAAAATGAAAAGGAAGGTTTATAGAGACAAAGAAAAGTTTCTTTTCTTTAATAACTCAGAGCCCAAAAGTGAAGAGGATAGCATATAAATGTGCATTCTGAAGTATTTTATGACATACATTGTGATGTATAATCACTCGATAGTGAATCACAATTTCTGTGTCCTCTTTTGGGAGCTTCAAAAGATAGCCTCTTCCTTTGGCCCTCTTCTACCTCATTACGCTTCTCATTTCATGAACACAACCTCATAAAAATAATGGTCTGTCTTTTCATATCCCGGTTCAGATGGAGCTATTACAGAGCAAGCCATGGTGCTGAGAGTGTTCCTAACAATTTGCATCTAGAAACTTAGACCAGATCTATAATGCCTAGATGCAATAGACATTCCTAGATCAGGCCCGCCTTAAGTTTCAGTTTCTTACAATTCCTTCAGTGTTTTCTATTTGTAATAAATATTGTTTGTTATATTCTAGGGACTGTTTTATGTACTTTGGTGATATTAACCACTAGAATGGACAAAGATCTCCAACCCAGTGGAACTTACATTTTACTAATTGTCAGAACAGCTCTGAAAGATTGTTTCCTTTCTTCCGTACAGACAAAGCATTTATTAAAATTAAGCTTCTACCTAAAGTACTGAGTTTCTTTAATGTGCCTCGTATATAGAAACTGTGTGGAAGAAGACATTCTTTATTTTTGGGGAGAAAGCTCTTTTTTTTTTTTTTTTTTTTTTTTTTTTTTTTTTGTAGCTGAGGGTTCTGTAAGGATAGACCAGTATGATGTGGCATATTTTCCCTAGTTTATCTTGTAAAAAAGATGAAAGTTGGAAAGTACTAAAAATATGGTGGTTTCAGCAACAGATAAGTGGGTGAAGGGAGAAATATTTAAAGACAAGTTATTTGAAGCTTTCCTTGCTTTGTGCTTCAGTGAGGAGAGAGGGAGAAGGCAGCTACCAAAATGACTAAGGCGTCAATTATAGCTTGGGTGTACTTTAAATAGGCAGAATATAGAAGCATAGTAAGAAAGCAGAAGGGCTAAATAGGAAAGAATTCTGTTATGACATTAAAAAATCCTATTTATTAAAATTGTAACAGATTTGAAATAGAGTATTTTCAGTTTTATTTTTTGATTATAGTTCTTATTTGTTCTTTTATAGATGCTGTGCCTACTCTCTCAGAAAATAGTCCATCTGGGCAGACAGATGTGAGTTTGGACAAGAGATCAGATGGTATTGTTACAAATACTGTAACAGAAACCCTCTTGGAAACACCTTTAGAAAAGCAATCAGCTGCAGAAGGTCTTAAAACATTGACAATTTTACCAGCATGTTGGTCAAGTAAAGAGGAGTTTATCAGCCCCAACTTAAGGGTATCAAAGCCAGATTCTACTTTCCATAACCAGGCCTCTGTAGAAACACTCTATCTCTCTCCCTCATTCAAAATATTTGACCGAGTGAAGGAGATTGTAATCAACAAGGCCTACCAGAAACCAGCACAATCCAGCATTCAGATGGATGATAAAATCCTCAAGACAACCACACGGGGTGAGTCTACCAAAAAAAAAAAACACACACACACACACACCCAAAAAACAAAACAAAAAACCTCTTTTGAAGCATTATTTTACTTTTCTCTGCTTTCTGTCTCCTTTTTTGTTCCCTCCTTTCACTCTTCATCAGCGATATTAAAATGTACATGCCATACACATACTTCTTAGTTGGGAAAGTACCCCTTTTATTAAAGGGCTAATAGATAATTCATCACCATGGGTTCTGAGTCCTTGGTTGAATATATTACCATAAGTTCTGAGCAATTTTGGTGCAGACCAAATTAGAAGGAACTAGCGTGAAGTAAGTGCTTTCTTTTAGACATGTAGGTTACTTATTAAGAGATTATATGAAAAAGAATTGGTTATTATGTATATTGGTGTATACACACACCCCCACATGCACACGGGTGTACGTGTGCCCTTTTAAAAAGGGCTGTGTACTGATTGCACAAAAGGGGCAGGGGATCTTGTCTTTTTTATATTATATATATTTTTTATATTATAAATATATAAAAAACATTAAGAAGGTTGCAATATTGTTTAGACTGGGTAATAAAGGATAAAGCCAGTTGAGATTTCAGGTTATTGGCTCTCAGTTACTAAATCCTCCATTATATAATTATGCTTTCTACTTTACTAGTAAAAGAATAATTTTTTGTTTATGAATTTTTCAAAGACTAAGTAGTAGTTTTATTGGCTCTTACATATAATAGTGCTAACCAACTCATATAAATATAAAGCTTTTTAAATTTATTTATTTTTATTAGAGACAGGGTCTTGTTCTGTTGCAATCAATGCAATCATAGCTCACTGCAGCTTCAAACGCCTGGGCTCAAGCAATCCTTCACCCCTCAGCCTTCCAAGTAGCTAGGACTACAGGTGCATGCCACCACACCTGGCTAATTTTATTTTTTGTGTGTGTGGAGGTGGGGTCTTGCTATGTTGCCCAGGTTGGTCTTGAACTCCTGGCCTCAAGTGATCCTCCTGCCTCAGCCTCCCAAAACTCTGGGATCACAGGCATGATCCACTGTGTCTGGCCAATACAAAGATTTTAACGTGAATCTTTTAAACGGACTCAAACCCAGATCAAAAGTACATATAAATATAAACAATGGAAGCCACCATGTTGAAGTTAAAGAAATTTATATCGGTATTAGTAAGGTCAATGAGTAACAAAAGATTTTCCTTGGTGCTCTTTCAAGACTTTTTTGATATTGAATAGCCTAAAGGTAGTAAAACTGATTCTCAGTTTTGTCAACCAATTAACTTTTCTTCTGAGACTGCTGATGTGGAAACCTGTTAGTACTGGTTATGATGGCTCTGATGGCTTATGTGCCTGGCTGTCCCTGGGAAGTTGATACGTTTGGTTCTTTTATTTCATGAATACCACAAAAAGATCATTGAAATACTTTTTGGTCGCTGTGAGTGTACCAAGTACCCTTAAAATTTAGCAAGAAGTTCCTCTAAAACTGGTTAACGAGGAGAACTTTTTTGTCTGCTTATAATAGATAGTATTGGTCTAATTCTACTACCAAAAATAATTATTAAATCTAGGAAATTATTAAAAGCTGGTTTGAAGTCATCATCAAACAACCAAGTAGAAAATACATAATAGGTTAAGATCCCAGGAGGAAGGAAATTGAGATGAGTCCTTCAGTCACCTTAGTTTCCCCACCTTGAGTCATTTGCCAATTCTCAGAGCAAGATAATAGAAGCTGAAGACAAATCAGAGGCGTAGGCTTTCCACAGTCTCACTGAGCTTGGGAGACACGGTAGGAGTTTGAGCTTTCAAGGTGTCAGAGACTTGAAGGGCCCGTATTCCAGAGGGAGGGAATCACAGAGAAGAAATCCTAAAACTCTGTCATTTCGAAACATTTGCCTACTGCTAAGCTACATGCGTTCAGGATGAGATGCCAAGAAACTAAATGGGAAGCAGCTTCTAAGAGGCCAGTGAGCTATGCAGAGATTGTGATGATTCTGATGATACAAGGAAACAAATGTCAGAGTTCAGGATATAGCAAATGGGAGGAGCCATGGGAAACACTCCAGGCTTTCTACTGGGACCCCTGGTAGGCTATACTCTAGGCCTCAGGACTATAGGAGTAAGGAAAAACGAGAAGTTGAGCAGCCCTCACAAATACTATTAATAAAACCTATTTCACCTAGAGCAAAGTGATTCACTTGTATTCCATCTGCCTTCCAGAAGACAGTTCAATCCTTTCCAGAGAGCTCTTAAATTTTTCATTAAAAATTTTGACTTTCAGGCCAGGCACGGTGGCTCACACTTGTAATCCCAGCACTTTAGGAGGCCGAGGCGGGTGGATCACGAGGTCAGGAGATCGAGACCACAATGAAACCCTGTCTCTACTAAAAATACAAAAAATTAGCCGGGCGTGGTGGTGGGCGCCTGTAGTCCCAGCTACTCGGAGAGGCTGAGGCAGGAGAATGGCATGAACCCGGGAGGCGGAGCTTGCAGTGAGCCAAGATTGCGCCACTGCACTCCAGCCTGGGCGACAGAGCAAGACTCCGTCTCAAAAAAAAAAAAAAAATTTTGACTTTCAACAAAAAGTTACCAAGCATACCAGGATATGAAAAAATGGCCAGAAATATAGGAGAAAATTAGACAACAGAAACAGATCCACAGTAATCAAGATTCTGAATGTATAAGATAGGTACTTTAAAATTATGATTAATATTAATATGATCAAGAAGACAGGAAAGATGAAGAATTTCATCAGAATACTAGTATCTATTTTAAAAATCAAATGGACCTGGTACAGTGACTCGTGCCTGTAATCCCAACACTCTGGGAGGCTAAGGCAGGGAGATTGCTTTGAGGCTAGGAGTTCAAGATAAGCCTGGGCAACATAGGGAGACCCCATCTCTACAAAAAATATATATATATTAGCCAGATGTGGTGGCATGTGCCTGTAGTCCTAGCTACCCTGGAGGCTGAGGCAGGAGGATCACTTGAGCCCAAGAGGTTGAGGCTACAGTGAGCCATTCTCATGCCACTGCGCTTTAGCCTGGGTGACCTGGGTGACACAGTGAGATCCTGTGTCAAAAAAAAAAAATCAAATGAATATTGTAGAGCTGAAAAATACAGTAGCTGAAATTAAGATTCTGAGGGTACTCTTCAGTCCTCATAGCCTGGAGTGTCAAAAGAGAGTTCAGTTCTGGCAGGGAAGCTGGAAAGTTATGAATGAAAACCTGAAAGAGAAGGAGACTCAGAAGGGGCAAACTTCATTATTTGTGTATAAACTCTTCGCAAGTTCTTGACCGACCACCAAACTATACATATAGGGGGACCCCAGTGAGTCTGACCAGAAAAGAAAATCCTACTGGAAGCCAAAAGAACTGAGATGAGACTTCAGCTTCTGCTTACTGGAGGGCTGACAGTTTGAAAAGGCCAGGCAAGTTATCTTCCAACCAGAACAAAAATCAGTGCTCTTTAGAGGAGTATCACAGAATCCAGACACTTTACAATGTATCATCCAAATGTCCAGTATAACATTTTAAAAATCACTAGGCATTTGAAGAAATAGGAAAATATGGGTCATAATGAAGATATTAAGAGTCAGTAGAAACTGACCCTTAGATGACCCAGGTGTTGCAATTAGCAGACAAATTCTAAAAGCAGCTATTACAAATCCATTTAAGAACTTAAAGTACTCACAACGAATGAATAGAAAGGAGCATCTCAGCAGGCAAATAACTGTAAAAAGGAATTAAATGGAAGTTCTGGAGCTGAAAGATAAATAATTGAAATGAAAATTTTACTGGAAGGGCTTAGCAGAAGATTAAAAATGAAAGAAAGAGCAAGTGAATTTGAAAATAGATCAATAGAAATAATCTAATCTGAAAAATGGAAAGAAAAAGATTAAAGAAAAAGAAACAGAGAGACTCAGTCTTGTGAAACAGTGTTAAGCAGTCTGACATTGATGTAATTGGAGTTCCAAAAGGTGAGGAAAAGACATACGGTCAGAAAAAATTATTTGAAAAGATAATGTTCAAACCTCTCCAAATGTGTGAAAGAAATAAACTTTCAGATCCAAAATGCTCAATGAATTTCAAACAGAATTAAAGAAAAAAACACTATGTCTACACACATCATAGTTGGACAGCTGAATTCCAGAGACAAAATCTTGAAAGCAGCAAGAAAAATTATTACATGCAGAGGACCAAGAATATGAATGACACCTGATTTTTCATCATAAGCAGTGTATACCAGGAGACAATGAAAAGTCATTAAGTGTTAAATGACAACACCTATTAACCCAGAATTCTATATCTAGCAGGACCAAAAAAATGAGTGAATGAAAACAGGACTTAATTCAAGTGAATCAAAACTGATCATCAGGGAATCCATACTACAAGAAACACTGAAGGAATATTTTCAGCCTAATGAGAAATTACACTAGTTACCTGAATCTACAGAAAAGAATGATGAGCACTGGAAATGATAAATATGTGGATTAAATATAAAATACTATGCATATTTTTTCTTCTAACTAAAAAGTACATGTAACTAAAGCAAAACTTATAATACTGTATTTTGGGGTTTAAAACATATGTAGATATATATTGCAACATGGCACCAAGAATGGAAAGTTCATGGAATTATACCATTGAAAGATTTCTATATTTTACATGAAATAGTACAATATTAACTATGATTAACTCATGATAAGTTAAGCATGCATATTTAATTACACTTGTGAAAAGGAAAGTGGTATAGCCAAAGTCCTACTGAGGAATTAATACGGAATAGTAAAAATATATTCGATAAACACAAAAGAAGAAAGGAGGGACAAAAACAGACAAATAGAAGGCAGAGAGCAAAATAGAAGACCTAAATCCAAGCATTTCAATAATTACATTAAATGAAAGTGGAATAAACTTTCCAATTAAGAGGAAGAGACTTCAGATTGGATAGAAAAGCAAGACTCAACTATATGCTATCTATGAGGGGAGTGCTTTAAATGCAAAGACATAAATTGATTGAAAGTAAAACAATTAAAAATATGTCCTATGCAAGCAGCATAATAAAGTGAGAGTGGCTATATTAATACCAGACAAAATTGACTTCAAGACAAGGATTATTACTAAAGAAGGACATTTCATATTGATACATAGGCCAAAACATGAGGGATATATAGCAGCTAAACGTGTGTATGTACCTAATAAAAGAACTTCAAAAATACATGAAGCAAAAACTGACAGAATTATAGGGAGAAATTACACAAATATGCAGTTTTAATTTGAGATTTTATTTTTCTCAGCAATTGATAGAACTAGGCATAAAAATCCATGAGTATGTAGAAAGTATGAATAACTATTCAAAAACATTAACCTCCTTGAAATCTCTAAATCACAACATCCAACCACTGCAGAATACGTTATTTTTCTTTTTTTTAACATTCTTTTTCAAGTGCAAAATGAACATTCACCAAGAAAGAACACATACTGCACCATTAAAAACAAAAAGTATTTTGAAATAAAGTGCGGTATGAAAACAAAGAAAAAGTAACAATAAATTTCAAAAGATCAAAATATTTAAAAAGTATGGTCTCTGGCTAGTAGAATTAAATTAGAAATTGGTAACAATGAAATACATAGAAGAACCCCAAATATTTGGAAATTTAGCAATATGCTTCTAAATAATCTATGAGTCAAAGAAGAAATCTGAAGAGAAATGAGAAAATATTTCAAACAATGATAATGAAAATCAAAAAATGTGAGATGCATTAAAACTAGTAGGAAATTGCTAGAGGGAAAATTACAACTTTAAATGCTTATTTAAGAAAGGAAGAATGCCTTAAAAATCAGTAATAGAAGGTTCTAACTTAAGATGCTTGGAAAAAAGGAACAAATTAAACCTAAAGTCAGTAAAAGGAAGTAAACAACAAAAATAGGAATAAATGAAATAAAAACAGATTAAAGGTGGCTCTTTAAAGAGGTTAAAATTTATAAACCCCTGTTAAGACTGATCAAAAAAAGATAATAATTACAAATTACCAATTCTAAGAATTAAAGATAGTATATAACTAAAAAACCTATAGATTACCAAAAGATTATGAGAGAGTATTATGAACAACATTATGGCAATAGATTTGATGCCTTAGTTGAAATGGGTATGACAACTGGCTAAAACTGACCTGAGAAGACCTTTGTGTTTGTCAAATAAGCTGGGGAAAAAAGACGTATAGATACACACATATACACACACACACATATAATCAAAAACACATCACAGAGAAAACCTCAGTTCCCTATAGTCTTACTAGTGAATTCTAAGAAAGAAGTAATGATAATCATGTGCCAATTTTTTCAGGAAGTAGAAAAGGAAGGACTACCCAACTCATTTTATGAAGCTAGCTAGCATAATCTAATGCCAAAATCTGACAAAGACATTTCAAGAAAAGTAAATTATAGACCAATATTCCTCAAAAATTTACACAAATGTAGAAATCCTTAATAAAATATTAGCAAATCAAATCCAGCAACATAGAAAAATAATAATACATCATGATCAAGTGGGATTTTTCCCAGAATTATAAGGTTGGTTTGACATTTGAAAATCTGTAACTGTAATCTACCATATTAACCGAATCAGATGGAAATGATAAAAGTATCTTGATTCATGCAGAAAAGCATTTGGCAAAATTCTACACTCATTTACAACCTTTAAAAAATGTAAGCAAACTATGAATAAGAGGGAACTTCCCTCAAGCTGATAAAGGGTATATATTTTTAAAGGGTATACTTTTTAGGCCAGATATGGTGGCTCACACCTGTAATCCCAGCACCTTGGGAAGCCAAGGCAGGAGGATCAGTTGAGTCCAGGAGTTCAAGATCAGACTGGTCAACATAGCAAGACCCTGTCTCTACAAAAAATTTAAAATATTAGCCAGGCATGGTGGCATGCGCCTGTAATCCCAGCTTTTCAGGAGGCTGAGGTGGGAAGGTCACTTGAGCCCAAGAGTTTGAGGCTGCAGCGAGCTATGATTGCCCCACTGCACCCCAGCCTGGGCAACAGAGCAAGACCCCGTCTCCAAAATAAATAAATAAAAAAAATGTTTTTTAAAAAGCCCTAATATGTACTGCTGACATAACTAATGATAAAAGACTGAATGCATTACCACTCAGATCAGCAACAAAGAAGGGATGGCTGCTGTCACCGCTTTTATTCAACATTGTATTAGAGGTCCTAGGCAGTGCGGTTAGGCCAGAAAAATAAATAAAAGGCATATGTATTGGAAAGGAAGAAATAAAATATTTTTATTCGAAGATGATGTGATTATCTGTGTGGAAGATCTCAAAGAGTCTTATCAGACAGGCTACTAGACCTAGTAGGTGAGTTTAACAAGATTTCAGGGTACAAAGTTAGCATAAAAAATGTATTGTCCCAACCTGGACACTGTATTAGTCTGTTTTCACACTGCTATAAATAATCAAGACTAGGTAATTTATAAAGGAAAGGAGTTTAGTTGACTCACAGTTCCTCATGGCTGGGGAGGCCTCAGGAAACAGAATCATGGTGGAAGGAGAAGCAGGCACCTTCTTCACAAGGTGGTAGGAGAGAGAGTGTATGAAGGAGGAACTGTCAAACACTTATAAAACCATCAGATCTCGTGAGAATTCACTCACTATCATGAGAAAGGCATGGGGGAAACCACCCCATGATCCAGTCATCTCCCTCCCTTGACACGTGGGGAATACAATTTGAGATGAGATTTGGGTGGGGACACAGAGTTAAACCATATCAGCAACATAGGGAGACCCTGTCCGTATTTTTTAAATTTTGATTTTTTTTTTTTTTTTTTGAGATGGAGTTTCGCTTTGTCACCCAAGCTGGAGTGCAGTGGGGTGATCTTGGCTCACTGCAACCTCCACCTCCTGGATTCAAGTGATTCACCTGCCTCAGCCTTCTGAGTAGCTGGGATTACAGGCACGCGCCACCATGCCCAGCTAATTTTTGTATTTTTAGTAGAGATGGGGTTTCGCCATGTTGACCAGGCTGGTCCCGAACTCCTGACCTCAAGTGATCCACCTGCCTCAGCCTTCCAAAGTGTTGAGATTGCAAGCATGGGCCACTGCACCTGGTCGAAAATTTTTAATTTTTTTTTAAATTTAGCCTGGCACGGTGGTGCACACCTTGTGGTCCCAGCTCCTTGGGAGGCTGAGGTGGGAGGATCGCTTGAGCCCAGGAGTTCAAAGCTGTGGTGAGCTATGATTGCACCACTGGACTCCAGCTGGGCAACAGAGTGAGACCCTATCTCAAAAAACAAACAACAATAAACAATAATAAATAATTAGAACTTGCAATTAATACAGTATCATTTACAGTAGCATTTTTAAAAAACAAAATACTTAACAAAAGACATGTAAGACCTCTGCAGTGAAAACTATGAAACATTTCTGAGAGCAATTAAAGACCTAAATAAGTTGAGAAGATAACACAGTGTTCATGGATTGGAAGACTCAGTATTGTTAAGATGTAATTTTTCTCCAAATAGCTCTGCAGATTCAATGCAGTCCCAGAAGGTTTTTTTTTTTTGGTAGAAATTGACAAGCTGAATCTTACATTTAAATGGAAATACAAAGTATCTAGAATAGCCAAAACAATCCTGAAAGCAAAAGAACAAAGTTGGAGGACTCCTACTACCTAATTTCAAGTCTTACCGTAAAGCTATAGTAATCAAAATAGTGTGATATTGTCTCTATCGTACATATATTTTGTATCATTTTTATAAATACTTCGAAGCATTTATAAATGTTGAAATATTGACCCTCTGATTGAAATTTATTGAACATCAGGTAAGGTGATTGGTTGAATAATAGAATAATATTTTCCTCCAATCATTGCTGTGGTACTTAACTTGCTTATGTAATTGCTTAACTATAATATTTTAACATTGATTTGTAAAAATATATGTGTGTGACCAGGCACCATAGCTCATGCCTGTAATCTCAGCACTTTGGGAGGCCAAGGCAGGAGGATCACTTGAGGTCAGGAGTTCAAGACCAGCCTGGCCAACATAGTGAAAGCTTGTGTCTACTAAAAATACAAAAATTAGCCAGGCGTGGTGACATGCCTGTAATCCCAGCTACTCAGGAGGCTGAGGCAGGAGAATCACTTGAACCTGGGAGGCAGAGGTTGCAGTGAGCCCAGATCACGCCACCACACTCCATCCTGGGTGACAGAGCAAGACTCTCTCTGAAAAAATGTGTGTGTGTGTGTGTGTGTGTGTGTGTGTGTGTGTGTGAGAGAGAGAGAGAGAGAGAGAGAGAGAGAGACAGAGACACTGATAGGTTTAACAAATTCTTAATAGGGTGAAATACAGTATTTCTCTGTTGATAAATTAAGGCCAAATTATTTCAGAATTGGTCAGAACATGGCTCGGCTCCATGACCAAGGGCCACAATTTGAAAGTTGCCTAGATCCTCAGAAGAGGCAGCATGAGCCTGATAGGAGAGGATGGCAAAGCTCCCAGTCCTAGAGGGAGATTGGAGAATAAATCGAATGTCCCTTTAAACCTCATCATAAATTGAAGCTAGGCTCCTGCTTGGATGAATAGCATAGTTGCTGATAGCACAGGCTCTGGAGTGAGATTGCCTGGGATCATAATCCCAGCCCAGCCACTAAATGTGCAACCTTAGGCAAGACACCTGACCTCTTGCAGGTCAGCATCTTCATCTATAGAACAAAGATAATGATGGAGCTACCACATTGAGATATTGTGGGGATTTAATAAATTTACAAATGCAAAGCGTGTAGAGTGGAACCTGGTGATAGGATAAGTGTAATATAAAATTTGCTATTATTATTCAAGTGTACATATTTTTAATTCCACCTTTAGAACTGTAGAACCTCAGTCCCATCCTAACCCTCAAAATCCTCTCTAGTTGTTTCCAAAAGTACCCAGGAGTTTCTCATTTTATGCTCAGGAACAAGTAAATGCCTATCCTTCCAGAAAGGGCATTCCAAGCAAAGGAATGATACAGAATTATAACCAAGCAAAGAGATTCTGGGGAGCTCCAGTTCTCCATCAAGCAGCTGGAGTAGTCTGATCACTAGTACTCCCCAACTTAAACAGTGGACTGATCACCATGTTCTTAAAGCCCTGGGAAGCTTAGCTTCTGCCTCTGTAACCAGCCCGATATTTTCTCAATTTGTCAGATAAACCATCTTGCTTCACCATGGTTGTTCCTTCTGACCAGAACACTCCTGGCCCACCCCTTCCCCTGGTTCACTCCTACTCATCCTTCAGAGGTCAGCTCAAACATCACTTCTTTAAGATTTCCTGACCTCCTAGGGTACTTCAAATCCCCCTAACCAGATGTTATCTTAGTACCCTATAATTATCCTCGTCACACTGTCATTCTAGTTGACTGCATATGTACTAAGTTATTTAATATATTAATATTTCTTCCCAACTGAAATGTCATCTTCATGAGGAAGAGACCATGTCTGCCCTGTTTCTTATTGCATCCCCAGCAGCAAACACAGTGGCTTGCACATAGTCAGTATTCAGTATTTAATAAGTGAACCAAAGGCAGCTTAGTAAAGCAGAAGTGGAAAGTGTGCATGAAGAAGCGGTAGAAGAAAACACTGAAAACTAAGCCAGACAGATGATAGGAGCTATGTGTTCCAGGTTAAGAAGTTTGGACTTTAATTTGAAGACAGTGCTGGTCACTAAAGGTCTTAAGCTAGGCTAATGACCTTGTTTTAGGAATGCGAAATACTGATCTGGCCGGTGAAACTGGAGGTGAGGAACACTTCAAAGGCTGTTGTAGGAAACCAGGTGAGAGGTGTTAGACAACAGAGGGTGAGGTAGAGGGAGATAGCTAGGAGCCTTAGGTGGATCACAATCGGAGAGAGGTGAACTAGAGTCAAGAATCCAGAAAGAAAGAGACTCACCCCATCTGGAGGGTCTGTAAGGAAGGAGGAAAAGGGATGTGTCAGATGTGAGGGAAGGGTTTGTTGTTACTGCTTGTTATTTTTAATAAATAAGATGTATTGAGCCTTTGTGTGCCACACATTGTGAGTAATGACCTCAGTTTCTTCTCATCAGAGGTCGCCTGCCAAGCCCGAGGGATGTGGAGTGGTATAGGGACCATGAAGAGAATGCTTAGGTTTAGAACAGACACTGTAGAGAACAGAAGGAGGAGCTGGCAAGACGCTGGGAGAGCGTGATTGGTGCCACCCTTGTGTGCAGAGGCCTGTGGTTTTCTCCAGTGGGACCGAGCAGCCTGGGCACAGGAATGAAAATGGTGGATATTTAAATCAAAATAGAATTAGGGGAGTGGGTGGCAAACTACGGCCTCTGGGCCAAATCCGGCTCACTGCCTGTTTGGTAAATAAAGTTTTATTAGAATATAACCATGCTAATTTGCTGTTTTTGTGCTGCAACAGGCAGAGTTGAATAATTGCCACAGAGACTATATGTCCCACAAAGCCCAAAATATTTGCTATCTGGTCCTTTACAAAAATGGTTTGCTGACCCCTGGATTGCAAGTTAGCAGGTAAGGCAGAATACATGGCAGCAAGGGAGTGGTAAGAAAGTGGTTGAAGGGATGGAGAATGGGGATCTAGACTGGTTAAGAAAGGAGGCAAAGCCAGGCGGGCGTTGATAGATTGGGAGAAAATAAGAGGATTTTCGTTGCATCTGTTCTCTCAGTGAGGCCAAAGTATCAATACGTTAAAAAGAACGCGAGAGCTGGAAGTAAGCGAGAAGAAAAGTAATTTTGGAAAACAGGTTTCAGAGGAGGGCAGTCCTGAGTGATGACATGTTCTAGGGACTACTCAGAGGAATGGCTGAAGGTCATTGTGGTGAGGAATTCAAGAAACAGTGAGGCCAGGATGGATGGCTAGTCTCCATGGACATTGGCGTCACTCAGGGTGATGGAGAATAGAGAAGACAGTGTCTGTGTTCCAGTTTTGTTTTAAGAAGTATTTGTTTATATGAAGGGTCCAGGTCTGGTATTATAACCTTTTCGGAGATAATGAGTTAGGAAAATTAAAAAATTCTTGCACGCTCATATTTTAGTGGATCTCAACTATCAGGAAAGTGAAGGCAGCCACTTAAAACACCTTAATATTTGTACCAAACGAGGGGGATGTATTTGCTGCTGCAACCTCATTTGATCTTGATACTAAATAACTCTGTTCTTGGAACAGCTCATTTCTTCCCCTCAGTTTAAATTTTAAGTTATTTATCTGTAGATCAAACTATTCTTTCAAGTTATTAGATACCTGATCATGTACACAAAAAGAGAAGGAGGAAGCTAGTAGATTCTTGGAAGCTAGAAATGGTGGCAGACAGCCTTCATTATATTCTCATAAGCCACATTTATAGTAAGTATGTTCAGCTACACTGGTCTTGGCTTTCTAATTTTTTTGGAGGAAAAATTCAGTATTCTACACTTTCTCATACTGGATAGTGGTAGGCGTTGTCACTGCCTTCATCCTTTTTTCCTATCCAATTGGCTTTGTTTTTTACCATGGTCTTCACCAGTAGTTGTTCTAGATACCTGTTTTTCAGTCTACCTTTGAAAGTGAAAGGAATCGAACTTGACACACACACACAAGACCCATTAACCATGCACTTTTCCTTTTTGTCTGTAAAAGGCTTCAGAGCCAGAAATTGAGGAAAATGGTAGAAAACAGTTCTCCAAAGTGTCTTGGCAAAGCCTGAGTTACTGCTCAGGCTGGCTCAGAAGCACCGTGCAGAGTAGAGTTGAAGGCAGCCTTCATCACCCCTCCAGGGAGGCAGCCCCAGCAACTCTTGTAGTATACGTCTCCTGCCTGCTGTTTCACAGGCAAAAAACCACACCTATTTAATTTTCAAAGCTTATACTTTATACTTTATAGGTAAGTGAGAAAACTCATCTTTAATCCAATTTTCCCAATAAAAATTTAGCATAAGTGATTAAGAGGTTTCCTAAATCTATTATTCTATGTAGCATATTTATAATGACATTAAATTTCCAAATGTTACACTTTTTAAAAATTGAAATCTATTTAATATACCATAAAATGCATCCTTTTAAAATGTATGATTTAGTAGCTTTTAGTGTATTCTCAGTTGTGAAGTCATCACCACTAATTCAGAAACACTTTTATCACCGGCTAGAAGTCCTACACTCATTAGCAGTCACTCCCCATTCTTCCCTCCCTCTAACTACCGTCAACCACAGGTCTTGTTGTCTCTATGTATTTGCCTATTCTAAACATTTCATAGAAATGGAATCATGAAATATGTGGCCTTTTGTGTCTGGCTTATTTTACTTAGCCTAATATTTTCAAGATTCATCCATGTTGTAACATATATCAGTACTTCATTGCTTTTTATGACTAATTCCATTGTAACAAGATATATATAGATACAGATAGATAGAAAAATAGAATATAGTATATAGTATACCAAAAAGTATATAGTATATAGGATACCAAAAAGTATATCTATTTCTCTCTCTCTCTTCTATAGAGATCTGTCTCTCTTCTATAGAAAGAGAGAAATAAAGCTTTCTCTATTCTATAGAAATAGATATGCTTTTGGCTATTACAAATAATGCTGCCACAAACATTTGCGTAAAATGTTACATTTTTATTTTTTAAGGCTCATTTATTATGCACTCTACAAAAGAACAGAGTATAAATGTAGTAAAGGACAAAGGAAACCAAAATGACAGGCATACACTTTTACATAGCAAGTATGGACAAAACTTGTCAAGATTCTTTAAATACTTCTACTTTTAACATTTAACAGTCAAAATCAGTTTCTACAAATAATTTATTATCTCAGCAAGAAGTTTTAGAACACTCAACCTATGTGATTCAAACTATGACTGTCTTAATGAAGAAAGTTTAATTTTGTCCTCTTTGAAAATCTCCAAATTGCTGGAAGCCAAGTAAACGAGGTCAGTACCAATTTTTAAAAGATTCAAAGGCTTTTAAGCCTATGACTTCTTAGGAAGTCATAATTGCTTAGAAAAATTATTCAAAGTATGTATTCAGCTTTTAATTATATTAACATGCAAGAAAAAAACATCCGTACATCTAATTATCATCAGTAGCCAGTTAATTGCTGGATCTTCCAAAACCAGAGACAAGTCTTCTTAAGAATCAAGGCTTTTCAGACCTCTCCACTAATACATTGCAGTATGCAGACTTTGTTTAACTTCATTTAACAGAAGAGAAGATCCTTTAAAGTGTAGTGAAAGACAGGCTGACATTTTCTGTGCTCTCTCCTTCTAAGTGCAGACACAGCTTTTGTTGCTGATACCTTGGTCAACAGCCTTTGTGCTTATCAGTTCTTCCTTAGTTCACTGTCCTTCTGACTGAGAAATGTGATGTCCAAACGTTGAAGTTTCTGGACAAGAAAATGGAGAAGGCTCCTAAGATCTATTTTCTTTCTCAAATGAATCATCTTTTTGAAATGCAAATTTCTGCTTAAGTGCATGAGATGTTAAAGACACCAGATCCCAATATGAATATTTTCCTCTTATGAATGGGTCTGCCACCAGGTGACTGTTCAATTGCACAGAGCTTTACTTTATTTATGTCCTCTAGAACATCCAACATGTTTAGAACATCTTTATTCCTGTGGCTTTTTGGATGATGACTATACTAGCACCTGGGTGCTGTTTGTTCATTTCAGTAGCTGGATTATCTGAGTCACAAATATTATTAGATCCTAGTTGTATGGGAAGAAAACATGGAAGCTAGAGAGAAGAAAACTGAGGAGGAAGTGGTAGTGGAGGAGGAGAAGAAAGCATTGAACTTGGAAACTGATTTTTATTGTGTTAAGGCTCATTGTACACTCTACAAAGGAACAGAGTATAAATGCAGTAAAGAACAAATATATATGTGTGACTCCCCACTCAGCTGAACAGCCCCTGATGATGGCATTTGTCCCAAACTAATGGGCCCATCATTCAAGCCAAAGGAACTAGAATTTGTACTGTTTTTCAGTTCCTGCATTTCCACAATTGCAGGAATCTGAGAGTGAAGAAAAGTTAGCTCATCTTCAAGGGCACCTATTTTTTTTTTAATTGCAGCTTCATTTACAAGCAGATCATTTTTCACTGGTTTGTTGTGTTTTAGAGCAGATGACAGTGGATCCCAAACTAGTTGCAAAGGATGGACACATTCCATTTTCTCTTCATTTTTCCATATACTATTTTGAAATCTGAAAAAACTGGCTTCCTCGACATTTGCCACACACAAAATATCAGCAAAAGATGGAACAATAGATCCAGAATTATCAGAGTCTATAGAGTTCGAGAACTGGATCAACTCAAAATTGTGCCTTCAACAAGGTTCTAACAGAAGTATTTTCTCATTAATATGAACAGTATTCCTAGTTGATGCATAGTCTTTATTTTCCCAAATCAGCAAAACCTGATCTATAGGAACGCCAGAATATTCACTATGAGAGACACTGATGAAGCAAATACAGAAGCCAATTCAAGGAAGCATTGTCAGTTTCCTGGTACCTTTCTCTGAAGCTGGCCTTCCAGCAACTACCAGAATGGCAAATGGAGGGCATTACGAATCCTGTCTCAGAATCCTCCATTGAAGAGGCGCTGATCCTGGTCCAGGAGTACGCAGACATCGACCTGGTGTCTGCTCGCACACCTTGGCTTGCAGGCCACAGGCAGTAACGATGACCTCACTGAGGGGTGTGAGATCAACCCGGTGCCCAGCCCTGGCACCCCTCGCTCAGCCAGGGTAACTCCCTAAGAGGCATGGTTGCCTCCTCCTGTTCCCAGCCAACCTATCACTGGTCCCGAGGGCAGGACCACTCAGTGTTACATTTTAAACCATGGAACAAAATCAGAATATTTTAATTTGTATATAGTTGACTTGACAGACATTGTATATCAGCTAGGAAGACTGAAAGAGGTGAATTGGAGAATGACAAAAACTTCTCTGTTTTACAGTGAACTATTTAAAGTGTTTAGTTGACCAAAAGACCTTCTGCTTACAGAAAGATTTATATCTCTAGCTCATAAGAGTTTTTAATTATTTCTAGAAATTTCTCATTTTATTTTTGCAGCACAGTTCTAAATGCTTTTAAAATGGAAAGTTTTAATATCACGATTAACTGGTCCAATATTATTTATGAATATAATAAGTTAAAGTTAACACATCAGCATTTGGAATAATTTTATCAGGGCTGTCTTCAAGCAAGCCCAACATTAATTGGTGTGCATATATCACACAATGAGATTTTAAAATACAGCGATTTATTGTAGCTTATTTCGGTTCTGCTGAGTAAACTGTGTGAATGTTAACAAGAGACCCAAATAACTTCTGTAGTGAGCCTGGTCAGGAGAACTAAATGGGCAGTGAGGATGCACCCTGGAGAGCAGCTTGAAGTATGTGTACAGCTGTGGAATGTTTGGAAACAAAAGTAAATTGATATGCGGCAATTATAGATGAAGTGGCTTTTTATAAGCAAAAGCATCATGTAGCCTATGACTCAAAGCTGCAAAACTGTAAACAATGATAAGCGATTTCGTCAGCAGTTGTAGTCATAAGGCAAAAGAAAGGTGGCTAAATAGTAGAAAGCAGTGGGTCCCAGCCTTTAGCATACCTCAGAAACACCTGGCAGCTTGTTACAACTTAGTTTTCTGGGCCCAACCCCCCAGTTTCTGATTTAGTAGATCTGGAACCCAAGAAATTCATTACTGACAAATTCCCAGGTGATGCTACCACAGTCACATTTTGAGAACCACTGGCATCAAGTTAAATACCAGGTTTTTTAGTCACAGCATATATATGTGACTAACCTAACTGTGTATCTTTAAATATATACGATAACATGGGGGCCAGGCTCAGTGGCTCACGCCTGTGATCTCAGCACTTTAGGAGGCCGAGGCGGGCAGATCACGAGGTCAGGAGATTGAGACCATCCTGGCTAACACAGTGAAACCCTGTCTCTACTAAAAATACAAAAAAAAATTAGCCGGGCATGGTGGCAGGCACCTGTAGTCCCAGCTACTCGGCAGGCAGAGGCAGAAGAATGGTGTGAACCCGGAAGGCAGAGCTTGCAGTGAGCCGAGATTGCGCCACTGCACTCCAGCCTGGGTGACAGAGTGAGACTCTGACTCAAAAAAAAAAAACCCATGATATTAATATTTGACTCAAATATTATTTCCGTCTTAGCCTACTTAAAATGTTTCTTATTAAGTTATTCTTTCTGACTAGAAGGAACTCAAATTCTATTTCTAGAGTCTTTTCTTAGTACTTTAACAGATATGTTTTGAGTCCTAGAATCTTTTTTTTTTTTTTTTTTTTTTTGGAGACAGGGTCTCACCCTTTTGCCCAGGTTGGAGTGCCCTGGCATGACCACGGCTCACTGCAGCCTCAAACTCCCAGGCTCAGGTGGTCCTCCCACTTTAGTCTCCCAAGCAGGTGGGACCACAGGTACACGCCACCATGCCCAACTAATTTTTGTACTTTTTGTAGAGAAGGGGTTTCGCCATGTTGCTCAGGCTGTTCTCAAATTCCTGGGCCCAAGCTATCCTCCCACCTCGACCTCCCAAAGTGCTGGGATTACAGGTGTGAGCCACCATGCCCAGCCGGGTCCTAGAATCTCATCAAGAATAGGTAAGTTCTGTAAAGTGATGCACCGATCTTGCCTCAAATATCCCTACCAAATGGTTTTTCAGGCTGTGCGTGAGCTCTGAGCATCACTCACCATTATTATTTTTGTGTGTGAAGAGCCATGACAATGAGATATTTTTTTTTTAATTAAGTGGGCTAAAATCTGTTTTCTGTAAGTTCTACCTGTTGATCCCAGTTCCAGCTCCTGCAAACTATGAGTAATGGAAGGTATTATTATTAAGGTTTTCTGATTGTCTTCAAATAATTAGATATAGCCTCTCATCCTTCTACCATCTCTTTTTGGGTAAAGATTAGCATCTCCATCAACTATTTCTTATAGATAAGATGTCAAGTCCCCTCACTGTCCTGGTTACCTGCCTTCTAAATTTTATACTCAAAATTTAACATAATTCTATAATACAGTAAAAATAATTCTAATGTAATAGAATTGTGTGGAAGTATAGAATTGTGATTAAGATCATATTCTATGACATCAGAGAAACTTGAATTTGAATCTCATCTTTGCCCTTTTCTAGCCTTGTGGTCTTGGGAAAGATTTTTAGCCTCTTTCAGATTCCTTTGCCTCATATTTAAAACGAGGTTATAAAACCTACTCCATCTGGTGCTAAACAAAGAGAATTTAAAAACAACTATTTGAGGGGGCCAGGCACAGTGGCTCACAGAGGTAATCCCAGCTTCGGGAGGCTGAGGAGTGAGGATCACCTGAGGCCAGGAGTTTGAGACCAGCCTTGGCAATGTAGCAAGACCCCTTCTCTACAAAAAATTCAAGAAAAGAGCCAGGCATTGGTGGCCCACACCTGTAGTCTCAGCTACTAGGAAGGCTGAGGCGGGAGGATCACTTGAGCCCAGGTTGAGCCTGTAGTGAGTCATGACTGCACCACTGCACTCCAGTCTGGGTGACAGAGCAAGGTCCTGTTTCTAAAAAAAGAAAAAAAAAAAACCAGGCATTTGAAAAGTGGTTAAGTCCTTAGACAGGTGAACAATTACCATGAATACCCACCTACCTCTGCAACCCGTGGCAGAGTCTGAAGATTTGTTTTCTGGAGAGGGCAGATGGAAGGTCTCTGAAATGAGGGATGCTAGGTAGAGTTACAAGTGTGGGCACTGTCACCAAAACCACAGGATTATGTGATGATATGTAAACCACATGCTAAATGCTGCAGCTCCCTCCCCCTGCTGGCCTCCCAGCACCCTGATAGCTAGACCTTTACCCTCTAGGTAGGAGATAGGACAACTTTTCTCCTAGAACCTAACTGGCCTAGAGGAAAGAACTAAAGATACTGACATTAGTGGTTCCCCAACAAATGACTATTCATTGAAGCTCAAAGTTGACAAGTGCCATACACACACTCAAAGTTCCTTTCAACTTTTAATCCTCCACACTTAAACATAAGCAGATAGCAAGGGGTACCAACATCTGAATATAAAACATTGAAACGAAAACAAAGAAAAATAATTTTGAGGAAACATACACCATGAAGGGAAAGGAAAACTTTTTCAAAGGAGCTTATTATCCTCAAAGAAATAAGAGAATACAGTATATGAAACAAGAACAAGACATTACAAAAAGAATTTCTGAAAACCAAAAAAAAGAGCTCTTGGAAATTTAAAAATATAATAGCAGAAATATAAGAAATCAATGAGAGGATTGGAAGCTAAAGCTGATAAAATCTACATGGAAGTAAAGCAAAAAGACGGAGGTGGGGAAAATGGGAAAGAAAAGTAAGAAAATTAGAAGACTAGTCCAAGAGATCTAACATCTGACAAGAGGAGGTTCTGAAAGAGACAACAGAGAAAACACAGAGGAGAAAATAAGTGATTAAATCATTTAGAATAATTTTCTGAGGCTGAAGGAAATAGGTTGCCTGACTGAGTTGACCTCAGTGAGTGAAAACAGTCTCACTTCAGGGCACATCACTGAGAAGCTTCCAAACCCTCTGAAACAAAGAGGAAATTCTGTAATGCTTCAGAGATAAAACAGGTTACATGCAATGAATAAGAATTCGAATGGCTCCAACCCCTGAACAGCAATACTAGAAACAAGAAGACAGTGAAATATGGCCTTCAAAATTCTGAAAGAAGGATTTCTGACCTAGAATTCTTTAACCAAACTATCATTAAGCCTAAAAGTAGAGTACAGACATTTTCAGACATGCAGGTTCTCAAAACGTTTACTTCTCACGGCTATCGTCATTAACATGCCCACTACCATCTTTCCACCTTTTTAATCCAAAGATAGTCTGTCTCAATTAGCCTGACCTAGATTCCTAACTGTTCTTGGCTTTTCTTGACCGTGTGCTGATGAAGTTCCTGCTTTCCTTTTCATGTCCCTGCTGCTGCATCGGCTGAGAATATATTTCATCCCCAAAAAAAGTTTTGTGATTGGAATTTTTCCTGAGAACTGGAGATAGGCCATGGAAAGCTTTGAAGCAAAAAATAGAAGCTGCCTGCCCTGGCCATAGTTTTTACAGGAGGTCCAATTTAGTTTAGAAGGGGCATGAATATGTAAAGCGAAATAAAATAATGTAGAAAAATAAGCCATGTGTTCTCATTAGTAAGCATCAATTTCCCTCTTCTGTGACTTACAATGAAATTTTTTTTTAAGTAGCAAGTTCAGAGTTTGTTGCAAAGAGTTTAGAACTGGATTCCACCAATTTGTATCACATATCATAAGTGAATGTAAATAGATATTCCAGGAAGAAGAGAAAAAAGTTCCATGTTTAAGAAAGCTTGGAAGACACTTGAATAAATTACCGAAGAGTTCTCAGAACTTTAGATGCACTGATGGACATTGTTAATCTCTTTTTGGGAGGCACAGTATGCAACTGCCCAGGTGTATTGACTATGAAGCCTGTTTTTACAAAACATCTTCTAACATCTGAAGGAACACAGTGTTTCTCAGAAAAGTTTGGGAAATAATGATTTAGAATGAAGTGTGGGAGATTTAATATGATTTTGCCAGAAAGGAAGTAAAAACTTTCCTAAGTATGTAATTTTATGGGGAAAAAAAAGGCTTAGAATGCTTTTTACTTCACTTATAGTTTCTTGGTGAGAAAAAAATGATTATATACATGTGCTAAAGTGTTCTAGATTTCAGATGCATTGGACTTCAGTCTTGATTATATTTCACTATAGAGAGAAAAATATTTATTTCACTAACTTTTGGGTACTTGTAGTTGGTAGTTCATTTTGCCATAATAATCTCTACAGGAAAAAAAATAAAAAAGTTGAAGGAATCTGTTACAGGTTTCTCACACTTTCTACTTTAAATACCAACTTAAAATGCTGGCAGTCAGTAGAATGGGGTTTAATACTTTTCTGCTCTCTCTGATTAAGTTTAGTGTAAAAATATGTTGGGCAGGGTTTGAGTCAAGATGAGTCAAGATGAATATTGATAATTCTATTTTAGTTTCATTTCCATGGTATTATTGATATATAATACATCTGTAGATTTTCTTAGTTTCCTGCTTTGGGTTTTTTTAAGCTTATTATGAATAGTTAACATTTAAAATTCTAAGCAGTTTATTTATGTTGAGCCCTTCCAGATAAGCTTTTACATTATAAAATTATTTTAGCTATTACTCTCATTTGTATGTTGCATAAATCTTTTTTCTCTCATTTACACATTTTAGTTTCAACTGCCTCTGAGGGAGCATCTTCCTTTTCTCCTTCATCCATGTCATCTGATCTAGCCTCTCCAGAGAAGTCAGCTCATCTCTTATCCCCAGTTCTGGCCAGACCTTCCTTCTGGACTTTGTCCCATCAACAGTTGTCTTCTACCTCCTTTAAAGATGAAGATAAGACAGCCAAGCTGCATCACTCCTTTGCTTCTAGGGGCCCAGTGTCTTCTGATGTAGAGGAAAATGATAGCCTCAATCTACTGGGAATTCTTCCAAATAACTCTGATTCTGCTAAAAAGAATATAAGTCATATTTCTAGTAGTCACTGGGGAGAGTTTTCCACCCAAAATGTAGACCAGTTCATCCCTGTGTCCTGTTCTGGTTTTCAGTCAACCAAAGACTTCCCCCGGGAACCTGAAGCAAAGAATTCCATTAGTGTTCTTTTAAGGGAGGTAAAATGTGCGATCACTAGATTACATGAAGATCTGAGCACAGTGATCCAAGAACTTAATGTCATCAATAACCACTTGATGAGCATGAGTCTGAATAGTTCACAAATAAGCCAGTCTTCGCAGGTCCCCCAGTCTTCTGAGGGGAGCTTAGATCAGATCTAATCATCACAATATCCATTTTTGATAGAACTCGTGTGGTTCCACTTCCCCAAGACTTAAGTTAGCATTGTATAAATTCATATTACTATGTCAAAAAAGGCGATGGTTTAATTTTTCCTTGTCAGGTGTATCTTTCAAACTAATAATTTCATTTGGGTGGTTTATTTTTTAAAAGGGAAAGATGTCACCTTTGATAATTTCAGATTTAGATATTAGTTCATTTGAAACAGAAGAGAATTTCGTTCTTTCACGCCCTGTACGTCAAATGGGTTAAGCATTAGTGAAAATTGTGGTAAGACCTCAAACTGCAAATGACTATTCAAGAACTTTTGGATAAGGAGTCAGGAAGAAGCTCTTTATCTTTCAACTGTATGGAGCTTGTTAACAAGCCTCTGAGGTGACCTAGGAGGATCGAGTTTGGGGTATACATTTCACACATTCTTTTGCAAGTTTTAGGTTCTGCAAACCAAGGGCCAGAAATCTTTTCTTTCTTCCAGATGCTAGTGTTAGGAGTTAAATGGAAATAAGAAGGACATGGGGCAAATGTTTTTACTGTCAATGTATATTGCAAAGTGAATTCAAATGCATCCGATTATTCTACTTCAGAAAATAAATTTGATATTTTTCATCTTCTATGTATATTTTTAATTCATTAAGACAGCCTTTCAAATAGAAATGTCTCAGTTATTTATGGGCAAAACAATCCAGTTTGGGGATTACAGGCCAGTGATTCCCAACCCTGCTGCACACTGGAATCACCACAGAAGCTTTCCTTTTGTTTTATATTTGTCTGAGAGAATCGTGTAAGGGGCTCCATGTGCCCATCACTCAGTTTCAACAATTACCAGCTCAAGGCTAAAATAATCCTGATTATTTTGAAGACATATGAAACATTTTAAAAATATACTAATGCCAGGGTCCTGCTCCCAGACAAATTGAAACTGGTTTTCATCGTGCAGACTGGATTAGGAGATAAAGGAATTGTCAGTGAAAAGACCTTAACGCTGGAGGGATTTGGCGTGGTTGAAGAATGGCAAGAAAGCTGGTGTGGCTGGAGTGAAGTGAGCAAAGGGGAGAGTAGACGGAGTTCAAGGTCATGGAGCAAAGATGACAGATGACACAGGTTCTTAAAAACCACTGTTAGAGACCTGGCGTGGTAGCTCACATCCGTAATACCAGCATTTTGGGAGGCCAAGGCAGGCAGATCACGAGGTCAGGAGTTCAAGACCAGCCTGGGCAAGATGGTGAAATCCTGTCTCTACTAAAAATACAAAAAAAAATTAGCCGGGCATGGTGGCGGGCACCTGTAATCCCAGCTACTCAGGAGGCTGAGGCAGAGAATTGTTTGAACTCGGGAGGTGGAGGCTGCAGTGAGCCAAGATCATGCCACTGCACTCCAGCCACTGGGCAACAGAATGAGAATCCATCTCACAAAAAGAAAAAAAAAAAAAAAAACATTGTTAGAGATTTTGGCTTCTACTCTGTGAAAATAAAAATTAGGATAGGGGTTTAAGATATAAAATGATATGTGACCTTTGATTCTTTTTTGAGATGGAGTCTTGCTTTGTCACCCAGGCTGGAGTGCAGTGGTGCGATCTTGGCTCACTGCAACCTCCGCCTCCCGGGTTCAAGCGATTCTCCTGCCTCAGCCTCCCAAGTAGCTGCATTACAGGCGCCCGCCTAATTTTTGTATTTTTAGTAGTTTCATCATGTTGGGCAGGATAGTCTTGATCCCTTGGCCTCGTGATCCGCCCGCCTTGGCCTCCCAAAGTGGTAGGATTACAGGTGTGAGCCACTGCGTCCGGCAACTTTAATTCTAAATGATTGCTCTTGCTTTGGCAGGGGAACTGGTACAAGAACATGGGGTGAGGCAGGTAAGCCAGTTAGCAGGCTGTTGCAGATATCCAGATGAGAGCTGATGATGGCTCAAAGCAGGGTGGGCATAGTGAAGGTGAGTGAGAAGTTATTAGTTCAGGGATTCACTAATGGATTGGACAAAATATTTATAAGAGAAAGAAGAGTCAATGACAAATTCAAAGTATTGGACCAAGCAACTGAAATTCAAAATGACATTGCCATCAACTGAGATGAGGAAGGCTATAGGTAGAGAAAATTTAGAGACATTCAATTTTTGATATGTTAATTTCAATTATCTGTTAGATAGCCAAGTAGGCACCTGGAAGTGAAAGCCGAGTCTGTGAGGGAGTCTAGATTGGAATGGAGGCAGGCAGTTAGGATTTGGTGGTTATTTAAAACTATGAGACGAAATGAAATGACCAACGGACTAAGCATGATCATGGACAGAAGTTGAAGGCCTGAGTCCTAGGAAGTTATAACAAAGAGATTAAGAAAAAGTTGAAGAGCCAATGAAGGAAACTGAGAACAAGCCATCACCCAGGTAGAATTAAACAACAGCGTGTTGTGTTTGGAAACCAAGAGTATACAGTTGTACATTGAATATATGCCCTTTACATAGATTCACCAGTTGTTAACATTTTGCCATGTTCACCTTATCTCCCTCTGTTGCTAAATATGTTTATATATGCATTATATCAATAGAGAGACATGTTTTACTGAACTTTGTGAAGGTAAGTTGCAGACATTCTGACACTTCACAACACTTATGGTGAACATACTAATTATATGATCAAGGGTAATTATTATCCAACTTACCTTCCAGTTAATCATTTCTCTCTTCAGCTATGTCTAGTCCATTGTCAAATCATCCATCAGGTTTTAATTAGGTTAGTATATTTTTTATTTCTAGAATTCTACTTGGTTCTTTTAAAATTTGCTGTAGTTTTATAAGTCAATGTTTATTGCAGATATTTTCAAGTATATCTTTACTATTAAGAATAGTAACCAAACTAGTATAGAATTCTTACTGGTGAGAATATTAGGCGGGGCATGGTGGTTCATGCCTGTAATCCCAGCACTTTGGAAGGCCGAGGTGGGAGGGTCACTTGAGCCTAGGAGTTGGAGAGCAGCCTGGGCAACATAGCTAGACTGTGTCTCTACAAAAAAGAGAAAATTTAGCCGGGCATGGTGGCATGTGCCTGTGGTCCAGCTACTCAGGAGGCTGAGATGGGAGGATTGTTTGGGCCTGAGAGGTTGAGGTGGCAGTGAGCTGTGATCACACCACTGCACTCCAGCCTGGGCGACAGAGTAAAACCCCGTCCAAAAAAAAAAAAGTAAAGAATATTAAGTAAACTAGAGAGTATTTTTACCAGCAAACTAGTAATAATCATTTAATATATGTATTTAAGATTATAAATAGCTTAACTGTATAGCTGTATCCCACAAAGCCTTTAAAGTTGAAATATAATTCACATACCATCAAATTTACCTTTTCAAGGTATATAATTCAGTGATTTCTACTGTATTCACAAGGTTGCACAGCCATCACCGTTATCTAATTCCAGAACATTTTCGTCATCACAAAAAGGTACCTCATCCCCATTAGCAGCTGCTCCCCATACCCCCCTCCTCCAAGCCCCAGCAACCACTCATTTACTGTCTGTTTCCATGAATCTGCTTATTTTGGCTATTTCATACAAATGGAATTATATAATATAGCTTTTTGTGTTTGACTTCGTAGCATAATTTTTTGAGATTCATTCATGTTTTAGCATGTAGCTTACATTCTTTTTGTGGCTGAGTAATATCCATTGTATGGATATACCACGTTTTGTTTATCCATTCATCAATTGGTGGACATTTGGGTTGTTTACACTATTTGGCTATTGTGAATAATGGTGCTGTGAACATCTGTGTGAATGTGTTTCACTTCTCTTGGGCATATACCTAGAAGTGGAATTGCTGAGTCATATGGTAACTCTTATGTTTACCTTGCTGAAGAACTGCCAAACTATTTTCCAAAGTGGCTGTACCATTTTACCATGAGTTTTGGTATGCAGTATTCTCACTGTCTTTTGGCTCCAAATATATTCTAATTCCTATTATGAAGAAGTAGAGAGGTACATTTCCTAATTTCCATACATATTGATAAACTAATAACAGCAAAAGTTAGTTTAGATCTTAGTTTTTGTTAATTTGGTATCTCCGCTGGTTAGTGCTCATGGTGTTGCATTTCCTTGTGTGCCTGATTATCTTTGACCATGAGCTGGTCATGATACTTGGAAAATTATTTGTATGAATAATACAAGAACCTGCTTTTTATTTCTGCCAAGTGCCTGGTGTACTCCCACATAAGTTAAGTCAATTAAGGTCACAGCTTAAAGTTCTCTAGAACACCTAGGTTAATCCCAGACTTAAATTCCTCATAAGAGTTGGTTTATCTCCAATTCATTCTCACTGCATAGCTATTAGATTTCCCTTTATTGTAAGGAGCATCTCGTGTTAGACTTCCCATCTTTTATGAAGGTGATTTCTGTTCTTTCACCATCAAAATGGAAGTTGGAATTTGTTGGACTCAGCAAATGCCTTTAGGGAAAGGTGGCTTCTGTGATCATTTACCTATCAGGTGCATGTCTGAGTACCTACTATTTGTAAGGCTCTATACCATGCCCTGAGAATACAAAAGGGAATGCAAATAAACTTCTTTATAAAATAAAATGAGAATTAAATATGAAGACATCGTCCATGGGCTTTCTTCGTATGTCTGGGAAATCTGCCAGTTGATTCCTAGGGAGTTACTACTGGGATGCAGCATCCCCTTTTTGTACTGGCTGTAAAATTTCTTAGCTGTACATTGCTAAGAGTGGAGAAGGTAACAAACCTCCAGAGATAAGCACTCCTCCCTCCCCATCCCCCTAACCAAAAGGTGCTGCATTGGGTGTCTTGAATACTCAGAGAAACCCCACAAATAACTGAGGCAGCAACAACTATCCCTTTAAGAAACTACCTTACTTACTGTGAGCTCACTACATGCACATGGTAACCTCAGATGTTAACTAGGTTTTAGAGAGCTCATATATTTTAATGCAACCATGCAAACATTTGTTAATTAATATAATTAACAAGCACTTATTTGAGCCCCCTATTTAGCCAATTCCATTAAATGAAGAGAACAAAGTGGGCTTAAATTAAGAGTGGCTGTATTCTGATTGACTTGGTAATTATCTTAGGTTAAAAATACTTTATTAGATGTTATTCTCTTAAGTACTTTGGAACTTGAGGATCCTACTTTATAAGGCGGTTATAAAAATATTTTACAGTTTGCTTACTGTCGAATTACTGATGTGTTCATTCTTTCGATATGTATTAAGCACCTATGACGAGTAGGCAGTTTGCTAGACATTGGGGACACCATACTGAGCAGGATGGGTGTGCTCACGGCCTTCACAGCTAGTTCAGTGGAGACACAGACAGCTAAGTGGGTAGTTACCGTCAATATGTAGGTCCTATAAATTTGAGCACAGCGTGGTGTGGCAGAGCCTGATAAAGCGCGACAACCAGCTCCGATTAGGGCCTCAGGGGATGCTGCGTGGAGGAAATGAAGTCCAAATGGAATCCTGAAGGATAACTAGGAGTCAGTCCAGCAAAATGAGTTAGGGGACAGAGAGGTTTCGAGGCAGAGAGGACAGCATGTTCAAAAGCTGGGGGCAAGAGAGAACTTGATGAGCTTGAATACAGGATGTACAAAACTCGTGGTGGGTCAGAAATTTGAATCACTGCAGTTTCAGATTTTATGCAGTGACACAGTAGGTGATGGTTAGGTGACCTGTGCAGACTGAATAAAAGAGAAAGACTGAGTGACAAGTAAATGGATCGTATTGAAAAATAGAGTGTCATAGAAATCTGGAGACTAAAGAGTTTCCAAAATCCATTCCAAATGAGTTCATTGTGACAATGGTTTGCCCTGAATATGCAAGGAGTCCCTCCTTTTGTGTGCTTTCATTTTGAAGAGCAAGGGAACACTGAGAACAACTGGGTGAATCAGTTACATATTCAATATGCTGGGGACTGGTTTTCTAGGTTTTACTTTATTTTTAATAGAGTAGATTCTGAGATGTGATAAAAGAGTTTAGATGTGTAGATCTGAGAGATTTTTATTTCTCGCAGAACACCAAGTAATTTAAGGAGACCAAGCATATTATTGTTAAGCCAGAAGATATGTGCCACCTTTTATCAGCAGGCAGGCTTAGAAAAGAGAAAATTGGCTCGGAAGAAACTAGGTTTTCAAGATTATTTTGTTTGGTAATTTTGAATTCTGTTTTCTCACTGATGGTGCAGAAAGTTCTCAAAGATATGGTAATTATTGCAGAATTATGGCTTCAGGCATTTGCAGCTATTCAAACAGTAAAATTCCATTATAACGTACCACTGTCTATGTGTTCACTTGGGCTGCAGCTGAGAACTTGTCCCCTATTCTGTATACTACATCTTTCTTGTAACACAGAACTCCTATAGCATGGAGGAGGAGACATCCCAGAACTTGAATCACAGAGGGCAAAGATAAAGAAGTATTATTGCATTATGTATGGCGGATGCCACAGGGTCAAGCTAAATCATTAAAATACTGCCCGTACATTTTTTGGTCCAATATCCTGTTGGGTCTGCGTAGAGTTCTTAAACAGTTGCACAGTCAGAAATCTGATAAATTATACTTCCTTCACCTTTCTGTTCTTATATCATGGTTCATTTATTTAACTGAAAAGCTTTCAGCACATCATAAAGGTGGTAGAAGCAATGTTGAGGAGTATGTATCAGCTTGTCTGTTGATAAGGTGAGCATTTTTTATTATTCACTATCACTGATTAAATCAACCATCAATACAGTTAGCAGATCATCAGTCCATATTGCCGCTGAGGTGACAATTATGAAAAGTCTACTTCGTTTTTACATTTTGGGTCATCTCACAGGTTATTATTCATAAAGATTGTTCTAGTTCTGAATCTAGTAAGATGAGTCCCCCTATAGAATATTTGGGATTTAGAAAGCATTCTAATTGATTTAGCAAAAGCCTCTTGGACAGAATTAGAAGTCTAAGCTATTGGTAGCCTGGAAAATCTACCCCTTCAAAATAAAACACATGGACTTACAAAGATGAACAGAAAGGCCATTCCAGGTGGAGGCACTAGCGGGGTCTAGCAAAAGTGAGACGTGAGTGCGTCCGTCTACGCCTGCCGCAGGCCACAGGTGGCCAGACTGCCACCCAGGGATGGTGTCTGTGGGAGATGCTTTCTGAGTTCCCAAGGATGGATGAACAGCTTGGAGATATTCTTACTATTAGAAACAAACATCTCTTCAATTTCACTCAACTACTGAATGCAGCCTCTGCTCTAGGTGCTTAAGATGCATTCGTTAATTAGATACTTTTTTAAAGCCCTGCCCTTGTGGAACATGCACTCTCGTGGACAGGAGAGAGAGAATCCACAGTAAACACAATAAATGAGTTATGTAGCATATTATTAGCAACAAACATGTGCCTTGAAGATACCAGAGCCGGGAAGGGATAGAAAGGGCTGGGCGACTGGAGGAGGCTTATGGTTTGGTAACACTTGGGTGAAGACTGAAGAAGGTAAAGAGTTTGCCATAAGGATCTCTGGGATGTGCCTTCCAGGTGGGGGGTACAGCTAACTGGCTTATAGCTGAGAGATTCACAGACCGGCAGGCGGCCAGCATGTGTGGAATGGGATGTGGCAGGAGAGGATGGCAGAGAGGTAAGGGGATGGGGCTTCTAGGCCACCATAAGGCCTATTGTCCCACCCTGCGGGAAAGGGCATGCATATTAGAGCTTTTGAGAAGAAGCGTGATGTGCTCTGTGGAGTGTTTCAAAGGCTCCTACGGCTCTTGTGTTGAGAATGGACTGCAGAGACCAAGGCAGGATAGGGAGGGCGATTAGGAGACTCCTGGGCGCATGATATGTGCCATATGTTATTTTAAAAGTGCTTTACATGTATTAACTCACTCAGTCCCCACCACAATCCTTTGAGGCAGGGACTACTATTATACCTATTTTATTTTATTATACCTACTTTATAGGTATAATAGCGCCTTTAAAGGAAATTAAGGCACAGAGTCTAAGCAACTTGCCTAAGGTCACCCAGCTACTAAGTGGCAAAGTTGGGATTCAGATTCAGATAGCCCACCCTCTTAGCCACAACAGGGCATGAGAGAGAGCACACACTGGAAGAATTTCTCACATATAGATTCAAAGGGATTGAACAAATGGATGGCAGGGTTGGATGAGAATCTTGGATTCTATTTCTGGATTATACATGTACTACTTTGGACAGATGAATTATTTTGTTCAGTTCCTAATAGCTACATCAATCCCTAAAGCATGTATCGTTGCCAGGATTATCATTAACAAGATTATCGTGTTATCTAAATGTCATGAAATAATCACTTGCATTTGTGTAGCAATCTGTAGATATCAAAGCACTTTTGCACACATTTTCTGTTTTGAACCCCACAACAAATCATGAGCTCATCATCTTCCTCCCAGCCTCTCCTCTGCTTTTCTCTTTCCGGTAATGGCACCAGTAGCTCCAGATGCCACTTGGGTCTTTCCTCTTCCTCTCTCCCCAACATCCAGTTCCTGGGCCCTGTTGGTCTGTTCTGTCTTCTCTGGGTCTCATTCCTACCCCCTCTGTACCACTCACCTGGCCATCACCCTAGCTTAGGCAAATAATGACCTCACTCCTTTCTACTTGCAGTCCTTTCCCACCATGCTGCATATTACTGCTGGCAATGCTCTTGACCTGTCACCACCAAACAGACCTCCCTCGAGCAACCAGCAAGCCAAGGCCGTGGCTTGACATAAGCTAGAAG
Source organism: Hylobates moloch (assembly GCF_009828535.3). Taxonomy (NCBI): domain Eukaryota; kingdom Metazoa; phylum Chordata; class Mammalia; order Primates; family Hylobatidae; genus Hylobates; species Hylobates moloch. The sequence continues at coordinate 20,935,394 of NW_026652294.1, read as the reverse complement.
CAGTAGGGTAAGAAAGGAGAGATGGGAAAAAGTTGATAGACGTAAGAGAAGTGGAAAAGGTTCCAGGACTCAGAGATTAGTTAAAAATGGGGGTTGGCCCATGAAAAAGTAGGCGAAGGATATGAACAGACACTTCTCAAAAGAAGACATTTATGCAGCCAACATATGAAAAAAAAAGCTCATCGTCACTGGTCATTAGAGAAATGCAAATCAAAGCCACGATGAGATACCATCTCATGCCAGCCAGAATGGCGATTATTAAAATGTCAAGATACAACAGATTCTGGTGAGGCTGTGGAGAAATAGAAATGCTTTTACACTGTTGGTGGGAGTGTAAATTAGTACAACCATTGGGGAAGACAGTGTGGCAATTCCTCAAGGATCTAGAACCAGAAATACCATTTGACCCAGCAATCCCATTACTGGGTATATACCCAAAGGATTATAAATTATTCTGCTATAAAGACACATGCACACGTATGTTTATTGCAGCACTATTTACAGTAGCAAAGACTTGGAACCAACCCAAATGCCCATCAATGATACACTGGATAAAGAAACTGTGGCACATATACACCATGGAATATTATGCAGCTGTAAAAAAGAATGAGATGATGTCCTTTGCAAGGACATGGATGAAGCTGGAAGCTGTCATTCTCAGCAAACTAACACAGGAACAGAAAACCAAACACCTCATGTTCTCACTCATAAGTGGGAGTTGAACAACGAGAACACGTGGACACGGGGAGGGGAACATCACACACTAGGGCCTGTTGGGGGGTGGGGAGGGGACAAGGGGAGGGAGAGCATTAGAACAAATACCTAAGGCATGCGGGGCTTAAAACCTAGAAGACGGGTCGATAGGTGCAGCAAACCATCATGGCACGTGTATACCTACATAACAAGCCTGCATATTCTGCACATGTATCTCGGAACTTAAGGTAAAAGAAAAAAAAAAAAAAAACCTTAAAAAAAAAATGTTAAAAATGGGGTTGAAGCCAGGTGCAGTGGGGCCTGTAGTTTTAGCTACTCATGAGACTGAAGCAGTAGGATTGCTTGAGCCCAGGAGTTCAAGGCCACCCTGGATAACATAGTGAGACTCTATCTCTAAATAGGGATGAGCTCCGGAATTCCGGTGTAATAATAATAATAGTAGTTGACACTTAATGAACACTAACAACGTCGAGAGCATGTTTTAATCCTCTTAACAACCCTACCGGGAAGGTATTAGATCGTCACGTTGTATATGAGAAAACAGAGACTAAAATGAACTAAGCAACTTGTCCAGGGCCACACAGGCAGTAGTCAGGGTCAAAGCCAGACCTTCAACCATGGTCTTGCTTAGAGCTACACACTGCCTCACAGTTGGTGCCATTGGCTGCGCCAGGCAGACGGGAAGAAGGGGAATGGGTCCAGCCAGGCCATCCCTTGTTTCTGCCTTCCACCCCTGCCCTCAGTCTCATCCTGCTCTCAGGCTGCTCCAGTCCCACTGCCAGGAGCTGCTGGGCTGCAGCCACACCCCAGACCCTCTGGATCTTCTTTTGGTGGCTCCCGTTTCTGAAGAGTTGTCTGCCTCCACCCACACTCCCCAACCCCTTCCCTGCCCCTTTCATGTCAAGACCCAAATTAGCAGAGGCAGGGACAGGAGTAGAACATTTTTAGAGCTGCTTTGGAGATGAAGAGCCTGTCCCAGTTTCTCTTTCTCACCTAATCAAACCTTGAGAATGTCATGGAGCCCCCACACACTTTGATTTTAATTGGGGACTGTTGTCACTGTTTCACCCTGGGGGAGAATTTTCATTTACTACAATGGGGTCTCTGTCTCTGAAGTATGTAATATGCTCCTGAAAAATCACACAGAGCAACCCAGAAATAGCCAACAGAGACTAAAGGAAAAAAAAAAATACGAATTCAGGGACATAAAGCAATGATATGGCCATACTTTTGAAAAATAAAGTGGGAGCATTTAGTAGTGTCTCTTTAGCGGTTAGTTCCATCACTCCCGTGCTGCTGATGGACGTCTGCTTTCCCCCCACACGCATTGTGTAGGGGAGTGGCCGGGAGGGCCACCAACCCCAAAGGAGCAGCTTCTGTTAACATAAAATCTGTTCTGTTCCACCTGTGCACCCCCTCGCCACCTACCCAAAGCCAAAAGTCACGGGGAAGAATGAGAAACAGCACCTCACTGGATTAAGCCAAACGTGAGGGTAAACACAGTGTGAAAAGCACCAATTCCAAGGATAAAGAGAACCAGCAAAGGAGGAAAACAAGCCTGTCAACCTGCGCCAGTAAGAAGGCCAGGTTTAGCCATTCTCACAGGAGAACAGACCTAACTCCTGGGGACCAGCAGTGCCGAGAACTTCTCTCCATTTCACAAGGTCAGAATGGCAAGTCAGTAACAGACCCACTGCAGACAGCATCGGCTGGCAGCCGGAAAGCCTTTGGAGAAGGGACTGATGGAACCTCACTGAGAAGCTGATTGGAGGATGACAGAAGCAGGCAGGGGCGGGAGGTTGGTCTTGCTGGCAGGCAGGGAGGCATGGTCTCCAGGGGGCAGGCCCAGCAGGCTCACTGCTTCATTGTCCCCCCTGAGGCTGTCAAGGAACCATTTAGCCAAAACTCTCCTGTGTTCATATGTACACGAGGAAGGGGCCCTTACAGAGGCACAGGAGCTGCACCTCCAGCCCTGTCTGTCAGATCCTCGTGTGTGCCCCAAAGTAAATAGGAGCCACCAGAAGCTGTGAGACCCGCAGGGGGATGGGCTTTCCGAACCCTCTCCACAAAGGCTGCCCAGCAGACGGGGTGGCCTTTCCACTGAGCTCTGCTCCTGACCACGTCTTGTCCTTCCCAGGGGAATTTGTCTGCGGCTCAACAGATGGGTGCCGGTGTACTCACTTGTCTGTGGGGACCACTATTGAGTGTGTTTCTGCCACCTCTGCCTCTAAATTGTCATTGCTGTATTGAGGATGGCTGCAATTATCGCCTTAACTAGCCGTGGTCCCCGTCAAGGACAGGAATAGTGTGTGGCTTAGGAACAAGGGGTCCCACAGCTCTTACCTGCTGCTTGGCGGGGGTGGGGGTGGCTGCCAAGCGCCATCCAGGGGCCTGTGGCTCTCTGCTTTATTTTATTTATTTTACTGTAGGAAGCTCTGAGAGGAAAAAGTGAACCCACAAGTTAGCGGAGTACACTGGTTGTTTGCCACTGTTCAGTCTGGCCAAGTCCCCTGGGCCTTGTGCTTCCTGACATTTGTGGAGCACTCTACAGTCGGCAAAGCACTTCCCACGTCTGCATTTGGCCTCATTGCTCCCTGGAGAGCTAGGCAGAGGAGGAATGGGGGACTCAGAGAAGCTGGGTCACTAGCTTGAGGTCACACAGCTCTGAGCAGCAGGCTGGTACCTCCCTCAAGATTTCTGATGCGAGCCATGTCTTAGTCATTTGCGCTGCTGTAACAAAAGGCCATTGGCTGGGTGACTTGCAGACAAGAGAAATGTAGCCCTCACAGTTCTAGAAAACCTCTCATTATAGCCTCATGAGGCGGGAAAGAGGGTGAGAGAGCTTTCTGGGGTCTCCTTTATAAGGGCACTAATCCCACATGAGGGCTCCACCCTAGTGACCTAATTACCCCCCAAAGGCCCCACCTCCTAATGTCATCACATTGTAGGTTAGGGTTTCGACATCTGAATTTGGGAGGGACACATTCAGTCCATAACAGGAGGCATCCTCTCCCACTGGTTATACAGCCCTCAGCCCCCTCCCCTAGCACAGGGAAGCATCGGGATTCAGTCAGCTGCCAACAACTCAACATGGAGTCCCTGCCTTTAAAACTGTCATATATATATATATATATACACACACACACACACACACACACATATATACATATATGTGTATATATATGTATGTGTATATATATATATATATTTTTCTTTGAGATGGAGTCTCGCTCTGTCACCCAGTGTGGAGTGCAGTGGTGTGATCTTAGCTCACTGCAAGCTCTACCTTTCGGGGTTCAGGCCATTCTCCTGCCTCAGCCTGCTGAATAGCTGGGACTACAGGTGCCCACCACCATGCCTGGCTAATTGGGTTTTTTTTTTTTTTTTTTTTTTTTTTGTATATTTTAGTAGAGACGGGGTTTCACCGTGTTAGCCAGTATGGTCTCGATCTCCTGACCTTGTGATCTGCCCGCCTCGGCCTCCCGAAGTGCTGGGATTACAGGCGTGAGCCACCGCACCCGGCCTCTATATTCTTACTCTCATAGATTAGCTTTGTTTAAGCCATCGACATATTTCATCATCTCTAATATATGGAAATTAGTGTTTTCATGTGGCTCATTAATCTGGGCTTCTTCCTCTAAGAAGGTCAAAGTTATTGGAAATGATGTTACACAAAACCAGGACCCTTCAGAGTCTGCAGATGAGCCAAAGCAGGAGGGTGGTTATCACTGATTTCGTCTAGACGCCTAAATGACAATCGGTAAGAGGGTGAATTTCAGTGACTAATCTGCTGCAGTTTGCGGCGATGCTGTTCCACTGTTTACCATTAGAGCATAGCAGTGTTTGCCACTTTCTTAGCATGTGACCATTACCACATGGAAAAATAAATACAGATGCTTCAATATTAATAAACAATTAATTCATTAAAATTGCAAATGTTAAAGAGTTTGTAAATAACCCTGGGAGTGGGACAGGGTTGGGAGTGAGCACGTGTCTTTCCCCGTGATTTCTCTGCTGGAGGAATGCCCAGGTCTCCAGGCCTTGCGGAGTGTTCATCTATCCCTTGGGCAACACAGCGGCACTTACAATGTGATACGATAAGAACACGATCTTTACCACAGCTCTTTGGGGACAGAGGCGGGGGACGGGGGGGCGACTTCCAGTGGGAATACTCATGTTACCAGAAACATCACCAAAGCCCTCGGCCAGAAGCTGAGCTGTTCTGTTTGCTACAGGGCTCTGGTTTTGCAGAGGAAGAGGGCTGTTGTCACTGGGAACCAAGATGAGGGGTTCCAACAGCAGAGGGGAACCAAGTGCACCACGATGGCCTCTGTGCTAGTTCCCTGGGGTTTCCATAACAGGGAGCCACAGACTGGGTGACTTAAAATACCAGTAGCTGATGGTCTCCCAGTTCTGGGAGCCTGAGATACAGGCATCAGCAGGCTTGGTTCCCTCTGAGGGTGTGAGGGAGAATGCAGCACAGGCCCCCTTTCTGTTGCCACTCTCCTGGTGGCGGCGGCAGTCCGTGACATGCCTTGGCCTGTGAGTGCACCGCCCAGTCCTCTGCCTGGCTCCAGCCTTCTCCCGGTGCCTCTCCACATCATTCCCTAAGCACATGGCAGTCTCTGCCTCCAAATTTCCCTTTTACAACAGCACCAGGAGATTGACTTAGGGCTCACCCCATGACCACATCTTCATTTTATTACCCTTATAAAGACCCTGTTTCCAAACAAGGTCACCTGCAGAGGCACCTGGGGTTGGGACTTCAGCATATCTTTTCTGAGGAACACAGTTTGACCTGTAACCCTTTTCCCACAGGCAGCCTCTCCTCCACTCAGATGTGAACAAATACTTCAATAAAAGCAGGCACCTCCCCCGGGAACTCACTGGGCTTGGCCCAGTTCTGATCCCAGGAGAACTCAGTGTAACCCAAAGCCAGCCCTTCTGTGTGGCCTGGCACCATTAGGAAACTACACACAGGTGTGGGAGGCACTTGCTTCTGGAAGGCACAGTTCTTGGGATCAGATAGTCCTGGTTTGAGCCCAGGCCCTGACCCTTCCTGGCTCTGCGACCCCAGACCGTACTCCGCCTTTCCAGGCCTGTTCCTTTGACTGCCTCAGAAAGTCATCATACCCACCTTGCCTGGTTATTGTGAGAATTAAAGGAAATCGTGCTTACAAGATGCCCTGCACATAGTAGATGCTCAAAAAATATTAGTTGCCTTCTCCCTTCTCCATGATTCCCAGGTCTCGCATAGTCCTGGGATTTTAGGCTGACCTGACACTGTTAGACGATTCTGCAACACCATATGCTGCTCCAGCTGAATTCGCGGTTCCATTAATTGACAAGGAGGAGCATTTTTCGGTGCCTGGCTTTTTGGCATACACCAAGGGTACCAAGCCACTGATGTGCTGCCTTCTTTGAAAAAGATATAGGCCAAACCCCAGGCCTGTAACTGACTGTCGCAGCGTCTCTCCAGGTCCCACCTTGCGTGGGCCTTTGTGTCTGCCATACAGAAATCAATTGCCCTGCTCCAGGGAGCCTGCATCCCAAGGAGTAGCATTCAGAAGAGAACAGCTGTGCCAGGGCAGCGTCCCTCTGGTCAGGGGCTCTAACAGACTCTCACCTCCCAACCCCCGCCTCAGGGCAGATGAGGCTGTCACCTGCTTCAAAATGATGCTTGTTGGGAGGGCTGCCCTTTGCTGGGGTCACCGCCACCTCACTTTTGTAGGTTCAGAAATGCTCACTTTATCAGCCTTTCCAGAGGGGCTCAAGCCCAAAGAGTGTGGATTGGAATAGCCCAGACCCAAAGACCACTTCACAGGCCAGGGAAGCTTCTAACTCCAGACTCTCCAGGATCTGTTCATTTGTTTATTTAGTCACTCATTCAGTGCACACCATGGAGGGCTAAGCACTTCCCCATGTTAACTCACTTAATCCTAAACATAACGCAGACAGGTGTTGTCAGCCTCCCTCTTACAGATGGGGAAACTGACGTTTGAAGGTGACGTGATTTTCCCACATGCCTGCTCTTGTGGCGAGCACAGGATAAAGTCAGGAAGAGCACGGGAGACCAGGGAGAAAAGCCGTGGGAAAAGGAGACTGGGCGGTGGGTGGGGGCGGGGTTCGGGCCGACTGAAAACCTTGGGGGCACCTGTTCAGCAGGACAATACAAGAGTGTTTTAGGGACTATTAACTGCTGCCCAGCATCTTCCCACCTCTTTAAGGCATCTCTAGCTAACCACAGATGTGTCCCCCAGAAAGCATGCCCTTCTTAAAATCCTTAAGCCAATGCATTCATCAGCTTTTGCGAAGTTATGGTCTTGGAGCAAGCCCGATTCCCAGCGGCTTATAGCACTCACGGTTTGTTTCTCACTCGGGGTAAACATCAGCTGCTTCGGATGAGGCTCTGATTCACATCTCCATCTTTCCGGGATCCGGCCTAAAGGAGTGGCCACGTTCTCATGGCAGAGGAGAAAGAACAACGGCGGGACCGCACGACGACTTTTAAAACTTCTTGCAAGTGTTGCTTCTCTCATATTTTCTTGGCCAAAGTGAGCCATGTGGCCAAGCCTGCTGTCACTGGGGCAGAAAATAATTGGCAATATAAACTACAGTCACAGGTTATTGATACTGCTGGTCTCCATTTTCTAGTTCACAAAATGGAAAGAATATCAGTTCCCTCTTAATGAGGCACTTACAAAGATTAAATGAAATATGGCCGGCAGCACAGTATATTGTATATTGACTTACAATTTCCTAGTGCCTAGCACAGGGGCTGGCATAGAGTGGGTGCTCAATAGACATTTGTGGAACTTTATTCATCAACAAATATGTACTGCATGCCTGCTCTGTGCCAGGAACTATTCTAGGCTATTCTAGGCTAGCTTTTAGGATCTAATAGAGAACAAGACAAGCAAGATCTCTATTCTCATGGACCTCACATTCCAGTTAGTGGGAAACAGACAGCAGACAGCTAAGAACTTCAGAGAGTGGTAAGAGCTGTCAAGAAAATGAAGCAGAATTAATAAGAAGCAGGGTAGAGAGTAAAACTAATCTGGCCAGGCACAGTGGCTCATGCCTGTAATCCCAGCACTTTGGGATGGATTGCTTGAGCCCAGGAGTTCAAGCCCAGCCTGGGTAACACTGAGAAACCCTATCTTTACAAAAAAAAAATATATATACAAAAATTAGCCAGGCATGATGGTACATGCCTGTAGTCCCAGCTACTCAGGAGGCTGAGGCAGGAGGATCACCGGAGAAGGGGAGGTTGAGGCTGCAGTGAACCATGATCACGCCACTGCACTGCAGCCTGGGCAGCAGAGTGAGACCCTGTCTCAAATAAGACTAATCAAGAACGACTCCTCCAGATAGGTAACTTTGAGCTGAGATCTGCATGATGAGGAGCCAGTCTTGAAAAGATAAAAGGTAACAGCATCCTGGGCAGAAAGAGGACCCTGTGTGCAAAGGCCCTGAGGCCAGGACGAGTTTAGGAAGGTCACTCAGGCAGGGAGTCCCGAGCACATGACAGAGCCACACAGAAGGACGTCGGAGGCCAGGACGAGTTTAGGAAGGTCACTCAGGCAGGGAGTCCCGAGCACATGGCAGAGCCACACAGAAGGACGTCGGAGGCCTGGACGAGTTTAGGAAGGCCACTCAGGCAGGGGAGTCCGGAGCGCATGGCAGAGCCACACAGAAGGACGTCAGAGAAGCAGGCAGGGACACTCATCCCTTTTCTAGTCTCTTGCTGTCCTTTCTAGCACATAAGTCCTTTAAGGACAGGGTCACCAGAATCTAGCGCAGTGCCTGGAGCATCCCAAACATCTGGGAAACACCTGCTGGGGAAAGAATTCCATCAGGGTGGGACAATGGCCACACCAGAGACAGAGCTGCCCGTCCCCTAGAGGGGGCTTCTGAAGCTCTGACCCATTCTCTCCTTCTCATTCTCCTTCTGAATTCCCTGTCTCCTAGAAACTTCTCTCACTCCATGACATCAGCATCACTTGGTGACATGTTACAATTTCCAAAATTACAGCTGATTTTATATTACATTGCACAGTGGCTGCTTTCTAACAACCTAGAGAAAAAGCCTCTCTTACAAATAAGCTCTCTCCAAATCACAGTGTGGGATGGGCTACAGCTAATTCCATCCATTGTATACTGATTGCCTTCAGCTCTGCCTCCAAACCATGGCAGCTGCTGACCTTGGCTGGATTTCAGGGTGACCTTCACTTTGAGGACATGGATCTTGCTCCCCGCACACACTGGAGTCACGTCGTAAGCACACCTAACTCCATATGCATACTTCAGTGATACCTGCCTGCAAAAGAGAAGGAGAGAGTGATTTTAATACACCAGTGAATGCATGCCACAGAAAGCCGAACCCGGAGGTGTGACTCAGGGTTCCGCAGGGCCCTGCTACCTCTCCTGGTGTGAGCATCCCTCCTTCCTCAGTCTGCAAGAACACCTGTTCTGCATGGAGACGCATTCAGTGCCCACGTGAAGGACAAGTGGCTCTGGCTGGACTGTTGAGAGCCAGGACGGCAGTCTCAGCGTGAGGCTTAAGGGGGCTGGGGGGAAGGGCAGGGAGCCATCACTATAGCTTACAGCTGAGTCATGTCTGCTATTCGGGTTCACTTCAGAGCAAGTCCCTGAGCCACTTGTGCAGAGACAGGTGGTGGGGAGACAGGAGGAAGCCTGTGTCTTTAGCTGGGAGTCCAAAGACCTAGACGCTGGCCTTGGCTTGGCATGAGCCAAGGGACCCTGCTGTACATGAGGGCCTGTGGGGGGTGGGCTCAGACCCTCTGTGGGCCCTTCCAACTCTGTCTTTTCTGTGATTCTGCAGGGAGGTGTTCGGAAATAGGCAGGAAGATGTAGGCCTGCTGTAGGAAGGTGCCGAACTACAGGTGATCTTTCCCCTGACTGGCTAGTGGGTGGAGACCACCTCTGGGTCAAAGGAGGCATGGAAGTTTGCCCCCCAGGTCCTCCCCAGACAAACTGGGAGGAATTAGCACCCACCCAAAGAGGAATCGAACAATTCCCAACACGCCTTCAAGAGGGGCCGCTTCTGAAGTCTGTTCCGCAGAGGACAGGCCAGTGATGGTGAAGCCAGCCACCTTCCTGGCTCAGGAGCTCCTCCTCACCCACGGCCTCTGTTAGCATCCCGCGTCCTGGAAATGGCGAAAGCAGAGCTGAGGGGGCAAGGAGTTGGGGCCAAGCAGGGCCGGGGCCCAGCAGGAACATTAGGAAGTGTCTCAGGCCTCAGGTGGGGCAGGGCATGGTCCCTCCTGCCCGAGTTCTCTTGTTACCAGATGGAAGGTCTTGGCTGTGAGTTGTCCAGGTTCTTGGCATGTTGAACAAAGAATTGAACAAAACGCACAAACGATGCAACAAAAGAACAGAGTAAGGAAGGCACAGATGCATCGAAGCCCAAAAGTACAACCCACAGAGCAGGAGCAGACTGGAGCAAGCAGCTCAAGAGCCACTATTAGGGTTTTATTGAGCTACAAATGTTTGGTAACACCCCTAGGTGCCCTTTAGAGGCCTCCAATTGGTTATACCCTATGAAGGATTGGCCTGCGACCAATCAGAGGCTGAAGTGGAGACTTGGCTTGCAGCCACTCAGAGGCTGAGGTGGAAACTTCTGCCTTGTTATGACAGGAGGGAGGGTGTGGCCTGTGTGCTGCCCAATCTTGCCTAGAACTGGCTGCACCTGTTGTTCTTTTGCTTCTGCCTTAACCCTTGGTTACCCTAATTCCCTAATTCTCCTGCCTCTTCTGGGAAAGGGAGTGTTGGGAGCAGGTGGGGTGAGGTGAGGGAGAGGCAGGCCTACGGTGGCCAGAAATGGCTCCCTGCAGAGGCTGCAAGACTGGCCCAAGCACCAGGTCAAGAATGCCAAATGATTCCACCAGGGCTGGAAGGGGGCCAGGGACTGCAGAGCAGCATGGCTGGAGGGTGAGCCTGGAGCGAGGGTGCACCTGGAGTGAGGGTGCACCCAGCCCAGAGCCCTCCCGAGGGGCTGCTCTTATGGCCACGTGGTGGTGGGCCCAAGCCATAAAAGCAACAGAGAATCCAAGCGGGCAGGGGACTTGGGACAGAACTAGGGTTTCCCAAGCACCTACACTGTGGAAGGCACCATACAGAGGAGATTCAATTCCATGATTCGTGGACCCACGTGGTCCAGTCTCTGAATAGAGTCACAGATAAGAAGTTCAATCCAAATTGTCAGAAGTGATAATAAAGGAATTCTCATTCTTACCCTGACTTCTCTTTAGGCAGATGCAGCTGTTCTTTCTGGGCTTTGGAGATCCCGTTCTCCCAACCACACTGCTCCTGGGCTGCCCATTTGCCAAAGCCCCACCACCCCCCAAGTCTCCACCTCAACCTTTAGGCTTCAGCTGCACCCATCTTCCTCCTGCTCAGCTGGATTCAGAAGGGCAGGCCCGGAGCCCTGAAGACTGGAGACTGGAGTGAGGCCGCCCAATGCCGGGCCCAGGTGGGCTCCATCATCGCATGGGGGCTGGGAGAGCCCAGAGCAGGCAGGTGCAGGCCCTGATCCAGGGCTACCAGTGGGAGAGGAGAGGGACAGCAGGAGGTGGAAGGTGGGCACGGTCACCCCTGGCCCGTTTGTGAGCCTGTAAGGTGCCGCCTTCCCCAGCTATGGTGAGGAAACTAGGTGCAGAGAGGTTAGGAGTGGCCCAAGATTACCCAGCCAGCGAGAGTGAGCATCAGGAATTGAACTCGGGTCTGTCTGAAGCCGAGGGTGTCTTCCTGAAACGTCATTATCTACACGTCCTATCAGAGAAGAGATGCAGAGAGAAGGAAGCTAGAGCTTAAGGGGTTTGTGTGTGTGTGTGTGTGTGTGTGTGGTGGGTGGGGTGGAGGGGACCATGAGGAAGATGAGACAAGGTCATCACAAAGGATAAGGATGCCAGGCACGGTGGCTCACACCTGTAATCCCAGCATTTTGGGAGGCAGAAGCAGGTGGGTCACTTGAAATCAGGCGTTTGAGACCAGCCTGGCCAACATGATGAAACCCCGTCTCTACTGAAAATACAAAAATTAGCTGGGCATGGTGATATGTGCCTGTGGTCCCAGCTACTTGGGAGGCTAAGGCAAGAGAATCACTTGAACCCGGGAGGCAGAGGTTGCAGAGAGCCGAGATCGTGCCATTGCACTCCAGCCTGGGCCACAGAGTGAGACTCCATCTCAAAAGAAAGATGGAGTTGCTGAGGGAAGGGGAACGAGGTTGAGGGAAAGAGAAAAGAAAGACATTTGGAAGCATAAACCTCAATGCCAGACATTTAGACACTGTTTGAGGTTGTCAGGATCTTTCGCAGAGATTTCTTTTTTAAGCCATGGTAGCCAACCTATGGTATAGCTTTGGGACAGGGACAGGGACACCAAAACGGAACCAATCAAATGGGCACCCCACCCTTGAATGTGTTCCCAGAAACCTCCCAACCACCCGGCAGGCCCTGAGGTCCATGGAATGGTTTAAAAACCAGTGTTCATGTCACAGTTTAAAGACCCAGCACATTCCATCTGTAGCTGTGCACCATGATGGCTTGCTATCAGGCTCTAGGGCCCAAGTCTATTAAAATTCTGGTGCTTCTGTGGCTTTGGGATTGGATAATGATAGAAACCTTGGCAGAGGAAGGACAAATGGAAAGACAATCAGCGCGCCAGGAAGCCAGTGCAGCCCGCACAGCCACAGTGCGGGTCTGCTCCGGGTCTTTTGTCCTAACAGGAAGGGGATGCATCCCACGGCCACGGCTGATTCTTGGAATGGTGTTGAAGATGGGAGTGACAACAACAATGATGAGACATTCATGTTTTATGTTTGTAATTTACATTTGTGTTTTGTGTGTGTAATTTACATTTGTGTTTTGTGTGTGTAATTTACATCTGCAGAGGGCTCGATGTCTCACAAAGCAGACCATACACAATTCCCTCTCCATCCTAACAACAACCCAGTGAAGCAAGCTGGGAGACTCCCATCGTAGGCACAAGTGCCTGGTTCTCTTTCTCCCAGGGACAAGGCGAAATGGCGCTCCCCACCCCTGGAAGTTAGGCATGGCCATGTCACTTAAAGGATGCGGCTGAAGCCTTTCCGCTACAAGTCACTTGTTGCCTGCCCTGGTGTGGCCCAGGTCCCAGAAGGAGGACCCCCGGAACAGGGTCCCCAGTTAGCCAGCAGTGGGTATAGCATGAATGTGTGTTACTGCAGCAAAACCCAGCCATACTCATGGGTACAGAAAGTATCACCATTTTCAAAATGAGTCAATGCTTAACCCAAGGCCTCCTAGATACAAGCTTGGAACAGAATCTAGGTCTTTTGCTCCTTAGACTAAAGGCTGGCACTAGAATAAGTTGGAAAGGACTTTACCATAGGCAGAGCAAGGATTGAAGCCACATAGCCTCTACCTGTTAAGGCTGATGACCTTGACCTAGGGCAAGCTATCTTAGCCTTTGGGAGTATTGCATTGCTCATCTGAAAAACAGAGGGGCTGCTAACCATGCACAGGGCGGTGGGGGAACTTCAGTCAGAGGACAAGTGCAAAGCCTTCTCTACGGCAGGCACTCCCTAAGTGCTCTGCCCCCGGGGCCCGGGGCTGGCTACTCTCCTGTGCCACGGAGTCGCAGAGGTTTGCATACAGCTCGGGAAGTTTGAAGATGATTTAGGGTTCCCTGAGCTTCCTGGCTGAATTGTTCTTCCTTCTGCCCTCAGCTAAGTGGATTCTTTATTCCCGTCTGGGCTTGGAATCTGGAAAGTGTCTCCTTTGTATCCAATTAGAACATTTTTCATTTCAAAATGTATTGTTGTCCAGGGACAATGGCATAAAGCAGAGCTTAGCTGGCTCCTGAGAATAGAAGCAGACAGTGAAAGGGCTTCCTGAGAACAGTGGCACCCTCTCGGCTCTGCACCAACAGAGCTGGCACCCAGGTGTCAGCAGGAGAGCCCTTGTCATTAATTTTTAAATTTGCTATTTCCATGCATTTAGGCATGGGGCTGAAGTTCCAGTTGGTTTTGACCTTTAAAAATGTTACAGGCAATATCAGCCTTTCTCCAACGTGAAGGACACTGACTCGGAGGCTATAAAAACCCCAGCCTCGCAGGCTGGCACCTTCCCTTCTGTTTCCTCTCTTTTCCCTGCATTTCACTTGTCATCTATATAAAGGAAATCCACATACACACAGACTTATTTTTTTTCCTGGAATGAGGTGTATGTTTCCATCCCTGCATTTTCCATTCCCAAAGTGGCTGTCACACATTTTTTTTTATTGTGGTAAAATATACCTCACGTAGAATTTACCGTCGTGACCAGTTGTGAGCACGCAGTTCTGTGGTAGTAAGTCCATTCCCATTGATATGCAGCCGTCGTCAACACCCCTCTGCGGAACCTTCTCATCCTCCCCCACTGAAACTCTGCACCCATGAAACGCTAACTCTCTGTTCCCCCTGGCCCAGCCCCTGGCAACCCCATCTACTTCTTGTTTGACTTTGACACTCTAGACCCCCTCATCTAAGTGAGTATTTGTATTCCGTGTATTTGTCTTTATTTGTCTCTATTTCCCAGTATTTGTCTTTCCGTGACTGGCATTATGTCCTCAAGGTCCATCCGAGGTCGTGGGATATGTCAGAATGTCCCTCCTTTTTAATGCTGAATGCTATTCTGTCGTATGGATATCTCACATATGTTTTAAATGGGGAAAGATCCTCAATGGCTAGTAGTGAAACACTGGTTTTCCCCTTTAGGAGGTGTTTTCTCCACGCATTATTTCATTTGATCCCCAGCAAGGTTTGGAGGTAAACGCAATTACCCCAGTTCATATGGGAGGGACCAAGTCTCTGAGAAGCTAAGGGGCTGTCCTGGGCCACATGCCGGGTAGAACAGCAGGGCTCAGACCCACGGCGTCTCACCAGAGCCCTGGTCCTTCCAGCCCCCATCCCATGACACCCCCGTCTCAAATGTTAAAAACAGAACTTAGCCTTTGTTCAGGCTAATGTTTGCTTGTCCATTTTCTTTCACTCCCCACTTACATCCATTAGTCAGAGGCTTCCAGCAGGGGCCCAGATAAGGTCAGGGTGGAGAGAGAATCTGGTTTGAAAAGAACCCACAAAAAGAGACAGGAAAAAACGCCACCCCAATCCCAGTCCCCTCCAACCACAGTGAACCACCAAGGCTGTGCCTTTTGGTCTTTTTCATAAGATAAAATCAAAATGATAGAAAAGGTACAGAAGGAAATCTCGTATTTGCATTTAAGGCCACTGGTGATGCAAACTGACCCAGATTAGACTACGTCTGGAACGGAACCAAACCTGCCGGGGGCAGAGCAAGCCAGGGAAGTGACAGAGCCATTGGTGGCCAGGCACCGACTGGGGGATGGGGCCACCTGACAGTCGGTAGGTGGGGCGCCCTGTCAGGAGCCCCATCCAGCGTCTCCACTCTTCACAGCAACCCACAAGGGAGGGGAGCTGCCCCCACCCTCCCCATCACACCCTTCCCATCACGCACTTCACCGCCACGTGGCTAGAAGTTGTGGCACGAGGAGGTGGGATGGAAGAAGAAAAGTGAAACCAATCTAGAAGTCCAGCTTCAGGGCAGGGGGCTTTTGACAAGGCCCAGACTTGGGCTCCTTCTACTGCTGCCACCACGGTGGTCTTGGGGACCCCTCCTCAGGGACCAAGGCCCCAGAATGTTGCCCACCCTGTGCTCTGTCCTGGGCCACTTTCGGGTAGGAAGCTAGTGACTGCAGGGGCTGTTCTGGGAAGCAGGCAGGTGCCACCTTCTACAAGGCCCAGGAGGACCACCAACAAGCCTAGGCATTTGAACTTTCTCCTGTAGGTAAGGGGGCTCCAGGAAATGTCTGTACTGAGGAGAGGCAAGGGGTGTGTCAGCGCCTGCTGGGCAGACCCAGGGGAATAGGGAAGAGAGATGGAGTTGGGGTGGTGGCCCAGGAAGCCCTAGGAATGCTGAATGCAAACTGCCCCAGCCCACCCTGGGCAGGGAGTGTGAGCAGAGATGAAGATCAGCACGGAGTGCTTCTTGGGAACAGCCATGTCCTTGGTGGCCGCAGGCCCTCAGAGAGGCAGATGCGTTACAGCCGCGGTGTGCCTGGACTGGAGAGGCTCCACGCACTCCGGTGATAGAAGGCTGGCTTCTCACTGCCCGTAAAATACCACAGTGAGAAACTGAGGGGCCCTTTTTTTTGAGACAGGGTCTCTGTCACTCAGGCCAGAGAGCAGTGGCACAATCACAGTCCACTACAGCCTAGACCTCCTAGGCCCGGGTGATCCTCCAACCGCAGCCTCTCAAGTAGCTGGGACCACAGGCGTGCACCATCAAGCCCAGCTAATTTTTATATTTTTGGTAGAGACAGGGTTTCACCATGCTCCTGCCCAGGCTGGTCTCAAACTCCTGGTCTCAACGATCCTCCCACCTTGGCCTCCCAAAGTGCTGGGATTACAGGCTGAGCCACAGTGCCCGGCTGGAACTGGGGGCTCTTGAATGAAGCAGAAAGACCTGTCTGGCCTGGTCCGGGCCTTCCAAACGAGCTTCAAGGTATCATTTACACCATCAATAGAGGCTTACACTTCTGATGCTAGAGATTTCCTTTCCAAGCACCAGTCTTCAGAGGTAGCATCCAGCTTGGCTCCCTCTTGCTGGCTGTGTGACCTTAAGCTCACTGAGCCTTGGTTTTGATACAGAAATTACGACTTTCCTTAATAAGACCTTCCAAGTTGGCAGCAAAGAGACACTGCTGGCGGGGGTGGGGCAGCTCTCCTCCACAGTTCACCTTGGGAGTGGCTGACTGACCCAGCCACCACAGGCACGCTGCCCTCAAAGATACATGGTCCCCCGTTTTTGTTTTTGTGAGACGGAGTTTTGCTCTTGTCACCCAGCTGGAGTACAGTGGTGCGATCTTGGCTCACTGCAACCTCCTTAGCCTCCCAACTAGCTGGAATTACAGGCATCTGCCACCACGCCCAGCTAATTTTTGTTTTTTCAGTAGAGACGGGGTTTCACCATGTTGGCTAGGCTGGTCTCAAACTGCTGACCTCAGCTGATCCACCCGCCTCAGCCTCCCAAAGTGCTGGGATTACAGGCGTGAGCCACTGTGCCCGGCCCACGGTCCCCTTTTACTGCTGGTGAGAGGTGGACACTTGCCCTTTAGCCCAGAGAGTATGCTGGGATGACATCGTTTTCAAGTAAATATAAGCATCAAGGGTGCCCTCAATGAATGGACCCATGTTATGCCACACAGCCCGATCTCTGGGGTTGAACAAGGTTGTCCCACCAAGACGTCGCCCCTGCCTGATTCTGAATCAGTCAGAGGCCCCCAAAAGGTCTGCAGCATGGCTGATAGCCAGGCCGGCCCCTGTGATCACATTCATTCACTCACATTCATTTATTGGAGGAATAATCCTGTTCCCAGGCCATGTTCTATTTGAACACACTCCTAAGGAAAAGCGGCCCAGAGGTGTTCTTGAGCCAGCTCACGTGGACTCCAGGGTCTGACAGAGTGCGCCTGGGTGCAGTGACTTCACCTCGGCAGCTAGAGACTGGCCATGGTGGGATTCTTTACTCCAGGGAAGCCGGTCAACACCACATATAAGGGCTTCTTTTTCTCCTCAAAGAGCCGGTGGTTAAACCAGTGCACCAATGGTTAATCCGACCTGCCTATCCCATAACCTAGCAATTGCACCTCTGGGTGTCTACCTAAGAGAAAAGAGTCCACATATCCAACCAAAGACAAGTGCAAGAATGCTCAGAGCAGCTGTATTCAAAGTCAACAAAGAATGGAAACAAGCCAGATGCCCACCAACAGGAGGAAGGGTGAGCAGTGTTACACCCGCACAATGAAGAGCTCCTCAGAGATAGAGAAGGGAGCTATTGATCCACATGATGGCACGGCCGACTCTCACAGACACTGCGCTGAGTGAAAGAAGCCAGGCACAAAAGCCTGCATTGTGTGATTTGCTGCATACAAAGTTCAGGAACAGGCAAAACTAGTGTACAGTGAGAGAGACCAAAACGTGGCTACCTCTGGGGAAGGGGCTGGGATTGACTGGGAGGGGCAAGAGGAGGCCTTCTTTCTGGGGGGCTATTCCGTATCTTGAACAAGGGTGTGCGCATATGGAAAAGTTAATCAGGCTGTGCATTTGAGATTTGTTCGCTTTGCACTTCACACTGTTTGCTGCACATATTATGTACCTCTATTAAACAGTAAAGACAAAGTGTGTGCATGTGTGTGCGTGTATCTGTCTGTCTGTCTTCCAGGAAGTCCCTTCCTTCTTCCTAGCTCACTGCCCAGCTCAGTCCCCAGCTTCCAGCAGCTCACATCTTCCTTAACATGAAGACCCAGGAAATACCAGCTCTTGAGTTCCAACTCCTGAGTTCCGGCTGTCCAAGGCCTCCCCCGCCCCCTGGCCCTAGACAATCGCCTTTAGAAAGACCCTGCTTGAAAACTGAGTTGACTGTTGAACAAGGCTGTCCCACCAACATGCCGCCCCTGCCTGATTCTGAATCCTGGAGTCAGTCCAGAGACCCACGAAGGGTCCCTAACATGGCTGATAGCCAGGCCAGCCCCTGTTATCACATTCATTCACTCACATCCATTTATTCAAAAGCACAGGTGAGGCCCCGGGCCAGGGTGGGCATGAGGATGGAAGGGCCCAGAGTGAGGCGGGATGTGGCGGCAGCGGTGCGGATGTGGTGCCTTCAGGGCTTGGCATCTGGTAGGATCAGGCAGGGGAAGGACTTGGTGACAACTGGGGACCGGAAGGGTGGTCATGCATCTGCCAGAAGTCAGGTGAGGCACAGGCGGTTGTCGGCTTTGGCTGCCTCCGGCGCTGCCCAGCTCTAATTTCCAGCCAGGAGGGGGGAACTGCAGGAGTCAGAACAGTAACAAGGAGAGTTACCCACGTTTGACAAGTGAGGAAACTGAGGCTCGGGGTGGGGAAGAAACTTTCCCAGGTTCACCCAGCTAGAAATTTCAGGCCTGGAATCTGAACCTGCTTATTTTGTCTAGGAGTTGGGAGGCTCTGGGGAGGGCAGGCTAGGGTCTGCAGTAGAGGTCTGCACGGGCCCTGGCGGGTTGGCAGGAAGCGCCAGGACATGGGTCGGGAGCATGGAGAGGCTGGTGTGCCAGGGTCTGACGTAAAAGACTCCACCAGGTCTATCACTGTCTGTATCAGCCCCGGGGACTCCCAAGACTTGGAGTCTTGACAAGCTCAAGACAAGGCAGAGTGAGTAGAGAGCCAGCTGTGTCCCCAGCATCCGGGCCCCTCGGGAGCTGCCGCCGAGACTGCTCCAGGGCCAGGAGGTGGCAAGTCTGGGGCAGCGTCCCAGCTGGGCCCCTGCCTGCTGTGAGACCATGGGCAAGCCACCTCCTCTTCCTCGTCTGTAAAATGGAGACAGTGACCCCCGTTTGGGTTTGGATTAAGAGATATAATGTTTATAAAACGCCAGGCAGTTTTAGAGTGTGTGAAAACACAGTAGCAACTCCAGAACTCTTCACTGAATATATTTAATCCAACCAAGCCCACCCAGCAAAGGAGTATGAAGGCTGACTGCTTCTGCTGGAGCACGTGGCAGCGTCACTGGGGCAGGGATGGGGGGTGGGGGGCAGCAGAGGGAAGGGGATGGCCCCGCAGCCGTTGGACAGGAACTCTTGAAGGCCCTGAAGAATAAGCTGTACTCAGGTTTATACTGCTTTCCAGCTACTTTTATTTTATTTTATTTTGAGACGAAGTCTTGCTCTGTCACCCAGGCTGGAGTGCAGTGCTGCGATCTCGGCTCACGCTTCACAGCTACTTTTATTAAAAATCATGAATTCTGGTCAGGGACATGGTCTGCCTCAAATCCTAAAAAGCTGCCAGGCACAGTGGCTCACTTCTATTATCCTAGCACTTTGGGAGGCCGAGGCAAGAAGATCACATGAGACCAGGAGTGTGAGACAAGCCTGGGCAACAGAGTAAGAACCCCATCTCTATAGAAAATTTTAAAAATAAAAATAAAAGATTTAGCCAGTCGTGGCAGTGCTCACCTGTAGTCCCAGCTATTTGGGAGGCTGGGGTGATAGAATTGCTGCAGTCTAGGAGTTCAAAGCTGCAGTGAGCCATGATCGCACCACTACAGTCCAGCCTGGGCAGCAGAGCAAGACCCTGCCTCAAAATTAAATAAATAAACGTCATGAATTTACGAAGTTCTTTGAAATGAATCCAGTCCTGCCAGTGTACGCACTTCTTCTCTTCCACAGCTGGGAAGGGGTGGTCTCTGAACAGCTGAGCCCACCCCTAAATGCCCAGCTGAGGAGTGCAGCCCCCAGCCTCTCGGCTACACCCTTTCTAAGCCCACTTCTGCGACCTCGTCTACGGCACAGGTGGGGAAATGTCCATGCTTCCCGTGGGCCCAGCTGAGGTGGAGGTTGGTATTTCACAGAAATACAGAGAGAACAGCCAGGCCCGGTCCCACTCCTCCACCCTTGCTTCCTCAGGACACCTCCCTTCTCAAGGTTATGCAGTGATCAAACGCACAATGCCCCATGCCTCTGCCTGGCAAAGACACCTTTAGAGGAAACAGCACATCCTTTTACAGCACCACCACCTCCCAGGTGTACAGGGCATTCCCTTAGGCTCAGGCTGGGCAGGACACAGACCCCACTAAGCAGGCCTGAGTGGGCATCAGGGGCAGCCTGCTCTGCGCTGCTCAGTCACAGAGGTGCCAGTGAGGACTCACGGCCCCAGAAGCCTCACTGGTATCCACAGTGAGTCTGGGGCTCTCAGCCACCCTGAAGAATAGCATGGACAGGGACTACGCAGTCCTGAGCCCAAACTCCCCTCTGCTACTACCGGCTGGATCACCTGGACTTGCTCGAACCTGAGTTTCCTTGTCTGTAAGATGGGATCATCGCCGCGCTTGTGGCGCATGATCTTTAGAGGTGTCGGTGAGAGTCGGTGGAAACGGCCTCCCACCAAGCCAGGTAAGCCAGGGCTATGCCACACACTGCAGCACTCACAGCCTTTATGCTGCTATATTCTGGCTGCCCCGTGAACCTGCAATGATTTCTGTTGCACTGCCCCGAACTGGGGAACCCAGGCCTCAGCTGAACCCCTGTGGCTCTGACCCTGTCTGGCTCTCCCAGGCCCAGACTCAGCCTGGTCCATCTCCTGCTCTCCCTCAGCCCCTGCCCCAAGTCTCTTCCGGTGGCATCAGCCAGGACCGCCCACCCACCTGTGGATCCAGCCCCTCACCTCCCCCAGAGCCAGCCTCGGCCCTGCTCTAGACCAAGGTCCTCCTGCCTCTATGTTTGGGGAACACTTTTTAAAGATTGATCACATCTTTAGCAAGCAACTTGCTCCTTCTTGCTGGAAAGGTGCTAAATAACTTTTGTGTTATTATTTTCTATTTTTAGTCATACTTTTAAAACTGAGACGGAAATAAAAAGAGCGAAAGCAGGAGGCTTGACGATAAGTTGGTCTCCATCTCCAGCCCCACCTCTTCCCCTCAGACAGCCATGGCTGTCCCTGCTGCACGCAGGAAAGGGCCCAGCTGACCCGCCCAACCCCATCCCACCTGCCCCACCCCCTCCCATTCCCGATTTGTGTTTTACACAGCTGATCCTGCACCTGCTGTTTAGTCAAGCATCTTGCAGATCTTTTATCCGATGGACTTGATTCTCTCTAAAGGCTTCCTGGTATTCCATTGTGTGAATGCTCCCCGGTGCAGAGTGTCTGGATCCCTTTTTGATGGAACATCAGTCTGCTTCCACGCCGTAGTAAATAGTCATTCCATGGAATATGCTCCTAAAGGTGGAATTGCTGGGTCGAAGGTCACAAGGCCTCCCTGGGTGCCGCATACTAGCTCAGCCCGACAGTCTGTGGAGTGTCCTGCACTGGTCCTGCCTGGCCCTGTCCACCTCCAATGCCGGCCTCGCATCCAAGCCCATTCATGTTTTGACTGTCATTCATTCATTCACTCATTCATTCATTCATCACATCCCCTGGGCCAGGCCCCAGGTGCTGGGGATTCACACAAGACCTAGCCCAGCCTTCAGAAGCCTCCAGCCTGGGGCTGAATCTTCCTCTTCCGTGAAATCTCCTGGGATTCCCCCAAGCAGGGCCTCTGCCTCCTCCTCTGGGCTCCCGCTTCAGTGGGTGAATAGTTTACACAGCTTTTCATCTGTGATAGAGACGCACATGGGCACCTTCCAAAGAGACTTTGTTCTACCGCCAGTGACAAGGGTGTGCTCCCTCCCTCCAGGAGACTGCCCCCTGTCCACCACTGATCAGACCAGGGCTAATTGGATTCCTGTCCTGGGAATTCGGAGCAGCTGAGTGTCAGGCAGGCAGTGCTGGGCTTGGGAGTTGTAGAGGCGGAGGTAAGAGAAGCTGTAGGGCCCCACACACAGCAAAGCTATGGGACAGCCAAAAGGGCCTTGTCAGGGAAGGCTGCCTGTAGCGTGGAGGAGGGAGCTGGCAGGCAGAAAGGGGCCAGGAGAGACCCTCCCTAACTGCAATTAAGTGTTGGGAGATCCCCCTGGAGCCTGATTCAAACTCACCTTATTTAAACGGGCTGGAGAGGGATTTGCTCCTTCCCGTCCAACAAACCCTGAGAGCTTCCATCCTCAGCTGGGGAGAGTCTTCAGGAAAGGAAGCCAGGTTCATCCCCTTCTGCATCCTCTGCACCACGTGGCTGGAAAAAGGGAGGCTCAGAGCAGCAGCCAGTGGGCACTGACCAGGCACTCGCCTGTGCCAGGTGCTAGGCTGGGCATGTCATCCCTGTGAATCCCATCTCAGACCCATGAGCAGGCACCACCATGTGCCCTTTTTGCACTGCAGCTGCTTCTAACATCAATGTGATTGACTTCAACACCTCCACTTCCATCACCTCCACTTTCTTCACAACTACTAACTACTCCTCCACTTCCATCACCTCCACTGCTGTCACCTCCACTTCCATCACCTCCACTGCTGTCACCTCCACTTCCATCACCTCCACCACTGTCACCTCCACTTCCATCACCTCCACCGCTGTCACTTCCACTTCCATCACCTCCACCACTATCACCTCCACTTCCATCATCCACCTCCATTGCCTCCACTTCCATCACCTCCACTGCTGTCACCTCCACTTTCATCACCTCCACCACTGTCACCTCCACTTCCATCCCGCTGTCACCTCCACTTCCATCACCTCCATTGCTATCACCACCACTGTCACCTCCACTTCCATCACCTCCACTGCTGTCACCTCCACTTCCATCCCCTCCACTGCTGTCACCTCCACTTCCATCCCCTCCACTGCTATCACCTCCACTTCCATCACCTTCACTGCTATCAAAGCTGTGCTCAGCCTGCCTGACCTAGGCTTGAATCCTAAATCCCTCTGTTTCTTACTTCACAGAAAGGTTTGATTTGCACCCGTAGCATTTCTAAGGAATGGAAGGAATGTAAAAACATATAAGCAAGGCCAATAGCAAGGCCTGGAAAGAAGCAGGCTGGGCAGCCCGGTGCCACCCATAACGGCTGAGCCTGGATGCCCCCTGAGCCTGTAAGGCGGGGGCTGTAAGCACCTTTTCTGCTGCACACAGAGCCTTGCTGGGCCCTTGAGGCTATGGGATAATGAGGAAGACACGATGGAAACCAGCGTGTTCCAGAATGAGCAGGAAGTTTATTGTCCTTCTGAGGCTCCTGCAGTATGGGCACAGGGAACACTGTGTCTCGAAGGAACGCACTGTGGCTTCAGCTTATGTAAGTTAAAGAAGAAAAAAGCTCTCTCCCAGCAAGACATTTCCCACCCTCGCCCCACTCCCCACACCCCCTGACGAGCAGGGACACTTCTTGCCAGGCAGGTTTCAAGGCACAGGCAGCCCCGTCCTCATCTCGACGAGGACCATCTGGGTCCTGGCCAGGTCCTCCTCTTGGGCTCCTAGAATCGGGGACCCACTTGTCCAAGCACCTGAGGGATTTCCAGATGGATCCGATCCTGGCGCCACTGGGGTCCACCCCAGGTCCTCCCAGTGAGAACATGGGATGAAAAGTAAAATGTTGCGAGTCTGCAGTGAGTGAGCTGAGAGCATGGGGACCCTAAGAGCTGCGTGGCCTCCTGCCATGGATGTGACGTGTCAACCTAACAAACCGGGAGAGGCTTTCCACAAAAAAATAGGTTCATTTGGGAACGGGCGCTACGTGGGAATATGTGTGCCGTGGTAAACTGCGTGCAAGTCCAGGGAGGTCAAGGAAGACAAAGGTTTTTAAAGGAAAATGAAGAGGATTAGGTCATCATTTTGAGATAAGTATCCTTGGCTACTAGAATCAGGAACAAGGGTGGCACCAATCCAAGGCTGGAAGGCAGCTGCTGGGCCAATGTCCTCCAGGAATGCTTTTCTGTGTAAGGTTGCAATGGCCTTTGTGCAAAGTGGTGGTTTTTAAAGAGACTTTTATGATAGTTCTTGGTATCAGGCATTCATGCATGAGAACCCTCCCTTTGTAGCCTTCTCTGGCTCTATTTGTCAGGGTTTTAAACACAAGTGACTCCATTTTTACCCTGACAACTTTCACCAAAGACACGGTGAGAGCAGCTGTGCCTGAGCAGAATCTGGGAGAAAAGGCAGCTGGCCGAGCAGCTTTGGCCTCAGAGCTCTTTGCCTCGGAGCAGAAATCCCAGGTGGCACCTCCATGCCCTCAGGGCAAGGCTCCTGGTCTCCAAGGAGAGAGAGAGCAGAGTGGGTGCCGGGAGCTGAGGGGCAGGTAACCTGGGCGCCCGGAGGCTGGCCGCCTTCCTTCAGGACCCAGCTGCTGCTGGTGCGGCAGCCTCTGCTTGTTCTGGGCAAGCTTCTCCTGTTTTGGGGGCTCCATCTGGGTGGAAGTTTCTAATCTACAGCACGGGTCCCGGGAGCGGCAGAGTCGGGCAATCTCATGGGCTGGAATTTGGGACAGAGCTAGTGTTCTGGAGGAGATGGGACACTGGGGACAGATAAGTCCCAGACAGGCAGTGGCATTACCTAGTGCAGTGGGAGCGGAGAGGGTTTTGCAGCTTGTGGAGGGCTTCCTGCAGAAGGCAATGCCCCTGGAGCATCTTAAAAATTAGAAGATCTTCTAAGACTCATAGGAAGTATTTGGCAAAACACAGGAGGTTGGGAGGGGAAGGACATTCGGGCCGCCGGGGTGTGGGGTGGAGGACAGCATGAGACCCAGAGCTGTAGCCAGCATGGCATCTACAGGGGAGCCAGTTATCATCCCAAAAGACTTAATCCGGAATGTTGAAATCCCAAAGCTATCATTTCTGGAAAAAATAATTTAAGAGTCTTTGAAAGACATTTATTTACATTCTTAAAAGGAGATTTATTTAAGAAACATACAAAAGCAGGGCAGAACACTTCATAGGCCAGTTTACGCCATAAAACAGGCAATAACACCATACATTTTTTTGCAAGCAGAAAACACCCAGGTATGCTAATGATGGACACACGGGTATAAAAATTATGAGCAGACAAAGCTTATTCATAAAGATATAGGTCAAAAGGGAAAGCATACATGCACATCACCGAGTATAACAATTATAAGCAGACAAACCGTATTCATAAACTGAGTCAAAAAGGGACGGGGTGCACGCACATCACCGAGGGAGTGTGTGCACTCGGCTTCATAACTGTGGTCATCTGAAATATTACATGACGGACAACCTAAGCCTTTTGACGAAATTGACCAAAAGCCACAATGGGTCATCACGGCGTGTGCAGGTGCCCAAATTGCTGAGATCTCGAGAAATTTTATTTCACAAATGCAGATGTACATAAAGGACATCTCTTCATCTATTGAGGAGGGTTCAATGTTTCTGTGTTGAAAACCAGGAAAGCCGATGGTCTATATCTCAGGCCGAGGCCAAAAGCCTCAAGGCCCCAGGGCGGGGGGGATGCTGGTTAAGTCCTGGAGTCCAAACGTTAAGAGCCTGGAATTCTGATGTCAAAGGTAGCAGAAGGAAAGCCTGTCCCGGCTCTCGGAGATTCACCTTCAGCATTTGTTCTCTCCCACCCGCTGGCTGCTTGGATGGCACCCGCCAACATTGAGGACAGAGCTTCCCAGCCAGCCTACTGGGACCCACACACTGGTCTCCCCTGGAGACCCCCTCACGAACACACCCAACACAGTCGTTCACCTGGTCCTTCCTCCAGTCAAGAGGATGCCTAAAATTCATCCGCAAATCTACCCTTGTCAACCTGACACCCGTACGCATGTCCTGAAGCCACATTTAATTTCCAGATAAAGACAATAGCAAGGGCATAGTTCTGCCTAACATGATGCAATAGCCTGTGACTGTGATTTTCAGGATTTTAGAATTTAAGGATTTTAGACAATCGGGATTTAGACTTTAGGGATTTTCATCTTCGGGGATTTTGACCTTTTGGGATTTTGGTGTCCAGGATTATGGCATTTGGAATTGTGTCTTTCAGGATTAGGATCCAAATCCCCTTTTCAGAGAAGCTTAAAAGAGCAGGCAGGCGGTGGCCGGTGTGAAGGAGCAGGAGCCTCCTTCGGAAAGCCCTGGGGCCACCAAAGGTGAGGGGCTGGGGGCTGGACTCACTCACACTTAACATGGATCCAGGGTGTGGGGCGGAGGTCAGGGTGAGGGGGACCTGTGGGGGCGAGGGCCGACTCAGGACAGTGAGCTTGTCAGCAGAGACATTCAGGAGGCAAAGTTCTCTGGACTTGAACTTTGAGCCTCAGCCTGCAAGCGGCAATGAGTGGTAATAAAACAGTCAAGGGTGGCCAGACGCGGTGGCTCATGCCTGTAATCCCAGCACTTTGGGAGGCCTAGGCCGGCGGATTACTTGAGTTTAGGAGTTCAAGACCAGCCTGGACAAAATGGTGAAACCCCGTCTCTACTAAAAATACAAAAATTAGCCAGGCGTGGTGGTGCTCGCCTCTAATCCTAGCTACTAGGGAGGCTGAGGGAGGAGAATTGCTTGAATCTGGGAGGTGGAGGTTATAATGAACCGAGATCTCGCCACTGCACTCTAGCCTGGGCAACAGAGCGAGACTCCATCTCAAAAAAAAAAACAGAAAAGAAACAGCCAAGGCAAGAGGCCTCAGGAGGCGACCAGGGCCACCATCACACCATCACACTCAGAGCCCAGGGGAGGAAGAGGCCCCACAGCTGTTAAAGCTGGCCATTAATCTAAGAGCCTGTGGAATCTTCTCTAATGAGAGCTATAGGCTGTCCCCAGAGGCCTTGCTTCTGGAAGCTGTTGCCAGCTCCCATAACAGAAATTCCATTAACATATTATAGCTGCAGTCCTAAGAACCTGCTTTTATGTTCCAAAGACAGAGGATAAATGGCCTTTATCATTTTTATGTGGCTGGTGTCACTGCAGAAGCTGTGCGTGGAAGGATCTGAGCTGCGTTTGCTGCGTTTGGACCTTGTTTATTAGGTGTTTCAAGGTCTTTCTCCAGGAAGAAGTTGCATCTGGGCTGAGAAATGGCTAAGCCCATCCCAGAGCTGGATTACACAGGCCTCGTTCAACATGGTCCAACTCCATAGGGCCCATGTAGAGACACTCGTCACCTCCAGTTAAAACTGCAGGCGAAGTGTGAGCAGGGGCTGCCTGGGCCCATCTGCAGTGACTGCGTCCACCCCTGGCCTGAAGCCTCGCTGAGTGTGGAAAGCCAGGCCCCTGGGCTCAGTCAGTGACTCCGCTGGGCAGACAGCCTCTCTCACCAGATGACCGGGTGAGGTGTCGCCAGGGCAGGAAGGCAAGATGCTGCAGGGGGAGCTTGCCCGGCTCTCACTGGGCATCCTGGAGCTGCTCTGTGGTGGGAAGGCAATCACCAGCCAACAGTGACACTGAGGCCTGGAGAAACAGAGTCACAGCCCAACGCCGCAGCCCTAGAGCAGACACGGCCCCTCCCACCAGCATCCTCTCCTCCTCTCAGGCTTTGGTGAGCCTGGGAGGGCCAGGGGCTTGGCCTGATGAGAAATTTTCTTTTTCGTTTTTCTTTGTTTTTGAGACAAGGTCTCGCTCTGTTGCCCAGGCTGGAGTGCAGTAGCACAATCATGGCTCACTACAGCCTCAACCTCCTGGGCTCAAGTGATCCTCCCACCTCAGCTCCCTGAGTAGCTGGGATTACAGGCACATGCCACAACACCGGGCTGGCTTTTGTATTTTTTTGTAGAGACAGAGTTTCGCCATGTTGCCTGGGCTGGTCTCGAACCCTTAGGCTCAAGAGACCCACCCACCTCGGCCTCCCAAAGTGCTGGCATTACAGGCATGAACCACCGTGCCCCGCCAGATGAGAATCTTAAAGTCACCCCAAACTGGGCAGGGCCTTGCTGGGTTTGAAGCTGGGTGTATTCTGAGACATCTGTGAAGGTCAGAACCAGAGCCGCGGTGCCGTCTCCAAGTTCCAGACTACTTAGGGCACAATCCATTTCCTTCATTAAAGAGCAGTTTCCTTATCCATCTTTCAAATTAATGAGAAATCTTGCTTGGGCGTGTTGAGCTGCTCCCTCCTCCGATTTTTTATTACTTTTTCCCAAAGCCTTCCCTGAATACAAACCTACACGGGGTGTGACTGCTCATGAGCTGTGAAGCCGAATTTAAGCCCCGGTCTGCTGAGCGTCACCCCAGGAATCCAGGGCTGGGTCTGCTGGGTGGGGGCGGGAAGGACGCTCTCACTTTTGTCTATGGCTACACAGAGATGCCACTCCTGTCTGTCAAGCACCGAGTTTCATGGGGAAATAAGAACCCTACAGATGAATCCTTTGTGTGCCCGAAACACTGCTGTCTGCCAGCTGGAAGGGAGAGACACCACAGCAAGGCTGCTGCAAAGCAGAGTGCCCCGACGGGGGCGGGGAGGGACAGGCTCTGGCTGCAGGACCTCGTGGACCACCAGGTCCGAGATGGCCACACTAAGCTGTCCCAGGAGACGGAGATCAGAGCAGGATGCTGCCAGTGTGCGTGGCCCATCAGGGCCTACCCTGGGAGAGCTGTTTTGCATGAGGAGGGGACATCATCCCCCTTGACAGTGCAGGGCCTCCTCAGGGCCCAGGGAAGCAGCACACACTGGCTCTCAGAAGGCAGGGGACGGACACCGGCACCTGCACAGGGCTGAGCTGATGCAGTTTTATAGGCTTGGCTCCCTACTCACCTGCCTCCCTACTCACCTGCCTCCCTACTCACCTGCCTCCCTACTCACCTGCCTCCCTACTCACCTGCCTCCCTGCTCACCTGCCTCCTACCACCACCAAAGTGGGAAACAGCTCCTGCCCCTTTTTCTGGGAGTGGCTGGGGGGGGTGACACCGTTCATTCAAGGTCACTTAACTAAGGACAGAGCCTGTCTGAGCCAGGCAGGGTCTGCACACACAGCGCGGCCATCTCAGCCCTCTTCCTAGAGAGGTTCACCCGCCCTGCAGAGGCCTGGGGAGCGGCAGGATGGCCTGGGTCCGAGCAAGGGCCCTGGAGTCAGATAAACCTGCTTCAAACCCACCTGGCAACCATGTGGCCTTGAGCAAGGCATGGACTTCTCCAGCATCCACCTTCTCACCTGCAAAACAGGGAGAAATGCTTCGTGCCTCCCAGGCCACAAGAGGCCAAGTAGGTGCCCAGGAAAGCCATGGTGCCCAGAGTTGCCTCCTGGGGCCGTGCCCACACTCCCGGGGCACCCACACCTCCAGGAAGAGTACCCTGGCCAGCACGGCCTATGCCCACCTCGCTGGCGCTGAGTCAGAGCCTGAGTCACAGGGCCGCTTCCTTCAGCACAGGAGCTCGCGTGGGCGCAGATGGATGGGCCCTGCCTGGGGGTGGCATCTGCAGGCTGTGGCAGACTCGAGCGGCGTTGAAGCCTGGTCATCAGTTTAGGAAATTTCAAACGTCCCACTCACGCTCCTGTGGACGAGGCCCAAGACGCAGCATGCTTCCCCAGGGGGCCTTTGGGTCCCAGAATGTGTCTCAGGGAGCTCACAAAATGCTTTCATGAGCATGGGGAAGTGGTGAAGTCAGCCTTCCTGGTCTTCCAGAACTTTCCCCATAGGTCCTTTGCCAGGCAGGAAGCAGAGCTCCTCTCGAAATTTACTTTGCAGCTCCTGAACAGAAATGGAATTTGCTTCAAGAATCCTAAACAGGCCAAGCGCGGTGGCTCACGCCTGTCATCCCAGTACTTTGGGAGGCCGAGACGGGCGGATCACGAGGTCAGGAAATCGAGACCATCCTGGCCAACATGCTGAAACCCTGTCTCTACTAAAAATACAAAAATTAGCCAGGTGTGGTGGCGCATGCCTGTAGTCCCAACTACTCAGGAGGCTGAGGCAGGAGAATCACTTGAACCTGGGAAGTGGAGGTTGCAGTGCACCGAGATCGCGCCTCTGCACTCCAGCCTGGGCCACAGAGCGAGACTTTGCCTCAAAAAAAAAAAAAAAAAAAAAACCTAAACAGAAAGCTGGGCTCTGGAACTGGCCCTTGTGGCGTTGGCATCCCTGCTCTGCACACTGTGGCCTCAGGTGCCCCACTGTGCAATGGGGTCTCAGCCTGCCTGGAGCCCAGGGCCCAGGCCACACCTGTAGCTTTCCTCCTCCAGCCAGTCACTCTTTGGGGCCCCAACCCCTCCTGGCCACTCTGGGCCCACAGGCAGCCTGCAGGTGCCCCACTTGAGTGGGAACATAGGCCAACTTCTGACCCACCTGAGTTAGGCAGTCCAGGGACAGCAGGGTGACCGCATAGCCCAAGGTGGCTGCAGATGAATAGTCTTGGGCCAAATCCCATTCTGCCTCCCACGCCTGGTCCAGTCGGGTTCCCCATGATTCAAGATCACGACCCTATCCCTCGCTGCCAGCGCCAGCTTCCAGCTCATGCAGACTTCACAGCCAAGCCAGCTTTCCTGGTATCCAGCTCCGTTTCAGCCCATTATTCCTCATTACTCTCCCAAACTGCTGTCTACAAAGCCTGTCCCTCCTCCACCTTCGTGCCCTTCAACGGTTTGCAACAGGACTCATTTCTTGGCTAAGGGACAGGTCATCAGTCTTCTTAATCTGGCCTCATAAATCAGCCACCTGAGTACCCCCAGGCGCCTCCACTGCCCACCGCCCCCCCGAATTCCTGAATCCTCTGGCACCTCTTGGGGCAGCCTCAGTACCCCCAGCTCCCTCCTGGGGGGCAGCCATGACCCCAGTACACCCAGCACTGTCCTTCTCCCCTCCCCTCCCAGGGCCTGTCCCCCAGGACAGGCTGAGGGCTCACAGCTGCTCCTGCAGGATCCCTGTCAGCAGCCTCAGCAGCTGCCTCCCCTGTCAGCAGGGCCTTCTCCTGGAACGGGACATCTTAAGCTTGTTGGGATCAATTGCCCGTGGCGTTCCAGTTAATCCCCCTGGCAGGCGACTGTCAGCTTTAGCGAGAGGAGGCACGAGAACTTGCCAGGATGTGGCCTTCCCTTAGGGTATGGAGAGCAGAAAGGGGCCAGTGGGGTCTGAAGGGGTTGGGGGCTAGCAGAAGCACCCCAGGGCCCATGATCCCATCTTTACAAAAGGCCCCTGGGCTTTAGCCCCCACTTATCCAGAGCAAAGGGCAGTAGGATGAACCAGAGTCCAGCACCTGGCCTGGTGCAGCAGGCACTCAGGAAGGCTGGCAAAAGGCGGTGTGGACCTACGTGGAAGCTCCAGTGAAGAGAAAAGGGTGTGCGGGGTGGGGGGGGCTGTGGGTGTGGGTGTGGGTGGTGTGGGTGTGGGTGTGTGGGGGTGTGTGTGTGTTTCTTGGTGGGGGAGAGGGCCTAGAGGTATCCTTAGCCTCTAGCCCTGCCCAAAGATCCTCAGCCAGATGTGCCCTTTAAGAATCGCTTGAACCCAGGAGGCGGAGGTTGCAGTGAGCAGAGATCGCACCATTGCACTCCAGCCTGGGCAACAAGAGAGAAACGCCATCTCAAAAAAAGAACAAAAACAAAAACAAAAACATTCACACAGCCAGTCATTCAGCTGCAACTGATTCCGCATCTGCTCCCTTCTGAGCAGACCATGATAGAAACGCAGAGCTTGCCTGCTGAGGTGTTTCTGCCAGAAGGCTTCCTGGAGGAGGGGTGTTAACCCTGTAACAGGCTGAGGAGATGAGGTGGTCATCAGCTACAGCAGCGCTTCTCAGACTGGTCTGGGACCAGCACCTGGGAGCTTGTAGAAATGCAGATTCTCAGCAGGGATCAGCCACTCTGGGTAGGGCCCAGCACCCGAGTCTTAGTGACCAGGTGTTTCTGGGGAGAACCACTGGGCTGGGGCATGGGAGACTGGGTCCCAAGGGAACCAGCATCCAGGGAATTCTCTCCTTCAGCCAAGAGTTTGCGGCCCGACAGTGTTTTCTGCACCGTGGTCAAGGTGCTCGTAGGTGGACAAAGTGTGTACTCGGAGCACCGGCAAAGCAGAAAACAGTTCTAGAAGAATCTGGTATTTAGTATTTTTCCAGAAAGCATCAACATCAGCATCATGGGAAACGCTAGTATCCTGATGGACGCTCAGTCTCTTTTATCCCCCAAATTAGGCCTTAGGACAATTGTTCTATGAAGCGAATGTGTGTTCAGGTTCTCCCGCCAGTTGGCCATTTCTTTGCCCTCTCACTCTTGCCTCTTGGGACCTTCCTTCTGGAAATATTTTCCTTTAGAAATGGCTCAAGG
Source organism: Hylobates moloch (assembly GCF_009828535.3). NCBI lineage: Eukaryota > Metazoa > Chordata > Mammalia > Primates > Hylobatidae > Hylobates > Hylobates moloch. The sequence continues at coordinate 20,903,025 of NW_026652294.1, read as the reverse complement.
GAGGCTCCAAGCTCATTTGGGATTTGTCCGAAGACGCCGACATCTTGTTCTTGAAAGATACTTTTACTCAGTACAAATGCGAGGTGGACAGTTGTTTAACCTGTTCATACTAGTGTTTGGTAATGTTGTTTTCCAGGCCTCTGGTCTCTATTAGTGCGGTCAGGAAGTTGGTATGCCACCTAATTGCCATGCATTTGTAGGTAATTAGTCTCCTCGGCAGCTTCTTTTGAAACCGTCTCTTTGCTATTGTATATCACTGTGTTGGGTCCAAGCCTGGATTTTTTGTTTAATCCATTGTTCAGGCTTTATCATGTTCTCTGAACTGAAATTCGTGTCTTTTAACAATTCTGGAAAATCCTCAGCTGTTACCTCTTTGAATAGCAAGTCTCGCCCCTCTCCCTCTTAGCGCTTTCTGGAGCTGCGAGCGGATGAGCATTCTCGCTTCTCACTCTGACCTTCCCTCTGAGCTTCCACCTCCCAAGTTCTGTCCTGCGTTGTATATTCTGGCAGTCGCTTCAGCTCCATCTTCTAGTCCACTGATTCCCTCCTGCACTGAGTCTATTTGCTGTTCAGCCGACGCACTGAGTTTCTCATTTCACTTATTACATTTTGCATTTCAAGAAGTTCTATTTGACTCTTTTTTCATATCTCCCTGAACACTTTTGTAGTCTGTTTTTCCTTGTCTATGCTCTCCATTTTTTAAATGTCTTTAGAGATGGAGTCTCGCTCTGTGGCCCAGGTTGGAGTGCAATGGCACAATCTTAGCTCACCGCAACCTCTGCTTCCTGGGTTCAAGTGATTCTCCTGCCTCAGCCTCCCGAGTAGCTGGTATTACAGGCAGGCACCACCATGTCCAGCTAATTTTTTTGTATTATTAGTAGAGATGGGGTTTCGCCATGTTGGCCAGGCTGGTCTTGAACTCCTGACCTCAGGTGATCCGCCCGCCTCAGCCTCCCAAAGTGCTGGGATTACAGGCATGAGCCACTGTGCCTGTCCTAGGATTTTTAAACTTATTTTTATTCTATTTCTGATCATTCAAACGTCAGATCTTTTGATCTAGTTTTACATGTATGGCTTCTTCCAACTGTGACTCACTGTGGAATGTTCTCTCCTAGGTTTTTCAGTTTGAGGCTGTGGGCCTGGCGGTGTTCTGTAGGGACCTGGTAGGACCCTGATGAGGGCTTGCTCTGGCCATGTGCCCAGGTCCACCAACCCAAAATCTCTTTAGGCTAATTTATTGGCTTGGGGTTTCTGGACTACTCCAAAAATTCGAACCCAACCCTGAGCAACCCGCAGCCTAAACTGACACATTCTTAGAAAGGAATCCTTTTATCCACATTGATTGCAGAGGCCAGGACGAATGAATATCGTTGTCATTTTTCTTTGCTAGAAGGTTGTTGTACACTGAAGGTACACTGAAGGTACAGCCTTTGAGGACTCCAGCTTGAGACAAGAGTCTTACGTGCCACTCCCAACCTTTTGTCAGCTCAAGATAAGGTAGTGTCTTCTGTTGCCTGCACAAGGTCCCAGGCCCCAGGTGTGGGTAAAACACCTCGGGGCATCGAGAAGTCAGCATTTGCTTCCTGTCTGGCGTCAGCTTCCTCTTCATTTCTGGCTCTCAGAAATTATCCTTACTCCCTTGCAAACTTAGCTGTGCACTGAATAAAGAAGTTTGTGGCAACTTGTCTTGGATTTTTAGGGGTTTTGTAGCAGAAGCCCTCCTACCTCACCCCCACCCCAGAAAGTCTGACTGTAGCAGAACAGGTCTCACTGCTTTACCAAACCATTTCTTCTTCCTTTGGGCTCACAGCTGGGCCGCAGCGCCAGATTCCCCTGCACTGAGCACGGCCACGTGTCTGCGTTCTGTCCAGTGGGATGTGGGTGGGAGTGGTGGGCACTATTCCTGTGCCTGGCCCATAAAACCCTCCTACACAATGCTCCATGCCCTTCCCCTTCTTCAGTGGCCTTAGAAGTCTCAGGGTGACGATGGCAGAGCCATGAGATTGGTGCGCCTGGGTCCCTCGTCACTGTTCACAGGAGAGCTGCCTGTCATGTCAGGGGTTAACAAGCAGAAGGAAAACCCCTGGGACCAAGGGTGTGTCAGCTGGTGGGACAGCACAGTCCTCGGGCCCACCGTTTGCCAGAATCAAAGCCTCTCTTTGTGATCCCACAGCTTAGTGTCACACGCAGAATCGCTGTCTGGCGTAGGGACGTCAGGATGTTTATCTGGCCTGGCTCTCAGGAGGTGGGACGGCGGGTTACAGAGCCCAGGCGGCCCCTGGCACTGCAAATGGGACACTGGTGCTGATAAAGATTCCCCCGCTTCCCCTGCTTCTTCCCACCAAGGCAAAGCTCTGGGCCAGGCCCTGCACTGGCCACCGAGCTCCAGACAACGCAGCTGTGGCCCTGCTCTCCAGGAATTCCTAGGTAGTCGGGGACACAGGCACACACAAAGGCGGCCCAGGGACAAGAGGACGATGGCCACAGCGTGTCTGAGGACAGGGGCCGTGTTACTCAGGCAACAGCACATTCAGGCCAAGGCTGCAGGGCCTGGGGGAGGACTATGCCTGTGCAGGGACCACATGGTCAACGGCACTGGAGTCAGAGCCCCAGGCGGACCTCCCCCCAGCTGGAACAGGTAGGACTCTAGCAGCAGCCCAGCCTTACCTGGCAGGAGACAGTGCACACTCCAGAGATGGCACAGACCCAGGGCTAGCAGGACTAGAAATTTCATCTCCAAAGCCTCGATGACACCTTGCCTGCAGTCACTGGGGTCCTCAGGCCGCCCACTGTGCAAACATGTCAGCAAGAAGCCATCAGAGCTCTAATGACTGCAAAGAAGCTCTTCTCCCAGAGATGAGGACTGGCTTCCTGTGGCTAGCAACACTCCCACAACAGGCTCTGCAGCGACACAGCAGGCCAGAGGACGGGTGTCAGGACCCCCAGCTGGGAACCCAATGCACGCAGCCTTCTCTGCTCCTCTCAGCAGCCCACCAGGAGAAGTGCCACCAGCCTGCCGGCCGCCAAGGCTCAGGTACAGCAGATGGGCCACCACTCACACTGGCTGGAGCCAGGGTTTGAACCCAGCTGTACCCTCTGATTTATGTGTCAGGCTGGCTGGGCTACGGTGCCCGGTTGCTCAGTCAAACGCGAATCTAGATGTTTCTGTGGAGGTATTTTGTGGATATGACTAACACCTACAATCAGTTAACTGTGAGTAAAAGCAATTACCCTTGGTCACCTGGGTGGGCCTCATCCAATCTGTTGAAGGCCTTCAGGGGAAAAACAGAGGCTTTCCAAAAACATAGAATTCTACCCAGAGACTGTGACATAGAAATCCTGCCTTAGAGGCCGGGCGCAGTGGCTCACACCTGTAATCCCAGCACTTTGGGAGGCCAAGGCGGGCGGAGGTGATGGGGGAGGTGATGGGGAGTGATGGGGAGGTGATGGGGGAGGTGAAGGTGAGGTGAAGGAGGCGGTGATGGGGAGGTGAAGGAGGAGGTGATGGGGAGGGGAAGGAGGAGGTGATGGGGAGGTGAAGGAGGAGGTGATGGGGAGGTGAAGGAGGAGGTGATGGGGAGGTGAAGCAGGCGGTGATGGGGAGGTGAAGGAGGAGGTGATGGGGAGGTGAAGGGGAGGTGAAGGTGAGGTGAAGGAGGCGGTGATGGGGAGGTGAAGGAGGAGGTGATGGGGAGAGGTGGTGATGGGGAGGTGAAGGAGGAGGTGATGGGGAGGTGAAGGAGGAGGTGATGGGGAGGTGAAGGAGGAGGTGATGGGGAGGTGAAGGGGAGGTGATGGTGAGTGATGGGGGAGGTGATGAAGGGGAGGTGAAGGAGGAGGTGATGGGGAGGTGAAAGGGAGGTGATGGAGAGTAATGGGAGAGGTGATGAAGGGGAGGTAAAGGGGAGGTGATGGAGAGTGATGGGGGAGGTGATGGGGGAGGTTTCCCCTACCTTCCATGCCACCTCGGGAAACGGAGAGCTCCTGGACTGCACCTGTTCAGTGTTTATCCACAGTGACCGGGAGGTTCTTGAGAAAGAAAGTGCCACTCAGAAGCCCATCTGCTCCTCCTCCCCTCCGCCTCATGCGCCACAGGACACAAATCCCAGATGAAAAAGGAGGCCGGAGCTGGGTCACATCTGGAGCCACCCATTGCCCCCATCGCTGCAGGAGGAGGCCCCAGGGCCTGGGTGCAACCCACAGCCTCCCTGTCCACCTCCTGCGCTTCCTGCAGCCTGGGCCAGCCCTGTGACCTGATGAGGCTCTATTTTAGTCGCTGCACTGCAGGACAGAGAAAAATTTCTCCTCCTCTGCACCGTCCCCTCTGGTTACCCCATTTCAGAGCAGAGCCCCTGGGTTTTAGGATCAAAGAGCAGTGGGAAGCTGAGAGCACCGCCTGCCCGTTAATCGGCTGTGAAGGACTCCCAGAAGCCCACAGAGGTCTGCGAAGAGCGGTTTATTTTCCCTTACATCCTTAAAACCTGTGCCTCCAGCCAGAAAGAGCACGGGCCTCAGAGTCCACCGGTCAGGGCTAGTCCTGGTGATGCCCTGTGGGTGGGGTCCCTGGAGAGGTTACTTCACCTCCCTCAGCCTCCATTCCTCATTCGCAGAAGCGGGAAGGAGAACACAGCTTCAGCAAGCTGGCGTGTGGGTGAAGGGTGGTGAAGCCCAGGCACCCACCCCTGCACCCCTGCGTCTCTCCCCAGGCCCTGCTTCAGGCTCCTTCCTCCGTCTTCACTGTGCCAGGCCCCCAGCCAGAGAGGGGATTTAAAGGAGAATCTGGCTTTGTCCCTGCCTGGAGAGGCTCATGGGGATATAGAACCTGTAACACCTAACACCATTCAGGGGTGCAAGGAGAGCGGGAGTGGTGGTCACAGAGGTGACCCCAGTGCCAGGAGCGGCATGGGCCAAGGCCCAGGGGCAAGAGAGCCCTGTGCTATTCTCTGAGTCCTTTCCTCCATCTCTCCACTGTGCAAAGCGTGGGATTACAATGCACATTACAAGGGCTGGGAGACTTAGGGAGGCTGTTTCCCAAGCCCCGTGGATACTCTCGGAGATGGGCTCTGAGGCTTTCCTCGCAGGCCAGGGCTGTGGGGGCCTGAACCACCTCCTTCCTTGCAAAGGGACAGCCTGGAGCCACAGCCCAGGGCTGCTGTGAAGTGGTGCATCTTTTCACCAAGTCACTTCTGGATGTGACACAGACTGGACCTCATGAGTGAGGCCCCCAGAGAAACCTCCCAGCCAGGTGGCCGAGCCCCACATCCAGAGGAGGCCAGCCTCAAAGGGAAGACACAGCCAGGAGGGGACAGCACCTGCCCTTCCTCCGGCCACTGCACCTGCTGTGCACCGGCGCTATAGCACAGCTGGGCAGAGTGAACTGCTGTCACCTGACTTCACCCACATGGCAATTTGTATCTCTGAGACACTGGGAAACTGAGGCACAGGTGGAAATGGCAACCCGTAAGTTAACACAGCTCAATCATTCAGAGCACCTGGACCTGGAGAAATCTCAGCTCTGCCACGTCCTTCTTGCATGGCCTCTATGCAGAGTTCCCCGTGTCTCAGTTTCCCCATCTGTAAATTAAGAACCATCACTGCTTCCTTGTGGGTAGCAATCAGGATGAAAGAACACATTAAGAAGCCTCTTCAGATGCCTAGCATGTAAGAAACCCTGATTAGAATGACTACTCAGACCACAGAGCCATTTCATTATTCTTATTTTTGCCATTAAGCATGCTGTGAACATTGGTGAAATAAATGATTTTTCCTGGTGTTTTATGAAATGTTTAGACACACAACAAAGTTGAGAAAAAGTGTTTAGTGGACCGGGCATGCTGGCTAATGCCTGTAATCCCAACACTTTGGGAGGCCAAGGTGGGCGGGTCACAAGGTCAGGAGATCGAGACCATCCTGGGTGAAATCCCACTTCTACTAAAAATACAAAAAAAAAAAAATAAAAATTAGCCAGGTGTGGTGGTGGGCGCCTGTAGTCCCAGCTACTCAGGAGGCTGAGGAAGGAGAATGATGTGAACCTGGGAGGCGGAGCTTGCAGTGAGCCGAGATAGCACCACTGCACTCCAGCCTGGGCGACAGAGTGAGACTCCCCCTCAAAAAAAAAAAAAAAAAAAGTTCAGTGAGCATTCTTATGCTCATCACTTAGAATTCTACCATTTATGTAGAATAATACTTGCTTTATTGTATATCCATCCAACCATCCCGCTCTCCACTCAGCAATACATCTTATTTTTCAATGCGTTTCAAAGAAAACCAAAGACATCAGCACACTTCCTCCAAATGCTGCAGTGTTTATTATTTCTCATGTGACATTGACATACAGGGAAATCTGCAAATCTTGAAAGACATTTTCTGGATGTTGACAAATGCATACACCCGTGTAACCCACGCCCCATCAGAATGGACGTCACTCACCATCATCCCAGCCTGAAGCTTCTTCGTGCCTCTCCTCAGTCAACCCTGCCCCTACTCCCAGGAGGCAACCACCGTTCTGAGGGCTTTTTCCCACCATAGATTGATTTTTCCTGTTCTAGAATTCCATATAATATAGGGCATGATTTCATAGCACAGTACGGAGTGTACTTGTATTAGTTTGTGCCTGTGAAACAAATTACCCCAAATTTAGCAGCTTAAAACAACAACATTTATTATTTCACAGTTTCTGTGGCTGGGAACCAGGACGCAGCTTGACGGGAGCCTCTCTGGCGTGGAGTCTCTCTGATGCTGCCATCCACACATGGGCTGGGGCTGGCTGGCTGGAGGCTCTGTCCCTTGAGGGCTGTAGGCTGAAGGTCTCCGCTCCTTGCTGGGTGTTGGCCAGAGGGTGTCATCTTCGGTTCCTCGGCTCGTGGGCTTCTCTGCAGGGCAGCTCCCACGTGGAGCAAGACAGGAGCCCGCGTCTTTCTGTCATCCACTCTCGGAGGCAGCATCCCACCACTTATGCAATATTCTACTCATTAGCAGGAAGTGGGTGACCAGGTCCTGCTCACACGCCCAGGAGGGGTCATACCCAGAGCAGGGACAGAGCAGCCACCATTGAGACCCGTCTGAGCAGCCACCCCTCGCAGTGCTCTGGCTTGGATGGAGCGCCTCTCACCTGGCATGTTCCTGAGACGCCCATGGCCCGCCCGTCACAGCTGCGAACGGCACTCCTGGGGCTCCCTCCAAATGCCCACCTGGCTGCAGGAGGGGGCCGCAGTGACAGACCTGTGCCCATGTCCCTCCCCGTGGCTGCCTGGAAAGATGCCCCCTCCCTGTGGTTGCAGGCGGCCTGCACCCTGATCTGCAGCCAACCGAAGCCCAGAGGTCCTGACTTTTGCCTCTTCAAGCCTCCCAGGAACATGTGCTTTGTGGGGACACCCCATGTTGAGAGCATGTAGAGGGGGTGCCCTGGGGAGTGGAGAGAAGCCCCTGAGCCCTGAGTTCAGCATCAGACCCAGTGCCATACATGGTCCCCATCTGCCCAGTGAGGGTGACCCTGGGCCACAATCACTCAGGGGCTGACAGTGGGGCTGCAGCCCTGTCCTGAGTGCCCCCACCTTCGCAGGGGATACAGGAGGTGAGGATAGGACCAGGAATCTGGCTCTCCTCCCGAGATGGACGAGCCCCTCCCTCTGAGGGAGGAAATGGACAGGAGGCGTGCAAAGTCTGCGCAGAGAGGCAGAGAGGGAGAGACAGAGAGAGGGAGGGAGACACAGAGACGGATGAAGGGATGAACATAGAGAGATAGATGACAGACAGATAGAAAAAAGGAGGAAGAGACAGAGAGAGAGGATGGGAGAGAGAGGAAGACACAGAAAGACTGAGGGAGGGAAAGAGAGAGAGGGAAGAAGAAAGGGAGGGAGAGAGTGAGAGAGACAGACAAAAAAGCGAGAGGCAGAGACCGAGAGAGACAGGAAGAGGCTGAGAATGGGACAGGGAGAGAGAGGTAGGGATGGGGGGAACAGAGGCAGGGAAGGCTAAGGGCTGGGGACAGTGAAGGAAGAAGTCAGTGCCTGCAGGAGCCCATCTCTCCCCACTGCCTCCAGTCATCTCCAGGGAGGCACAGAAGCCTCTTCCGGGAGTTCAGGGCCAGCCCTGGAGATGAGGAAGGCCGGGCCCCAGTCTGTGAGCTGCAGGCAGGGTGGTGGGAGCTGCGTATGGCCTGGCAGGTACCTGCTCAGGAGGGGCCTGGGCCCCATCCAGCTGGGGAGTGGGTGCAGCAGACCCTTCAGCAGGGCAGGGCGCCTCCCAGCCCAGGAGCTCAGAGAGGCCCGGCCACCTCTCTGCCCCCATCCATCAGCCCGGCTCTTCTTCAGTCCACCCCTCCAGGCTGTGCCTCCTTGCACTGTGCCACGGCACTGTACAGGGCCCTGTAGCCGAGCCCTGTGGCCTAAGATGTGCACCCCTCTTGCCAGTGGTCCTGGCTTCTTCCAGACCACAAGGGGCCCAGGGGGCCGCTCTGCCCAGGCGGAGCCCCCACAGCCACTCCTCTTGGGCCCCAGCCCCTCTCTCCTCCTCCTCGCTGCAAACTCCCTCCTCTCTTTTCCGCACTCTCCAAGTTCTCCTTTGGGCTTCTGGAAACAAAGATCAGGGTGGCTCGAGGACCACACAGCAAGAGTGTGCCAGAAAGAGAGGAGGGAAGATGGAAAGAGGAAGACATGGGAGGAAAAAACCCCACTGCACATCACCCATCCAAGGGTCAATCCAGCCTCACAAAGAAACGAATCGCCGAGGTGGGAATGGGGAGCCTGCCGCCCTGGAGGACATGAACAAAGGACATGAATTTATTCTTTTTTATGGCTGCATAGTATTCCATGGTGTATATGTGCCACATTTTCTTCATCCAGTCTATCATTGATGGGCATTTGGGTTGGTTCCAAGTCTTTGCTATTGTATATAGTGCTGCAGTAAACATACGTGTGCATGTGTTTTTATAGTAGAATGATTTATATTCCTTTGGGGCTATACCCAGTAATGGCATTGCTGGGTCAAATGGTATTTCTGGTTCTAGATCCTTGAGGCGTTGCCACACTGGATTCCGCAATGGTTGAACTAATTTATACTCCCACCATCAGTGTAAAAGTGTTCCTGTTTCTCCACAGCCTCACCAGCATCTGTTTTTTCCTGACTTTTTAATGATCGCCATTCTCACTGGCATGAGATGGTATCTCCATTATGGTTTTGATTTGCATTTCTTTTTTTTTTTTTTTTTTTTTGGAGACGGAGTCTTGCTCTGTCGCCCAGGCTGGAGTGCAGTGGCGCAATCTCGGCTCACTGCAAGCTCCGCCTCCCGGGTTCACGCCGTTCTCCTGCCTCAGCCTCTCCGAGTAGCTGGGACTACAGGCGCCCGCCACCACGCCCAGCTAATTTTTTGTATTTTTTAGTAGAGACGGGGTTTCACTGTGGTCTCGATCTCCTGACCTCGTGATCCGCCCGCCTCGGCCTCCCAAAGTGCTGGGATTACAAGCGTGAGCCACCGCGCCCGGCCTGATTTGCATTTCTTTAATGACCAGTGATGATGAGGTTTTTTTCATAAGTTTTCTTTTGAGAAGTGTCTAGGAACATTCCTAATGCCACTGAACTCTACGCTTAATAAGAATTAAAATGGTAAATTTTACGTCATTTGTGTATACTTCACAGTTTCTTAAATGGCTAATTTTTTTCAGGGAGGAGCTGACAGTCAGAGGGTGGGAACAGCCTGGAGTGACAAGGAAGTTTCTCGAGACCGTGACGCCTAAGTGGGGGCTTGAAGGGTGAAGAGCCCAGCAAAGGTGGGAGAAGGGCAGAGCAGGGCAGGTCAGCATGGCTGGTCCATGAAGCCACGCTGGGCAGTGAATGAGGACCGGAACGCCCAGAGCTCTGCAGGCATCAGGCAGGTTCCGGGAGCCATGGAACCACTGAGCTGAGCTGCAGAGGTGGGGTCAGCTGGTGTTTCTCCTTCACCAGGCTCCCATTGAGAAGGGATTGCAGGGACAAGGTGGGCGGGCGACCCAAAAGCAGCATCCCAGGAGGACAGGGCAGGGGTGCCAGGCAGGCGATCAGGCAGGGGTGCTGGGCAGGCCATCGGGCAGGGGTGCCAGGCAGGTGATCAGGCAGGGCATGGCTGCTCATGGCCCAGGGAAGTCACCCCCCACTCTCTGACAGGCTTGCCGACTTCGCCAAGAAGAATAAGGACAGTCAGTTAAATCTGAATTTCAGATAAGCAACAAATAACTTTTTAGTGTGAATATGTCCCAAATACTGCATGGGACCTGCTCATGCTGTAGATGTGTTCCTGGCGTGTTCAATGTTCTCATGCAGCCAGGAGCCCTGGGTCTCATCTGGATGCTGCCCTCCGATGCTCCTGCCTCTCATCTGGAAAGGGGTGGTCGCTGCCTCGGCAAGGCTCTCCCCTCTGCTTCTTCAGGAAGCCCCAGCCAGTCCTCCCGGACCACCCAGCCAGGAAGACCCCCAGCCCCAGCCCCGGTCACGGTCACTCCACCGGCTCTGCTGCCTTCGTGGCACTTGCAGGCTCTGAAATGGCCCAGCTGTGTGCCTGTCTGTCTGGGATCTTTCTCCCACTCTGAGGTGCTGGCTCCGTGAGTGCAGGGACCCATCACCACTGTGTCCCCAGCACCTAGCAGAGGCTGGGTGCGTGTGGGTGTGCAGCCACGATTTACTGAAGATGACACAGACGCCTCCCTGGAGGGGCAGCCTGAGGGGGAACAGGAAGATGAAGGTGAGTGGGGCGGGGCCCCGTGCACCTGCTGTTTCTGCCCCACCAATCCCCTCCTGCTGATGACCAGCCCCTTCTCCTCTGAGGCTCAGGCTGGCCTCTGCCCAGGGGACGAAGCGCCCCTAGCTCTGCGCAGATGTGGGCCGGCAGATCCACACCGGCCCGGCCTGGCCCTACCCCCACCCCTCCCAACAGGACCAGCCTCGCGTCCACAGATTCCCACCGCAGCCTGTTACCATGGTGACAGCAATCCGAGGTCACTGCGCTAGAAACCGGAGGATGCCTCCCTCCTGGAGCACCACAAGAGTCAGAATCTAATTTTCATTACAGCCATAATAGTGGTTGTGCATAATCTTACATATATTAATACCTAACATGCCTGTGTTTATTTGGTTAAAATTCATGAATTCAGGTCTAAATAAAAAGTGCTGATGGCTGAAGTTTTTCATTCTCTTAAAATGTTCTTGGGTTTTTTTTTTTTTTTAAGCCAGTCTCTCTCCTTGGCAGCAACTTGCTTTTAATCCCATTATTAACGGGGAAGAGAGAGGATGACAAATCAGGGCTCTCCTCCCCAGGGGCCGCGCCTCTGGCTGTGGAGGTGGCATGCGGGTGCCCGTCACCCCAGCCTCTGCCTCGCTGTGTGGCCCAGACCACACCCTGCCGCCTTTCCAGGCCTGTTTCCTCAAGTGGAAAAATAAGATAAGGTGTTAGTTGGTCCTTGAAATCCCTTCTGCTTCCAAAATACAGCCACGGAGCTGACATTTGCTGAATCTCAACCTGCACCAGGCTCCGGGCGGGAGGAGTAAACACGGTCCCTGTCCTTGGGTCAGGGCAATCTGATGAGGACTCACTCAAGAAACAGACTGTGCAGGCCGGGCGCAGTGGCTCACGCCTGTAATCCCAGCACCTGAGGCGGGTGGATCACCTGAGGTCAAGAGTTCGAGACCAGCCTGGCCAATGTGGCGAAACCCTGTCTCTACTAAAAATACAAAACTTAGCTAGGCATGGTAGCAGGTGCCTGTAATCCCAGCTACTCAGGAGGCTAAAGCGGGAGAATCGCTTGATCCTTGCAGTAAGCCGAGATCTTGCCACTGCACTCGAGCCTGGGCAACAGAGCGAGACTCCGTCTCAAAAAAAAAAAAAAAGAAAGAAAGAAAGAAAAAGAAATAGACAGTGCCAAAGGGTAAGTATTCTTCCCACGTGACCCTCTCGCCCGGGTCCAGCACCTCAGACACAGCAGCAGAGTGTGGGAACCAGGCCTGCCTCCTCCCTAGCTCCACAGGCCCTCAGCCACCCAGCGGCCATGAGAGCACCCTGCCATGAGCATTGTTCTAGGTCCCCGACGCCCCAGGCCCCACGCCTGAAAATGGGGGAGGAGACACTGCCACCCCTCCCTTGAGAGAAGCCTCAGCTTGACACCCACCCTGCTGGAGAAAGAATAGCAGAGACACACGGAGAAATTCTTAAATAGGCTTCTGGGCTTTTATTCAAAACAACACTGGTGGTGGCTGCCGCTTGGTTTCTCTACACCTGTGCCATCTGGGCCAGCAGGTACCAGCGCCATCAGCAACTAGGAGGGAAGTTCATTCACACCATAGAAACTGTACAGCGACTGAGAGTGCTAGAGTCACAGCTGCCGCCCAGGCCGAGGGCTTCCTGGAGGAGGTGGCCTCTGCCTCCTCAGTAGGCTGCAGCTTGGCCCAGGCTCTGCCAGGAACACTGATTATTGCACAAAGACAAAAAAAGAGTATGTGTATCTGGGCTAAAGAGCAGCTTCTAAGACCCCAAGCCCTTACACAACGCAGCAAACGGGGCTGGGGTTGGCCCTGGAAGCGGAAGGCTCTGAGCTGAGGATTTGGGGGAAGACAGGCAGACAGGCTTTACACACTCTGTCCTCCTTTAAGGGGCTGCCTGGTGCAGGAGAAGATAGAGCAGGGGAGAGGAAGAGGGTTTGGCCAGACTGGGCCGTCTCTGCACAGATGCCAAGGTGCCTGCCCACCACCGCTCTACAGAGCCCAGCAGAGACAGCTCAGGGACCTGGGTCCCCACTTTCCCCACAGCCAGGCCCATATGGGTTAGAGCAAATTTGTGCTTTTGTGATAGACACAAGCCTAAGGCCATGGCCCCAGACCACAGGGTTGGGGAGGAAGGAAGGGCCCTTTGCCCAACCCTCACCCATGTTGACTTTGTCCTGGCCAGTGGATCACAGCTTCCCTGGTTCTCATCTCTGTCACCCACAAGAACAAGGTCAAGTGCCTGGGATCGGCAGGCGGGGCCTCCAGGAGCCTGGGATTGGCCAGGCCATCTCCCACTGCTCCTTGCAAGGAGCTTCTCTGCCTCTGAGCTCAGCTCTTTCACCTTCTCCACACGCCCTGCTCTGTGGGCCCTGGAGCCTTCGCTCATGCCCATCCCTTTTCCTAGAACACCCGCCCCGAGGTGTCGCCTTGTTCCGGAGTCACACGGTTCAGGGTGAGGGGAGGTTTCACGTCAGACCTGCCTAGGATGTGTTCCCTGCTCAGCTGCTCTGAACCCATGTGACAGCAGGAAAGGCTGCTCAGCGGAGTCACAAGATGACCCGAGGCTGCTTGACTGGTGTCTGATCCCGTCAACTTGAAGCCCAACCTTCCACATGGTCTTCCCAGGTCATACAGCCCCTCTTCTGGGCTCCGATACACATGTCCCTCCAGCAACACGCGGACTTGCAAAAAGTCAAGTCTGTCTGCCTCCCTCCAACTGCCAGCGCTCAGGGTCAGCCAGGAGCAGTCAAGCCTGCCCAGCCCCACTTCTTCCCCAGACAAGGTACCTCGTTCCACATAAAACCACCTCTGTGGAAAGGGAGGCAGGGCCGAGGCTCTCTGGAGCGGGCAGTGGTGAGCTTGGACCCAGCCATCCCCACAGGTCTACCTGCCCCCAGGGAGGAACGGGCAATTCCTCCCACCACAGGCACCTTGCTCAGCATCACAGCTCTAGGGTGTGGAGTGGGGCCCTCCACGCCACCCCAGCTTCTTTGCTGCCAGGGCCCTGAAGGATCCTGGACTGGCCACTTCCCCTCTCCGGGGCTCAGTTTCCTGGGTGGGCTTGACAACCCTGCCCAGCCCCCTCTCCCTCAGCCCAAAAGGGAAGGGTGCACCCAACACCCTCACCAGCCCAGCCACAAGCTGAGTTCTTCCAAGTCAGAGCTTGGGAACAAGGACAAGGCCCCCCCTCGGCAGGCCCCCCTGAAGCCCTCGGAGGGGGTCTTAGCAAAGGCAAGGTTATTGCTGAAGTACAGCATCTCCAAACTCGTGGCCTCTGCAGCCTCTCCAGATCACTGCCACCAACATGCTCCCAACCTCCTTCTTCAAACTGACTTCATGAAAGTCACTCCCTTTTAAAAAAGTAGCCTTACCTAAGCAAAATGTCTGTGAAATCACTGGTTCAATGTATATTTTTCCAATAAATAGTGAAATAAATGCGTAACTCTTCAAATCAAACACCCCTGTCTAGAACCCGTTTGGGAAGCACTGCTATAGTGAAAGCTGACCTGCAGTTAGGGGCAGCGGGGAGGAGAGACAGGGGCTGGCGGGTGGGGTAGGAGGATGTGGCCTCCAGGTGACGCGAAAGGCTGGGTGTGGGGATGCGGCTGGACCCAGGGCCCAGGCAGGTGCCCCCACCCCTGCCTAGAATTCAGTCAGAGCTGCTTTGCCTTGAACCTACTGGGGCGGGGGCATAGTTGCTTAGGACAGGGACAGCACAGTGTCCAGGAACAGCCACAGCTCAGCGCCCATATTGGGGATAAAAGGCATTAAGTGACTGAACAACTAACTGGCTGAGCCCAGGGGCACCTGCAGGGCAGCTGGAGCCAGCCAAGACCAGGCGGGTACCTTGGCCCCTCCAAGCAAGCCACAGCCCGCTCAGTCTCCCGCACCCTTCTTCCGCAGGCTGCCTCCACTCCTGCCCCACCCAGCCCCATCCTCCTGGGGGTGGAACCCACCCCCTCAGAAGTGCTCAAGAGCTGGGGGCCTCCCCTGGGGCCAGAGCCCCAGCTCAGCCTTGGAGCTGCCCTCCATCCCCCACCCCGGTCCTAAGGAAACACAGCTACTCACCCCTGATTTTTCTAAAGAGAGACATCTAACCGGTGGACTAAGGGGATGTGTGTGCTCTGGGGTGTCTACGAAAGACTTCACAATAACGAGACAGTCAGGATGACAGGACAGACACCCCGACACGTGGGAGCCACGTGGGATCTTAGCAGCGTTTCTTCTTTAAAGGAAAAAAAACACACACACACCCCTGAATTGCACCTCTTCTCCGGGGCCTGGTGCCCTCAGAGGCCTGAGGGTCCTCTCCAAGCTACTCTTAACCAGGGAGGAGACATCAAAAAACACAGCTGGGACGCCCCGGCAGGACCTGCGCCCTGGGGTGGGTCTGGCCAGAATCCCAGAGCGTCAGACAAAAGCCCCGTCCAGACCCTGGCCCACCTCCCACCTTTAGCACTTTCTGGAAGTCATAAGCTCTCAGTAAAAAAAATAAATATATATATATGTCTGTCTATGTGTGTGTGTATATACATATATATATATATATATATCTGCGTGTGTGTGTGTGTGTGTGTGTGTGTGTGTGTGTGTATATATATATATATATGTATATGCACTGGAAGGGCCACCGTGGGCCACGCAGGCCTGGCTAACCCAGACTCCGCTCAGCCCGGCTGTCGGGCGCCTGTGCCCTGCAGGCCCTGCGCGATCCCAGGTGTGGACGAAGTATTGCTGTCTGCTCCTGGCTCCTGAGGTAAAGAAGGTGAGACGGGGCGGACGGTGGGAGGCCGGGGGCCCCTGCGACCCTCATCTCTTCCTCTTGCTGGCGGCGTCTCCCGGCTCCAGCTCTCCGGGGAGCGGTTGCGGCGGGGGCGCCAAGGGGCCCAGGCCCATGGGCATTGGTGCCCGGCCCGGGGGGTCCTTGCTGCGGTCCGCGGCCCACGAGGGGCTCCGGGCCAGGCCGTGGGCCAGGGCGGCGGCGCGGGGGCGGCCGGGGGCGGCCAGGCTGCTGGTGCTGCTGAACTTCCTGGCGGGCGTGAGGCCGGGGGGCGGCGGCGGGGGCGGCGGGCAGAAGAGGGAGGTGAGCGAGAGGCTGCTGAGGGTCTCCGAGTGCTCGCTGCCCGCGCCCCCGCCGCCCGCGCCGCCGCGGCCCTCCTCGTCCGAGGGGTCCATGGAGTCGTGGTGGGTGCAGCCCGGGCTGGTGGAGCCCCCGCTACTGTGGCTGCGCTGATGCGCCCGCAGCCCCCGCAGGCTGAACAGGCCCCGGCCCCGCAGGCTCAGGCGGCGGCGAGCGGCGGGGGACAGGCCGGCCCGGGGTCCTGGAGCAAGCGCGGGCGGCCCCAGGGCGCGTCGAGGGCTGTCGCTCAGGGTCAGGCTGTCCTCGAGCGTGGTCTGCAGGCTGCCCGCGGAGCTGCTGGGGCTGGCGTCCAGCGACGTGTCGCTCCCGGTGGTCTGGGGGGGGGTGGGAGCGGTGGAGGCCGCCTGTGTCGGCCCCCACCCCAGCAACCTAGACGCCCCCCTCCCCAGCAACCTAGACGCCCCCCTCCCCAGCAACCTAGATGCCCCCCTCCGCGGCACAGCAGGCAGCAGGCAGCCCCCATCCAAGGAGCTCCCTTCAGAGCAGGGCTTCTCCCCTCCGCACGTCCAACTTAGGCGGCAGTCACCGCAGGGCCTCCACCTGCCCCGAGAGGTCCCCCGAGAGGAGCTAGCATCCACCTCAAACCCAGGTCAGACCCGGCCCTGCCCTTCACGGAAGGCTCCAGGCTCACTCCAAGGGAAAGCCCTGGGCCCACCGCCCTCCCCCAGGGCACGTGGCACCCCCACCGCACCCCCCATGGTCTGACGCGGCCCCAGCCCTGGCTGCTCCCACTGGTTCCGGTACCTCCCACTTGCTCCGGCCCCTGGCCCCCACCTCCCGGCCCCGGGGGCTCCTACCTCCCAGCCCCAGGGCCCCCCATCTTCCAGCCGCCCAGCTCCCACCTCCCAGTCCCAGGGACCGCCACCTCCCAGCTGCCCAGCCCCCACCTCCCAACCCCGGGGCCCCCCACCTCCAGCCCCTCCCCAGGAGCTGTTCTCCCTGCCTGTCCACCACGGAGTAGACCTTACTCGGCAGACATTTATTTCGGTTATCACCCCTCCTGCACCCCCGCAGCTCACTCTCAGCACCAAACAGTGAGGCCAGCAGGCAGGGAGTTTGTGTCCTGCCCGCCAGAGCACACAGCCTGGTGTGACGGGGTCAGTCACCCAATGAATCAACCCCACTCACTGCACTGTGGGAGCCGGCACGGCCCCATTTCCCCACCCCCACAACAGAGTCCTCAGTACTTCAGACCCCTGTGTGCCCGTGGGTAGGAGGGCTGTGGCCCTGGCCAATCCAGTACGGGGGACCCTGCAGCCTGAGGCTTCTCATCCACCAGACCCGCCCTCCCACCTCCATTCCTAGTAATCAAGCCCCCACTCACACCCACCCAGAGCACCCAGGGTGTCCTCCCCGCTGCCAGCACCCCGCCACCCTGCAAAACCTCCAGTACTCCTCCTCCTCCCTTCCCCTCAAGCTAGGGATCACAGGCCTCTTCCAGACCCCCCTTGGGGTCCTCCCCACACTCTGCTGTCCCCAGGACCCAGGCCTGCCCACTCCATCCACCCCAGTGCCACCTCCCCCACCAGTCTCAGCATCACCCCAGCGTTCCCAAACCCCCTTGCACGGTGGTGCCCTGGGCCTTTGGTTGGGTCCTTCCCCTCCCAGTCCCTTGGACTTCCAGGCCTGGCTTAGATCCTGCCCCTTGCCCACAGACCAGTGCTCTGGGGCCTGGGAGGTGTCGGTACCTGCCGGAGGAGGGTACAGTTGACCCTTGGTGACCGCAGAGATGCCCAGGAGCCCTGCAGTGCAATCTTGGGGAGGGTTCCAGTGCCGGTGCCCTTTTCTGGGCCTTTCTGGCCGGCAGACACTGCAGGGTGGAAGAACTCGGCTGGCATGGGCAGGAGAGGGCTGGAGGCGTCTGGGGAGAAGGGACTTGGGGGTGCTGCTGGGAAAGAAGGAGACAGAGCTGAGGGAGCACGCTCAGGCCAGGGGGCAGCCCCTGGAAGGTGGCATTGAGCACCAATCTCACTGGGCCAGCAGGGAGGGGCCACCTAATAAACTGACTGTGAGACCGTGGGCAAGTCCACCCCTCTAAGCCTTCGTTTACCCAAGAAGAGCAAGAGAGAAATCCTGAACCAGCCCTTTTGATTCCAGGGGGTGGGGGCCCTGGGTAAAGACACAGCTTTTGGAGGCAAGCAGACCCGGGCTCAAGCCTAGGTCTCTTCCTCTGCAAAAGGGAACAAGATGCCATCTTGAGGGGCATAAGGAGAAGAAACAGCTGGAAGCTCCCAGCTCAGTACCAAGTACACAGCAGGTGCTCACTGGATCAGTCCCCTCCAGGTCCTGACCCCACCATGGGGCCTGGCCAGGCCTGGGGGCCACTGTGGGACAGCAGGTGGGTTGGGGCATCCCAGCCCCGGGTCAGGCGCTGCACTGGATGGCAGGTCAGTCTGGCCTGGTTGGCTGCACACGGTGAGGGGCAGGGACGGGGTTGGGGGGTCTGAGGGCTGGGGCAGGTCTGGGTGTGGGGGATGTAGGGGGTAGCAGCAGCCTCTGCCCACAGTCCTCTCCACACCTTACAGGTTGAGGGTGAGATAATGGAAGAATGTACCCAAGACAGCTGGACAGTCTGAATGTCCCGACTGGGGTTCCTATGCCATACCATCTTACCATTTAAGGAAAACGTAAATAAATGCTTGGCTAAAGGGAATGAGATTGCATTCCACCAGAATGGCTCTCGGGTCAGCCCCGTGCCCTGAATTCTGGTTTGGGAGGTCTGGGATCTTGGCATCTCAGCCACCCTGGCCAGCTGAGAGCCCATCAGCTTTAGGGAGGGTGCCCAGGAAAGTCACCCCACCCCTGGCTCCTGGGAGGTGTCCCGGAAGGGTACTTGGGGTGGGCTCAGAGTCTTAGGCATCGCTCTTCTGCTGGGCTCCTCATCTTTCTGCCTCCCTCTACAGCCAGTGCTGTGAAACCAGGTTCCTGCCACCCTCCATGAGGACCACAACAAAGATGAGCCCATGATGGCAGGCCAGCTTAGTCCCCTGGCCCTGTGCCCAGAGCCCAGCCGCGGGCCCAAAGCACAAACAGAACACTGCAGGTAGGGCTGAAGGATAAGTATCAGGAATTTACAAAAGGGCTATTGAAGACACCAGGCTTTCCTATGTTTAACATCCCCGTGTATATGAAGATCTGTGGCCTACACACCTCTCAAATTCAGCTCTAGTAAAACACCACAATAATCTGGCAGCTTTCCTTCTGCTTGATAATGAGAGCCATGTGTACCCACCTCTTTCCCTTTTCACCATGGCTCCTAGGAAGCTCAGCATGAAGCTTCCTTTAGATGCTTAGGTTTTTGTTACAATTACCTCATCTTTTTGTACTATTTGGCTCTTGATCTTTTATCATTGTTATATCAGGCCTGAGAGTCTATCTCTCATTGTCAGATATCCATCTGGTTCTTTCTATACTAAATATAATTATCTAGGTAAAAATACAAAGGAAAAAATTCAGCCATCTCCCTCTGAAGCAGATGCCCAAGATGAGGGCTGTGGGGAGCTGGCAGGGCTCCCACCCCTCACCTTGACTGCTCTCATGTTTCAGCCAGGACCGGACAGGGTTGAATGGGATCTCCTCCATCTCACACAGGAAGTTCTCTGGATCCGGTGAGACAGCCGTAGAGGACAAGGGGAAGAAGCATTCGCCCAGGTCTCCCACATGCATGGGCTCAGGTGGGTCCAGCTCACCCTGCAAGGAAAGGGAGGTAGGATGGGGCAGGACTGGGAAGGGGGACAGCTGCCCTCATGACCTGCTCCACGGCCCCTTGCTTAACTAGGCTACCCCTATGGCTAGCTAGTCTGACCTTCTTCTCACCTCCTCTACCTGACCATCTTCCAAAACCCCATGAAAGAAATCCACCTCCGAATGCCCACTGGATGCCCCAGGCAGTTAGTGACTTCCCCTGGTACAGACCCTGGCCCAGCGAAGAAGCTAGGTCAAGGCTAGTGAAGGCATTAGAAGACAGGCTGAGTGGCCACATGAGTGTCCTGTGAGCATGACCTTGGGTGGGTCCCTTCCCTTTGCTGAGTCTGTTTCTGCATCCAAGGAGAGTCACGCCTTCCTTCCTAGGCATTCCCTGGCCCCCACATTCCTCAGCCCTGCAGCCCAGAGTGACCCTTCCCAGGAGAGCCGCCTTAATGCCCCCTCCAAGGCAGATGAACTCGTGCCACTCCGACCTCCGATGACTGGCTGAGTCTGGCACAAAAGACTGTACCCTGCCCAAGTCCAACTGAGTCCCAGAAACTGTGCACCCTGATATCCTTTGTAGGAGAGCAGTGTGGGGGTGCAGGGAGCTGCAGCAACTGTTAGCAATCAGGGAGGGGACCAAAATGACATGGAAGGGACAGGAAAAGCTGGCCCCACAGCCTACTCTGAGCTGATGGAGGGCCAGCCTAGGGGGCAGAGGTGCCAAGCCCAGGGTATCCCCCAGCTGTCCCTTACACCCCCCACCCCCAGCAGGGCAGGACCACTTTGACCTTGAGATCAGGAGCCCGGGTCTTGAGGTCTCACCCCCTAAGACTGCAGGATCAGCAAGAGCCCCTTCCTGGCCTGAAGTCCTCCTCAGACTGACCCCCTGGGTGCAGAGGTTTGGGGTCCAGCCTCAGGGGTGGCTTCCTGCTCTGTCATTCCTGGCTGTGTGATGTGAGCATCACCCCACTTCTTGGAACCCCCATTTCCTCACGTGTGAAGTGGGGACAAATCATCCCTGCTGCACAGAGCCGTGGGGCAGACAAACAGCTGGCACCGGCAGAGCGCCTGCACATAGTAGGTGCTTGTGCCTGATGCGACTACCCCCTGTACATAGCAGGTGCTTGTGCCTGACGCGACTCCCCCATTCGCTTCAGCCTCACAGCCCTGCCGGCCAGGGATGACCCCCGTGGAATGGACCAAAAAATACTCAAAGCAACAAGAAGCAGCCAGTGCTGCTGGGTGCCAGGTTGGAGTGCTGGCTGGGCTTGTGGCTGTGTGACCTCAGGCAAATCACTCCACCTCTCTGAGCCCTACTGCCCTCATCTGTCCAACAGGAGATGAAGGCCTAGCACACAGTGGGTGCCACTTACATGGTAGACTGGAAAGATGGGGAGGTCCTGCCTGGGTGGGCAGGGGCCAGGCTTCGAGGACAGACCCGCCTGCTCAGGAGCCCCCAGGGGAGCTCACCTTGCTGTCTTTGGGGCCAGGTGGGCAGGCCGTGGGGTCCTCGAGACTCAGGTCGTCGCCCAGCAGGATGGACGAGGACCTGTCTGAGTTCAGGGAGAAGGCCTCCGTCTCGGCCAGCTGCACCTGCAGGAACAGGGGGTGGCCTCGGGTCACCCCAGGGTTGGGATGAGCAGACCTGGGTCCTGGGGCATGCAGCCACAGGCCTGAGGCTCTGAAGAGAGATCGAGCAGTGGTCAGAAAGGTCCAGACACCTGCTGGACACGGATGATGTGTCCATCCTGTGCAGGGGCCCAGCCTGGGTGACATGCGATGGTGACACAGTGGCCACCTCCATTGGAAGCCAGCCCTGAGTGGCCCATCTTGCTATCTGGGCCTAAGGGCAGGTGAGTTGCCATGGGCTGTGAACTCCACAGCTGTCTGCTTGCCCCTAGACCAAGTGCCCATCAAGACTGGGCTGGACTTGACTCTATGGCCCCATGTGGATGACCTGCACAGCATGCCACAGGCAGGGGACACTGCAGGGCCCAGAGACACTAGAGAATCTGCAGCCACCACGGGGCAGGGGTGTGGGGCAGCCCAGACCTCCAGCTCCTGCTGATGGTTCCTGGGGACCCGCCCTGCAGCCACCTGAGGCTGGGGCCACCCAGGGGGCTGGAACACCCCAGGAAGAGTTCAGGGGCCCACACTGCTGGGGAGAAGGGAGAGGGCTAACTGCACCTGCCCTAGAGGCAGGCCCATGGGAACCCCTGAGCTGGGTGGGCCTAGGCCCCAAGCTGGAGGCTAGGGCAGGGCACCTGGAGGAGGTTGAGTGCCAGGATGATGCCCGGGGGGAAGAGCGGGCAGATGACCCCTCATGTCACAGAAAGGGCAAGCTGTCCTGCAAGTGACACACAGGCTCCCTGCCTGGCACCTGCAGCACACAAGGTGGGGCAGCTGCCCTACCCAAGCACCTACTGTGTGCGGCATGGTGCTGGGGTCGGCAGCTGCGGCCACCACACCACAGGCCCACACCTGGCCCTGGCTCAGGGAGCCAATCTGCCCCAGCCGTGGAAGCTACATGTGTCCACGTTGACCCAGCCTGGTCTCTACAGCCCAGAGCCAGGCTCTGCCCTCGGGCAGGCCCCTCACCAGGTTTCATGCTGCCCCTGCCACAAGGGGCCGGGCCTCCCGGGCTGCCATTACCTCTTGCTTGTCATGGTGACACTTCTTGCAGCCGGCGGGCGAGGAGTAGTGGTGGAAGATGGAGCCCGAGAGGTTGTCGATGATGGTCAGCTCCCCCTCCAAGGAGTCCTTGATGATTAAAGAGACGCTGTCCAGCCACAGGTTCTCCTAGGCGGACGGGGACGGGGTGGGGACAGGCGGGATTATCAGCCGGGTCCCGGGGCTGCGGGGTGGGCAGGACACAGCTGCCCTCCTGGTTGGTTCTCTGCGCCCATGGCCTGGGACTGACCCCCTCATCACAGGGTCACCCCTTCTATGGAGCTGAGCAGGGTGGGGCCCAGAAAGACAGAGGTCTCCGTGCAAGGCCTCCCTGGCCCCGCTGCCCATCTGGCCCTGCAGTGCCCCCCCTCTGGCGACCCTCGCACCTCTCCAGCCCCTGCCCACCTGGGCAGGCGAGTAGCAGCGCCGGCACAAGCCGCCCTCGGTGTCGCCCCCGCCGCCCGCCCCTCCCGGCCCTCGGCCAGGGGCGCCCGGGGAGCCGGCAGGCAGCCTCGGGCCAGGGCCCAGGCCGTGGGCCATCTCCAGCTCGAGCTCGGCATCCATCTCGGCGTCCTCCTGTGCCTCCTTGTTGCTGTCGTCCAGGTGCTTCATGAGCACAGCCACCACCACGTTGATGAGCACGAACTGCGCGGTGAGCACGAAGCTCACGAAGTACAGCGGCGACACAAACTGCAGGCTGCTCAGGCAGCTGCGCTCGTCGTGGGTGCAGTCCCGCAGCGTGTCCTGCGTGGCAGGGAGGGCGGTGAGGATGAGGATGAGGACATCCCAGAGGCTGCTGGAGGCAGAGGCCAGTCCAGGGCCATGCGCAGAGGCAGCAAGACCGAGATTCAACCCCCGAGACGGCCCCTGGCTGCCCTGCCCCACTCTGCCTTGTGGCAGCATCTGCCTGCCTCAGCTCCCGCTAAGTCCCCACATGGACAGACGGATGGCCCAGCGCCCTCTCCTCCTCTCTTGCTCCCGCCGACATCACCCTCCCCACAGCTGGCCTGCTTCCCTGGGACACAGTCAGGCCTGAGAAGGGGCATCTGGGGCTTCCTTCAGGGGCCCCTGGGGAGTAGGGTGCATTCGGGACCAGGGCCTCCCTGTCCTTCCTTTCTGGTTTTTCAGTTCAACCCCCAACCACAAAGCCCAAGAAGACTCTACCACCTTCCCGCCCTGGGCCGAGGAGATTGGCTGCCTCTCCCAGCACCCCGGTTTCCTGCCCCCTTGCTGGGGGCACTGGGGGCTCTGCAGGGTGGGGGTGGGAGGCAGAACAGGCCTACCACTGCCCTCTCCACCCTAGGGCCCTGGAACCGAGGCCTCACCCCTGTCCTCTGGGAGCCCCTCCTGCCCTTCCCAGCCCAGCCCGGGTTGCAGCCCAGGCCAGGGAGCCTCTGCCGGGTGACCTGGTCAGTGCGGCAATCACTAGGGGGCCTGGCCCTGGCCTTCGGGCCTGCCTGGGCCCCAGGTCCCCTCTGGAACTGGGTGGAGTTGTCTCCCCTAGAATCTGAGCCCCGATCCCAGGCAACGCTGGGGGATGGGGCAGTGGTAGACAGGGGGCCCGTTCTGGCTCAGCTCTCGCCACTGTGCTCGTCCCGGGCAGGCCTCTCCACTCCTCTGTGCCCTGCACGCCCCTCCCATGTGTGGTGGGGCCCTGGGTGGGCAGAGCCCTGAGCAGCAGGACCAGCATCCTCACTGTCCCAGCACCTGGCTGATTTCTCCACCCCAGCCCGCCCAGGAGTACCTTCATGATCCCGTTCCAGTTGTCACCCGTGGAGACCTGGAAGAGTGTGAGGAAGGCCATGCCGAAGTTCTCGAAGGTGGCATGCCGGCTCATGCCCTCGCATGGGTTCTCGTCGTTGCAGACTGGAAGCAGGGAGGAGGTCAGCCCTGCCCAGTGGCAGAGCGCCTGAGGGGCTCACCCTGACCCGGTGCCTCCCACCTCGCCTCAGAACCCTCATCACACCCTAGGAGGGGCCTGCAGACTGTGCGCGGCCCACAGATAAACTGAGGCTCGGGGAGATGGCACATGAGCTGGGGCTCAGGTTTGGGTGAGTCTGGCTCTGCCCCCTGCCGAAGAATGGGTTTCTGAGAAAGAAGGTGAAATGGGGTGAGGGCCAGCCCCTCGGGGAACCCTGCTTTCCGGAGCCATCCCGGTGCAGGGCGGAGCTCAGCGAGCGCTCTGTTGCTCTCTCCCCCGCCCTGGCCTCTCCACTTGCTGGGGTGGCGCTGGCTCAGGACAGGCACCAACACCAGGGTAGGGGGGGCAGTTTCCCTGGGAGACCAGACAGCTGAGGGCCCTGCTGTAGGCATCTCCCCAATACAAAGACCCTGATGTGACGGGCTCAGGGGTCTCCGGCTTCCCCCGCCCCCCCAGTTCATCCTGCAGCCCTGCTGTACCCCCACCACGGGCCTGCTCTGGGACTCACCCAGCTTCCCAAAGAGCTCCACCCCGAGAGCGGCGTAGATGAAGAAGAGCAGCATGAAGAGGAGGCCCAGGTTGCCCACCTGCGGGAGGACAGGTGAGGCCGGGTGGGGCTGGGGAGCGGGTGGGGGCATACCAGGCCTGGGAAGGGTGGAGGCTGGGGCAGTGGGGGTGGGCAGCCTGAGGGTCAGAGCAGCTGTAACATTCCCCCAGGCTGTGTGTCCACGTCTGCCACCCCCACAGGACCTGGAGGGCAGGCTGGGTCCAGCACAGGGCTCAGAACAACAAGAAAACACGTGTGCCGCCTTTACCACGAGCTGCCCCATTTCCAGCACTCAAGGTTCATGAGCTCACTTCCTCCTCACAATAATCCATGAACTATCTTTTATCCACATTCTTCAGAAGAAGAAAGAGACAGACTGAGAGGTGACATCACTTGTCCAGAGTCGCACAGCTAGTAACTGGTAGGACAGGGGTCCAAACCCAGCAGGCTGGCCCCAGGGTCCATGCACACAATCTACGCTACACACCTTGCGTGGCTACCAAGGTTGAATGGATGGATGAACGAAGGGAAGGAAGGGAAAAGGCAGGAGGTCTCAGCACTAACACTAGCTCCTCTACGAAACCACCGAAACGCACTTGTCCCTGTCACTGTCATCTGCTGGTCTGGGAAATCTTCAAGAGCAGGAACACAGCTGCATGAGGTCAGATTTGCCTCCTTGGGCCAGCATGAGGCCTGGCCATAGAGAGGAGGGAAGGCAGGAATCACGCAGGCCCGTGGGTCCCAGAAGCCTCTGCAAACCCGGCCACCCCCGTCCCACAGCTCCTGTGGGAGAAAGTGTCCCAGATTCCAAACCTAGTTGAAATCTATCCATGCACTGGAGACCACCTTTAACTCATGCTATGGATAAGATGAGGCTCAAACACATTCTTGCCCTAGAAATGAAGTATCTCTTAGAACCCTCAGAAGGCCTGCGTGAAAAGAATCAGGAGACATTCACATTAACTGCTGAAAAGTAAACCCCGTTGATCATACTCCTCAAGTTTCTCTGCTCCACTCCAGAGCAGGGTTTCCTGGCCAGCTGTTCTACACTGCTAGTGTCTGACTAATTAAATGATGTTCCCTTCATTAATAAAACAAGCACTTACTGAGCGCCCGTGAGGCCAACTGTAAGGCCCTGACCGCCGAGAAGGATCTGGCGTGGTCGAGGCTCTAGGAATTCAGCTTTGTGCCCTGCACAGGCCGGGGCGGGCCGCATCTCTTAACCAGGATTGCTTCAGCTTTTCTATCTGTCCCCTCCCTGCCGTCAGCATCTCAGAGCTGGCAGGGTTGCGGCAGCCTCCTCACCATCTTCCCTGCCTCCAGCCTCTCCCTCCAATCCACTCTCCTCCCAGCCATCAGAGCCACTTTCTCGAAGGCAGCTCTGGCTGCAACCTTCCTTGTCTAGAACCCTCCTGTGGCACCTGCTGCCTGCAAGATAAAGCCCGATTTTGCTGCCCTGGCATTGAAGGTGTGCTGTGACCTGGCCCCCAGGGACCCCCTCCCAGCCTGATCTTCCAACCCCACACACTCCAGCCACACAGAAAACAGCCCCACAGTGCCTTGGCATATTATTTTCCCCTGCAGGGAGGACCCTCTGTCTTTGCCTGGAAAATGCCTCCTCCCCACCCCTCAAAGCCCAGTCCATGGGTCACCTCCCCTGAGAAGCCTTCTCTGATGCCTCCTCTTCTTGGGGAAGAGCTTGGTGGGAAGAGGCTGAAGTTTCATTTTCCTAGCACTTTACATAGAATTGAGGAAATGGCCAATGTCCATACAACAACATGAGCAACAGCAAATGGATTTTGAGGGGTAAGCACCATTTCATGGGCAGTGGCACTTGGCACGTGCTTCTTCTAAAGTGCTAATGCACTTGTAATGACTACCATGGGTCTGCTGCTGGAGGCTGGGATGTCCTGAACATCTCCATGTGCCATGCCCCGTGCCAGCTCCGCACTGGATTTGGGAGTCATGATAGGACCACCCAGGGGTCAGAGCATGGGGAAGGGGAGTGGGAGCAAGGAGGCCAGGGAGGCCGAGCCACACACCCACCATCCCCATCCCTAGCAGCCTCTTACATGGCACTTCCCATGAACCAGGCCTCTTAAGTGCTTTATAAGCTTTAACCATCTGACACCTCACCGCCGCCCTTTGAAATAAGCGCTTGAGTGAGCGATGCTTCACCACCATCCTCATTTCACAGGCAAGGAAACTGAGGCACGAAAAGCTAAGTCGCATGCCCAGGGCCCAGGCTTTGCTCTCAGGCATTATGGCCCAAGCCGGGGCTCCAATCTACTTCCCGTCAGCACAGCCTGCAGCCCAACATCACCCCCATCTCCCATGGGACAAAGTCCCCTGAAGGGATTTAGTGTTAGGAAAAACCACGTCTCTGAATGAATGCCCTTGCTTTCCATCCAGACCATGCCACTTTCCCTTTATACCGAGGCTGCTGGGAAGCTCACACCAAATTCAGGAACAGAACTCACCCATGTCCTTAGCCCTGGTCCCTGAAAGAATTAGCTCTGCTTCCACCTTCCCTGGGCTGTTAATCTTGTATCCTCGTTTTTAACGTGCAGTATCTGTGCCTTGTATTTTAAGGCGCCTGAAGTTCCTGATGACTCGATGCGTCATAATGAATAAATAAATGTGCCTGAGGCTCAGCTGAGAGCAGAGGCCACCCTGAGGGGAGGGGGAAGGGGAACCTCAAGCAGTCAAGACCGCGGGGGAGGGAAGGACTGGGATTGCAGAATTCCCAGGAGGATGAAAAAGGTGCCCTCTGTGGCCCTGATCACATCTCCCCTTTCACTAACCACAGGGTGTGGGTAGAGCAACTTCCCTAACTTCTCAGATCCCCACCTGGTCAGAGTCTCATGCTGCCCCTCCTGGAATGCCATCTCGGAACTTCTCCATCCACACTGCCACCTCCTTCTGCCAAGCCACCCTTGGAAGTCAAGCTCAAAGGTCCCCTTTCCTAGGCTGCCTTCCCTGATCTCCCCAGGGAGTGTCTGGCACTCTTCTCTCTCTCTGGAGCATGCTAGGGGTCCCTCCCCACATTTCCCTGAAGTATCCATCTCCCTCCACCAGCCTGGGGGCAACCAAGGGCACATTGTGGACCCTCAGTGCGTGCAGAGGGCTGGACACAGAGTGGCACTGGCAACCACGTGATGAAGCCAGAAGAAAGAGGCATAAAGGGACCCTTCCTGCCTCTCAGCTCCTGGCTCAAAATGCATCCCCAGAGACAGCATCTGCCCTGGCTCTGGCAGATGTGAGGAGAAGGGAAATCAGGGCCTTCCTGCCCCAGGGCCCAGCCTGACACCGATGACCCCTAGGAGGGCTGCCAGCAAGAGTGGCTCTTACCTGGGGCAAAGCTTGCACCACCGTGTCCAGCAGGGCCCGCATCCCTGTGGCCATCTTCAACAGCTTCAGCACTGCGGGCGAGACCCAGCCCCGCCCACTCAGCCACAGGCCAGTGGGGACGTGTGTGTGCACGTGTGTAAACTCGGGAGAAGAGAACATGAAGGCACGTGCAAGCAGAGTCCGGCTCTCAGATGCCACATTACAAGAATGTGGGTGCAGCCACAGGGTGAGTGGGGCATGCACAAAAACATGTGGACACAAGGCATGGGTGTCACTGTAAAAAAGCCCCCGAGGACGGGGCATACTCATGGGAACTGAGGTCTATGAAGTGTGTGAATGAGTGTGCTATGAACTGTCATGGGCACAAAGGACCAGCGTGAATGGCCACATCTCTTCTCTTCCCCTCTCGATAAAGAGGACTCTGGCATCACTCGCTGAGTTTCTGGCAGGCAGAAGAGCAAGAGGCACCTGGGCTCGCCCTGAGGCAGGAGGCTTTTAAAAGGAGTGTACGAACTACCTTGAGGAGGGGGGGAAGGGTCTCTGAAGACCGTGCGTCCCAGTCACTGTGTTTGAGAAATGCCAGCGAGGAGCTGGAGGTGTTTCACATCTTCCCAGTTGGACTGGGTTCCTTGCATCACACTCTGAGACTGTACCCCATGGGTCATGGCGTTATAAGGAAGTGGGAGTGTGTATCCATGTGTGCTATGCAAAGCTGCCTGTGTGTTGGGGGAGGTGTGTGCACACAGAGTGTGCATGCGTGTGTGTTGGCTGTGTGCCTCCCGGCTCCTGCTCACCCCTGCTCAGCAAGGAGCCCACCATGCCTGCAAACTCCTGCCTCCACCTCTCCCCACCCTACTCCTGTGTGCTCTCATCAGGCAATGAGGAGTCTCATCCCGCCCCTGTTTGTCCCTGTTCCCTGTCCCACCCCTTGCCCCTCACCTCGGGCAATGCGCAGAACCCTCATGATGCGGATGATGGTGGGGTTGATGGGCAGGGCCGCGTTGATCTCGATCTCCTCCAGGGTGATGCCCATGACTGACAGTAGCACAATGGCCAGGTCTAGCTGGTTCCATCTGCTCAGCCATGCATGGGAGGGCAGGAGTGGGCATGAGGAGGATCCCTCTGGTTCAGACACACCTTAGTGGGGGGAGCCTCCCAGGTCCTGACCCTTCTATTGTGGCCCATTAGGCTGTGTGGCTGCCCTCCCTTACTGGCCCCTCCTAACGCCACTGGGTCCAGGCCCCTCTCTGCTCCCCATAGCCATCACTCCCTCAAGCAAGGGGCTGATCAGGCTAAATAAATATCTCTGGCCTCCTGCAGGAGAGGAGGCATGGACTGTGACTTCCAAGTGTAATCTTGAGCTGGCTGCTCTCTCTGTGGGGCCTTAGGCTAGTCCATCAACTTCTTTGAGCCTCACTATTCCCTTCAAAAAGGAGTATTAGCATGAGGCAGACCCTGCTCTGCCTATAGGGTAGAGACAACCTACCAAAGATGAGCCAAGAAGGGCCAGGTAGAATGCCCTACACCCATCAGATGATACCATAATCATTTCCTGTTCAGAGCTATAAGCAGCAGCTGGGGCGCCTGTCCATCAATGCCTAGATGCTTACTGGTTCCCCTCTTCAGGCTGCTCCAGGCTTCCCTAAGGGTCAGGACTGCTTCTTCATCCTGCAGTCTACCCTATTACTGCCCTAATCCAGCCTGGCCACTCACCGGTCCTTGAAGAAGCGCCTCAGACCAAATGCCACCAGCTTCAGCACAGCCTCCAGCACAAAGACAGTGGTGAACATATAGTTGCAGTACTTGAGGGCTGTCTCCAGGGACTATGGAGGAACAAAGAGAAGCATGATCCAGGGCACATGACCTGCTCCACAACCTTCTTCTACTCAGAAAGTCTCTGCCTTTTAAGGAGAGAATTTAGTCCATTTACTTTTAGTGTAATTATTTATATGCTGCTTTTATTGTTTCCATCTTAATGTGTACTATTTATTTTATGTTGTTATTCCTTCTGTTTCCTTTTTCTTATTTATGTGTATCTGGTCGAGTTGGTACCTTTGGAGGCAATATAGGGTATTAATGAAGAGCTACTGAGCCAGACTGCCTACATTTGAATCCTGGCTTAGTGCTCACTCCATATTCACCATATGATCTTGAGTAAGTCATTTCATCTTAGAAAGCTGGTATGCAAATTAAATGAACTAATAGTTCAGTGCTGGAAACAGAACAATACTTGTAAAATGTAAGCTATTATTATTCCATTTTTCCTGTTAATTTGGAAGTTCTATAATTATTGTTTCATTCTGCCAATGGTTATCTTTCTTTTTTCTGCATTCATAATACTCCTCTCCCATCATTTGAAATAAGGTATTAATTCCACACCTGGAGGCTCTGCTTCCCTCTTCTTCCCCTCCAACTCCATCAGGGTTTTTAGAATGCACTTGCTCCTCACATGCCCCTCACATACCTGGTCTGCAACAAGCTAGGAAATGGTCATCCTCACCCACCCCCAGTGTTTGCCTGAAATGGTCCTTCCACCCTTTTGCCTAGTCTCCATACACCCAGGTAGTAAAGGAGGCTACATGGTAGGCTTCGAATGCAAATCTAAGTTCCAGACCTGGTTCCACTACCTATGGCTGAGTAATTTGGGTGGCATATTTAACCTCTCTAAGCCTCAGGTTCTTAACATATAAAATCTAGACAAAGGATTCCCCCTGCCAGCCTTAGGATTGCTGTGAGGATTAAAGAGTTCATATATGTAGTGTGCCTTGCAAAGAGTCAATATTTAACACATCACAGTCATTGCCACCCATGTGCAAGCCACAGTCCAAATGCTGCCTCCCTGACCCACCTTCCCTCTGACCATTCCCTTCCAGACTCTGAGCTTCCTGAGGGCAAGCTTGTCCGGCACCTCCTCCCACTGCAGTGCCCAGCATAGAGTCCAGCATGGAGGGGCTGCTCACATCCTGCTATCAGCTAACCCCTTCCCCACCCTATCCCTGGGGTGGGGTACTGCTGAGACCCCACCCTCACCTTGTAACCTTGGGCTGGGAGGCAGACCAGGGCTCACCGTGGGCTGATTGTAGTGCTCCAGAGACATGGTGACCACGTTGAGGCAGATGATGAAGGTGATGAAGATGTCCAGGTAGTGGCTGGTGCACATGGAGTGGATGAGCAGCCGGGTATGACAATAGGTGGCATAGTAGGGCAGCCGCTGGGCCTCTGCAGGTGGTGCAGGGGGAGTGGCACAGACCACAGAGGATTGGGGTCAAGGGAAAGGGCACAGAGCACAAAGGACAGAAAGGTGGAGGACAGGGAGGGGGCAAACAGGAAGATGTTGATCCATCCCAGGCCCTGGAATCAGTGTTAGATTTCCTCCACCCAGCCAAAGCACCATGAGAAAAACTGTGGGGAAGGGTGACAAAGAAGGCAGGACATTCATTCTCTCCATCTACCCCAAATGAGCTTATGGCAGGAGCTCTGGGCCTGCCTGCAGGGAGGGCAGGTTTCCCATGGCCCAGGGTGCCCAGGTTCTGCCTTTGCCCTATGCCTGAGCTGAACCCCCAACGGCCTCACTCAGGTTGGCAGCGGTGTCAGCCATTGGACTCTGGGTGGACACTGATGGGGTTCAGATCCCCTGGACAGGAAGATGCTGGGAGAAATGGCTGAGCCCTGGGCACAGGGGTTGTATCTTTTGTTCTCTTCCAGCTCCAAAGACTCAGGAGGCTGGGGTCAGGCCCAGGCAGAAGGGCCTAGAGCTGGGTGACCCACGCCCTCCACAGACACCGACTCACTCCGGCGCTTCTTCTCCAAGCGCCGCAGCCGCTTCTCCTCACGCCGCCGCGCCTCTTCAGCCTCCTGGTGCTGCCGGCACTTGTGGAAGTTCTCCACCACAACACCCACAAACATGTTGAGCACAAAGAAGCTGACGATGAGCAGGAAGGAGATGAAGTACAGCAGCATCCAGGGGTTGTGGTTGGTCACGGGCTGCAGGGGAGTCAGAAAGGGCTGAGGAGGCTGATCAGGCCCTACAGGGCCATGGGGAGGTACCCATCCTGGCTGAGCCTCCATGGAGTGGGGATGTGTTGAGCCTGCCTCCAGGAAGGCGGCTGTGAGGTCTAAATGAGGCAGCAGGTAAGAAGTAAATACCCTGGGCATGACACAGTATGGTCCTCAGCCAAGAAAGCCACCTCTCCTTCCCTGCTCAGCAGCTGCCTCCTGGAAACATCTGTCTTCTTCCTCTCATTAACCTATCCATTCATTCACTTATGCATGCATCCATCCAACCATCCACCTATCCTCCCACTCACCCACCCCTCCATCCACCACCCATCCACCCATCCATCCATCCACCCACCTATCCATCCACTCATCCACCCATCCATCCATCCACCCATCCATCCATCCACCCACCCATCCATCCACCCACTCATCCATCCATGCATCCATCCATCCATCCAACTATCCTCCCACTCATCCACCCATCCATCCACCACCCATCCACCCATCCATCCATCCACTCATCCACCCTTCCATCCACCCACTCACCCATCCATGCATCCACCCATCCATCTACCCACCAGCCAGCCAGCCACCCATTCATTTACCTACCCACCCATCCATCCACTCACCCATCCATCCACCCATCCACCCATCCATCCATTCACCCATCCATGCATCCACCCATCCATCCACCCACCAGCCACTTATTCGCCCATCCAGAAATAAGGCAGAAAACAAGGCAGCCAGCAGAGGGGAGAACATGGATGCACAGACTCCTTGGTGGAATCCATGTATGCATGTGCATGCGTGCACTGGTAGGGGTGAGGAGACAGAGCAGACAAGGAAATAGAGAAAGATGCATCCAAGTGTTCTCATTCCTCCCACCAAATACCGCCACCCTCACATCCAGCTCCAGAGTCTTACTGGGTGGGACCCCTGAAGCCAAGAGCCAGAGGTCCATTACTGGCCTGGGAGTTGCACACAGCCCTGCTTCCACCACTGAGTGGGCCCTGTCTTGAGCTAGAGAATCTTTCTGTTTCTTCTCCCAGTGACCCCCTCAGTCTGGACACAGCCAACCTTGGTCAGCCACACATCTTGCCTAAAGTCCCCACCTAGCCCCAGAGGAAGCCAAGGCTGAGTCTCTTCCCTGACCTCCTCCACCCAACCCCCCTCCCCTAATCCATCTTCACCCAGCAGCCCTCAGGAGGCTGCACTGACAAGCAGACCTGACAAGCAGGGACACCACTCTTGCTATAAGCCCCTCACTGGCTCTCTCTGCCCTCAGAATAAACTTTTGCCCCTTGTCATGGCACACTTGGGGGCTTGCAGACCACCTAACACTACCTATCTCCTCTCCCCACCTCATGCCTCTCTCATTTTCTACTCCTCGATCCCAACTCCCAATTCCATAAACACATCACTCTCTCACCCTCTCTGTTCCTCTGCCAGCTGGCTCAGCCCCTCTTCTCTGCCTGCACTTGGTTCTGTACCCACCAGGCTCTGCACCCCTCCAGGAAGGAGCAGCTCAGATGCCTCTTCACAGAGTTGGGGGATTTGCCAAAGCAAATGGAACGATGATTTACGCTACCCCAAGGAGTGGCTGTAATGGTGAAGATTCAAGCCAGGATGTGAGGGGTGGGCTGTGCTGACAGTGGGGAGACACTGGAGCTGTGGGTCTTGTTGGCACCAGTTTCAAATTCAAACCACTGGGCCCCAAGGACACCATGTCCCTCCCTGCATCAAGGCTTGGCCTGGTCCCAGCTACACCCACCTGCTGGTCCACAGCAACAGCATCCAGTCCATTGTACATGATGTTCACCCAACCATCCTTGGATGCCAGGACAAAGAGGGACATCAGAGCCTGGGAGACATGGGGAGGGGGAATGCAGGGGTGAGGACTGTGAGTGACTCCAGCTGCAGCCACCCCTCCTCAGCTCTCTATTCTTCTGCCCCTGGGAGGCAGAGGGACAAAGACGTCTTCTCTGTGTGGCAGAGCTGTGCCCTCGTCCAACAAACCTTTCCTAAGGACCTACTATGTGCCTGCCACATACTTTTGCAGTTGCTGTTATAGAAGAAAAAGTGCTGAACCCACGGTCCTGGGTTTTGGTCTCAGCTCTGAAATTATCCAGCTGTGTGATCTTGGGCAAAAAAAATTCATGAACTCCTGTCCCCTCACCCACAGAATGGAGCTAACAAATACCTTTCTGGCAGGTGTGCTGGGAGGGCCAGCTGAGGCTCAACCAGATGGTCCCTGCCATCCTTACTCCAGTGGGTAAGACATGCTTGCCCCAGCATCTGAAAACAGGAGCTCATGAGAGGAGTCAGGAGCCCTGGGTCAGAACCCAGGCTGTGCCACTCACTGGCTATGTGATTTGGGGCAAGTTCCTCGATGTCTGTGGGCCCATTTCCTCATCTGTAAAATGGTAATAATTCCTCTCCCTGGTTTTGAAAAGGAGGTGGTCCCCAGAACACAGCCACCCAAGGCTCCCATGGAGATGGCAGGTCAGCATCCTCATGTCTCTTCAGTGAGTTCACATCTGGTTCTGCAGCACCCAGCACAGAACCTTGCACACAGCAGGTGCTCAGTAAAGGTTTTCTGAACTGAACTTGAGCACAGCCTCCTGTGCCATCTTTGCACCAGTAGTTAGTAGGTTCACAAAGGGTCCCATTTCACCAGAAACTGCCCGGAGGTCACATGTCCTACTCAGGAAGCCCTCTTCCCAGGGCAGAGGTGGTCACACCCCCCTCTGCGCTCCTGCCACTGTGGGCCAGGACATGCGGTTCTGGAATGAGTCTCTGGCCCCGCACTGGCCCCTCCTTCCCACCATCCAGAGCACCGACCCCTTCCTCTTCCCTTCCCAGGTGGGAATGGTGCCGAAGGTGTCCAGAAAGTGCTCAGACCCAGGAGCAGGGAGGGCAGAGGAAGACCCCCTTCCAAGGGCACAGGAGGCTCCTACATTCCAAGGACCTGCCATCACTGTCTCCGTTGACAGGTGAGGACACTGGAACAGAGGGTCTGGCACTTGTCTGAGGGCACACAGCTGGTAAGGGCCACTGAGGAGTCAGAGGCTGCAGGCCAGGCTGGAACCCTCCAGGTGGCTCCAAGTGCGGAGAACACCCCACGCAGGGTTCCAGGAGAGCCCGATGCCAGGTAGACCCAGAAATGCTCCAAAGGGGCGGGGCTGGCACTGGGGCGGGGCCCATAGGTGAAGGGGGTCAGGAGCACGGGCACAAAAGGCCCCTGGCAGGCTTCCCCTCAACTTCCTAAGACATCTTTTCCCCAGGAGGGCAGGGGTAGTGACTGTCCTGGTTCCTGATACCCTTTCCCTGGGCACCCACTGCCCCTCCAAGGCCCTGTGGCTCCCCTCCCAGGTGCCATTGGGGGGCAAGCCCTCCAGTGGGATCTAGCTGGAGGCTGCCCATCAGCCAGCGGGGGATGAGGGCCTGGAGCCTGCTCCTCCCTGTGTGCCCTGGGGCAACGCACGCCTACGTCTGGACATACCTGGCCTCCTGGGCAGGCCCTCAAGAAATGAGGGCAGGGAAGGGGAGGCAGCCAGCCAAGGGCTCTCACCTGGGGCACTGCCCAGATGGGTCACACCCGGCAGGCCCCCAGAAGAGGAGACCAAGGGGAAAGCAGACACCAGGCAGGGGTCTGCATGTCGACAGAGCAGAGAGCAGCGGATGGGTGACGGGAGAGGGTACCACCCGGGGCCAAGGGCTTGATACCCTTTCATCTCAACCACAGCCTGCCTGGCAGGCTATAACATTCCCATTTCATAGATGAGGAGACTGAGGCTCAGGGAGGCCACACCTACAGAAAGTGGCAGAGCTGGATTCACCTCCAGGACTGCTTGATTCTAAAACTCCTGTCAGGGGTCCCTGGGTTGGGGGAGGGAGCCAAGAACCAATGTTCACAAAGCACCTACTAAGTGCAGGTGTTTGCTGGGCACTCTGCACACAGACTCTCTAAGCCTCATCCCACCTGAGAGGTGAGTGCTACCCTTACCCATTTTGCAGAAGAGGAAACTGAGGCTTGGAGAGGAGAAGTCAGTGTCAGTCCTGGCAGTGCAAGACAAGCCAGGTCTGTGATTCCCAGAGCCACTGGCATCCAAGAGAGGGGAGGGTCTGATCAGGGCTAGGAGGGCGGTGCTCACCTGGCCCAGGTTGTCGAAGTTGTATTTGTGATGGACCCAGCGGTAGTTGGCGGCCATGCAGTCCGAGCGGTTGGTGATGTTGCGGGTGTCCACGCCCAGACAGTGGTAGAACTTGCCCTTGAAGAGCTGGGGAAAGGGGGCAAGGTTGGTGCTCTCACAGGTGAGGGTTGCAAGTCAGAGAGGAACCCGCCTCTCGATCGCGTTTTCTCAGCCTGTCTTGTGCTCAGTCATCTGGGCCCATGTCTGTCTCCCTCCCTGGAGGAGGAGCCCACAGCTGGCAAGGTGCATGAGGTTGGAATGTGGAGTCTCTCCCCTGGCTGTCTGAGACTTCCTTTTCCCCAGTCACAGAGCCCAGTCCCTGCCCAGACTGGACACCCCTCACCTGCACTCCCAGGATGCCAAAGATGATGAAGAAGGCACAGCAGATGAGCACGATGTTGCCGATGGGCTTGAGGGAGGAGATGAGTGTCTCCACCACCAGCTTCAGGCCCGGCGCCCGGCTGATGACACTGAGGGCAGGGAGAGGCCAGGCACACATAATCCCTTGGCCAGGCCAGGAGGCAGCCCCTACTCAGCCCAGAGTCACCAGGGCTGAGCATCCCAGGGCATGAGTCCCCAGGGCTCACCAGGGCTGAACACCCTGGGGCATGAGGACAGTCGCCAGGAATGCAGAGAACGTGGCCAGGCAACCCAGACATGGGCAGAGCAGGAGGCAAGCTGCACCCAGGCCTCAGATCTACAGCAGCAGCAGGGTACCTGCCCTCACCCCTCACTGTGCCCAGCTCCTGGGGGTCCACACCACACCCTGGTCTAGGGACTGATGCCCAGAGATGGCAACAAGCCACTCAGCTCGTTGGGGTCTGCAATACTGGGGTCCAGCTTCAGCCCTGCTCTTCCAGCATGCCCCACCCCCAGGGTCTGCAGACCCCTCCCCTGGGAACAGCTCAGGGTGTCTGGCACTCACTATTGGAGGATCAAGTGGGCGAGTGGGGAGGGCAGAGTGAGGGCCCAATTCGACCCGTGGCTTCCCTGTACAGTGCATGACGCTTTCCCCCATCCGCCCAGGAGGGGTTCTCACCGCAGGGGGCGTAGGGTGCGCAGGAGCCGCAAGACTCGGAGGACCCCCAGGATCTTGGCTCCCCCGGCCGAGGCCAGGGACACCACGATGTCGATGATGGACACGAAGACAAGAAAGCCGTCCAGCACGTTCCAGCTGCTGCGCAGGTACGCCTGCTCGCCGAAGTACAGGCCCAGCGAGACCACCTGGGGCAGCGGTGGAGCCGGGGTCAGGCCACCGCGGGAGGGGCGGGTAGGTGGGCTGGGCCAGCCGGGCTCTGCGCGAGGGGGCGGGGCGAGGCCAGGTCGGCTTCGGGGGAGGGGGCGGGGTCCTGCAAATGGCAGGGCCGGAGGGAAGGGGAGGGTTCAGGCCCCCCTCTGAGGGCGGTTGATGGGCGGGGACAGGTCAAGGTCAGGGCCCAGCAGGCCGCCCCTTTAGGTTCCGGGTGCCTCTGGCAAATCCAATACAAAACTGCCCGCCTTGGGAAGCGCCCCAGACGGGATGCTTCCCCTACGCCCCACACCTCTAGCAGGTGCCTCCATCACACTTAGTGTTCCCTGCACCTGTCTGTCTGGCGGGGTTGTGACTCCTGTGAATGGGGGACATGGCTGATCCCCTCTGGGTCGTGGGAGCCCAGCCCAGGTGCTGACACCCATGGGGCTACGAGTGGAATGAGGCCGATGGCAGGCGAGTGACAAGCTGAGGCAGGGGCTGACCCAGGTCCAGGGGCCCTAGCTGGGGCTGGCAGGGGTCCCGAGTGAAGCCGGGAGCTACCTTCAGTGTCATCTCGCCCACGAAGATGGCCGTGAAGATGTAATTGGACACGGTGAGAAAGATGCGTTCCTGAAAGCATCGGGAGATATCATAGGCCCAGGGGCTCCCAGAGCTGCCCGGCCACTGGCCAGCCGCTGCTTTGGCCAAGGTGCGTAGAGGAGAGGCTGCCACCTCTCAGTTCGCGGAGGCTTTCCCCGCCCCAAAGGCAAACTCCCTGTCCCGCCTCCCCACCTCGGTGAGGTCTCCCTGCCCCCCTCAGCCCTGGCAAGCTGTCCCTTGGCCTGGCCCCTGCCCTGCCCAAAGGCTGCAGCCACTCACGGTGCTGCCGGCCTCGATCTGAGGCCGCTCCAGGGCGATGGTGATGCAGTTGAGAAAGATGAAGGCCAGGACGACGTAGTCGAAGAGCTTGTGGGCAATAATGGTCTGACACAGGACCCGGAACCTGGGCAGGGTGGGCAGGGGCTGCCTGAGCGTCAGCTGCCTCCCACCCTGGCCAGAAGGAAGGCAGAGGACCCAGGCAGCAGTGCAGACCAGGCTGGCCTCCAGGAAGCAACCCCTATCCTTTCCTCTGGCCAGGTGCCGACTCTACACCTGCTCAGGGTGCCCACCTGGCACCGCCTTCTCTGACCATACACCCACACCACGATGTCACCCACCTTTCCCTGGCACTCGAGGTTTACCCAGCCCAGATCCCTGAGCCTGTCAGGAGGATACCACGCTGCCTAGTACCCTCTGCTTCTGCCCCAGGCCTTCCCTCAGGCTGCTCCCTGCCCCTGCACCAGGCTCCTCCTCTTCACAGCCCCTGATGTGCCTACTGGAATGCCACCTGCCTCCAGAGCCCAGCACAAAGGCCTCCTCCCCCAGGAAGCCTTCTGATCTCCCCTCAGATGCAAGCCACACAGGCTACTTGAGAATGGTTCAACCTGGTGCCCAGCACAGGGATGGCCTAGACTAGAGGAGAGCCCAGGAGAGCCTGGCCACCAACATCCATCTTACCTAAAGTCCTCGCCTAGCCCCAGAGGGACCCCTGCTCCCCAGGGATCTTGGAAGCCAAGGCTGAGTCTCTTCCCTGACCTCCTCCAGCCAATCCCACTCCCCAAATCCATCTTCACCCAGCAGCCCTCAGGAGGCTGCACTCTCCCCTGGAGACCCCCACCTCTGGGCCGGGAGGGTCCGCTGTGGTCTGGGAGAGCGCCACCAATGGCCTTGCCTGGCTTGGCAGAGATCCGTCCCTCCCACGTCACCCCTACTCTAACCCGCACCCCAGGCCTGGCCCCGCCCACCTGTTCTCGGGAGAGAAGAGGTAGACAGACCAGTCTTCGCGGACCTCGCACCAGTCGGGCTTATAGACGTCGATCATCTTGCGGACGCGGAAGCACAGGGTCTAGCAAGAGGAGGACGGAGCGCCGGGGGTCAGCGATGCGCAGGGCTGCCGGTCTCCGCCCATGCGGCCATCCCGCCAACTGGGGTCGCAGGGTCACCTCCGAACTCTCTGCCCCCCCGGGGGCAGCCAGGGAGGGCTTCTCTCCCAGGAGCAGGCCCAGCTCAGGTGCGGGCAGTTCTGGCCCCGCCCCTCCTGCCTCACACCTGAAGCCCTAGCCGCTCCGGCCACGCCCCGGCCACGCCCCCGTGGGCCCGCCCGCTCGGGCCCCGCCTCCTGGGGCCGCACCCGCTTCTTTCCTATCCCACCGCACCAGGTCCCCTTCGGCCCCGCCCCCACTCACGTAGTCGATCTCCTCCTCATCCTCCCCGCGATCTCCGCGGTCGCCCATCTTGGTGAAGACGTCCTTGGCGATGCTGGGCATCCTGCCATTGCAGTCCTCATGCCCGGGGACCGGGCCTGCCGCCCTCCAAGCGGCCCGGGGGTGGGCGCCCACCGCGGGCACCAGCTCGGCCAGGTCCACCGAGTCCCTGTTGTCGAGGGACAGCGTCCGGCGGTGGTGACGGTGGCGGTGAGCCAGATGGGGCCCGTGATGAGCGTGGTGGGTGTGTGGGGCGTGCAGGGGTGCGGCCCGCGGCGGCCCCTCGTCCGCGGCAACCTCGCAGACCCGGGCGCCGCCGCCGCGCTCCGCAGAGAGCAGGGACTCATGCTCCGCCGACGGCGGCTTGTGCTTGAGGCTGTTCCAGCTGGAGCGACGGCTGGCCCAGGCCGCGCTGCGGCCCCATGGTCCGTAGTAGGAGCTCCGGGAGCTGGACTGGAAGGAGTTCCCGTTCAGGGTCAGCGCCCCACAGGCACACCCACGGGTGGGGCACCAGGTGCCCAAAGGCAGCCTGCACCCCCGCTGTGGCTCTAAGACCACCCGCCTGGCCAGCGGGTGACGGAAAGGGCTTGACCCTAGAGCTCCTCTCCCTGTCCCACCTCACTCCATCTACATCCACAGGGACATGAGGGCACGTCCACCCAGAGGTTACATCCCCTCCTGCCACCTCACTTCCCTTGAGGAAGATACAGCAAGTTAGGGCCATCTTCCCATTTTGCAGGTAAGGAAACTGAGGCTCAGAGAAGGGCAGTAATTTGCTCATGGTCACACAGCTTGGAAGTGGCAGAAGGTGGATTCAAGCTGCAGTCTGCCTGACTCGAAAGCCCAGCTCTTTTTACCCTACACATTGCTGCTGAGATGAAAACCCAATTCTCTGCACCAGACCCCACTGGCACTAGGCATTCATTCATTCCTTATTGCCAGGTCCCGCTCTGGCACTGGGCACCCAGGAATGCAACAGACATGGCCCCTGCCTGACTTTGGCTGGGCACCAGAGTCTGAGCCTAGACTGGCAGGTACCTCTCTTCAGGGTCCCTCCACACACACCCCAGCAGGAAGCGCCCATCCAGAGCTCCCCACAAGGACTCACCAGGGAGCGCTGGTCATAGCTCATCCTCCCCAGAGACATGACGCTGCTCTTTCGGGAGCCCAGGGCCACCAGCATGGGGTCCGGCTGCAGTGAGAGTCGGGGGGCGGGTCCCGCAGCCCCTGCAGGACCTAGGTGCCCACCCAGTGGGAGACTGGGGTCCAGGTGCCCATTGGGGGTCATGGGGATTGGGCAGAGCTTGGGATCTGGAGGAGTGAGATGGAGACAGAGGGAGGGACAGATGGCAGACAGAAGGACAGAACAACAGCAAGGGAGCCATGAGACAAACAAACAAGGAAGGAGCAGAAATGGAGAGCTTTTCCGAGGAGGCTTAGTCTACCAGGAGGTCTTCCTGGTTGCACCCCATCACAGTGCCTCCCCTCCGCCCCCCACCTGCAGGGCTCTCAGCTTTATTTAGGTATGTGTGGACCCCTTGCCTTCTGTGCTCAGGACCAGCCTGACAGCTCACTCCCATGCCCAGTATGGGAAACAAGGCAGAGACTGTCCGCCCCAGTTACAGAGAAAGACACTGGGCTAGGGTTGGGGGATGCTTGTTCCAAGATGCCCGGTAGTGCCAGGCAGGACCAGAACCTACACCTCGACCTAAGGCCCTGAGGCTGTAACCAAGGGGCCCTGGTATGTGGAGGGATGCAGTGGGCTGCAGCTACCCCTGTGCCTAGAATCCCGGGGGTCCATGGATGTCACTGACCTCTTTTTGAGCCTTCACATTTTTTCCAATTATGAACGTAAACAACAAACCATAGAGAAGTAGCAGTCCCTGAGCCTGGGCTTGAGGGGAAGTCAGACGCTGTCCCCTCTGCCCACCTGGATCTGTGGGGAAGGCTCTTGGCTCCCTAGGTGACAAGCGAGGGCCTGTTTACCTCCGCTGCTGTCCAGGCCTTCCTGGAGCTTGTCAAACTCCTCCATGTTGGATGAGCTCTGGTCCTCGTCCGTGTAGGAGCGATTGGCATCACCCTGGGAGAGCATCCCTCACGTTAGAATGCAGGTCAGCCTAGCTCCTCCCTTCCCAGCTCCCTCTAGAATTTTTCTATGGGTGTTTCCACCGCCATTTTACAAATGGGAAAACTGAGGGTTCGGAAAGGGAAATGAGATGCTAACAACAACCTAGGCCACAAGCCTACATCTGCCTGACTGCGAGTATCCCCAGAGCCTCAGAGAATGGAGGGAGCAGGGCCCAGAGTCCCTAATCTTGGGGGATTTTGAATCTCAGAGATGGAGAAGCCTAGTCCTACATCCCTGGGGGAGAGCAGGGATGGCAGACGCAGTCTCCATTTGCATGCTTCCTATGATGAAGAGCTCGCCACCCCATCAGCAACCCCCTCCTTTAGGGATAGGTTGCCTGCTGGAAGTTTGAATTGCAGCCCTCCCCCATCCAGGCCACCTCTCCCTCGCCCAATCTTTTGCAGGCCCTGTGGGGGTGCTTCCTTTGCCAAGACCACAGTCACCTCCGCCTGGAAGCCCTCCACCAGGATGGCCACCAGCAGGTTGAAGAGCACATAGTTGCCAAAGGTCATGAGGGCGACAAAGTAGAGGGAGGCCCAGGGGGAAGTGGAGGCCATGCCGTTGTAGAGAACGACGTTCCAGTCCTCCTGGGTGAGGATCTGTTGGGGAGACACAGTTAGCCCTGGGGTACCCCTAGTCCACGGCTAGGCTCTACAGGGAGGCATGGGAGCTGTCAGCCCCACCCCTCCCAGGCCTACTGTCCCACGGCTTCCCCAGCAAACATGAACACACAGAGGCCACTCACCTGGAACACGGTGACAATGGCCCACAGCAGAGAGTCAAAGTTCTTCCTGTCGGGCACCGTGTCTCCAGTGTCCGTGCGGAGGCTGAACTTGCAGCCAAAAATATGCATCCCAAGGATGCTGGGGAAAGGATGGAAGAGGCTCATCGGACTCACATGCACCAAACTGCCCACCCACCTTGTTTCATTCTCAGTCAACTCAGTAAAATGCAGGGCAGGGGGAGGCGGGGCAGCGTTGGTCCCATTTTACAGAGGTGAACACTGAGGCTCAGGGGATCATGCTTGCTGAAAGCCACAGGGGACTGAGGGACAGTGTCAGGCTTCACACCCAGGTCCAGGTGGCTTTGTCCAGAGAAGCACAGTGGACCACATCCCCCAGGCTCCCGCCCACAGCCCCAGCAGGTGCTGAGGTATGGCCCCCAGCACGGCGGGCTCACCTGAAGATGAAGATGAAGAGCATGAGCAGCATGCAGAAGGTGGCCACGTTGTCCATGGTCTTCATGAGCACCACGAGCTGGCGCCGCAGGGCAGGCATGAAGCGCACCAGTTTCAGCACACGCAGCAGCCGGAAGGTCCGCAGCACCGACAGCCCACCGTCCGCCTGCCCCACGATCTCCCAGATGCTGCGGTCCCGCAGGGCAGGCCCAGGGTACAGGTAGGAGGCAGCAGTA
This sequence comes from Hylobates moloch, assembly GCF_009828535.3. Lineage (NCBI taxonomy): Eukaryota > Metazoa > Chordata > Mammalia > Primates > Hylobatidae > Hylobates > Hylobates moloch. Next base: position 20,859,711 of record NW_026652294.1, on the reverse strand, counting down.
GGAGGCCAGGGGAAGAGGAAGACAGAGGGAGAAGGGAAAACAGAGCAGAGCTTCCATTCATCCATCCAACAAGTATGTTGGATGCTGCTCCACGCCACGAGCTAATCAGGGGCTCTTCACCTGGAGTCCATGGACCACCACCACCCCCACAAGAGGTCTCTGGCTAGAATACAGAGGTCCGTGGATGTCACTGTCCTCTTTTTGAGATTTAACATGTCTTTTGGTTATGAATGTAAACAGGAAGCCACAGAGAATTAGCAGTACCTATGGCTTTGTGGCAATCAAAGTAACTGATGTCTTCACATCACGTGACAGCCGATGCAGCTGTTTCCCAATATTATTTATGCCCATCCCTTCCTTGGAGTGATAGCAGTCACAGACCCGCTGCTAGATTGTGCTGTTTAACTTTACAAAAATATGTTGATAAATCACAAATGTTTGACTATTTCAATAATTGTTTCAGTGCAACGGGTTTCCACAGCCATCTTATGTCCTTTATGTACTGGCTGGGGTCTTCGCATTAAATCTCCCCCCGAGCCACTCTGCTGCCAGGTGGGTTCGGGGAGGGGTACCTGATGATGACAATGATGCTGTCGAAGATGTTGTAGGGGTTCCGCAGGTAGTCGAAGAGCCCAAATGCAGCCAGCTTCAGGATCATCTCCAGAGCAAACATGCTGGTGAAGACCACGTTGCAGATCTCCAGGATGTTGGTCAGCTCCTCCGGCTGTGGGGCATTGGGGTGGGGAATGGAGACCCAGTCAGGCCAGAGGGCAGCTGTGGATCCCCTCTGGACACCCACCCTGGCTCTGTGACCCTGGCAGGTCGGTGTCCTCACCACAGCTCAGTCTCCCCACTGCTCCATGCACAAGGCCCCGAGGGCCCCTCTCAACTCTGCTACCTTGGGGTCCTGAGAGGTCTGCTGAGATGGTGAGGGTTGGGGGACCCCATAGGGCTGACCTTCCACAAATTTGGTAATGAGGCTTGTAGTGCACCATGAGGGAAGTGTTCTGATACCCATTTTACAGATGAGGAAACTGAGGCTTGGAGGCCAGCCTGAGGTCACACGGCTAAGACGCAGAGCAAGACAGGAAAGCAGGACAGGCGTCGCTAGACGTCACCAACCCATTTAGTGAGCACTTACCACATGCCAGGAACCGTTCTATGCATTTTACAGGCATCACTTCACTTAGCCCCTCACAAGAACCCATCTGCAGGCAGGCAAGGACATAGGTTCACAGGACGCCAGTCCCTTGCCTGAGGCCGCAGAGCTAACAAGTGGTGGGACCAGGATTTGAACCCAGGCAGCCTGGCTCCAAGACTCCTGTCCTTAACCCCCGCCCGTGCAGAACTTTTCTCTCCCCTTCCCAGCAATGGCTGTCTCAGGACCAAGGGTGGCTGGGGACATCGTGCCCCATGAAAGGAGGATGGACACGATGTACCTGCTGCATGCCAGGCACAGTCCTGCACACAGAGCACCCGTGGTGGCTCTTAGCACACCCAGCAGCTCTCAGAGGAGGACATTCAGACCCAGAGAGGTTAGAGGACCAGCCCAAAGCCACTAGTTGGTCAGAGGGAGACTAGCTCCCTCCCCCAACAGCCTCGGAGCCTCCCTCTGCTCCCATAGCTGTTTACCCCTGGTTTTTAACTGATATCCTACAAATGGCATTGTTCAAAGAACCCCAGTGTTTAAAGCAGGCCACACTAGAGGCCACGACTGGGGGCAGTGGGGGAAGTTGGAGGGGTCTGGGTTTGGTTTGGACATTAAGTGGCTGTGTGGTCCTGGGAAAGTCGCTTCCCCGCTCCTCTGGAGTTTAGTTTGCTTATCCATAAAACCAGGGGGTTGAGTGAAGGATCTAATTCATCCAAGCCTCTCCTCTAAGGCTCCTACGAGGCCCAGCCCCTTCTCTCCCCGCCATGGCTCCCCCGGGACTGCTGAAGTGTCTGGTGTGTGCTCACCGTGGTGCCAGGTCATCCCTGCCTGAATCACAGAGAAGGGAAACACTGTTGTTGAGACCTGATTTGACGCCCAACACAAGTTAGCCTCTCCGGTTTACAGATGAGGAGACTGATGCTGGGGAAACTGGGAGGGGGAATGACTTGTTCAGAGTCACCCAGCAAGGATGTGGCAGGGCAAAGGCAGGGCGCTGAACCAAGCTGGACTCCAAACTGCTCTCCTGTTACACCACACAGGGACCGCAGCCAAATTCATTCATTCATTCATTCATTCCTGCATGGCTGCCACAGATTTGAATGACATGATGTGCTGGGCTCGAGCTACCAGGGTGGGCAGTGGTGAGGGAATCAGGGCACTGTCCCTGCCTTTGAGAAGCTCGTGCTCTGGGGCCAAAGCCCAGTAAACCAAGTTAACAAACCAAGCCAGTGTGTGCTGATGCCAGGAAAGCAGGGACTGGCTAGGGGACCGGTGCTAGTGGGGTCAGGAGGCAGCGACATCTCAGCAGAGACCTAAAAGCTAAGAGAGAGCCGGCGCCAGGGAGCAGAGAAGGGTGTGCAGGTGGAGGACCCAACTGGCTGGGAGGTGGGAGAGCAGAGGACCAAAAGCAGAAGCCCCTCCATCAGCAACAGGCAGCCGCAAGGCCCTGACTCTGACTCCATGTGGGTTAAAAGGAGGATGGAAAAAAAAAAAAAAAAAAAAAAAAAACCCAAGCGCCAGCTTCCAGCCTGAAGCCTGGGAAAGCTAATAAAACTGCCAGCTCCTCTCAAGCCTGGATGAAGGAGAAGGCCCATTTCCATCTGTAATTACATCTGACTCAAGAAGTCGTCCCAAAAGAGGAGGGGACCCTGAGAGGGACCCTCAGTGGGGAGGGCTGAGCCAGGGTCCAGATGCTGCTCAGAGCCAGCAATTTGCCAGCCCAGTAAGCGATGCCCGCGGAGATGAAAGCTGTAGGCGCTGACACTCCGTGATGACGATCAGCTGGCTCCGGCCGCACGCGCCATGCACGCACTCCCACCAGGGATGCGGGAAGCCACTGCCATCCAAAAGGTCACCCCGCGCCTCCTCCTCCCTCACAACAGATGTTTCTCCATTCAGCGCACCTGTTAATCTTTTTCTAATGGAGCATCCATCACTCCTGAAAGCATTTCTCTGGGACAGAGACACACAGATGAATATAGACACAGCAAGTGGGAGCCCAAGGAGGAGGGGACATGGAGAGGGAGGGGCGGAGATGGACAGAGACAGATAGACAGGCAGATAGAGACAAGGGAGTGAGGGGCAAAGGTGGGGCATGGAGAGACGGAGACACAGAGAGAGGAAAGCAGGGACACAGACATGAAGAAAGACCAGGACGACGAAGCAGTGACACCATGGGAATCATAGATACGGCCAGAAAGAGACACAAAAAGAGCAGGCAGACAGACAGCCGGACAGACAGACAGATGGCAGAAAGGTCGCTGGAGGTGGTGAAGACCACCCAGTGAAGACGGAGGTGCTGAAGGGCTGAAAACAGCAGGTTCAGCTAGAGGGAGGAGGAAGGGGGCAGCAGTGGGAGCCTGCAAGTCCCTGCCTGATGCAGGTTTGGGTGGCACCAGGCTGCCCAGCCTCTGCCATTTCTGTAGGGGTAGATAAGGGTGTGCAGAGGTCAGCTGGCCCCCGGGAAGCCCTCTAGCCCAGCACCATCCCCATCATAATAATGGCAGCTAGCGTTGATTAGGCCCCTCCCATGGGCTGGGTGTGCTGAGCACGCCCCATGCATTATCACCTCTCAGTCTCAAGCCCTATATTATCACCATGTTACAGACAGGGAGCCTGAGACTCAAAGAGAACTGACTGCCCAGGGTCATGGCCAGGCTGTGTTGAAGTCAGGTCTCAAACCTAGGTCTTCTCCCTCTGGCCACATCCCCACCTCCACGGCCCAGGTGCCTTCACCTGCCCCGCTTTTCTGATGAGGCCCCAGTTCAGCACAGATGCGTAATTCACTTGCAAGCCTTTCCCGGCTTCCCATTGCCCTAAGGATAAAACCAGCTCCAAGATCCTCCTGAATGAACAGCCCTCCTGGCCTCCTGCACTGTCTGCGCTGCCCCTTGTACACATCCTTCTCAAGGACTCAGGGTCCTTTTGGGGACCTGTGCTCCTGGTCCCTGTCCCTCTGTCTCACTGATGAACTCCTAGTCATCCTTCAGGATCCGTCCCCAGTGCCATCACCTCCAGGAAGCCTTCCATGACTGCTGTCCATGTTGGTGTCTCTCTCTCTTGGGCCCCTATAGAGCTGGAATGTCAGCCACTAAGCCACCCCATCCTTCACTTCCCAGAGTCACCCCAGACCTGGATTGGCAGTGACTTGACACGTCAGGGGCTGCCAAAGGAAGAATAAAGCCAGCTTTGATCCAGCCACTGATTCAGAGGCCTTGAATGCAGTCCCCTGGGAGCTGGGGCCAGTAACTATGCCCTGGCCTGGGGTCAGCCCTACCCAGGAGGCTCCCCGCACCCTGCCCTGCTGCCCATGCACCCCAACCCTCTGTTTTTTGTTCTCCAACTTGGTGGCTAGCCTCCAGCTCCACAACATGAGGCTGCAGGGCAGCCCTGCCCAGCCCAGGAGGAGTCAGGGCCTGCACAGGTGTGTGCAGGACAGAGAGAAGCTGAGACAGACGCTGCTCCTAGGAGCAATGCCTTCCTCCAGTTCAACTGTCCACAGCTGACCTCAATCTCTGGGAGCCCGGCTCTGTCGCTGCTCACCCTGGCACCTTGGGCAAGCCATTTACCTCACTAAGCCTGTTTCCCCATCTGCCTGGTGGTGATTAGATGCTCCCCCAGCCTGCCCCACAAGACTGCCGGAGGATCACACCAGGAAGAGCTGTGATGCAATGACAGTGGTGATGATGAAGGAATCAGGCCTCTCTGGAGAAGCCTGGCCACCCCAGCTGACCTGTCCCACCTGCCCGTCACACAGCCTGGGCTACCCAGGGGGTAGGAATTTCAGCCCCATTTCACCGCTTCATGAGTCACACACAGGTCCCTGCCTGGCCTACACCCTACCTCACCCATCACCTCCTTCTAGGCTGGGCCCTGTAAGAAACAGCATCTCCTGCCATGAGGAACCCAGATGAGCAAGCTGTTCTCTGGGAAATGCCCCCAAGATTTCAGCAGCAGTGGTCACCCTAAAGGCTTGAGCACCTGCAATCTAACCTGTCATTCGAGCACCCTGTGACCAGGCCCGGGGTCACTGTGCCCCACTTCACAGATGTCACACCCTCGCCTGCTGCCCCTCAGTGTCACAGTGCTCCCTGCCAGCCAGGATGAGGTATGGGGCAAGGCCCCCCATGCTGCCTCCCCTGCAGGAGAAGGGCTGAGGGAGTTCACCCACCCTCTCCTCCTCTCCTTCTCTCCTTGCACCCACCTTGGAAGCCCTGGGCCACCTCTGTCTGCGAGCGCCACCTCAGACAGGGCTGCTCAAAATAAACATGGGGGCGGATCATTTCCCGAAGAGCAGTGTCTGGGAGCCGAGGGAGTGGAGCAAAAATACCAGCGGGCCCATAGTCAGGCCCTGCGCAGAGCCCGGGCAACCATGGCCGCCACTGGAGCTGCTTTATAAAGGACATTTCAGAGACTCATCCTCCCCCTCACTCTTACTTTAATTAATTTTTTGAGGCTCCAGACAGAGGATGGTAAACGCACCCAGGGGTGGTGGAGTGAGGCTCAGACAAGACTCTGAAGCAGTGACTCATCAATGAGCACCTACTAAGCGCCAGGTTCTCAATGCAGTCAGCCCTCTTAGCCACCGTGTGGGGGGATCCGTGCACCCGCAATGCAGTCAGCCCTCTTAGCCACCGTGTGGGGGGATCCGTGCACCCGCAACGCAGTCAGCCCTCTTAGCCACCGTGTGGGGGGACCCTTGCAGCCATTTACAGATGGGGGGTGCCAGGTGAGGAAACCAAATGATGCACTCCGGGCCACCCCGCCAGTCAATAGCAGAACCAGGATTGGTTTGTTTTGGAATGGCTGATTTGGAATTTTTTGTTTGTTTTGACACAGGGTCTTGCTCTGTTGTCCAGGCTGGAATACAGTGGCACAATCACCAATCACTGCAGCCTCAAATTCCTGGGTTCAAGCAAACCTCCCACCTCAGCCTCCCGAGTAGCTGGGACTACAGACATGCACCACCACACTTGGTTAATTTGTTTATTTTTTGCAGAGACGGGGTCCCACTCTGTTGCCCAGGTTGGTCTTGAACTGCTGGGCTCAAGTGAACCTCTCGCCACAGCCTCCCAAAGTGCTGGGATTAAGGCATGAGCCACCAAGCCCGGCCAGAACCAGGATTGAAACCCAAACGTTGTGTGTTCTATTTGCTCTCTGAGCAGTGGCCTTCCAAGGGTACGAGAGGGGCGAGGTAAGAATACCTGCCTTGAGGGTGGCTGGACTCACTGGCACCATGCCGGCACAGAGCCTGGCCTGCAGTAGGTGCTCAGTAAATGGTGGCCTGTCCCTGTGAGGGAAAGACATCTGCTTAGCAGATGAGGAAATCAGGTGGGCCCTGTGACCAGGCAGGAGACGCACAGTGGCAACAGCCTCTCTCATCTCTCAGCCTGGTCGGGGAGCCACGTGAAGCCTGCTGCTCCCAGAAGAGGCTCCACCTGGCTGGGCGCGGTGGCTCATGCCTGTAATCCCAGCATTTTGAGAGGCTGAGGCAGGCAGATCACCTGAGGTCAGGAGTTCAAGACCAGCCTGGCCAACATGGCAAAACCCTGTCTCTACTAAAAATTGGCTGGGAGTGGTGGCACACGCGTGGAGAATTGCTTGAACCCAGGAGGCAGAGGTTGCAGTGAGCCCGGATCACACCAATGCACTCCAGCCTGGATGACAGAGTGAGACTCCATCTCAAAAAAAAAAAAAAAAGGGCTCCACCAGATTCGAGGTTGGAAAGCTTGCTCAGACAGATGTGACAGAAGGAGGGAGAGGCAGATCCTGAGGAGGCTTGGGCAGGGACCGTGGCCTGGCCTGAGGCTGGGCCTGCCCTGGCCGTGGTGTTGACGTGGATGGGGTGGGTGAAAAGGCAGGCACCAGCTGCACCCTGGCAAAGAGCCCTCTGCAAACAGCCCTGATGTGTAACATCTGCCAATTTCCATGGTGTAAATACTCCCTCCACGGCCAATTTCAAGCTCCCAACTCTTTCATCACTGGCTTGCAAAATTCCTGAGTGTTTGGAAATTGGCCCTCACCAGCTGGCTCCAGCAAGCCCCTGGCAAGGACAGTGCCAGGGCTCGAGTGTAGTAGGGCTGTGCAGGCCCCCCTCGATGCTGCCCCACTTGGAGACTGGAGCGAGCCCCACAGCACTCATTCCCTGTGGGGCTTTCTGCAGGAATGCTGCTCCCCTGCAGGCACTGACCAGAGGCTGGACTCTAAGCAAGGGGGTCCTGGGGGCCCTGTCTCACAAGCTTTCCCCCTGCAGAGAGCCCTCCCGCTAGCCCTCCCCAGAGACCTTTTTAATTAAGCTGGAATGGCTGGCAAACCAGCAGCCCTGAACAGAGTGTCACGGCAGCCCCGGGGGCCCCATTTAAGTAAATTGAATGGAGCCTGTGTTTGGTGAGCTAACAAAGAGGGAGGTGCGTGTGCAACCCCATGGGGTGCGGCATGCAGGGCCTCCGCAGAAGGAGGGCCGCAGGGAAGCAAAGAGAATGTTGAAATCCCAAGCTCTCCTGGGGCATCAGTCTTGCCGCAGAAAGAAGTGGGTTCAAACCTGGCCCCCAGCTGGCGGCGGGACCTCGGGCCAGTGACTTCCTCCCCGTTGGGCCTCAGGGTCACCGGCTGCTAGCTGGGAACCTTCGCAGAGCTGGGGAGTGGGTTCAGGGAGCCACCCCATCCAGGGGCTGGTGGACGGCAGGAGCCGGAAAATGCTGTTTTTCCAAATGGGGCAGGACCGGGCCTGCCACCCAGGCTGTCACCCCCGGGTGGGGCCTGTGGACTGAGGCATCCTTGCTAACCCCACTGCCCCTGCCTGCCGTGTCCCCACAGAGGCTCTACTCTCCTCACACACACATCCTCCCCCAGCTCCCACCACCTCCCAGAACCTGTCCCCTCCCCTATGTACTATCCCCCTGGGGCCCGCCAGCCCTGTGATGGCCCAGGGGCCTGGAGCACACTGTGCAGCTCAGCGCCCACTCCTCCTGTCCTCCCTGCTCCCAGGCCACAGGAGGGACATGCAGAGAGGACACACAGGACAACCATGGGGCCACTAGCCCTCAGCGCCAAGGGGCTGTATGGGGTGGAGTCACTGGATGGGACAGGACACCCTGGCCTGGTGAAGGGACGTTGTGGCAGAGACAAGGAGCCTTGAGGGTCATGGAAAGGTCTGGATTTTGTCCTGAGGGCAATGAGGAGCAACAGAAGTTTTGAGGCAGGGAAGAGCCCAACCAGACTGGCCCTCTGGAAAAATCACCCCAGCTGTTTGGGGGAGAATGGACAGAAGGGCCCGGGTGGCCGTGCTTGGTGGCACCTCCCTGTAGTCCCAGCTACTTGGGAGGCTGAAGAGGGCGGATTGCTTGATCGTGCCACTGCACTCCAGCCTGGGCAGCAGAGCAAGACTCTGACTCTCTTTGTGTTTTAAATTTTTTTTTTTTTTAAAGAAGAACACAGAAGGGCTCAGGTGGAGAGGTGAATAGAAGTCAGATTTGCAGGGACTGGCAGGGGACGCGCTGTGGTTGCCTTGGTGTCCAGGCTGAGCAGCTTAGGAGGAAAAGAGCCCCACAGAGGCCCAGTCCTAGCCAGCTTCACTCGTTCACTTATCATTCATTCAGCAGACACCCGAGCCCTTTCCTCATCTGAGCTTGGCCCTGGCTGGACAGTAAGGTCGCATGGATGAACTGGACCCAGCTCAGCCCGGCACTTCTAGGGGGACAGACACACAAACCGAGGCAGATGGATGGGGCTGCCCAGGCCTGGGCAGGGTCCTGGGGCCCTCACACCTCCCCCGCGGGCCCAGCCCGGCTGCGCTGCACTGGCCTGCTCATGGTGCTCGATGCCCATGCTGACGGTGTTGACCAGGATGGCCATCATGATGCCCCGGTTGAAGTACTTGCTGTCCACGATGCCGCGCAGCTTGGCTCGCGTCTCCCGCCACACATCCCCGCACAGCCAGACCGCCCCATCCGCCTGCTCCTCCTCCTCCTCCTCCTTCCCCAGTTCTGAGGAGGCTCTGTCCTCGCTGCTCCGGGCCTCGTCCCCGTCCGCCTCGTCCTCGCCACCAGTGGAGCTCCCGGAGCCCGAGCCCTCCTGGCCCGAATCGGTGCTGCCCAGGCCCGAGGGCCGCCGGCCAGCCTCATGCTGGCAGCAAGGGCAGCTGGCGGGATCGGAGGCCAGCATGGCGGGGATGGGCTGCACCAGGGTGTGGGCCGTCACATCCAAGGGGCTATGTTGCGGGCACAGCTCTGAAAAGCAAACGGGAGGGATGTAGAGTCGTTGCCCACACCAGGCCCAATCCACCCTGGGACACATCCCCGAGTGCGCTTGGCTCCCAGGGCCACAGGTCTGCCTGGAACCAGCCGACTCAGCCTGGAAGAGCGGGGCGGGGCGGCGGGGGGTGCCTGGGGAAGCGGCTGCAGCTCTCTGAGCTTTGTCTGCCCCTGTTGTAGATGTTGGGGCAGGAACACCCACCACGCAGGCTGCAGGAGGATTCTCTCCCTTAAGGCACGTGATGGGCCCAGCACGGTGCAGGGCACGCATCCATGCTGACGGGCCATCCCTCCTGGCCTAGACCCTGGGTCAGCATGGAACAGACCCAGAGCCCCAGTCATGCAGCTTGGGAACTAGATGTGATTCTGAGTCAGGCCAATGTGGGGGCGCCCCCGTCAGAGGAGGCCATGGTGGCCTCGGTGTTCTCAAGTCTCCTGCCTGTACAGCAGGTGGGGAGCGGGGAAGGGGTGAGGTTTGTTTCCCAGGGAGGGGAGGAGGCATGGAGCCCTGGGGCAGGGACAGACCCTCACTCCAGAAGCCCCTGGGACTTCCCTCCACACCAGGGGTGGAAGTGGGGACAGTGGGCAGGAAGGGCCGCTGGGAAGAGGGAACTTCATCCCTTTGCTGCCCTGGAATCACAGGAGATGCCTGGGCTGGCCCTGGACTGAATTCTGTGATCTGTGAACCATCTCAAAGAGGTGTCGGAGAGGCCTCTCTCTGCCTGTTTTAATGTCTTCTTTGTGTTTTCCTATATATTCCTAGAATAAACACATTTTGCTTGTGTAAGCCAAAAAAGTAACATGAAAGGGAAAGAAAAGCCTGTCACGGCTGCCCTTCATTTCCACACTTGCCTCCAGATGCCTCCCAAGCCCTGAATAAGCACCCCTGGCTCATTCACACCTCTGGAGCCGGGGCGGGCAGCCAGGAACCCACGGGTCAGTCCCATCTCACCCGGAGGACGGACCCAAAGCCCTTCCCAGGGCCGGCTCACTGCTCCCACCTGGACATGGGGCGGCAGCCAGCTCTCGTTTCCCAGGGCAGAGGGGAGGCCCAGGGGCAAGGGGGCAAGGGTGCCAGGAGAGGGGGCTGGGCGGCCACAGGAAGCCCACTGGAGTGAACACTTCCCCCCCGCGTCCTCCAGCAACACCAGTGCCAGCCTTGCCCGGACCCAGCTCCTGTGTCCGCGTGCCGGGCCTGCCCACGGGCCACCTGGGGCCTCCTCCAAGCCCACGCCTGGATGGCTGGCACCCGAGGACGGGTGGGCGGCAGCTCTGAGCGCGCATTCTTCTGCTTGCCTCCCAAGAATCGATTCCCAGACTGTGAGAGCTGAAAGGACGGAGCTTTCCAGAGCAGGGCCTGGGGTGGCTGACTCCCGCGGCTGACAGCCACATGCTGGGGGCCCCTGTCCTCACTTTACAGGCAGGAGACAGGCCTGCAGAGGGTCACGGCTGCTCAAGCACAGTCCCCATGCCTGCTGACTTCCTTCTCAGCACCAACTGGGAGAAGTGGTACTGGGGCTGGGGGCAGGGCCCACCTCCTGTGGCCCTGGCTTGCCTCTTCCCGAGAGAGTGATCATTTCCAGGGGAGGCAGGCCCCTGCAAAGTCTGGCAATGCCGGCTTCCGAGGTGTCTCCCTTCAACTCCCTGACCCTTAGTCTTCCCATCTGAAAAGTGGAGATAATATTACTATCTTCTCCCGTCTCAAGACCGTTTCCTGGAACAGATGAGGCAACCAACAGGGCAGCCCCTTCCAAGCCTAAAAGCATAACCTCAGCCAGGTGCGGTGGCTCACGCCTGTAATCCCAGCACTTTGGGAGGCCAAGGCGGGAGGATCACGTGAGCCCAGGAATTTGAGACCAGCCTGAGCAACATAGGGAGACCCGTCTTTACAAAAGTAAAAATTAAAAAATTAGCCAGGCATGGTGGTGCAAGCCTGTAGTCCCAGCTACTCCAAAGGCTGAGGCAGGAGGATGGCTTAAGCCCAGGAGTTCAAGGTTGCAGTAAGCTGTGTTTGTGTCACTGTACTCCCTGGGTGACCCTGTCTCAACAACAACAAAAAACAAAAGCGTAACTCTCACAGCCTCACGGCAAGCACAGAGCACAGGGTAGCATGAGTCCCCAACATGCCACAGCTTTGAGGGGCAGGCCCACAGCCCCTTTGTGCCAGGTACCCAGGGTCATTGCTCGGGTGTGCTGGAAAGCAGGGGACAGCAGCAGGAACCCAGAGAAGGGAGTGATGTGGGCTGCAGTGGGGGAAGAATTTTAGCTTTCCAAGACTGAGGAGAGACACTGGTTCATTCCTCTCAAGTGTGGCTCCCAGGGCAGAGCTGCTATCTCCACACACACACACAGGGACCAAATTCCTCCAGGGCAAAGGCTGAGTTCCCCCAGCCCCAGGCCCAGCCCAGCACAGGCTCTGACAGGTGCCAGGAGAGGGCAGGCAGAGGTGGGGACAGAGCTCCCTGGGGGCTGTGAAGGAAACACTTGAGCATGAAGTGAAGACCTGGAATTCGGAGGCTGCTGGGCCTGCTGGACGTGCTGGAAAGGAGCGACACTTGGCATGCAGTGCCTGAGTGCCGCGTCGGACGCGGGGCCACTTACTGTAGTGCCGGGGCTCCTTGGCGTGGGGCCCAGGTTTGGCGGGGGCCGGGGCCTCCGGGCCCAGGGCCTGGCGCCGGCTCTGCAGGGCCTGGTAGAGGCCCAGGGCACGGCGCTTGGCCTTGCGCAGGATGTGGCAGACATACTGGAAGATCTCCTCATAGCAGTCGCCGGGCTCGGCGTAGCTGGCCACCGTGCTGGAGGACAGGTAGCGCTGCCGCTGCTCCAGCATCAGCCGGTGCTCCCGTTGCTTGGTCTCCGAGAACTGGGTCGCTATGACAACGAGGCACAGGTTGATCATGAAGAAGGAGCCCACCTGTGACCAACGGGAGGAGAGGACAGGGACAGGGACAGGGATAGAGGGGACAGAAGGGTGAGAGAAGCAGAGTCATGGGGTGGGGACAGCAGGGAGACACGGGGAGAGGGAGGCAGAGAGAGATGGGGAGATGGAGATGGAGATGGCGGTACAGAGGCAGAAATGAAGCAAGGAGGAGGGGCAGGGACCAACCGGAGACACAGAGGCCAGAGCGAGGGCAGGTAGAAAGAGACAGTGAGGTACAGAGACGCGATGACAAAGAGAGACGGGCTCAGAAAGGACAGACACAAGGAAGGGGAGATGCAGGGGATGAGTGGAGACAGGGAAAGAGAAGGGCAGGGGAGGTGTAGGGGCCCAGAGAGACACAGGCACAGACACAGATGGGGACAGGAAAAGATCGCTGAGGCCTCGCTCCAGGAGAAGGCGACGGCCCAGGCAGCTCCCTGGGCCCGACTGGGATCTGCTTCAAAGCCCAGCTCCCCTCAGACCCCTAGGCCCTGGCCTGGCCCCCGTCCGCCTGGGACATCTGCACTGAGCCCAGAGAGGGAGGCCACAGCCCATCTTGGGCTTCCCAGGCCCTGAGTCCTTGCCCAGCCCTGCCTTCTCTCTGACCAGAATCTGGCCTCAGCTGGGACTCCAGATGAGAAACGAGAAGCTGCCTCGGGGTTTTCACGTGGCTTTATTTGTGCTTGCATGAAACGAAAGGGGAGAGGCTGCCCCGGTTGGCACTGGGGATCCCATCTCCTTGTGGCCCGATGGCTCCAGGAGTGGGGCTCCTCTCCAGTTTCCAGGCTTTCAGGGCGCAGCCCCCTCCCCAGCATTTGCTGAGCCTGGAAGTGAACTTGGCTGCCAGCCAGCCTGAGCAGATAGCTTTCATCCCCCTCGGAGGTGCCCGCCAGGAGGTTCCCCCCGGCTGCAGCCTCATCAATGATGATTGAGGAGCTAGGGTCTGGGAGGGTTGCTGGCCCAGAGGACTCTGGGAAAATCCCCTGCCTCTCGGGTAAGAAGATGACATCCCATCCTTGTCTCAGTCACCTCGTCCACAAGCACTTCCTGGGGAGCCGCCCTGCACCAGGCCTGTGTGAGAGTCACAGGAAGAGAGGGCTGGGCCCTGCTCTCTGGGACCACACACTTGTCAGGCTCCTACCTGCCCCTGCGTCTGCAGCTGCTGCCCTGGGCGACCCAGGTGGGCCTCCATCCCCTCCTGGCCTCTACTTCCCCATCTGTAAAATAGGAGGCTCGAACCTGATGAGCCAAGAACTTTTTTAGTCAGAAGGAAGCCAGGTGCGGTGGCTCATGCCTGTAATCCCAGCACTTTGGGAGGCCGAAGTGGGTGGATCACTTGAAGTCAGGAGTTCGAGACCAGTCTGGCCAACATCATGAAATCCCATCTCTACTAAAAATACAAAAATTAGCCAGGCATGGTGGTGCATGCCTGTAATCCCAGCTACTCAGGAAGCTGAGGTAGGAGAATCACTTGAACCGGGAAGGCAGAGGTTGCAGTGAGCCGAGATTAGGCCATTGCACTCCAGGCTGGGCTACAAGAGCAAGACTCGGTCTTAAAAAAAAAAAAAAAAAAAAAAGCACTGGGGGCCGGGGGCTGTGGCTCACGCCTATAATCCCAGTGCTTTGGGAAGCCAAGGCAGGAGGATCACTTGAGTCCAGGAGTTTGAGATCAGCCTGGAAAACACAGCAAGACCCTGTCTCAAAAAAAAAATTTAAACATTAGCCAGGCATGGTGGTGCATGCCTATAGTCCCAGCTACTCAGGAAGCTGAGGGGGGTCAATCGCTTGAGCCCAGGAGATCAAGGCTGCAGTGAGGTAGGACTGCACCACAGCACTCCAGCCTGGGCGACAGAGCCAGACCTTGTCTTTAAAATTAAAAAAAAAAAAAAAAAAAAGAAGAAAATTTAAAGAAGGAGCACTAGGGCCTGGCCTTGAAGGCCAAGGACTCCTCACCTTTCTGGGGTTCAGGGTCCTCACAGGAGGTGACCCTGCAGGTGACATAGCAGCGCATTTGTCCTGACTTTACTTTCTTGACCCTTCCCACTGTCTGGAAAAACTCAGCCCTTTCAGCCTCTCGCCAGCACTCATCGTCCTGTGACAGGGCCACCTGAGACCCAATAGTAGCAGCAATAATAGTAGCAGGGCACATGTACTGAGCACTCACTGTGTGCCAAGGACATGCAGGCTTCAGGCTGTGTCTCACCTAACCCTCCTGAGAGCCCAGGGGCAAGGTGCTATCACTGTCCCCCATTTCACAATGAGCTTGGGGAGCATCGTGCTTTACCCCATCTGCACCCTTAGCCACCCTTAACTCCACAGCAAGAGCAGATGCAGCATCCTCCAGCCCCTCCTGGGAACCAGAGACTCCTCTTGCAACCCCAGTGGCTTGTGGCTCCCACACTGCAGGATCCTGACCAGCTTCAGGGGCTCTGTGAGCCACCCCTGCCCGAGGCTGTTTCACTGCTGACCTCCCTGAGTCTTTAAGGCTCAATTCTGGCATCACCTCCTCCAGGAAGCCTCCCACCTCCCCATCCCTCCTCCAGGCTGGATCGGAGCCTTCTCTGGGCTCCCTTCTATCATGGCACCTAAGATGCTGTATGGTCACTGACTGCTGTCAGTCCATCTTCCCCACGAGACCGTGAGCTTCTCGAGGACAGGGGGTGGGCCTTACTCACTGCTCTGTTCCTAGCACTCGGCTCAGGGCCTGGTGCAGTGTGGGTTTCCTGAATGTTCTGGTGAATGAATATGCAAGGCCATGGATGGCAATGCTGAATAAAATCTGACCCCTCTCCTTTTATCTGGGGCATCGCCTATAGGTCCAAGGCCCCGGCCTCCCCAAGAGAGCACTGGAGCTTAGACAACAGCAAGTGTCTCAGGTCACCTGCTGGTCTGTCCTGGGGCCCAAGGTCAAGGTCCTGCCAGCCCAGGATGGGGCACTGCCCTGGACGGCCAAGTGTGCCCTCTCCCACCACCAGGAAGCCAGAGAACCCAGCCTCGCAGCAGCAGGGATTCAGCAGCGACTCCTGGGAGTGAATCACCTTGACATTTTGGGGACTGTGCTGTGCTGAAGCCGCAGTCAGGCATGACGAGGAAGATGAGCTCACTCTGGGGAGACCGTATGGGGGTGCAGGCAAGGGGGGCTGGCCAGGAAGAGGCGGGTGAGCCCACCTCCATCTCCAGGTTACCCCAACAAGGCAGGGCTGCCCAAGAGATGGGAGTCCCTCTGAGAATTCCAGGGAGCTCCACCGGGTCACTATCAGGCGACCTCCCTCCAAACCCTGCTCAGCCTCCGGGCATCTTGTCTTCCCCGTCCAGGAAAACAGGAATGAGCTGGAGCTCTTCTGAAGCTTCCAGTCTGAAGCTGCTCCTTGGGCTCAGTTCATGCAAAGAATGTAGCCCAGAGATACGAGACAGAGAAACAGGAGCAGAGCATCAGTGGGGAAGTAAGTGCCCAGACATGAGAAACGACAGCAATCGAAGGTGTTGGATGCTCCCAACAGCCACCCCTGATGAGCCCCTTCAATCACCTGCTGCCTGGCGGTGATGAGAAATAGCCCCCCCCCCCACTCCCTCATCCCGGCTCTCCTGGCTCTGAGGGGCTCCCTGGGGACTCCCAAAGACCCTCCCTCCTCCGGTCCCCTGGTCCATGGGTTCTGAGTGCACCTAGGAGCCCAGGCTCCCTGACACTTACTATGATAAGCAGGATGAAGTAGATGAAGTTGTAGAAGGAGTGAGCATCCATCACGTAGTACATGATCTCCACCCAGCCTTCCAGAGTGATCACCTGCAGTGGGCAGAGGAGAGAGAGCCGAGAGGCCTGGCCCATCAGAAAGCCCGTAGCCCGGGCAGTGCCCCAGACAGAGGCCCCACTGTGTGCCAGAACGCATCACACATGCTGCCTCGAGTCCGTCTCACAGGAGCTGGACAAGGCACATCACATTATACAGGTGAGGAAACCGAGGCTCAGCGAGGGGAAGGCACTTGCCCACTGTCACACAGCCAGGAAGGGGTGGAGCCAGGAAGGGGTGGAGCCAGGACTTGAACCTTGGTCCTCCAGTCTACCACAACAGCTGGAGGGATGGAAAAGCAGGGACCCTGCCCCCGCTCCAGCTTATCAGTTGGGCCACCCACCCTCTTTGAGTCTCAGCCGCTTCTTCTGTATGTGGGGAGCCCACCTGGCAGAGCTGGGGTGCAGCATGGTGGAGCCTGGGAGCGCACACTGCCATGAGGCTGGTGTGACTTTGTCACCCCCAACCCCACCCCGACTCCTTCCCAGACTGGGGGATGGAGCAGCCTTGAGAAAGACAAGGGTCTTGTTGGCTTCTGGCAAATGCACAGAGTGGGACCCCCGAGCAGCCACCCACCCTCCTGGGCAGAGGGTTCCAAAACACAGCTGTTGCCGTCACCTCACACCCTGCAGCTCTGAACAAATGATCCTGATGCTCCCCAGGGTAAAGTGCCCAGGGAAGCAGAGGGCAGCACAGGGCAACAGAGGCAGCGGAGTTCAGCCCTCCTGCTGCCCCCTCAGGGACTTCTCAGCTCCCCCTCTGTCTGCTCCTGCCCCTTCTTCTTTCTGAGGACAGCAGAAAGGTAACCTCTACCCAGCACTCTCTGTACACAGGGCTGGCTGCCCTGAGTGTGCCATCTGCTTTATTCTTAACAATGACCCAAGGTGAGGGGGGCTGTTATTACCCCATTTTAAAGATGAGAAAACTGAGGCACAGAGAGGCCAAGCAATACTGGCCAAGGTCCACTGCCCTAATTCTTTCCCTACACATATCCCAGCCCGTCCTCTGCAGAGTATAGGCTGACAGTCAGTGGAGTGGGGCCATGCAACAAGCCCTTTGCACACCATGAGACCAGCGCTGCTTTGTGAATGTGTGTGCATTATGTGCACTGGGTGACAAGGCGAGACACATTTCTTACTGACTCCAGATGAGCTACTTGGCACTTCCTGCACCAGAATTTTGCTCAGGCTGTCCCCACCAGGAATGTCCTCCTACCCCATGATCCTGGCCTTGGTCAGCCAGTCCCTCCAACAGAGCTTGAATCCTGCCTCTCCTTTCTGAACAGCCCTCCCTGCTGGGATCCATATGGCCCAAGGCAACCTGGGGCTCTGCAAAGAGCTCAGGCTTTGGGGTCACCCAGAGCTGGGTTAAGAGCCTATTTTTGCCATTTAATAGTCACATCATCTGTGGTCAATTAGCTTGCTTCCTTTCTTTGAACCTCGGGTTCTCTGTCTATAAAATGGGCATGATAATGCCTATTCTGCCAGCAAGCTGGGCAGGTTTCAGTGAGATGGTGGCTGGCAAATGCCTAGCACAGAGCCCTGGCCACCAGGCAGAGCTGCCCACTCTAGGACCAGGCTGGCCCCAGGCCTGAGTGGCCTCACCTGGAAGATGACAATCCAAGCATAACCGATGTTGTCAAAGTTGATGGCACCCTTGTGGGGGTTGGCGCTGCCCGTGCGGCACACATTGTAGTAACGGTTCCAGTTGACACAGAGGCCGCTGGCATTGAGGTCCTGGCGCCCCGCCCCAAAGTCGTAGACGTCGTCCTTGGACAGGCAGCACTCACGGCCCTGCTCCTTGAGCGGGGGGATCTCATGGCAGCCCATTATCCCATTGTCCCCCGACAGGGAGCAGATGAAGGGCATCTCATCGTCCTCCTCCGGCTGGTAGTATGGGGGCAAGGCCACATCCCCTTGTCTGTCCACAGGCGAGGGTGGGTAAAAGAGGGAAAGCGGAGGGGTCACTGTCAGGAGGCTCAGGAAGGGAGAGGCCATGCAGCATAGCAGGATGGCCCAAAAAGCCTTGTCACTGCCTCCAGGCCTTGGCACATGCTGTTCCCCTGCCTTGGTCACCCTTCCCCACCTCTGTTATGGCCATGAAAACCCCCACTGGCCCACTGTGGTCTCCTTCTCTGGGGAGCCTCACTGTGCCTTGCACACACCTTCATTATGGCTCCTGGGGGAGATGCCCCCAACTCCCCTGGGAGGCTGGACATCTCAGCATCCCCAGGCCATACACACTGTTGGGTTCGCACAGACAGGGCAGGTGCTCGATAAACAAGCACTGGCTTTTATCGATCCAGCAGATGAGGGATAGATCCTCCATCTGCTCCACCCACTTCCATCTAAGTGATCCTGGGCTGATCACTTCCTCTCTCTAGACTTTGTTTCTTTTTTTTCTTTTTGAGACCGAGTCTCACTCTGTCACCCAGGCTGGAGTGCAGTGACGAGATCTTGGCTCACTGCAACCTCCACCTCCCGGGTTCAAGCAATTCTCCTGTCTCAGCCTCCTGAGTAGATGGGACTATAGGTGCATACCACCATACCTGGCTAATTTTTGTATTTTTAGTAGAGATGGGATTTCGGCATATTGGTCAGCCTGTTCTCAAACTCCTGACCTCAGGTGATCCACCCACCTCAGCCTCCCAAAGTGCTGGGATTACAGGTGTGAGCCACTGAGCCAGGCTGCCCCTCTCTGGACTTTTATTTCCTCATCTATAAAACAGACAACAATCCCTACTCTGACCACCCAGAAGGGTTAATCTATGCTTCACTGCAATCCTAATCAAAAATCCCAACATTTTGACCTGTGGAGCCTGCCCAGATGGTTCTAGGATTTATTTGGATGGGAAAATAGTCAAGACAAGTTTTAAAAAGGAGAGAGATAAACGGAAACCAGATCTATAAAAGAGCAAAATACTCTACAACTATGATTGTTAATACAGTGTAGCACTGTGACAGGAACAGAAAGGTTAATGGAATGACATAGAGCACAAAGACAAACCCATGTACAAAGGAGAACTTAGTATATCACAGAGATGGCTTTTCAGACCTGCAGAGAAAGGAGGGGCCCATCAGTAAGTGGTGTTAGGATAGTTGCTATCTATTTGGGAAATAATAGTTAGATCCCAACCTCACACCATACACAAAAATAAACTTTTTGAAAGACCTGGTATCCAAAAATAGACATATAAATTATCTCATTTTTAATTGTTATACTGATTGCACATTAAAAATAATATTTGGATATATTAGATTAAGTAAGATATATTATAAAACTAAAAATAGCAAACTTCCAGTGGATTAAAAAGCATAAATGCAATGAACATCACCACAAAAACATTATAAGAAAATATGGAATATTTTTTGTTAACTCAGCATAGGTGTAACCTTCCTGGGTAAGACACAAAATCCAAGTTTTGTAAAGGAGAAGTTTGACCAGATGGACTACATACTAATGTAAAATTTCACTGAGACAAAATATACAAAGTAAAAAGACAAGCAACAAATTGGGATAAAGCAGAGGTAGGCAAACTTTTTGTGTAATGGCCTGTATTAGCAAACATTTTTCTGCAGAGCACATGGCCTCTGTCCCAATGACTCAACTTTGCCATTGTAATCTGCAAACAGTTATAGGAAATAGATAAACAAGTGGGGATAGCTGTTTCAATAAAACTTTATTTACCAAAACAGGCCATAGTTTGCTGTTGCATGGGATGAAGTATTCGCAACATACAAAGGAGATAAAAGGTAACTATCTAAAGCAGGGGTCCCCAACCCCCGGGGCCACACAGCAGGAGGTAAGGCCACACAGCAGGAGGTGAGTGTCCAGCGAGGGAGCATTACTGCCTGAGCTCCACCTTCTGTCAGATCAGTGGTAGCATTAGATTCTCACAGGAGCACAAACCCTACTGTGAACTTCACACTCAAAGGATCTAGGTTGTGCACTCCTTACGAGAATCTATTACCTGATGATCTGAGGTGGAACAGTTTCATCCCAAAATCATCCCCCCGCTCTGGTCCATGGAAAAATTACCTTCCACGAAACTAGTCCCTGGTGCCAAAAAGGTTGGGACCACTGATCTAAAGCACATGAAAATCTCCCATAACTCAATAAGGAAAAGGAAAAATTACCCACTAGGGGGAGAAAAAAGGACAAAAGATAAGAACAGAAAAATTCACAGAAGAAACAAAAAATGGCCAATATGTAGGAAGAAACACTCACCAATGGAACAAAATAACTAAATGCAAACAAAAAATAATGAGATCATTTTACACCTACCCAAATGGCAAACATTTCAGGGTTGGTAATATTCAGCATGGGAAAGAATGAGTGTAAACAGACACTCATATACACTGTTGTGGGAGTATACATTGGTACAACCTTCTTAGAGGGCAATTTGGAACATCCATCAATAATCAAAATGTACACATCCAACCCAAATACATATGGTCACCTGAGTCTCATACAGGCACCCCTGCAATCCAGTGGAGAAAGGATAGACTTTTCCACCACTGGTCCTGGGACAACTGACTATCCACTAAAAATAAATCAATAAATCTTGACCCCAACTGAGGCCAGGCGCAGTGGTTCACACCTGTAATCCCAGCATTTTGGGAGGCCGAGGTGGGTGGATCACTTGAGGTCAGGAGTTCGAGACCAGCTTGGCCAACATGGCAAAACCCCACCTCTACTAACAATACAAAAATTAGCCATTTAATAGCATGGTGGCATGCGTCTGTAATCCCAACTACTCAGAAGGCCGAGGCAGGAGAATCGCTTGAACCGGGGAGGCAGAGGTGGCAGTGAGCTGAGATCATGCCACTGCACTCCAGCCTAGGCAATAGAGTGAGATTTCATCTAAAAAAAAAAAATCTTGACTCCAACTACAAACCATACACAAAACTAGAGATGGACCTCAGACCTACATGTAAAGGATTTTTTTAAAAAAGAAAGTTTCTAAAAGAAAGCACTGGAAGATATTTTCACAACCTTTAGAAAAGATTTCTTAAACAGGACACAAAAAACAATGCTAAAAAAATGATTGATACACTGGACTTCATTACAACTAAGAGATTCATTCATCAAAAGACACCGTTAAGAGAGCGAAATGTAATTCCTTCTTTTTCATGTCTGTGAGTATTCCGTTGAGTGAGTACACTGCCACTTATTTATTCATTCTGCCGATGGTTTGGGGTTGTTTCTGGTTTTTTGGCTCTTATGACTCATAAATATTCTTGTACACATCTTTGGGTGTATATAAACCATCCCTTTTCTGGGTAAATACCCAGGAGTGCTGCCAAGTGACAGAGGCAGGATTTGACCCTGAATGCCAGGCTGGGGCTCCGATTTCTAACCCACACACCACACCGCAGCAGTGGGGCTGCCTCGATCAGGAATACCCTCCCCACCCACTCCCTGTCCCCCCCGTCTGCCTGGAGACATTTTTCTTGAATCTTTTAGGTTCAGCTCAAGGTCACATCCTCTGAGAAGCAAGAAGTCGCACTGGTCCTCTGTGAAGCTAGAAGCCCCGTTGGTCCCCACTCTGGCTGGTCTTGTACCCCCTCTGGGCTTCCAGGCCCCACTCTGCCAAGCCCAGAGCACCCTGAGGCCTAATTTTCAACACATGCAGTTCCCCAGTCAGACAGTACAGAGGGCAGTGGCCAAGATAAAGGGTCTCTGCATCCCCAGGGCCCAGCATAGGCCCATCCCCTGGAAGGGGTCGGTGAGTGTTTGTGGAATGACAGTGTCCTGACACCCACACAGCCAGGAAGAAGCTGGACGCTTGCTGGAAGCCTTGCTGTTGGCCCTGGGTGAGGCCCTTCCCATCTAGGCCTCAGTCCCCATCTGCATAGTGACAGGCTGGGCTGAGGCTTTCGGTGGCCCCATCTCCCACCTGTGCATGTTACGCCCCAGGAAGGGCCCTTCTCCGCCCTGACTACTGAGCTCTGTCTGTCTCACAGGGCCGACTGTGCCAGGAGCTAGAGGCTTCCAGGCAACAGCCCGGCTGGGGAAAGCTCAAAAAGAGGACTTTGAGGAATTCTCCTGCCCAAGACCCTGCCTGGTTCCCCACAATCCTAGCTAGGATCTTCTCAAATTCCAGCTTTCTGATCACCCAGAAGAGATCTTGCTGCCTCTTTGTGAACCCTGGTTACCAACTTCTCTGCTCCCTGCCCTAAGCAAGCCTTGTGAGTTAAGGTCTAAGCCTCCCTTATTTCTACAGGAGTCACAGGCCTGGGATGACCCTGGCCTTGCTCTCCACCAGACGTGCGTGAACTTTGCTCATCTCCTTTTTCACGCAACACCGACCATCCCCCAGCCCAATAGGGCATGTGAGTTAATAACACCCACCCTAAGAGAATGAAGCCAAGAGCTCAGAGGGAGGCGTGGCAATCACCCAGCATCTTCCCTTAGGGCGTTCTTTCTCCAGTGACATTTCGTTATATTTATTATTCCTTTCCTGGGGTGGGGATGGGGGTGGACCAGATAAGGTTCCTCTTTAACACGGCCCAAGCACATCCACAGCATCCTCCCTCCAACTCCCCTATTGCAGCCAAGACAGGGCTGGGGCCATCTCATGAGGCCTGGGGACGACCACAGAGGAGGAGATATCAGGGACTGGGACGCAGAATCTCCAACACTCCAGGCCTAGGAAGAACTGGTCCTCGCTCCCAGCCTGCCTCTGCGTGGTAAATGCACTCACTCATCCACTCTCTCACTCATTCCTTCAACAACTAGTTGGGAGCACCTGTGCCAAGCCCTGCTCTAGGCCCGGGGAAGAGTCAAGCCCCAGGTGCCCCTGCTGTGGTAGAGAACTCACATTCCAGGGGCCTCCAGAGACCTCGGATGAACCGACAGGAGATGATTTCAGAGAGATGAGTCAAGAAGAAAACCCAGCAGGCTGTGTGATGGCGAGCTTGGGGCTGGGGTGGTGAGGGAGGGCGAGGGAAGGCCTCTAGGAGGAGGCGTCGGGTGGGCTGAGCCCGCATAATAAGAAGGGGCTGGCCACAGAAGGATCCAGGGAAAGAGCCCTGTGAGACAGAGGGGCAGAGCTCACACTACCCTGACCCTGACTCCGAAGCAGCTGCTTCTCCCCAGCCCCACTGCCCCGGGCCCTGCCTCAGGACCTGCCTCTTCTGGGGGTGGGAACAAGTGTAGACCCCCTTCCTGAACCCCTCCTTGGGGCCCTTACCCACCAATTTGCCCCTGTTATGGTCTACCCAGGTACCCTGCTGTTCCCCCACAGCAATGGGTGGATGGGCCAGTTCCTACCCAACTTTCACCCTCCAGCTCTGCTACCCTCTCTCCAACCAGACAGGCCGAGACGGAGAAACTAGCCCTCACCTGTACAGTGTCCCCACGTCCCCACGCCTCCTACAGTCACCTTGGTCCATGATTGACAGACTGAGAGGCACTCACTAGAGGTGTTTGAGATCGGCTTCCAGCCCTGCACCTCTCAAGGGCAGGGACCCCCTCTCCTGCCACGTCCTGAGCCCTGAGCACAGGCTCAGCAAAGGGGAGTGAGAAAATGGATGAAAATGCTCTCCTATTTCTGACTGCCTGGGGCCTGGCACTTAGTCGGTGCACACCATGCATATCTGAAATGAATGCATATTCACGTCCAAACACATACGCGTAGGTACATGTGTGTGCACACTTATCCCCCAGCACTACGGAAGCACGGGTTGTATAGGTGTCCAATTTTTCAGACAACTAAGCCCAGCTCCTCCAAGATCCAGAGCTTGATTTGTGTGTCAATAATCCTCTCTCGGAGGAACGTCTCGCCCCCTGCTTTCATACACAAGCGGCCAAATGGGAGCTCACCCTTCCTGGATGACTCAGCCACCAAGGGGAATGAATGTGCTGTGGGCGGAGAGCCAAGCTCTGTGCCTGCTCTTCAGGTTTTCTGTCTTCTTTTTCCTCCTGGGCATCACTTCTGCTTGTGTCTTAACTTCCCTTTCCCCTCCTACCTGACCTTTCTTTTTTTGCTGCTTCTACCCCATTGGTCCTGATTCCCAATGACCCAGAAGGTTAAAACTGTGTCTTAGTAAGAGTCCCCGGAGCTGCATGGGTGGCAGGGGCTGAACTCACATGGTGAAGTTCTCCTCCAGGAAGCAGCGGTTACGCAGCAGGCCCGCCCAGAGCTGCACGCCTATGATGCCAAAGATGAAGAAGACAAAGAAGCAGAGCAGCAGGACATTCCCCAGCATGGGCAGCGTGTCCAGGAGTAGGTTCACCAGGATCCGCATACCTGGGAGGGGAAAAGGTGGAGGGATGGTCAGACAGGGAGCAGAGGTCTCAGAGAGGAAAGAGTGAGAGCAAGGTTAGAGAAACAGGGAGGGGGAGGGGCATGCATTGTCAGGGGCTCCTTGCTGTTCCCATCCTGTTCAGTGGCTGCGAGATACATCCTCTCCTTTGTATCTGCCCCTCCACCCAAAAAGCCATGGAAATGGCTCTGGGCCCCGCTCCACTTACACTAGATTGTGAATTAACAAGCAAGCATTTATGCAGCACCTTTTATGTACCAAGTGCTCTTCTGTGTAATTGCACAAATGTGATCTTCAGTCTTCATGACAACACTGTGAGGTTGGTACTATTATTTCTATTTTATAGAGAAGGCAACTGGAGACTCGAAGAGCTGAAACTGCTTGCCCTAGGTCACACAGCTCAGAAGCAGCAGGGTCTAGATTTAGACCAGGTGTCTTGACACAAAACCTAGCTGTCTTTTCACAACCCCCTTGTCCCAGCGGCCTGGGACTGAGGCTGGTTCACCTTAGTATGCCCAGCACCTGCACAGAGTGGTCGTAGTACGTGCCCAGTGAATGTGTCCTGAATACCCTTTGTCTCTGGGACAGTCACTGTTCCCCTTGACCATATCAGGATACAGCGGTACCAGCCAGAACTACCACTCCCACTGCATGATGGAACCAGGCAGAGCTCCCAGAGCCACCTTCAGAAGAGCCAAGGACCTGCTGAAGGCCCTTACAGAGAAGGCCCACACAGGAGTCGATGGCCCCACAAAAGGTGAGGAGCTGGTGGGGCACCTTTGAGTACACACCCTCCCCCTAAGATCCTGTAGAGTCCATACTGCCCATCTCTCTAGCTTCATACCTCTCTCAATTTACAGTCTACGCCTTGCAGTGCCAAATTATTTGAAGTTCCCTAAACATACCATGAGATTTCACACCTCCATGCTTTTATCCTTGCTGTTCCCTCTTCCTAGAACACCCTTGCTCCTCTCTTCTGCCTGGCAAATCCCTATTCAGCCATCACAGCCCTGTGAACGCTCTTTCTGTGAAGGCTTCTAGACTCTTACATCATCCCAGGTAGAGTTCATCCTTCTCTCTTCTGCTCTGGGCAATCTCGGCACCTCTGACCTAGCCTAGGCTGCCATGTACAGTTGTGCAGGTTGTATACTGCACAACCTAGGAGGTTCCATCCATATCAATATCTCGTCTTATTCTAGCCCTAATGTATAGTTGTCTGTTTACTTTCCTATCTCTTCCACTAGGCTATAAGGTTCTGGGGGCAGGGCCCTTGTCTAAGTCACCTCAGTATTCCCAGAACCCAGCAGGTCCTGGCCGAGAAGACAGGCTCACCTAACATTTGTTCAATGACTACTCATGAATGAATGATGGGATAAGTCATAGGGAGGGAGTGGAAGATTGGAGAGAGGAAGATGGAAGGATGGTGACAAGTAGAACAGTGGCCCTGTCCAAATGGTTGTGTATGCTAGGGGTAAGCCTGAGGTGGTTACTAATGAGGATAATTATTTGGAATTTGCATCACAAACTCTGTGTGCAGTGATTTCCAATCAATAATTAATGCCCACCCCATCTTCCCTCTCCACAAAACTAGGTCGGCCTCCCCTCAGGAAAGACAGTGGAGCTTGCCTGCAGGCTGCTTCACCCCACCGAGAGCAGGCCAGGGTGAGGGCTCAGTCCCCCACCACCCTACACCCCCAAGCAGGGGAGCAAGGCGTGTATAGCAGAGGGAAGGGAGCAATAGAATGGGTGCCCTCGTAATCCATTCAAATGGATCCCCTGACTCAAGTAGGCCAACTGCAGGCCTTTCTGGTGCCCTATCATTCATTCATTTATTCATTCATGAAACACATAGTAAGCGCCGGCTGCATGCCAGGTATGGCGTTGGGCACATGGGGAATCCAAAGACAAACAAGACCCATTTTTTACCCCCTCCAACCCTCCCCCACCCCACACACAGAGCTCACAGCCCGGCAGCAAGGGGACAGGGAACAAAGTGTTGAGCCAAAGGACTGTGTCTGGGGAGCGGGGCCGCTCCGGGCACATTTGCTGAGCTGGACTCCAGGATGCGAAGCCTTGGGCAGCAGAGGGACTGGCATGGGCAAAGGCACTATTCCTGAAGGCGGTTGCAGGGGGCTCTGAGGAGTGTGGGGCTGCGTGCTGGGTGGCTGGGCAAGGAGCTCTGCTGGCATATTTCTAAGCAGGCAGAGCCAATCAGCTCTGAGCTTCACAAAAGAATGAGCAAGCCTCGAGGCCAGGACAGGTGCAGGAGGCAAGCACAGAGGGCCGGTAGCAGCTGGAGAAGAGGCTGGATGAGAAGGGCCTGGAGAAGGCGGCTCCTCACAGTCCCAGCCTGGTTGCTTCACTCCCGCTCCTGCTTCTCCCTCGGGCCGGCCTTTGTTGCTCAATTAATTACATCTCCCTTGTTCTCTGGGATATTAAAATTCCGAAAGGCTCCTGCAAACCTATCCGGCTGGCTTCCCTGAATGGCAGCCCCGTCCCTCCTCCCCGACCCGCCTCACTCTGCCCAGCTGGGCCCCCGCACACTTCATAGCCCTTCCTGGGGCCCAGGGAGTCCCAGGGCCACAGAGCCCCAGCATAATTAGCTAATTAAGGACTTAGAACTATTTTATCCCTTCCTTGCCAGGGAAGAGGGGCCACAGGATTAGGGAGTCAGGGAGGACCCCAAGAGACCACGGCTAATCTTCCTTTTATGCCCACAGTCAAGTAATTAGCCAAGACAGGTTGGCCGGTTACACTCTGCCCTCAGTGCCTCTGGAGATTGGCATGGGAGGTGGAGGCGGGGAGAGAAGAGAGAAAAGCAGACAGAGGAGAAAGTGAAACCAGGAGTGACAGAAAGAGACAGAGGACAGAGAGGAAGAGTGGAGAGGCTGCCTGCAAGTCACCATCTGCCTCAAACCATCCTTTCTACTTCATCTCCTGCCACACCTTCCCCTGGCCAAACCCTCCTCCTCCAGGCAGTCCTCCCTGATTCTCACCTCCAGTTAGTCATGAAGCCCTCCTGCCTCTCATTGCCCCAAGGCTCTCACTCACTCTCAGGATGGGCTTACCTGGTTCTGCGTTCTTAGTGCACATTTTCAGGCCTTCTGCCTGGAGCAAGAGCCAGATGGGCCATGATGGGGATAGGCTACAGGCAGCCCCATGAGTGTGATTGAGGGCCCTGGCTCCCCAGCTAAAAAGGGGAAGAGGACCCTGGAGTCCTTAGGACACCTGATGCAGCCCCCAGCCCAGTGAGTGCCCAGAGCACAGACCCAGGACATGACATCTGGGTCCCAGTCCCAGCAGGGTGGCCTTGAGGCAAAGCTTGCCTTCTCTGGGCCCCAGTGGCCTCACCTACAGAGGGGACAGAGGCTCCTGTCCAGCCAGCCCTTCAGGAATACCACGGGGCCAGGACACCTCTGATGGAAGATTCCCTGAAGTCAGAAGCCTCCAACAGCCCATATACCCCATGGGAAAGTGCAAATCCTTATCCCCCACCTTCCTGGCTTCTGCTCACAGACTCCTCCCCAGTCTGGCCCCACCTCCCTCCATCCTCCCTGCCACACCTGAACCTGCAGCACCAGCCAGACTGGCAGTTCCCAGCATTCCCACTCCCCAGCCCTGCACACACTCTGCCCCCACCCACGATGCCTCCTCCACCCTGCCATAGGATCCCGGGACCGCTGTGCTGCACCCAGCCAGACAGGCCCACTTCCAGTCCTGGAAAGCCCACTTTCGGGGCTGCCTCCATGCCCTTGCACATGCTCGGAGGGCCATCCCTCGCTCGCCTCCTTTTTGGGGATCTCAGCTGAGCGGTCACCTTGTCTGGTGCCTCTGCCATGAGTTGCCACTGCCCACCCACCCTCCATCATAGCCTGTGCCAGTTCCCGGCTCTGCCTCCTCCTCCCCGCTGGAAACCAGGCATGCTCTGCACCCAAGGCCAAGGCGGCTGCTCTGCGTTCTCCCATCCAGACCAGGACCGAGCACAAAGCAGCCCCTTGAAGGCCGACAGCTTGAATGAGTAAAGGAGCAATGGGCGAGTGAATGGAGCCACTCAGCAAGTACTGAATGAGGGCTGGCTCCATGCCGGGCACTGTGCTAGGCTCTGGGGATACATGAGTTGTAAAAAACCAAAACGGAGATCCCCGTCCTCATGAGGCTCACATCCCAGGTAGGGTAGGGAAAAACAGGCAATAAACCACACGGGTGATACATAAGGACACGTCCTCATTCGTTGGGTGAAAAGTGCTATGAAAACAAAAAGGAGAAGGGGGAAAGGGTGGGGGGTTTGGCCTGGGGTCAGGTGAACATTAAATAGGGGGCCAGGAAAGGCAGGATGACACTGAGCAGAGACAGGGAAGGGGTGACAGAGTCAGCTGAGGGGCTGTCGCTGTCTGGGGGACAGCCCTCAAGTCAAAGGCAGCCTGGACAAAGGCCTGGAGGCGGGAGGGAGTCAAGCACAGTCACAGCCACAGCAAGGAGACCATGAGTCTAGGGGGAAGCCAAGCAGGGATGAGGCTGGGGAGGAGACAGGGCCAGGGGGCTGGAAGACTTGAGCTTCCCCAAAGGGTCATGGGAGCCACCGTAAGGGTATAAGCAGAAGGGAGACGTGATCTGGGGAAGGGGTGAGAGGGCTGCTGGGCGGAGAATGGATCGCAGGGGGCCAGGGCAGAGGAGGGAGAGCGTCAGCCGCACAGTCTGCAGGATCCTGTGCAGACGCCCCTGTGGACAGCGCCCCAAACGGCACACACGTCTCTGAAAGGGGGCCGGGCCTGTGGGCTCCACAGCTGTGTGGTCGCTGCCTCCCGGGGGTCTCGCCTGAGACAGACACAGGAGCGCTGAGGGTGGGGCCCAGGAGAGCTGTGGTTCCCTGCTCTGTGCCCTCCCTGTTGAGATGGCCCAGGCCAGACACTGGGCCCTCTCCACCACCCTCACGGCCTGATGATTGGGCCTTCCGTCCCCCTGCTCCTCTCCGTCCTGCCTGGCCCTGCCTGGCCGTCGTACACTCGTCATTGTGATAAACCGGAAGATGGTGGGGCTGGGCCCAGATAATGATGGCAGTGGAGTGGGGAACGTGGTGGATTCTGGAGGGATTCTGGAGGCCAAGCCAAGGGATAGGATGTGGATGTAGGAGGAAGAGGGCAGTTGGGGATGACTCCAAGGTTTGGGGCCTGGAGCCACAGAGAGGCCTTCAGCGGGGGTGGGGCTCCATCTGGAGATGTGGAGCTTAGGGTGGCCGGGGTGCATCCCCATGGAGTCGCTTTGCCAGATCTTGGGGTCTGGAGTTCAGGGGAGAGGAGTCTGGCCCGGGAGCGTCATGTGGAGCATCAGGGTGAGGACAGTCTCTAGACAGTGCTGAAAGCTGGGGGCTTGGTGGCGGCAGATGGCAGCGGGCAGGTGGATGGAGCTGCTCACCCTTTTTGGGGACCCCTAGGCTAGAGCCTCTGCTTGAGAGAACCTGGGCAGCAGCCAGGCAGAGGCAGCCCCTTGGTGGCAGTGGGGACACCTAAGAGGAGGTGGCAGGAAGAACAGGAAGCACTTCCTGACAGGCATCACCCCTGGAGGTTTGGGGTGTTCTTGGCAGAGGGGAGCTGTCAGCCCAGATCAGTTCAGCCACTCTGCCAGGCCAGCTCAAGTAGAAATCGCCAGACGCGTGCCAGCCTCTGCCAGGGCACAGCCCGTGGCCCAGAAGAGTGGAGTCAAGGCGAGGGGAGCCGAGGCTGTGGCCTGGCCACTGGGGGCCACTCTCCCTGGACTGGCCAGGTCAGTAAAGGGGCTGGGCGGCTGGGAGAGGCCGTCTGCTGCTCCTGCCATTGCTGGCGCCAACTAATCAGGGGCACAGTGGGCATCAGGAGGCCTGGCCAGGCAGCAGACAGCCAGCTTGCCAGGGTCACAGCTGCCAGCCCAAGGCCCAATCAGGGAGGGGCCTGTGGGCTGGTGGAGGGCCTTGGTGCCCACTGCTGAGAAAGGAAGCCAACCTCAGCCAACTAGCAGCTCACTTCCTCCATCCCAGGAGAGGCCTCAGGTCCCTCCCAGAGCTGGCAGCACTCACATCCTCG
Source organism: Hylobates moloch (assembly GCF_009828535.3). Lineage (NCBI taxonomy): Eukaryota > Metazoa > Chordata > Mammalia > Primates > Hylobatidae > Hylobates > Hylobates moloch. The sequence goes on along the minus strand of NW_026652294.1, from coordinate 20,829,275 downwards.
GGGGCTGGCCTGGCTGTCTCACTGCAGGTCCCCCCACCCGCTGTGCCCCAAACCACTCCTAGGCATCCTTCAAATGTCCTACCACCCCCTCCTCTGGGAAGCCTCCTCCTAGTCCAGGTAGGGGCCCTTTCCCAAGGGCCTCTGCCCCCATCAGATCAGACATCCCACTGGCCTGCAGCTGTCAGCCTTTGGGGAAGGGGCTGTGCCTGATCTTGGCCCCACATCTGTCCAGGGTCTCGCCCAGAGAACCCCAGGTGGATTTTAGTTTGGATGAATGATGGAATCAATCCATGAGTCAGTGAATCCACAGTGGCCCTGTCCTTTGGTCTGGTGTCCTGTCCAGGACACTCCCTCCCTCCGGACTTGTAGAACAGAAGGCAGAACTCGACCTGAGGGAGGGGAAGAGGGAGGGGCTGCCTTCGCCCCGCCCCACCCCCAAGCACTTTCTCCCTGCACGGTCCAGGCTGCTCTTTCCTGTTCCCAAATCCAGCGCTCGCCAGATGCTCTGGCCAGATGTTCTCCCACCCACCCAGCCCCACCTCTTCCAGGAAGGGAGCAGCCCTGGGGAAATCGGCCCCCCTCATTTCATCTCCCCGTTTCTCTCCCTCCTTCTATCTCTTCCTTCCCCATGGGGGCTGTCAGGCCTTTCTCCCTCAGGATAAAGTGGGAGCCCCTTGTGGGTGCCTAAAACAGACAGCCCTGAAGTCCAAGGTGTGGCCTGGCCGGGGCTGATAGCCCAGTAGCCTTCCTTCTGCTCTCCCCAAGCTGCAAGTAAACACACGCTCCAGGCGAAAATGCCGACACTTCCACGCCAACTATTTCAAGATGCATCTCTCAGACCTGTCCAACAAATGCCCCCCAAGGCCCTTCCAAGAAGGAATCCTGAGGCCTTCCTCGCCCCTCCTCAGCACGGCTGGCCTGACCATGACCCTGGTTGGGCAGGCACCTGGGCAGGAAAGGGCTTGGCCTGGGGCGCGAGGGTAGGCGCCCGCTGTGCACTAACCACAGTGCCATCCTGCCTCCTGCCCTGCCTCGTGGCTTCAGCCAGAAAGAGGATCAGCACCACGAGACCTGTGCACCCCAACAGTGAAAGGCACTCAGAGGTCTGGAGCAGACCAGGCTGAGGGGGGAGATGGAAGGAGAGAGGGCCTCAAGGCGTCACTGCAGCCCACGGGACCTCTCTCCTTTAACCCTGGAAGTGGGCAGAGGTGTTTCCTGATGTCCTGCAGACAGTGGGGACGGGGGTGGGTGTCTGGCGCCTACACGCTAAAAGAATGGAAAGGAGGTACTGAAACAGAGTGAAAAGCTGTAGGGTCACGTGAACACAGGTTCAAACCCTATCTCTGTCCCCAGCCAGCTGTGTGGTCTTGGGCAGACTAGTCAACCCCTCTGCCTGCTTCCCCATCTAGAAAGTGGGTGTCGCAATGCCACTAACTTCTTAAAGCTGTAGTGAAGATGAAATGACACTGCCCATGTAAAGCACTGTGATGAGCTTGTCACAAGCCCTTGACAAACTTTAGCCACTTATCAGGCGGATCTCGAAGTCCAGAGATCAAGACCATCCTGGCCAACATGGTGAAACCCCATCTCTACTAAAAATACAAAAATTAGCCGGGTGTGGTGGCGCTCGCCTGTAGTCCCAGCTACTCAGGAGGCTGAGGCAGGAGAATCGCTTGAACCCAGGAGGCAGAGGTTGCGGTGAGCCTAGATCACACCACTGCGCTCCAGCCTGGCAACAGAGCAAGACTCCGTCTCAAAGAAAAAAAAAAACTTTAGCCACTTATGATTATAATTAACTCCCTAGAAGATGTGAACAACCCTCTCCTTTTCCCGCCACGCAGTCCCCTGCCCACCCACAGGATGCCCAGCCCAGGATGACACCTCCACTCCACCTTTGCACATGCCAATCTATCTGCCAGGCACACCCTCTCCAACCCTCAGCTGATGAGTGTCTTCCAAAACCAGCCCCTGAGAAGACGTCCCTGACACTCTACGTCCACCCTCACTACTCCCAGCACCTTATCTAGCAGCAGCACCTGCCGATCGCGTAGGCACACGAGGCTGTGCACGCAGCTCTCTACACCCACGGTGGCATTTCAGCCTTCCAAACCAGATGGACATCGGTATTATTAACTTCTCTCGAAAGCTGGGGAAATAGAGGCACAGAGAGGCACGTGGCTTACTCAGGGTCCCACAGCCAGTGGGTGGAGGCCCTGGGACCAGAACCTGGCCTGACAGCACAGAGCAAACCTCCAGCTGGTGGTGCAGCCGCGGGGATGGCAGCCTTCCCCACAGCATTGTCAGGGACTGTGAGCTCGGGCTCAGGGCTGCCCCTGAGCTCCCCAGGGTCTACCTCGCCCCTGCGCCACAGCCTGGGTCAAGGAACTATGGCCTCGCTGGCCAGGCCTTGGCAGTGACTGCCCTGGTTTCTTACTGGAGAAAACAGCACTTTTCATATGTAAATTACTCAGGCAGTGTGCTTAGGGAAGCAAGGCAGTGCCTTGAGACATGGATAGGCTGGGGGTGGGGTGGGGTGGGGGCATATTTCGAGATAATTCAGTCCCATCTTGCTAAGGCCCAGAGAGAGGCAGTGACTTAGGAAAGGTCACACAGCGAGGAACCAGAACCCAGACTCCCAACTCATAATTCGGTGCTTCCTTCCTCCCTCCCCAACCACCTCTCTGCTGTCTTCCTCTCTTTATCCATCAGAGGCTGAGTGGCCTGAACAAGGACCTGCAGGGGTGGGGTGGAGAGACATGTATTTTATACGATTCTGTAAGCAGCATCATGATGTCCATGTCCCCCGCTCATCCTGGACAAAGTTGAGAGCCACACATCTAATCCAGTTTATCCTCCTGCTTCGTTTGTATGAGTAGGGAAACCGAGGCCCAGAGACGCCAAGGGACTTCTCAGGTCACACAGCAGGCATATGGCAGAGCTAAGACCAGAGCTTTTATTCCCTGACCCACATTTGCATCTTCCTGGTTGTTCGTGCTGAAGTTTTGTAGCCTTCACTGTGTTTTTAAACCGCAGGCAACCAGCCCATTCCTCATGACTTTGCAATTAATAGCCCATCACTTGACTGTGCCCATCACCAGCTCTCTAGCTTGCCCTCTGGTGATGAGACTGAAAGCTACGGGCTACTATGGAAAAGACTGTGTCCCGGCCGGGCACGGTGGCTCATGCTTGTAATCCCAGCACTTTGGGAGACCGAGACGGGTGGATCACAAGGTCAGGAGTTGGAGACCAGCCTGGCCAACACAGTGAAACCCCGTCTCTACTAAAAATACAAAAATTAGCTGGGCGTGGTGGTGGGCACCTGTCATCCCAGCTACTCGGGAGACTGAGGCAGGAGAATCTCTTGAACCGGGAGGCAGAGGTTGCAGTGAGCCAAGATCATGCCACTGCACTCCAGCCTGGGTGACAGAGCTAGATGCTGTCTCAAAAAATAAATAAATAAATAAATAAAAAAGACTGTGTCCCAGGGCAGAAGCAGCTGAAACCGTAAGTAGGAGAAATGTCTGCAGGAAAATCATATTTAAATAAATAAATAAATAAATAAACCAGGCAATCTATGAAATCTCTCTAGGAAGCACTTCTAAGAGCCTGATCCACCCCTTCCCCACCTCAAGTCACTCATTCCCTGGTGGCTCTGGGCAGGGGACCTGGCACCTGAGGACAAAGCTGTCTGTCCCGTGAAATGAGGGTTAGACCAATGGACTTTCAGCCCCACGTGCTCCAACAGCCTGTGGCCCCTGTAGAATCGCCTGTGAGTACCTGCAGGGCCCTTCCAGGGGAACACCAGGGGCTGGAGGGCCAGTGTTCCCAGTAACTCCCCAATGCTGGTTCTGAGAGACTTTTCAGGCTGTCCGCTGAGAAGTGGAATCAGGCTCAGCGGCGGGAAGCAGACACTCTCCCAACTCGGCGCTGCTTGCTGCCCAGCGGTGGCCACTAGCAGGAGGAGACCCTGAGGAAAGGCTCGGAGCCCGCTCAGGGCTCCCTCTGTAATTGGAGCGCACGGGGATGTTGGGCGCAGGGTCAATCCCTGCCCTCCCCAGAGGCCAGGGCGGGCTGGTGCTGGGGACCGGGAGTGTCCTCCACCTCCGGGGAGCAGCTTAATGAACTCCCCACACAGCAGGAGAGGAACCAGGAGGCAAAGAGGACCTGGAGGGAGAGGCACAGGCGCCCACCCACAAACACACCTCACAGGACACACACACATTTGACACACCACACAAAACCTCACAACACATTCACACACACCTCACACACCCTCACAGGCACACACACACACTTCGCACACACACTCTTCACACACACCCTCACAGGCACACACACACACACACTCTTCACACACACACCCTCACAGGCAGTTTTCATACACACACCTTGAGTCACAAACATTTTCACACAGATTCACAAACAACACCTCACAGGACACAACACACATTCACACACACACCTGAAAGCATGTGTGCCTGTGAACATGCTTTCATAACACACACATCCTTACAGCACACGCACCCTCACAGGCACACACCCCTCGCAGGCATACCCCCTCACAGCACGCACACACACTAACAGGCACACACACACAGGCACACACACTAACAGGCACACACACCCTCACAGGCACCAACACATCACAGCACACACACATCACAGCACACACTCTCACAGGCACACACACATAAGCACACACATGCTCAGGCATGAACATATTCATAGGCATACACACACACCCTCACAGGCAGACAGCACACACACCTTCACAGGCACACATTCTCACATGTACACACCCTCACATGTGCCCATTCACGTGTGCAGGCCTCCACATTTGCTCACATGTGCACACGCATCAGATGCACACATTGTCACATGCAAACACACTCTCCCATGTACTTACATGTGCACAGACACCTCACAGGCACATACTCACCTTGCACACCCTTCATTGCACACACACTCACTTGTGCACACGCATGTCCTCACACATGTTCTCTGGTGGACACACCCTCACACCCACACATACCCTCATACAGATGTAGAGAAGCTGGCCTGGCGAGAGCGAGGCCTCCGCCCCATGTCCTGTCCCATGCCCCCGAGCCTGCCTCCAGCCTCAGCGGTCCCATCACAGTGCTGTCCCCTGCTGGGCAGACCCTAGACCTGATAGGAAGTTCAGATCAAGATCACTCACGAACATCCCTTGTGTGTGACCCCCTGCAACGTGCACACACCTCTGGAAGGTGACGGTGCCTGTGGGCTCCGTGGCCTGCAGTGTGACCGTGGCCCGCAGTGTGACCGTGGCCCCATGGCAGCTGCCTGCTGAGGGCAGCCCCTGCCCTCCCCCAGGACAGAAACAGGCAGCACTGTGGGTGGGAGCCAGGAGCGACGCGGCCACCTGTGCTGGCCCCTGACAGCTGAGGTCCCTCCCGCCCACCCAGGTGCCCACACCAGACACTCAAGGAGGACCTGGACTGGGCCTAGCAGTCCCTCTCCCATCCATTTGCTGCTCTGTGTCCCGCCTGCCCCTGCCCAGTACCAGCCATTCGCTCGCACCCATGCCAGGAGCAGTCCCATGTCCAGCTCACCCCCACTGCCCCCCCACACTCCAGCCAGGGGTGTTTCTAAAGCAACCACATGCTAACCTCTTCCCATGCTCCCACTGCCCTCAGGCACATGGTCCATGCCCAGGCCCTGTCCTCTCCAGCCTCATGCCCCACCCCTTGGTCCATCCAGCCTGCAACCCCCCAGCTCCTGCAGCTCCCTCCCCAAGCCCTTTGCACTCCCTGATCCCCCGCTACCGCCGCCCAGCCCTCCCCCTCCACCCACTCAATCCCCATCCTCCCCTGGGTCTCAACTCAGACATCCCCTTCTCCCGGAGGCCTCCCGACCTCCAGCCCCATTCTCCCTGCCTCCTCTCATGCCCAGCATAGGAGCATGTATAGCTCTGTGGTCCTGGCACGGGACAGCTCAATACACCTGCTGACTGTGTCCATTTCACACGTCTCTTTGGAGCACCTTCTGTCCGCCAGGCAGAGTTCTGGGTGCTGAGTGTACGGAGGCCACCTTTTGGCTCATTTCCCAGTAAAGGCAGGTGGGGCACGTGGGAGAAAATCACACACTGTTGGGGAAGGTGTGCTGGTTTGGTTTGGTCCTTCCTGAACTGCTGTTTGGTCACACTGAATTGCTGTGTGACCCTGGACTAGCCATGACCCTCTCTGGACCTTAGTTTCCTCATTTGTTAAATGTGGGAAAGATGGTTTTAAACCAGGTGATCTTCAAGGAGCCCTCTGGGATTGGAGAGGATGAGAAGGACAGAGAGAAGCTGGCCCTAAAATGGACTCTCCGCATGTCCCCTCCCTGCCCCCAAAGGGGTCTCCCCAGGGCAGTGGGAAGGGGCCAGGCTGGTAGAGCTGATCTGCCCCTCCCCCTCCCGCACAGCTTTGGTTCCCACTACTCACTCCCCCTACCTCGCCTCCCAACCCCTTCCCCAAGACCCTCACAGTAGCACTGAGGACCCCCAGCGTTTTCTATTGTATTGTGACCTTGAGACCCCAGCCCCCAGGCCCTCTCTGTGCCCTACCCAAGCCAAGCTAGTCCCTCCCAGAACAAAGCAGGATTGGGCCACCCTCCAGACTCAGAAAGCTCTGCCACCCTCCTGGTCACCTTGCTCCACAGATATTCTGAAGCATGGCCTCTCCTGCCCCGCCAGGCCTGCCCAGACTGACCGACGCGTTCTGCAAGCCCAGAGTCAGGCCAGCTCCACAGGGCGCTCAGGATGGATGGACCACAGAGGTTGGCTGGGTGGGGTGGGTGACGGAGCCCCAAGGCCCCAGGGCTAGGAATTAGGGGAATGGGGACAGCACTGTCTGTGGAGGAGAAGCAGGTGCCAGGAGACCTGTACTCTTTGGCAGATGGGGAAACAGAAGCTCAGGCAGGGAAGAGAAGCAAGGGGTCAGACACAGCCAGGAAATAAGCTGGGCTGAGGACAAACAGAACTCTGTTCAGATTCCAGCTCTGCCGCTGAATTGCTGTGCGACTTCGTGTGAGTCACTTAACTTCTCTGAGCCTCCCACAGGTTGTTGAGCCATCAGATGTCAAGTTCCTGGACCATAGGAAGTGGGCAGATGCCTATAAAAGCCCTATGCAGCCAGGTGCAGTGGTTCATGCCTGTAATCCCAGCACTTTGGGAAGCTAAGGTGCGTGGATCACCTGAGGTCAGGAGTTCCAGACCAGCCTGACCAATATGGTGAAACCTCGTCCCTACTAAAAATACAAAAATTAGCCAGGCATGGTGGCACATGCCTGTAGTCTCAGCTACTCGTGAGGGTGAGACAGGAGGAAAATTGCTTAAACCTGGGAGGCAGAAGTTGCAGTGAGCCAAGATCACACCATTGGACTCTAGCCTGGGTGACAGAGCTAGGCTCTGTCTCAAAAAAACAAACAAACAAAAAAAAACCTGGGAAGGCAGGCAGAGCCCTCGTCCTCTCCTTCCCCAATCTTCACCCCATCCCTAAAAGAGACCAGTGAGGATCAGAAGACCTAACTGACTCCAGCCTTTGCTACTCACTGGCAGTGCGTCCCTGGGCAGGTAACCTCGTGTCTCCAAGTCTTAGTTTTTTCATCTGTAAAATGGCAACAGCTCACCTCCCTCAGAGTGACTGTAAGGCTCAAAACAGGTCATGGACATGAAAACTCTACAAGGCTAGGCAGATGTCAGGGCTTATGGTTGCAAGATAACCTCTCTTAATACTAGGTGGGTGGGCAGGTGGATGGATGTGTAGGTGGACAGATGGATGGATGGACAGGTGGATGGGTGGATGAATGGATGGACAGGTGGATGTCTGGCTGACTGTACAGATGGATGAATGGACAAATGGAAAGATGGCTAGAAAGATGAGCAGATGGATGGATGGATGGATGGATGGATGGATGGATGGATGGACAGGTGGATGGGTGGGTAGATGGATGGACAGGTGGGTGAATGGATGGATGAGTGGATGGATGGATGGGTGGGTGGATGGATGGACAGGTGGATGGGTGGACAGGTGGATGGATGGACAGGTGGGTGGGTGGATGGATGAGAGGGTGTTTGGGTGGATGGATGGATGGATGGGTGGATGGATGGATGGATGGATGGACAGACAGGTGGATGGGTGGGCAGGTAGATGGATGGACAGATGGGTGGGTGGATGGATGGATGGATGGATGGATGGATGGATGGATGGATGGACAGGTGGATAGGTGGATGGGTGGATGGATGAACGGGTGGCTAGGCATATGGGTGAGTAGGTACATGGATCTGTGGTGGGTGGGTGACAGAGCTCAAATTCTAAGTCAGTCAGCACAAGTGAGAGAGTCAGGTTTCATTGCCCCAGTGAAATGTTCTACGATGTCCTCCTTCAAACTAAGCAGCTTCTTTTCCTATGGGTGCTCGCCTTGACATCCTATGAAGACCACTCCCCCATAAACCCTTTGTCCCTGAAAAGCCAGACTCCCCAGCATGCTCTCCAGGCTCTCCTGGGACTCAGAGGCATCGGGGCCACCTGCCAGTGTCTTCAGGCCCATGAGCTCTATGGGAGCAGGGCACATCTGTCCAGACACCGCAGGATCCCTGAGCACACCCGGGCCCCAGTCAGTCTTCTCCGAGTGAATGAAGCAGGGTGGGGGATGGGCATTGGCTAGGTAGGCCAGGGATGGGTTGGCCAGGGATGGATCAGCCAGGAATGTGTGGACAGGGTGGGGCTGACTCACTGGGCACGCGGTTGATGGCTTTGAGGGGCCTCAGGACGCGCACGGTGCGGATGGCTGACAGGTTGATGTTCTGAAGGTCCAGGGAGTATTCGACCATCCTGCAGAGAAAGGAGAGAGAGTGAGGGATGGTGCTGGAGGCCAGCTGGGGCCAGGGCCTGGGTCACAGCATTCTCCAGCCACCTGCGCACACCTGCCCGGACAGGGCAAGTAAAGACAGCAGTCAGATCTCCAGCTACACCCGGCCAACATGTGGCCTGGGGTTGGTGGCCCTTGTCTCCTCCTCTGTAAATGGCGCCAGTGACAGATGTGGGCAAGGGCTGAGAGCGTGAAGGGAGCACAGATGTTGGGCCCCCGCTGTGTGCCCAGCGCTGTGCCAGGTGGCTCCTGCCCTTCAGGCCCATCCTCCTGGCCCGTGGCCCATGTCAGCCCCAGCTTCCAGAGCAGCCTCTGAAAGCGGGAGGAACATCTCCTGCACCAAACAGCTCCACGCCCCACACTCCTTCCATGCTCAACTAGCCCTGCAGCTTTTTGGAGGCAGTTTGCCTCCTCCAGGAAGTCTTCCCAGATCTCCCTCAAGAGGCAGACTACTGAGGTCCCTTCACAGTGGAAGCACAGCAAACCTCAGTTGGGGGGGGACTGGGAGATGGGCTCGGCCTGCATTCCCAGGATGACCCCCCCGCCCCCCTCCCCCAGACCCTTCCCCTGGCACCTCCCACCCCAGGACTTCAGCGCTGCTGCCAGCTCCACCTGTCACCACCCATGTCACCACTGTCAGTAGGAAATGAAGGTTTTTCCTACATGCTGCACAAACCTGTCCGACTGTTGTGAAGCCGCCACCCCCTCCCGCTGCTTGAAGAGTCATTGAGTGAAAGCTCCATTCGTTCCCTGAAATGCCACCACCATCCATCCCCCACCCGCTGGAGTGCAGGCTCAGGCTCCTGCATGCGCGCATGCACACACACCTCCACACCTGTGTGCACACACGCACACACACCTGCATACACAGAGTCACATACACACACACAACCACACACCCACACACAGTCACACATGCACACAGTCACACACGCACACAACCACACACCCGCACACACACAATCACACACCTGCACAGTCACACATTCACATAACCACACACCTGCACACACACACACACACAGTCACACACAGGCACACAACCACACACCCGAACAGTCATACAGCTTCACACAGTCACACACCTTCACACAGTCACACACACGTACACAACCACATACCCCCACAGTCACACACCAGTCACACACATGCGCACAACCATATACCCACACACAGTCACACACCTGCACAGTCACACACATGCACACAACCACACACCCGCACACACAAGCACAAATACACACACACAACTGCACACCTGCACGTACACACTCACTCCCTTCTTGGACATCCTCTACATGCACACTCCTACTCAAGCATAAATTCAGATGAGGGGGAGTGACCCAAAAAAGTGACAGAGACCTAGAGCTAGAGACAGAGACCTTGGGGACCTGAGGGGGAGGGAGGAAGGAGGGAGGGGGGAGCTGGCAGAGAGCAGGGAGGGAGGAGGGGGGCAAGGGAAGGAGCAGGAGGAGGGAAGAGGGGGTTGGGGGAGGGGCGGGGAGAGGAGGGGTGCGGGGGGGGGGGGGGGCAGCAGCTAGGCAGAGAGAGTGAGGGCCAAGGGTGACCTGGAAGGGGCAGCGAGGGAGCGGGACTGCATGAGGATTCTGCGCGTGGGTGAGCCCAACTGTCATTTTCACATTTTGTAGAAAGAGCTCTCCAGGCAGCCGGGAGACACGTGTGACGGAGGGGCTGCGGGGGTGGCACACACAGGCACACAAACAGGCGCTGGCACCCGCGGGGCCCAGGGCTGCCGAGTCCCATCGCAGGCAGCCAGGCCCAGCTCCAGCCAGCCCTCCCCACCATGCCCCACCCCCACAGATGCAGCCTCTCTTTCTCCTGCCTTGGTTCTCCAGATCCTGTGGGGGGCGGGGTGGGGGGAGTCCGTCCCTAGGGAGAGCTGGGAACCCCCCTCAGGCTCAGTTCATGCTTTGCTGGGCGAGCTGGAGGTGGGGGCTCCCAGCCCACACCAGACTGAACCCACCCACGTGCTGCCTTCCCAGAGCCCAGAGGGCACACCTGCCCGGCTCTGGCAGGCGCTCATCGGGGACTTGTGCCCATCCCCATGAAGCCTCGCCATGAAAATAAACAGATGCCTGAAAGATGGATGGGTAGACAGAAAAGCAAGGCTGCTTGAGACCCTACTGGGTGCCGGGCACTGTTCTCTTTACCTGTGGGAACCCATTTCAATCTCCACTCATTTGAGCGTGGGCACATTATTCTCTCCTGCCACAGCCTCCCTCCACTCCACCCGGGACCAGAGCAAGCCACATCCATGACTGGCTCATTGAGAGAGCCCTTGGGACAACCCCCTGCTGGTCCCTAACTCCTCTCCCCTACACGGCCAGCAGGCTGCACCTTCCCCGCCCAGTGTAGGACTATTGGCTCTCAGTTAAGTGAGGACACCAACCATGGCCCCTGCCCCAAGATAGGCTGGGGGACAAGAATGCCCTCGTGCACAATTCAGCCCCTTGATAACAAAGAGTGTTTTCTTTTTCTTTCTTTTCTTTTTTTTTTTTTTTTTTTTTTTTTTTGAGACAGAGTTTTACTCTTGTTGCCCAGGCTGGAGTGCAATGGCACCATCTCGGCTCGCCACAACCTCCGCCTCCCGGGTTCAAGCGATTCTCCCGCCTCAGCCTCCTGAGTAGCTGGGATTACAGGCATGTGCCACCATGCCCAGCTAATTTTGTATTTTTAGTAGAGATGGAGTTTCTCCATGTTGGTCAGGCTGGTCTCGAACTCCCAACCTCAGGTGATCCACCCACTTTGGCCTCCCAAAGTGCTAGGATTACAGGCATAAGCCACCATGCCCAGCCGACAAACAGTGTTTTCTTACACTTTGTGTTTCTCTACAACAAGGGGTGGCAGGAAGAGACTGATCCCGGGGTCCTCAATGAGATACAAGTTGTGACTGGATGTCAAAGGGGGGCCCACGATGACCCAGTTAGTAACTTTAGGGTCTGAACACCTCCCAGACCCCAGCCTTGCCGCAGGAGGCTGATCAAACACGTGTGCTCTTGGCTCAGACTTGGGCAACCTCCCCGCCATCTGCCCCCATCTTGGAGGGGAACGGAGGCAGCCGCTGCCTGGCAGTGCATTTGAAGCTCCCAGACAATCTGAGCTGGTCCAAATAGGGCAGGCCTGGAGCAACACACTGGCCCAGCCCCTTTCCTTCATCCCATACATGACCCTCTGGGTCTTCAGCACGGGAACACACCTGCAGTCTATGTTTGTGGCAAACATTCCCCAAATTCCCCTGAGAATCCACCAGGTGCAGCCCTCAGACCCCGGTGAAAAGCTCCCCCAAGAAAACATTCCTGTAGAATCTGGTGTCAAGATCTTAGCTCTGAGCTTCCTGGCAACCAAGTCAAAAAAGGAAATGTGAATTACTGAGTTCTTAGCAGCATGAAAGATGTTGACACTGTAGATCCTTCCAGGGAATCCATTTGCTTAAATGTTTCTCCTGGGTCCTAACTCTCACTTCACTTCATGAACCATTTGCGGGTATTCTGCGGTGGCTGCATCTCCTGTCTGGGGGAATAAGACGGCATATAAATGCATTTAGTGAAGAAGAAACATAGTAGCGGCACAGTGAAGAATCGGGTAGTTCTTACCCTTCTCTGAGCAGAAGAAGATAGAAAGGAGGACACAGGACAAGGATGGGGAGAGAGGAGGGAAGTGGGAAGAGCACTTAGTTGGGAGGGAAGAATTGTGGGTTTAAGTCTCTGTCCTGGGAACCTCGCTGTCTTGACAATGACTCAATGCACCAATTGGCCCAACCTGGGACATCTTGCTAACAGTTCCACTCTCCCTGTCCTAGCCTGGATCACCCTCCCTCTGTCCCGACAGTGGCACAAGCCTCCCAATTGCCCTCCTGCCCCCTGCTTCCTCCCCTACAGCCCTTCCTCAGTCAGCAGAAATCTCCTAAACTCAGACCTAGCTGTGTCACTCCCACTTAAAACCCTCAGTGACTCCCCTTGCCTTCAGAACAAAGAGACCTTCAAGGGCCTCCATAATCTGGGCTCAGTCCATCTCCCCCGAGTCTCTGCTCACCCTAGGTGCCGTGTCAGGCATGAGCACCACGTCTCAATTTTTGCTGAGGGCCACCTGGGATGGAAGAAGCTATCTCCCTCCCCTTCTCCTCTTTCCACCCCAGTGACAGCCAAGACAGCTGGGACTTCCTGCCCACATTCCAAAAAGAGAAGGTAAGGAAGGGCCGCCTTGTGGGCTGACTCCCCTCAGGCCCCAAATAAGACATCGCTTACAGGAGTGAGAAATTAATTCCTAATTACACAGTTACTTTCTCACGCAACTTCAGTGCTAAAAGTCTAAAAAAGAAATCAACAAAACCTCCCCACTACCTCCTGCCAGCTCCTAAGCGCTTAATTAGGTAAGTAATGTTGCTTTAAAGAGAGCGCTTCCATCCTGAAGTCGCCCCAGGAGGAGGTGGCTGTCTTCTGGGGAGAGGGGCTCCCATGTGGTCAGGCTGGTAGAGGGGCCGTGCGAAGGAGGGCAGAAAGGGTGGACATCATTTCTTCCCAGCACCCGCTACTCCGACCTTATTCCTTGAAGAGCCTCCCTCCCTGGCTCCTGGCTCCTAGCAGAGGTCCAGAGACCCAGGCCTGGTCCACCAGAGGATCCCATGCCCCCAGCCGGGCCACCATGGTTGGTTCAGGATAGGCATGTGATCCCAGGTGGGCCACAAAGGCAGCCCAGCCCATGAGCCGGGACTGCAGGGAAGAGGCCCTCTCCCTGGCTAAGCAGCAGCCTGCAAACCCAGAGGCCACCTTGGCTCCATGCTGGCCTGAGAATTTTGCCAACACAAAGGAAGGCTGAAGCAAGAGCTGGAGAGAGGCGGGCTCTCTCCACATGCTTGGAGGACCTCCCTCCAGCTGAGCCTAGATCCCTGACCTACCCTCTGCTCTCCCCGGTTACTTGAGCCAGTGCCTTCCTTTTGGGTTCTAGGTCCTGCTTGTACTGTGTTTCTGTCAACTGGAACTCAGGGTCCTGGTTGGTTTAGAAAGGTTATCTGAGCACTCACTATCTGCCACGAGCTTCATATCCCTTCCCTCAAGTACTTCTTTCTCGGTTGGATTACAGCACCCACTACAGATGAGGAAACTGAGACAGAAGGGACCCATGTCAGGCCGGGCATGGTGGCTCATGCCTGTAAGCCCCGTACTTTGGGAGGCCAAGGCAGGTGGATCACCTGAAGTCAGGAGTTCAAGACCAGCCTGGCTAACATGGCAAAACCCCGTCTCTACTAAAAATACAAAAAAAATTAGCTGGGCATGGTGGCGCACACCTGTAATCCCAGCTACTCAAGAGGCTGAGGCAGGAGAATCACTTGAACCCAGGAGACGGAGGTTCCAGTGAGCTGAGATTGCACCACTGCACTCCAGCCTGGGCGACAAGAACAAAACTCCGTCTCAAAAAAAAAAAGAAAGGATCCATGTCCCACAGCCAGGTATCAAGGGACCCAGGAGCCCTGTGTGACCTGCCCCTTCTCCCACTGCATCAGTCACCGGCAAGGTCGGAGCAGGCCAGTGTCTCTAGCTCAGGAGCGTTACCCTCTGCTGACCAGGTAGGTGGAAGGCACAATGCCCACCACAGCACTCGGACCAGGGCCAGCACCCTCCAAGGCAGTGCTACCCGATGGTCAGAGTACAGAGCTGGGTTCCTATCCCAGCTCGCTGCTTGTGTGCCATGTGACTTTGGGCAAGTCACTGACCTGAAACGTGTTCATATACAGATCCAGTGCTCAGAACAGGGCCTCACACGAGGAACAGCCAAGAAATGTGAGCTATTATTGTATCGCAGCCTCAACTGTTACCTCAGCTCACACGCGCCCACGAATCACATGAGGCCCTCTCCAGACCCCACCCCCAGGCAGAGATGAGCTCTTCTGCCTGGTGTCCCACTGATCCTCTATGAGGGCACCTCTGGGCACCTGTCCCTGTTCCTCAGAGCAGGGGCTGGCTCAGAGCCCCTGCTGGGTCCCCAGTGTCCAGCCCAGGTTCTGACTTAGAGGCGGATTCCCTGTGTGAGTTTGTCAAACAAATAATTTGAGGGACAAGATCAGAAAAAAAGAAAAAAAAAAAAAAAAAGCTTGGAGCTGACAAGAAGCCACAAGAAATGACTGAGATTTAACATCTTTCCAGGAAATACCCCGCCCAGGAGATGATTTCTGTGTGTGGCTGATAAAAATAGGGTGTTTCCTCAATCTTCACAAGGGGCCCACGGGGGCTTTCTTAAAATGTGATTTAAGATGTAGCTAATGGAAGGGAAGCTGAGATGCTGGAAATCACAGATCATCTGTCAGGAGGCAGCTCTGTGATGACTCAGGCTTATGTTGGTTGATAACTAGACCACCAGCCATTGCCAATATCCGGGGACCCAGCACACAGTAGGTGTTCTGTGGAGGGATGGAGGGAAGGAGGGAGAAAAGGAGGAAGGAAATAATGGAGAGGATTTGGGATTAATGACATTAACCCTTGACTGTGGCCAGCACCTCATGATTTATGGGTCATTTCACCCATTGCTATGGTCTGAATGTTTATATCCACTTAAAATTCATATATTGAAATTCTATCCCCCAAGGTGATGGTATTAGGGGCTTTACGGAGGTGATTAGATCATGAAGGCAGAGCCCTCAAGAATGAGATTAGCACCTTTTTAAAACAGGCAAAGGGAAACTCATCCGCCCCTTCATGTGAGGACTCAAGTGAGGACTCAGTGAGAAGACTCATCTATAAGGAAGTGGCCCCCACCAGACATTGAATCTGCCAGCACCTTGATCTTGGACTTCCCAACCTCCAGAACTGTGAGAACTAGATTTCTGTTGTTTATGAGCCACCCGGTTTATGGTATTTTGTTAGAGCACCCCAAACAGACTAAGACACCTGTCTTAGTCCATTTTCTGCTGCTATAACAGAAGCAGAAAGACTGGATGATTTATTTTTCAAAAAGAAATTAATTTGGTTTACGATTCTGGAGGCTGGGAAGTCCAACATCAAGGAGCCGCATCTGGCGAGGGCTTTCTTGCTGTGTCATCGCATGGCAGAAGGGCAAGAAAGTGTGTGTGAGAAAGGAAAGGGGCCAAACTCATCCTTCGTATCAGGAACCACTCCCATGATAACCATCCCACTCCCACAATAATAGCATTAATCCGTCCACAAAGGCTGAGTCCTCATGACCTGGCCACTTCTTAAAGGTCCCACCTCTCAACTCTGTTGCACTTGGGATTAGGTTGCCAACACATGAACTATGGGAGACACATTCAGACCACAGCAACACCCATAGTTCCTCACACAAACCTATGAAGCCAAAGAACAGAGGTTATTAAGCCCAGCTGACTGATGCTCTGAAACCAACTCAGGCCAAGCTCAGAGTACAGGGAGGTTTTGGGGGAAGAATGCTGGGTTGGCCACAAAGCTGAAGGATGGGCTGCAAAGACAGAACCCAGGCAGGTGGGAACCAGGGCAGCTTCGGGAACCTCAGTGGCAGAAGACCTGGACCTTCTGTCTCCAAGCCTCCATTCAGGTGACTTTACTCCAGTGGTTTATCTCTGGGTAGAGTTGCCAGATAAATAGAAGCTTCCCAGTTAAATCTGAGCTTCAGATAAACAATGAATAATTTTAGTGTATGCCTCATGATGTCTGCCTCCCGTGAAACTTAGCTCCATTACTCCAGAGTAGTCTTGGCAGCATGGCAGGTGGGAACGGCTGCTGGGAACCAGAGAGTGGGCTCTGTGTGGGGCAGAGATGCTTTCGGCTCTACCAGAGCCTGTGGGAAATGTTCCTCTCAGGGGACTCACCTCACTGCTTTCCGAGGGCTAGTGAGGCTTCCAAGTCCTCAGAGGCAAATCAACTGCTTGTATTTCAGCCTCTGGAAAGGTACAACCCCTTCATGTCATGGGTGAGCACGAGCCCTGGGGGCAGCCAGACCTGAGCAATCCCAGATCTGATCCATAAAGGCTGAGTGTGTCCTGAGGCAGGCTACCAGTCTCTCTGACACTCCATTTTCTCATCTGCAAAATGGGGTTAACAATACTAATTTCTGGGGATTGTCAGGATGTAATGCCATCATGGGTGTAAAAGAGCCCAGCTCAGTCAGTTAATGACAGTTCATGGTAGGCCACCTAAACGGCTTGGTTTCCACCAGCCAAGGCACCCTTGTGAACTCCAGGAGTAACAAGGCCTGGCCTGGGATCCTCCCTGTCCAGCATCCCTTTCCAGCCTCCCTGACCAGCCTCCCCACCCTCAGCCATGTGATAGGGGCACAGCTGACACATCCTGCCAGGGCTGAGCCTTCACTTCCGTCTGGCCTATAGAAGCTCTGCCCACCCCACCCTCAGTGATTGGCTTAGGGATGAGCACATGCCCCACACCAGCCAATCCAAGCCAAAGAGGCTCAGTTCCAGGACTGGTTGGAACTGCTAGGAAAGGAAAGGTGTGTCTGAACTGGAAGGAGTCAGCTCTGAGCCCCAAGATGCCTGCCACCACCCTGCCACCGTGAGAGCTCCAGGGATGAAAGTCAGCACACACTAGCAGAGCTGTGGAATAGGCGTACACATCATCTAAAGACATCTTTCAGAATTCTAGAGCAAACGGGCCCTGAAGTTGGAAACTCCTTGGCTTTTCAGTAGAGGAGACGGTTGATTCCCTTAAACCAGGTTCAGAGTTTCTGTCCCATGTAACAGAGATAGTTCTTCCTGATTCATGATTGACTCGTGTCAGGCACCTCAGCCAGTGGCCAGAGAATCTCTGGTGACTTCCCCCAACATCACACATGGCAGCTACCATCCTGTTTCCATGGAAACGAGCCTCCACAATGACCATCACCCTCTCTCCCACCCCATCCCATATGCAAATGAGAAAAACACACTAAGGTTCCTACTGGAACCTTACCCGGTCCACGCCCACCCAACGGCAGCTCAGCTTAAAGAAAATGGCTCCAGATATCCTCTCCCTAGCTCTTTCGTGCCTGGGTGCAACAGACAGGAAACAAACATGTAATGGATGCCTTCACGGCTCTGGGGACTTCAGGATGATGACTAGCCTTGGCCCTGCCCTCTGAGCACCCAGTGCATCTGAGCATCCACAGCCGCAGGGCAGACAGATCTGTAAGTCCCGGATAGATCAGAGTGTAAAGTCAATGACAACACTAGAAAGGTGCCCTGGGCTTCAAGACATTCGGAGGTCTTCCCTTACCTACCAATAGTGCACACAGAGTTGTGCAGGAAGGCCAGCTCCAAAGGCTTCTGGGCATCCCAGTGATTGCCTTCTGATCCCCATGACCACAGCAGGATCTACTGACAGGCGCTGGGCTCCGTGGAGCTTGCATAGGTTGGTATTGACGTTAGAGATCTCAACAGAACCCTGCCCCTGCCCAGCCAGCGCGGGGAGAGCTCCAGAAGCTCTAACCAGGGCTTGGAGACATGGTAGAGCCACAGCTTTGGCAGAGGGTGGGTGAAGAAACTGAGGCTTGAGGAGAGGAATGTGGCTGACTCGGAGTGCCCTCATGATGTGCATTCTCTCTCTTGTGATCTTGCCTGAACCCAAGGAACAACTCTTGTTTGATTTAGCCAAGTTCAATGATGCTTTCTGCTTTCCTAGCCTTGCTGCCACTCAGGTGTCCATCAGACCCAGTTCTGGCCAAATGCACTAGGGAAGGGAAGGATCCCGGAAAGAAAATCTCATTTTCCTGATCCAAGTGGACATGCCCTGTCACTCTTCACCCTTCCTTCCTGTCTTTAATTCAGACATGACACCCACGGCTTCACCGGCTGCCTTGTGACCATGAAAGAAAGGCCTGGAAAATCACAAGGATGTCAGCCCCCACACTGCAGAACTATCACCAGTAACCAGAACTTTGTGTTATGTCAGAAAAAAACGGATTCAGGATTTGCCTGAGCCACTGTTGGTTGGGTTTTCTATTACTTGCAGCCAAATGCATCCCTGACAAATACACCTAGCAAGTCACACTGAACCAGGACCCAATCCTAGCTGGTGGAGCTAAGCTCCCTGGGTTCGACTCCTGACTCTGCCCCTTACCAGCCTGTGACCTCAGGCAAGTTATTCCTGTCACTGCCTCATCTGTGAGGTGGAACTGACCACAGCCCTCACAGGGCTTGTCTGACCATTCAACAGGATAATGCACAGTGTTAGCACTCAGCAGTCAGCATCCTTATTTTTATCACACTCCTAGAGGAGGCATCAGAGAATTAAATTACCTTTGCCTTTTAAAGTCCCACTGATGGGGCACTTTGGAAAAAAGGAACTCTCAGCCAGCAACCTCAGCAGGGACATACCTGCCTGATCTTTCTAGAAAGCCCTAGCCCAGAGCTGAGGAACAATTCTTAGTGGCTTTTTGTTTCCCAAGAGTCTGTAAGAGTCAGGGTGGAGAAGCTGTTCCCAGCATGCATTCCAGAGACCATGTTTCCAGGGTACAATAAATCAATAAACTTTTTTTTTCTCTTTTCTTTTTTTTTTTTTGAGACAGGATCTCACTCTGTCACCCAGGCTGCAGTGTAGTGGTGCCATCTGGGCTCACTGCAACCTCCGCCTCCCAGGCTCAAGCAATCCTCCCACCTCAGCCTCCTAAGTAACTGGGACTACAGACACACACATTTTTTTTTTTTAGCTGTGGTTTCACCTTGTTGCCCAGGCTGGTCTCAACCTTCTGAGCTCAAGCGATCCATCCACCTTGGCCTCCCAAAGTGCTGGGATTACAGGCAAGAGCCACTGCACTCAGCCCAGGATACAAGTCCTAACCCAGCCTCTCCTTCTCACCCTCTAGCCAAGGTGCTAAGTTACTAATATTACTTTATTAATACTATTAATGATCATAGAAATTCTTTTTTAAAAAATGTTTTAAAGAGATGGGCTCTCGCTTTGTTGCCCAGACTGATCTCTAACTCCTGGGCTCAAGATATCTTCCCACCTCAGCCTCCCGAGTAGCTGGAACAATTGACACACACCACTGGATTGGGTGATGACAGAAGATCTTTTTTAGAGACTGAGGCTCACTCTGTCTCCCAGGCTGGAGTATAGTGGTGCAATCTTGGCTCACTGCAACCTCTCTACCGCCCGGTTCGAGCTATTCTCCTGCCACCCAAACAACTGGGACTACAGGTGCACGCCACTACGCCCGGCTAATTTTTGAATTTGTATTTTTTTTTTTTTTTTTTTTTTTTTTTTGTAGATGGAGTTTCACTCTCGTTCCCCAGGCGGGAGTGCAGTGGAGCGATCTGGGCTCACGGCAACCTCCGCCTCCTGGGTTCAAACAGTTCTCCTGCCTCAGCCTCCCGAGTAGCTGGGATTACAGGTGTCTGCCACCACGCCCAGCTAACTTTTTTGTGTTTTTAGTAGAGACAGGGTTTCACCATGTTGGTCTCGAACTCCTGACCTCAGGTGACCCACCCGCCTTGGCCTCCCAAAATGCTGGGATTATAGGTGTGAGCCACCACACCTGGACTAATTTTTGTATTTTTAGTAGAGATGGGGTTTCACCATGTTGGCCAGGCTGGTCTCAAACTCCTGACCTCAGGTGATCTGCCCGCCTCAGCCTCCCAAAGTGCTGGGATTATAGGCATGAGCTACAGTGCCCAGCCAATCACAGAACTTCTTACATAGAGTCCCCACTGTTCTGTTCACAAAGTACTTCTACCTGTCATGAGAATTACTCAAATCCTGCACACAGATGCAGAGATGGAGCCCTCCCTATCTCTCTTTCCCTTCCTGCGGTTCCCAGACTGGGAATCATAACCTCTACCTTTCAGTGCTCCTGATTAGAGGCTGCTGTGACAGTAGAATGAGCTGTAGTTTCTCCATAGGTGGCCCACAGACCACATCAGGGCCACCTGGGCGTTTGGTTAAAATGCAGATTTCTAGGCTCTGCCTGCCTGCCTGCTGGTAGTGGATCCCTGAGCTAAGGCCAGAAATCTGCTTTTTAACACATTCCCCAGTGATCCTGCTGCTCCCTGACGTTGGAGGAGCATTGAGAAGGGGTGAAAGGCTGTGCATGTGTTTGGGGAGTGGGGCAGTTCCCATTCCTGGTCTGTGCACACTCTGCCCTCAGCTGTTCCATTCTCCACACAGTCAGAAGCTTTCGAAGTCTTTCATATGTAAGGCACCTCCTATTCTCTGTACTCATCCAAGACAGGGCCCACATCAGCCATGTCTTTGGCAAGCCTCATTCTGGAGAGGTCCCAGTAGCCTCACCTTCCACCCCTGGCTCATCCCCAGAGACCAGACATCAGAATTCTTGGGGAAGCTTTTAACAGAAGTGCCCAGGCCCCTCCCCACAGGTGGCAATGGCCATTTTGTTTCTGGCTGGGGGAGGAGATAGAATTACCAGCATGACGCACCAAGGGAGATACATAGATAAAGAACGTCTCAAGTTCAGCAAGAATGTGATTGAATAGTTCATGACCTCCTAATGGATAGAGGCAGAAAAGTGTAGCTTAAATGATCAGACAAAGAGTTAGGATTGGCCAGACATAGTGACTCACGCCTGTAATCCCAGCACTTTGGGAGGCCGAGGAGGGTGGATCACTTGAGGTCAGAAGTTCAAGACCCATCTGGCCAAAATGGTGAAACCCCATTTCTACTAAAAATACAAAACTTAGCCAAGCATGGCAGTGCATGCCTGTAATCCCAGCTACTCGGGAGGCTGAGGCATGAGAATTGCTCGAACCTGGGAAGCTGAGGTTGTAGTGAGCCAAGATGGCGCCACTGCACTCCAGCCTGGGCAAGAGAGAGAGACCCTGTCTCAAAAAATAATAATAAATAAAAAAGTTGGGTTCAACCAAACACAAATAGAGATGATGACGGGGGCTTTGTCACACACTGGAAGAGTCTAATGCAGTGCCACAGGACTCACTATCCTGAGCTGTGCGAGTATAGGAAGTGCACGGAATGAGTGGCTGCCTCAGGACTCCAAGAGGCCACGGTGAGACGAAATCAACAGCAGTAAGTGCAAAGTTTGTCACGTGGGTTTTAAAAATCACCGACTTTTAGTTCCAGGGTGGGAGAGACCTGGTTTGGAGAGTGAACATGACTTGATGGCAAAAGGGAGCATGGCCACTCCCCAGGTCACCGCAATCCCACACTTCAACGGGGCGAGGGCAGCCCATTCTCTCTACCCCATAAGCTGTCATTGGGAGGGTGGGATCCTGTTCTCCTGCCAGGGACAGAGACAGCCTGAAGCGAGTCCAGTAGGTGAGGGATGAACGCTGTCCTTTGACAAACAGTGGGAGGGCTGGGGACATTTCATCTGGAAGGGGAGACTTGAGGAGGACAGGAACCGCCCCCCAACTTCTGAAGGAAGACTGTGAGTTTGTCAGTGACACCAACCCTGCAGCCTCTGGACCTTGCCTGTGCAATCAAGCCCTTGCCCCTTCTCTGGCCTCATCTCTTAGCATCCACCCCACAGAAACCCTGGGCTCCAGCATCGCCTGTCACTCACCTTTCCCTTCCTCATGCGCCCCCTCAGGCCTCCTGCATGCTTCCCCCTGCCTGAAACTCCCTTTCCCCCAGCTCTCTGACTGGCCAGCTCTTACCTACCCCAGGTCTGTCCCTCAGGGTGACATACAGTGACACCCCCCAATCAAAAGCAGGGCCCCATTCCATGACCTGATGGCCCTCTATACTTCTTGACAACAGCATGGATCCCAATTTAGACTTTAGCTGTGGTGATGTGTTTTATTTCTGTTTTCCAAACTGAAAGTTCCATGAAATCACAAAGGGCATGTCTTGTTCATCTTCGTGCCCCCACTGCTCTGCACAAGGCCTGGCATGTAGTAGATGCTCAATAAAGGTCGATTTAGTGAATGAATGAATGAATGGTACCATCCAGTGGGAGCCACAGGAAGATCAGTTTCAGCTCCGTGAAAGAAAGAGCTTTCTAGTGCATTCTGATGTCCTAGTTTGAGACCAGCCGCCTGGTGAGGCACTGCACTCCCTGCAGGGGCAGCCTGGGAACAGAGGCAGGCCCCAGTCTCAGACACACCTGCCATGAGGGTTACACCAGATACGGAGATGAAGGCCGTGACCTCTAAGGAACCTTCCAACTCGGAGGTGCTATGTCTGCCACCACAGCTTGAAGAAAGAGCTAGTAATTAGTTTGCGGAAGGGGAGGTAGAGGAAGGGAGGAAATAGGCCAGTTACTCGGGAAACAGAACATTTATAGCACCAGACCTGGGTAGGTCTCGGCGGATGGGTGGGTGTCTCTGGGGACAGGTCTTGGGTGGGAGGGGGACTGGAGGGCAGGGCTCTGGAGCCAGGGTTGTGACTCCCTGTCCTGTCCTCTCCACCCACACCGTCCCTGGGCACAAAGGATGGGAACACCCTTGAGCACAGGGTGGTCTTGTTCACCTGAGTTCCCGAATCCAGCACATAGCAGGGCAGTGAAAGTGCTCATGACTCTAGCAAAAAAGTCAGCTGAGCATGGTAGCTCACAGCTGTAATCCCAGCGCTTCGAGAGGCCAAGGTGGGAGGATCACTTGAACCTAGGAGGTCACATACTGAGACTTTGTCTCTACAAAAAAATTAGAAAGTAAAAAAAAAAAAAATTAGCCGGGCATGGGGCATGTGCCTGTAGTCCCAGCTACTTGGGAGGCTGAAGTGGGAGGATCACCTGAGTCCACGGAGGGCGAGACTGCAGTAAGCTGTGATCGCACCACCACACCCAGCCTGGGTGACAGAATGAAACTGTCTCAAAAAAAGTCTCCTTTGCATCTATCCCTCAGCCAGGACCACCTACATCATTGTGGGGCTTGGTGCAAAGTGAAGAGGGAGGGCCCCTTGTTCATAAATGATTAAGAATTTCAAAATAGTGACAGCAGAGTATGGACCCAAGGGTGGGGCCCTGTGTGACTGCACACATTGCATGTCAGCCCCATGCCCAACCCTCCCTGATTTCCCAAGGATGCTGGCCTGCAGACCTCGCTTCATCCAGCCCCCAACTCGAGGACCAAGAGAAGATGTCAAACTGAGCTCGCCACGATGCTGAAGCTAGGCAGCTCTTCACTCTGCTCAGCTTAGAGCCTCATCGTCTTTATTTATAAATATGAGCAGACAGGAAAGAATCGCTAAGCAATACAGAATGCTTCAAGTCAAAAGGGCAGCGTGGGGGTGCCCATGGGAGTCAGTCAGTGGAGCCAGCAGAACAAATGACTTCCCTGAAACAAGAGTTAGGAAAAATTATCCTAGAACTTGGAAATACGGCAAAAGGAGGGCGCTATTTCTCACAATGTCATTGTGAAGCATAATTTAACAGGGCATTTAAAGATTATTTCATTATCCAGGGAGAATATACCTTTGTTTGATTCACAACTTCCTTTTCACTAAAGATCTGGATGCTGTGAAATTACATTTTAACTTGTAGATTTTTATCTGGCAGAGATGTATGTGATTTCTGCCCAAAAGATAACTCCAAAGGTTATGGTTTATTACCCTGTAGGTTATTAACCAGCTTTGACTCTAATCTCACTTTCTTCCTACATTCTTTCTCCAATGTCTGTTTTCCTAATTCTGCTGATTACCATCTGCTGAGTCCCTACTCCTTAACGAGCTGGATAAATCTGCCGTATACGTTCATTCTAAGATTTGTGTAAGGGTCACTTTTTTGACCTTTTCAGAAATTATACTTTGAAATAGCGTTACTTCCAGAATCATGAAAAGACTTTTAAGAAGCCTAATTAGTATATAAGGAGATTCAGGTGAATATTGTATTTATAAAACAAGAGCAGGCATCCATAAAACAAGAACAGGCACAAGGTACTCTGAAAAACAAGAAATCCAAAAATAAGAAGTGTTCTTGAGAATTAAAAAGACACTGAGGAAAATGAATTATTCCATAGGGGCAGTAAATAGGGGAAAGGACATTGCTGAAAAGCCCACTTGTGATTCAGAAGCCCAAGTCAAAGATTTCTCTCATATTACAAACAAAATCTGTGAAAGAAAAGGGGAAAGGCATGGACAACAGATAGAGGACAGAAATATCTATATAACATGAATTCCAGAAGGAGACAGCAGAGAATAATGGGCCATAGCCAAAGAAGAGATGGAAGAACTTTCTTCTGAGATGAAGGAAAGCATGAATCTTTTTTTTTTTTTTTGACAGGGTCTTGCTTTGTTGAAGACTAGAGTGCAATGGCACGATAACTGGTCACTGCAGCCTCAACTTCCTGGGCTCAAGGAGCCCAGCCTCCAGCCTCAGCCTCCTGAGTAGCTGGGACCACAGGAGTGCACCACCACACCCAGCTAATTTTTTATTTTTTGTAGAGATGGGGTCTCACTATGTTGCCCAGGCTGATCTCAAATTCCTAGGCTCAAGGAATCCTCTTGCCTCGGCCTCCCAAAATGCTGGGATTACAGGGGTGAGCCACTGCACCTGGCCAAAAGCACCAGTCTTGAGTTCTCTAAGGTCCCACTTAGATCTTCCCTAGAGAAAGGTCTGATTCTGAAGGTAAAGAGAAAAGCCCACAAGCTTCTAGTCAGGAAAAAGAAGGTCATCTTCCAACAAAGAGGAACCAGATCTGTACTGGACTCACCTGCAATACTATAATGTAGGTTTGAATGGCAGGATGTGTGCAGTGTTCTGACTCTACAACAGCACAAATAACTGTCCACACTCAAGGATCAAAGGAATATATGTTTGGACAGGCAAGATTGAAAAATGACACTATCCAAACACCTTTTCTTTTAAAAAAAAAAAAAGCTACTTAAGGATGTTCTCCAGCCAAACCAGAATAAGAATGAAAATGAAGAACGTGCCTAAGAGGAGGATACAGTGCTCAGGAAACCACAGGAAACCAGAGTAGCTGCCATACAGGCCTAAGTGACTGTTGACAATGTGTTTGTAAAACTGAATATGGTGACTGAGAGAAGATGCTTAGAGGCCAGGTGTGGTGGCTCACACCTGTAATCCCAGCACTTTGGGAGGCTGAGGTGGGAGGATAGCTTGAACCCAGGAGTTCAAGACCAGCCTGGGCAACATAGTGAGACCCTGTCTCTATAGAAAATAAAAGAAAAATTAGCCAGGGTTGGTAGCACATGCCTGCAGTCCCAGTTACTCAGGAGGCTGAGGTGGGAGGATCCTTTGAGCCTAGGAAGTCAAGGCTGCAGTGTGTGGTGATTGCATCACCACACTCCGACCTGGGTGACAGAGTGAGACCCTGTCTCAAAAAAAGACAGAAGGAAGGAAGGAAGGAAGGAAGGAAGGAAGGAAGGACGGAAGGAAGGAAGGGCGGGTGAAAGAGAAAGAAGGAAGGAAGGAAGGAAGGAAGGAAGGAAGAAAGGAAGGGAGGGAAGGAAGGAGAGAAAGCGAGAGGGCAAGCAAGCTTAGAAGAGGTGTAACTTTTTTAAAACCCTAGTGAAACAAATCACCTCACTTCAGAACATATCTGTGGAATTTAGCAGATACTTGATGGGATTCTCACACCCTGATTGCCCATCTCAGCCATGCATCTACTGAATCAAAAAGGTCACACCTCCTCGATAGCATTCTACACACAAGGTCACACACATACACTGACACACACACTCACACATCCTCTCTCGCACACACACTTACATCCTCCAGCCGCCTTCTCTCTCCTCTGCCCTAATAACGACCCACTCCTGGGCATGGTTAATGTCTCCTCATCCTTCAGCTCTCCCGTTTCACCTCCTCAGGAAGCCCCCAGCTTGGCTCAGTCGGGCTCCTGTGTGAAATGCTCCCAGCAAACCGCATGCTTTGCCCAGTGCCCTGGTCCCCGTGTGTGAAGGTACGCCCACTGGCATAGCAGGTGGGTGCCTGCCCAAGACAGGAGTAGGAAGGACAAGGCTCCTTGTCTGGCTTGCTCTCCTCCTTGCCCCCAGCAGCTAGGACGGCGCCAACACTGGGGAGCAAGTTGTTCAGTCCCTGGTTGGTGGATGAATTCATGGATGGGTTTGACCCAGGAAAGTAGGCACAAGGCCCAGAGCAGGGTCCAAGACGCTCCAGACGGGCTCAGCTGTAACCAGGCCTGTCCCTGACGGCAGCTTGTGTCTTGGTAGAAATAACCACAGTCTGGAGTCAGACAGTGCTTGAGTCTGTGCTCGGTCTCTGGCGTGGTGAGAGATCCAGGATAGCAATCCTAACAGCTAGCATTTATTGGGTGCTCATTTTGACGCAGCTACTATTATTATTCCCCTTTTCAGATGAGGAAATGAAAGCTTAGAGAGCGTCAGTGGCTCTCTCAAGGTCATATCGTTAATTAGCATAAACACACCCAGTATCCGCTGGCAGTGCTGGAGGACGCACAACTTAGGAAGGGCGGAAAGAATGTCTGTCTGTCCATCATTCCTCCCAGCCCAGGGGTCCAGGAGGGTCCCACGCATCACCGTGATCCCACTTCGTCGCCATCAGCAAGAAGCCCTGGATTCTCTCAATTATGCCTGGTGTGCACCAGAGGCTAGGACCTGCCTTGGCAGGCACTACCTACCCTGCCATGACGATGAAGAAATCCAGGCGGTTCCATGTGTCCCCAAGGTAGCACTTCTTGCCAAAAATCCCCAGGGCCACCATCTTGAGCACCATCTCCATGGCAAAGAAGATAAAGATGAAGTCATCAAAGACCTGCAGGGGCAGGAGGAGGGAAGCAAGGGACAGGGTGAGGTTGCGGAGCAGGGCCCAGGGGTTGCAGCCACAGTGTGAGGTGGGGACACCACATGGATGCAAGGGGCCTGGGAAATACCCGGAAACTCCTCCTGGGCGGGAAGAGAACCTCAGTGATCCCAGTCCAATGCAGTCATTTCATAGATGAGGAGACTGTGGCCCAGAGAGGGGAATGAGTTTGCCCAAGGTCATACAGCCCGTTCAATCTGTTCCCTAAGCCTGGGAACAGATAGAAGAGCCCCAGGTGGGGGCGGGGTGAGGGGCCGTCCCATATTCTCCCTAATAATTACCAAGCACTGGCTACATACTTGACCCCCATTCTCTCTCCTAATTTTCCCAAGGACCCCATGGGTAGCCACATTTTACAGATGAGGAAACAGAGACTCAGAGAGGTTAAGCAACTTGCCCCACAGGTCACACAGCAGATAAGTGGCAGAACCAGGATTGAAACTCTGGTGGATCTGACCCCAAAGCCCCCATGGAAGGAGCTGTCTCAAAGTAGCCCCCAGGCACAGGCCTCAGTGTTGCCTTTCTCTGCCCACAAAGGAGGCTATGAGATTATGCTTCCTGAGGGCGGAGACTGGGCGGAATTCCGGTTTCCAGGATTAGTGAGGGCTGCAGCCAACTCAATTCAACAAACAGTTGCCACATACCTACTGTGTGCCAGGGCTAGGCCAGTGGTGAGGACACAGAGGTGCTTGTTCGGTGAACTCACCATGAGGCTAACCAGGCCTGGGGCCCGGGGCTGCTGAGGAGTTTGTTACCCACTCGGACCCCAGACCCACCAGAAATTCTGCTTCAGCAGGTCTGAGATGGGGTCAGAGGTCTGGATTTTTACCAAGTGCCCGGGGAGACTCTGGCCCAGTGCTGCCTGGGAGCTACTCAGTCCTACAGAAACTCAAGAGGCAGAGGCCGGGCGCGGTGGCTCACGCCTGTAATCCCAGCACTTTGGGAGGCCGAGGCAGGCGGATCACGAGGTCAGGAGATCAAGACCGTCCTGGCTAACACGGTGAAACCCCATCTCTACTGAAAATACAAAAAATTAGCCAGGTGTGGTGGCGGGCGCTTGTAGTCCCAGCTACTTGGGAGGCTGAGGTGGGAGAATGGTGTGAACCCGGGAGGCGGAGCTTGCAGTGAACCGAGATCGCGCCACTGCACTCCAGCCTGGGGCGACACAGCGAGATTCTGTCTCAAAAAAAAAAAACCCAAGAGGCAGAAAGCAATGCCTCCCGGGAGGAATCTGGCTTTTCCAGGGAGAGGCACCGAGTGTTTCCACATCTGTAAAATGGGTACAACCCTTATATCTGTGCTACCCGTAGACATGCTCTGCATGGGGTTATGTCAGGTACCAAAGGTCAAGCCCCACCCCAGGACCTCAGGAGATAACGGAATGTGAAACCAGAGGCCCGCTCCTAAAGGGCGTCTAGGGCGGGGTGTGAACTCGGCCTCTAGTTCAAGAGCATGGGGGAGGAAGTG
The DNA here is from genome assembly GCF_009828535.3 of Hylobates moloch. Lineage (NCBI taxonomy): Eukaryota > Metazoa > Chordata > Mammalia > Primates > Hylobatidae > Hylobates > Hylobates moloch. The sequence goes on along the minus strand of NW_026652294.1, from coordinate 20,800,262 downwards.
CAGGTTGTAGGCAGAGGAGAGTCGGGGTCACTGTGCTTTGCAGGTGTGCATGCGGGGGGTGCAGGAGAAGGCTGGTGGGGGCACCCGGGTGGGAGAAGATTGAGGCCTGGACTAAGGTAGAGGCTCCAAGGTGGAGAGGAGAGATAAAGGGAAGAGAGGATCCCAAGGGTAATAGGTAAGACCAGGTGGGAGTGAGGAAGGATCAGCCAAGTGAGTGCGGCTGGTGGAGGCTGAGTGCGGCAGCGCTTGGTAGGGCAGCGCAGGATGGGAAAGGGCACGGAGCAGGGGCGGGGCATGGAGTGGGCGGGGCAAGGCCAGGACAGGGGCGGGAGTGTGGAGTGGGCGGGGCATAGGCTGGGTCCTGGAGGATGAGGGCGGGGCGGGGCGGGCAGTGGGGCGGGGCGGCCGGCTCACCTGCAGGATCTTGCAGCGGTCCGACAAGCAGTCCATGTCGTCGCACGGCTGGTACATGCCAAGTGTCACGCAGTTCAGCAGGATCACCAGCATGCTGACACATTCAAACCACGTGCACACCAAGTCAAGGACAAAGCAGCAGGTGGGACCACCCGTGGGGGCTGGGGTGCACCCTAGAGTGTAATACCCTCAACCCACCACACACACAAACATACACCCCATTCCTCATTCTTCTCCCTCTGGGTGCCATCCCTGAAACAGCTCAAAGCCCGTGGCGCCAGTCTGCCCCCATCACAACAGACATGGCCATATGCGCCAAACCCACCAGGCCCCCAGTTGCAGGACCCCACTCCTTGCCCCAGCCCGAGAGCTCCCCTCAGGCCCAGGGAAGGGAGAGGTTCCCGGAAGCCTGGCTGTCAGGGAACTCTGGGCTATCCCAGCCTCTCCACCCCAACTACCACCCTCTGACTGTCACTGCCTCCCTTCTCTGAGCACCTTTCCCTCCTGTGACCCATGCTCCCTCCGTCTCTGCCAAGGCCTGGGTCTGGAGCCCACAGAGGGCCCTCCAGTGGGGCTGAGATTGGCTGGATGGCCCCATCCTTCTCTCCTTGCCCACTGCCAGGATTAGGACTCAGGTAGGGCTCATCACCTAACTCCAAAACACCCGTACCAAGCCCAGCCCTGGCCTGCACCACATGGGGTGGGGCTGGGCCCCCTCAGTCCTGGCCAGGCAGAAGGTCTCCTGCCACGGAGGGGATCCAGAGCCGGCCGTGAACCTGGCCTTGGGCAGGGCCTCTGGGAACAGCTTGCAGCTGGGGTGAATGGGCTCCCCTCCTGCACCTGGCCAGGCTGCTCTCCTCACCACTGCTGAGAGCCCCTCCACGAATGCCCTCCTCCCTCCCTCCCAGGCCAACTCCTACCCATCCTTAGAATACAGCCGGCAGTGTCCAGTCCCGCCACTCTCAATCCTCCCAGTCACAGGACCAGCGAGGTCGGGCCTCAAGGAGCTCAGGGCTGTGTCACTCCCAGCCCCCGCCTGTCATACCAATGAGAAATCCGAAGACTGCTCAGATCTCCCCAACTGGCATCTCCAGTTGACTGAGTCCCGGGGCCTTAGAAAATCTGTGCCTACTTGAAAAGAGGCAACCCAGGATGAAATGGACTTGAGCCGCACATAGTATGAATGACTGAAGTCAGACACCCAGGTGAACTTCCAGACCATGCAGCCTGACTGACCTTAACAGGCAATGACTGGAGTCGGGAGTAGGTTCTCCTTCTCTAAGAGGAGAGATGCTGATAGAACTCACCACACCCCACCTATGCAACCCCTTTCCTCCCCCAGAAACTGAGTGTCAGGAAACAGGGGCTCTCATGCAGTAAAAGCAGCAAACAAGACAACGAAGCCAGGAGACCTGCATTTGAACTCCTGTCCCAGCACTGACTGGCTCTGTGGTTTTCAGCAAGCCCCTCCCTGTCTCTGAACCTGGAGGTCCTCCACCGGATGACCAGGAGCCTCCCCATCAGCCCCCTGGGTCTGCCCTGGCCCCTCCAAACCACCCTCCCTGGGCAGCGGCAGTGGGCAGTTAAAAACATCAGCCAGACCACTTCCCTCCCCAGCACAAAACCCTGCCCTTGTTCCCGGGCTCTCTCAGCACAAATTTTGAAGCCCTTGCCTGGCCTGTAGGGCCCCACTCTGACACCCCATCTCCCTCCGCCCCGCCCCCCATCTCCCTCTGCCCTGCCCCCCCATCTCCCTCCACCCTGTCCCCCATCTCCCTCTGCCCTGCACCCCCATCTCCCTCCGTGCTGCCCTGGCTCACCCTGCTCTGACCTCACTGGCTCCTGTCGCTCCTCGGACACACAATGAGTGACATCAGGACACCCCGCCTCAGGGCCTTTGCATGTGCTATTCCCACTTCAAGGGCTGAGCTTCTAGCATCATGGTCACCTCCTCTGAGAAGTCTCCACCCAACCTCATCACCCCCAGCTGTCACACGCCGCCTTCACACCCTGCCACTGTCTTGCTGACATGCTCATTGTCTCTGCCACTGCTCTAATCTACATTCCAAGGGGAACAGGGACTTTACACTCCTGGCCCTAACATCTAGTAGGTGGTCAATGAACATCTGTCAGATGAATAGATACAGCTGTCCCTCATTATCTGCCGTGTCAGTTACCCATGGTCCACTGTGGCCCAAAATTAGGTATGAGTGTGGTACAATAAGAGATTTTGAGAGAGAGAAAGAGGGAGACCACATTCATATAACTTTGATTATCGTACGTGATTCTAATCGTTCTTTTTTTTCTTTTTTCTTTTTTTTTTTTTTTTTTTTGAGACGGAGTTTCACTTTTATTGCCCAGGCTGGAGTGCAATGGTGAGATCCTGGCCCACTGCAACCTCTGCCTCCTGGGTTCAAGTGATTCTCCTGCCTCAGCCTCCCAAGTAGCTGGGATTACAGGCACCTGCCACCAAGCCTGGCTAATTTTTTGTATTTTTAGTAGAGACGGGGTTTCACCATGTTGACCAGGCTGGTCTTAAACTCCTGACCCCAGGTGATCCACCCACCTCTGTCTCCCAAAGTGCTGGGATTACAGGCATGAGCCACTGTGCCCGGCCTAATTGTTTTATTTATTTTATTTTATTTATTTATTTTGAGATGGAGTCTTGCTCTGTTGCCAGGCTAGAGTGCAGTGGCATGATCTTGGCTCACTGCAACCTCTGCCTCCCAGGGTTCAAGCGATTCCCCTGCCTCAACCTCCTGAGTAGCTGGTACTACAGGCGCGTGCCACCACGCCCGGCTAATTTTTTTGTATTTTAGTAGAGATAGGGTTTCACCATGTTGGCCAGGATGGTCTTGATCTCCTGACTTTGTGATCCGCCCACCTCGGCCTCCCAAAGTGCTGGGATTATAGGCGTGAGCCACCGCGCCCGGCCTGATCTGTTTTATTATTGGTTGCTGCTCATCTCTTACAATGCCTGATTTACCAATTAAACTTTATCCAGGTATGCAGGTATAGGGAAAAAACATAGTAAATATAGGGTTCAGTGCTATTTGTGGCTTCGGGCATCCACTGCGGGTCTTGGACTGTGTCCCCTGTGGGTAAGAGGGGGTGCTACTGTAAATCTCTACGGGCCCTGCCCACTCCAACATCCGGGGACTCGGGAGTGTCTCCAAACCAACCCCTCACCCCTCCATTTCAAAGCCCTTGCCCTTAGCTGGGACGTAGCCACACCAGCCTAACCCTCAGTGGGACCCCACCCAGAGAGGAGTGGGAGAGATGACCCTGTTTCCATGGCAACAGCCTCCCTCCCATCCCCAGTCCTGCCCACTTGGGATGCTGCCTTCTCCTGGCCTCTCCTCAGCTCCTCCCGGCCCCAGCCTTGCTCCTTCCTGTCCCCTCACCCCACTGCCACTCTCCCGCCATAGCCTGTAATTAATTTCAGTCGCTGCCAGGGCCCCCTTTGAGCCTGAGCCTGGCTCCAGCAGCAGCTTCATCATTAATTAACTTTTTTGAAGTTCAAACATTCTAATTACCGGAGAACATCCCCCATCCCCCTCGCCTTTCCCCTCTTCCTGTCGTGCGCTCTCTCCTTCCAGCCCCATCCTCTGCTCCCTCTGCCCTTTCTGCCAGTTTCAGGCTCAAAATGCACTTAGCAGTGTCTCCCAGGAGCCTGGTGCCCCTGCTGCCTCCTCAACAAGGCCCTGAGCAGTGGAGGTCAGCAGGCCCATTTTACAGATAAGGAAGGCTGAGACACGGGGAAATCAGGGGCCTCTCCTGGGCTTCGCAGCTAGGAAGTACTGGCACAGAGACTCACACCAGGCCTGCTGGACTCCAAGGCCAGCACTCTCCTCTGTGAAGTACGGCCTGTCTCTGCCCATGGCTCTCCTCCCTCCCCTGAGGCTTCTCAGCCCATCTTCAGTATGTCTCCCCAGGACCCTGACCCAGCATCCTCTGTATCCCCCAGCCCTGGTCTCTGCCCCTCCAATCTGCCCCACACGATAACCAGGCACTTGCTGTGTGCCCAACACAACTTGAACATTTTCCAAAAGTTATCTCATTTAATCCTCACAGCTCTATTATAAGCCCCATTTACAAATAAGGAAACCAAGACACAAAAGGGAAACAGATTGGCCCAAGGTCACCAGCTGGAAAAGAGCAGAGCTGAGATGCAGAACCTCAGGCTGGAGGCTTTTCCTGCCTCCAAGCTGTTTTGCCACTGCCAGGCTAATCTGCCTGAAACACACTCTCCAGATGCCTTTCTCCTGCTCAAGAACCTCCCATGGCTCCCCATCACCCTCCCGAGCCTGGTATACAAGGCCTAGACTCTCGCCTCAGTAAATCCTTGCAGTCTTACCGCTCACTGGCCTCAGCACGCACTGAACTCCTCGCTTTCTCCAAACACACTCTCTGCCTGCGCTTTCCCTTTCCTCCACCTCTCCAGCAGGCAGACTCTTTCAGAGCCCAGTTCGCAGGTCACCTCTTCTTGAAGCTTCCCCAGATGTGCCTCTTGCCCCTCACAAGGTGGTGGCTCAGCCTCTTCTCCAGAAGCACTCCCACTTGCCCTGGCTAGCACATACCACAGTAATGAATTTGGCAGTAACTCTGACAACTGTGTGCCAGACACCCTAGGGACATGACTTCAGCTCTCACAATCCCCTGGGGACGGATGAGGAACAAGCCTGGAGAGCTGACACCACCCACACAAGGTCACCCAGTCTCCGAGCAGCCCAGATTGTCTGATTCACGGCAGTGCCAGTGGCCGCTGCACAGCACTGCCTCTGTGGCTCATCTAACTCGCCCACTGCACTGGGTCCCCCGGGGGGGCAGATGGAGTGGCTTTCATCCCTGGGCTGCTCAGCTTCAGAAATTCAGCGATGGATGGTCTCAGCCCTTGCCCAGAGGTGCCCAGGGAAATCCCAGATGGCACAGCTTGGGCCCCTTCCAAGAACCCAGGAGGCTTAGAAGTCAGGCCAGAACTGGCATCACTGCCCGCGGTTCCTGACACACTCCCCACTGGCTCAGGGATCAAAAGCACCAGCACTCCTTGAAGTTAAACCAGACAGTGCAGCGTGGGGTAGGAGGGTGGCGGGGGGAGTCGAGGTCTCTGGCTTGAGCCGCTCTGCAGCCTGGCCCAACGCCTCTTGCTTCCACCATGAGTCACAAGCGTTGAGGAACTCTCTGAGAACACAGGCAAGTGAAGCCGCGAGGTTCGGGGACAACCTGAGGGAAGCTGGAGCCCCAAGGGGCAGCACAGGATTTCCGGGTGACAGAGGGGGCAGGGCTGGAGTGCTAGCGCCACGAGGGCAGGGCATCTTCAATGGCTCCTAACTGCCTCTCACAGCGAGGCTTGAAGCCCTGTGATGGGCATCTGAGGCCCAGCCGCCTCGCCTACTTCACCCCTCAGGCCCTCACTGCAGTCGGGGTGACCTTTGCCACAGAGCAGCCCTGCCAGCGTCGTTAGAGAGCAACGGCTCCAATCCCTCATTGCACTGATGGAAAACAGGGGCAGAAACCTGTCCCAGCTCCACAGCAAGCCCAGAGCAGAAGTGACACTCAGACAACAGACTCCCCACCCACCGGGGTCCCCAAGACAGAGTCGATTTTTCAAACTCACACAGAAACCCTCCGCATTTCCCCACACACTCGGCACAGCCACAGCGCCATCACTTTAAGCTGATTAGATCCCTGACGGGCAGCCCTGAGCGCCTTTGAGGAACACAGATGGAGAAACAGATCAATGGTGATGCAATCAATCGAGTTTCCTTGGCAGGCAAAGCCGTCCCAAGCACGCAGGCCTGGGGGAGAAAAACACTCAGGGTCCTTGGGTGCTGCTGCAGAGCCCCCCAGCGCCTCAGCACAGTCTGGGCCCTCAGCCCCACTTCCTACCCATGTCCCCCCACCACACCTCTCAAAGTCTTCAGAACTGGGGTCTCAGAGCTGAGCAGGGGGAATGAATGTGCTTATATTGTGTGCCTGTTGTGTGCCAGGCACCAGCCTGCCGGTGGTAATAATGGGGACAATCGCGAACACTTCTTCAGTGCCCCTGAGTGTCTGTTTGCCAAGGAGCCTCCAAATCAAACAGATGCATGGCCAAGCGCAGTGGCTTACGCCTGTGATCCCAGCACTTTAGGGGGCCAAGGCGGGCAAATCACCTGAGGTCAGGAGTTCAAGACCAACCTGGCCAACACAGTGAAACCCTGTCTCTACTAAAAATACAAAAAATTAGCTGGGCATGGTGGCAGGTGCCTGTAATCCCAGCTACTTGGGAGGTTGAGGCAGAAGAATCGCTTGAACCCAGGAGGTGGAGGTTGCAATGAGCTGAGATTGCACCACTGCACTCCAGCCTGGGTGACAGAGTGAAACACCATCTTAAAAAACAAAAACAAACTGGCATGTGTTATCTCATTTAAACCATGCAGCCAGCACAGGAGGAGGCAAGAGCCCCAGTAGCTGTGGGCTCCTGGGACCAGGGCTTGCCACGTGGTGTGCACCAGAGAGGCCGCTTTTATTGTCATCCTCTCTTATAACAGGACCAAGGGGTCTCTCATTGTGGGCTTTAAAAAAAAAAAAAAAAAAGGAAAAGCCACCACCCCAGGAGAGGACTAAGAATCTCACGCTGGTATTACCCACTGGTTACTTCATATTACCTTCAGTAGAAAATAAGAGATGTGCCCAGGCATAGGGGCTCACGCCTGTAATCCCAGCAATTTGAGAGGCTGAGGCAGGCAGATCACCTAAGTTCAGAAATTCAAGACCAACCTGGCCAACATGGCAAAATCCCATCTCTACTAACAATAACAATACAAAAATTAGCTGGGTGTGGTGGCACGCACCTGTAATCCCAGCTACTCAGGAGGCTGAGGCAGGAGAATCACTTGAACCCAGGAGACAGAGGTTGCAGTGAGCTGAGATTGCACTCCCGCACTCCAGCCTGGGTGACAGAGCGAGACTCCATCTCAAAAACAAAAAAAAAGAAAAGAAAAGAAGAGATGCTAGTACAGCCCCGTTGATTGACATCTGTCCTGCGGCATACTGAATCTTCGCCCACAGCCTTTTGTAAAGAATCCAGGCCAGGCCAGGTGCTGTGGCTCATATCTGTAATCCCAGCACTTTGGGAAGCCGGGACGGGCAGATCACTTGAGGTCAGGAGTTCAAGACTAGCCTGGCCAACATGGTGAAACCCCGCCTGTACTAAAAATACAAAAATTAACTGGGCGTGGTGGCGGGCATCTGTAATCCCAGTTACTCAGGAGGCTGAGGCAGGAGGATCGCTTGAACCCGGGAGGTGAGGAGGTTGCAGTGAGCTGAGATCGTGCCATTGCACTCCAGCCTGGGCAACAAGAGTGAAACTCCGTCTCAGGAAAAAAAAAAAAAAAAAAAAAGAATCCAGGCCAGATGCAGTGGCTCACATCTGTAATCCCAGCACTTTGGGAGGGCAAGGCAGGAGGATCACTTGAGCCCAGGAGTTTGAGACCAGCCTGGGCAACATAGTGAGACCTCATATCTCAAAAAAAAAATTTTTTAATTAGCTGGCCGTGGTGGTACGTGCCTGTAGTCTCAGTTACTCAGAAGGTTGAGATGGGAGGATCACTTAAGCCCAGGAGGTGAAGGTCGCTGTGAGCCAAGATCAAGCCACTTCACTCCAGCCTGAGCGACAGAGCGAGATCCTATCTCAAAAAATAAAAATCAAAAAGAATCTGTCAACCAGGCCTAGCAATGAGCAGGGTCACCCTGCAACATCAGCAGAGTTCTCCCAAACTGGCTGATACTACCGTTATCCCCACTTTACAGGAAACGAAACGAAGGCCACAGGAGCTGGTTCCAGGGTCATTCACGTGGTATGTGGCAGGGGCAGGATCTGCCCTGCCTCTCACTGGCTGCAAATCCCATGTTCTCATCCACACATCCTGCCATCACCCCGCTCAGTGTCTGCGATGTGAGGGGCCCCCTGTTGAGATAGAATATTTGCTCTTTCCTCCCCATCCACATTGTCTCCCTCTGAGGCTCCCAGCCAGGCAAAGGGAAGTGGAGGCTGGGTCAGTGGTGAGCCCAGCCGGCAGCCTGTCTGGCTGTGTCCCTGCTGGGGGCCCAGGCCTGTGCCGTATCCAGTGGGGTCAGGAAGAGGGATGTTCCAGCCCCTGCTGTGGTACAGAAGGAAGGCTCTACCTGCAGGAAGAAGGGGAGGGGAAGCCAGCAAGGGCATGTTTGCCTCAAGGTCCCCCAGCCAGGAGGAGGCTGAGCCGGATCAAAACCCGGCTAAGCCAGATCATAACCACACCACACCCCAGCCACCAAGGCCTGAGAAGGTCAGGATGTGGACTAAGGGGACAGGGTCACCAGGGAAGCCACTATGCTGGGGCTCCCTCAAACCTGCCAGTTCCCAGCTAGAAGAGCAACTGTGTGGAGGGGCAGTGCCCGGTGCCCGGGCAGGCCCTGCAGGTCAGCCTCCTCTCCAGGAGCCGTGCCAGAGGCCTGCACGGTTACCATGGCGACCACCACCCTCCTTCTGTAGGCCCAGGCGACAGTCAGTTTCTGTGATTCGGGGGGCTCTGGGAGGCTGGTGGGGGCGGGAACACTGGGTTTGGCAGGGGTGGCCAAGTTTGTTTTTATTTTTGTCAAATCTAAAATCTGATCCATTTCCCAGGGTGTGTTTCAGTTGTCTAAATAAATCAAGTGGAGAAAAGGGGCTGGGGGCTCCATCCTCCTGGATCAGGGAGGTAGGGAAGGTGGACCAGCACCTACACAAAGTGTCCCTCCCCTGCTGGTCCCCAGTGAACCCAAAGGAGGGGGAGCTCAGGCCTCAGGCCCTCCAGGCCTGAGGTTCCAGATCCCAGTTCTTGGGCCAGCTCCGTGCTCCTCTGAGGCCAGGCCTACAAGCATCCATGGACCACCTGCTGTATACATGGCCTGTGCCTCAGGGTGCTGAGATGAACTAGGCTCAGCTCCTTCCCCGAAGGTGCCCGTGTGCATCCCTGTTCCGGGACCACCCGTGATACGTGACGGCGTAGCGTGTGTTCCAGCAACAGTGGCCGCCATTTTGAACATCAGCTGTTTCAGAGCCTGGGGTTTTGGGAGGACACTCATTCACACATTCGTTCGTTCATTCGTTTATTCATTCATTGAATAAACGAATGGACTTCATCATTCATCGAAAGATCATTGACGGATCTTTACAGGCAACCATCACTCTGGAAGGCCGCTCAGCAGCTTCTACTAAAACCAAACATAGGCCCACGCTAGGACCCAGCAGGGCCACTCCTGGGTGCATACCCAGGAGAAATGCTCACACACCCTGCGAAAAGCCACGTCCCAGAACAGGTACATCTGTGTTATTGGTAACAGCCCCAACCTGGGACAACCTAGGTGTTCATCAACAGAAGAATGGGGTAGGGTGGTGGTTTTCAACCGGGGATGATTTTGTCCCCCAAGGGACATTTGGCCATGTCTGGAGACATTTTTGGTTGTCACACTTGAGGGGATAGGACACTGGCATCTAGTGGGTAGAGACCAGGGATACAGCTGAACACCCTACAATGTACAGGACAGCCCCACAACAAAGAATCATCCAGCTCAAAATGTCACCAGTGCCATGCATGAGAAGCCCGCATGGAGTACTACTCAGCCATGAAAAGGACAGGCGACTGAAACACACAACAGCATGGAGGGATCCCTGCTGGGAAACAGAAGCCAGACGCAGCAGAGCAAACAATGCACGACTCCAATTACATGAAGTTAAGAGCCAGGAGAAGCCAATCTACAGTGAAGGAGGTCAGAAGAGCAGTAACGTTAGGGAGTACCCAAGGCGGATGGGGGACAGGGAAGCTTCGGGGACTGGAGATGTTCTTCTTGACCTGAGTGGTGGCCCTAGGAGAGGACTTATATGAAAATGCCTTGAAGTGCACACTAGGATTTGTGAGCTCAACTTGTACATTTAACCTCAATAAAAAATGGAACAGCTGAGTGCCCTGGCATGCACCTGTGGTCCCAGTTACTTGGAAAGCTGAGGCAGGAGGATCACTTAAGCCCAGGAGTTCAAGGCTGCAGTGAGTTATGATGGTGCCACTGCACTCCAGCCTGGGTGACAGAGCAAGACTTTGTCTCAAAAAAAAAAAAAATGAAGAGCAACTGCTTTAAGGAAAAACAAAAATGCAACTATTAAAAAACCACAATCAGCCAGCACAGTGGCTTACCTGTAATCTCAGCACTTTGCAAGGCCGAGGCAGGCAGATCACATGAGGCCAGGAGTTCAAGACCAGCCTGGCCAATATGGTGAAACCCTGTCTCTACTAAAAATAGAAAAATTAGCCAGGTATGGTGGCGCATGCCCGTGGTCCCAGCTACTCCAGAAGCTGAGGTAGGAGAACTGCTTGAACCCAGGAGGCGGAGGTTGCAGTGAGCTGAGATCATGCCATTGCACTCCAGCCTGGGTGGCAGAGTGAGACTCTGTCTCAAAAAATAATAATAATCATAAATAAAATAAACCACAGGCACCTGCTAGGGCGCCTGCTATTGCCAAACTCCACGGGAACCTTTACAACAACCTGCAGGGATGGGCATCATCTCTGTTCCTTAGCCTTGCCCAAGGACACAGTTAGTGAGGGACATAGCCAGGATTTGAATCTCATACCCTCCTGTCTTCTAATGCTCCTTTAAGCCTTGTTCCACCTGTGGCCACAGCTGCCTCGGGAGACAGGCATGGCAGACATTATTACACCCCACTTTATGGCTGTGAAAATGAAGGCCCAGAGAGGACAGCTCTTGCCCAAGATGACACAGTGATTGAGCTGAGACAGAAAGCTGATCCATAAAATGAAGAGACCTGCCAGGCAGGTGATCCCAGGCCTCCCTCCACTTACATGCCTCCAGCGCCAAGGAACTCCCCGCATGACAAATGGCATGATTGGTTCTGCTTATAAGCTATGCCGTCTCAGTGCACTGAGATCCTTTGCAGGAAGGGACAAGGGAGTGAGCCCTTCCTTGTTCCTACTCCAGCCCCACTTCTCAGAATCCCCATTGTATAAGAACTCACTGGATTTGGCCAAAGTCTCTGATTCCCAAATATCCAGCAAGCTTCAGTACCCAGTGCAGATAGCGGAGTAGGGGAGGCAATGGCAGGAAACAGAGGCTGCCAGCTGGGACAAGAAGCCAGGGTGGAAGGTCCACACAGCTCCAGCCGAAGAGACTTGCCAGACACAGCTGCTTCCATCACTGCTGAAGAGAAGGGTCAGGCAGGCCCCTGGGGGCCAGGGTCCCACATTCTGTGGGCTGATCCAGCCTCGGGAGCCCAACCACACAGAAAGTATGCAGGCAAGAAGCCTTCCCTGACTCTTGGGCAGGGGCTGCAGATGCCTCCTCTGGGACCTCGCCGTGCCTCGGATGCCCCCCTTCCCCCAAGCAGCCATTGAACTGAGAGGGTGAGGGCTACACCAGTGTGGATTACATTCTCCAGCCTCCCTGGGGACCTGTCCTCCACTGCACGTCTCCCCTGCCTGCCCCTGAACACACGTACGTGTTCATGTGTGCATTCCCAAGGAGCGCTGCTGCCCCTCATGCACCTGCACCCCTTATACACGTGTGCACACAGATGCAGCAGGCATTCGCACTCGCACATGCCAGCAGCACCGGGCATGACTGACCCCTCTTCTAGAACAGGAGTTCTTAACCTTTTCTGTGCCACAAGCCCCTTTTCAGAATAAAGTTTTTATTTATTTATTTATTTATTTATTTTAGAGACGGAGTCTAATTCTGTCACCCAGGCTGGATTGCAGTAGCGTGATAGCTCACTGCAACTTCCACCTCCCAGGTTCAAGTGATTCTCCTGCCTCAGCTTCCTAAGTGGCTGGGACTACAGGCATGTGCCACCATGTCCAGCTAATTTTTGTATTTTTAGTAGAGACGGGGTTTCATTATATGTTGGCCAGGCTGGTCTGGAACTCCTGACTTTTTTGAGATGGAGTCTCGCTTTGTCACCAGACTGGAGTACAATGGCACGATCTCGGCTCACTGCAACTTCCGACTCCCGGGTTCAAGCGATTCTCCTGCCTCAGCCTCCCAAGTAGCTGGGATTACAGGCACATGCCACCATGCCTGGCTAATTTTTGTATTTTTAGTAGAGACGGGGTTTCACCATGTTGGCCAGGAGAGTCTCAATCTCCTGACCTCATGATCCACCCACCTCGGCCTCCCAAAGTGCTGGGATTACAGGCGTGAGCCACCGCGCCAGGTCAAATGCATTTTTTTTAATGTTGCAGTGTAGGATTAGTAAACAGCTGCAGTGGTGCACTATAGCCCCAGCTATAGTGAGGAGGCTGAGGCTGGTGGATCACTTGAGCCCAGAAGTTCAAAGCCAGCCTGGGCAATATAGTGGGACATCACTGAAAAAAAAAAACTTCAAAAGTTTTTTCTTTTTAAAGTTTACAGCCAGGCACAGTAGCTCACGCCTATAATCCCACCCAGCACTTTGGGAGGCCGAGACAGGCAGATCACTTGAGGCTAGGAGTTCGAGACCAGCCTGGTCAGACCAACGTGGTGAAACTCCGTCTCTACTAAATACAAAATTTAGCTGGGCATGGTGGCTCAGACCTGTAAACCTGTAATCCCAGTTACTCGGAAGGCTGAGGCAGGAGAATTGCTTAAAATCGGGAGGCAGAGGCTGCAGTGAGCCAAGATCACGCCACTGCACTCCAGCCTGGGTGACAAGCAGAGACTCAGTCTCAAAAAAAAAAAAAAAAAAAAAAAAAAAAAAGGCCGGGCCCAGTGGCTCACACTTGTAATCCCAGCACTTTGGGAGACCGAGCTGGGTGGATCAACTGAGGTCAGGAGTTCAAGACCAGCCTGACCAACATGGTGAAACCCTGTCTCTACTAAAATGCAAAAAAAATTTTCCGGGTGCGGTGGCACATGCCTGTAATCCCAGCTACTTAGGAGGCTGAGGCAGGAGAATCGCTTGAACCCGGGAGGCAGAGGTTGCAATGAGCCGAGATTGCACCACTGCACTCCAGACTCAGCAACAAAAGCGAAACTCTATCTCAAAAAAAAAAAAAAAAAAAAAGGGTAGAACTAGAAAGGAAGGCAGTTATATTAAAGTAGTTATCAAAATATTTTTAAAACAAATTTTTGATAGAGAAACATATATTCTTTGTTATCACCACAATGAGTAGCAAGCTCCAGTGCTGGGCTGGATGCTAAATGAGTCTGCCTCAAAGTGATGGCTGTAATGATATTCTGAGAGCTCTACAAGGACCATTGGTGATTTCTACAGGTGACAGCCACAGGAGTTGCTAATAATACCAGTGCGGTTTGTTTCTTCCATCCATAACAGAAAGAAATCCTAAATTTCAGTCAGGGGTCAGTGAAAACAAATACACAACTTGTGCCCATGCAAGTTCATGAACCCCAGGTTCAGACCCCTGCTCTAGAAACTCTCTTCCCCTTGGGCCCCAGAAGATGCCACAAGCCCCTAGAATGGTCTTCCTCCCACTTTGTGGTTCTGTCACTTAAATGCTGGGCTCCTCCAGGCCCCCAGCCCTCTGGTCTCCCATCTCCTCTCCTTGACTCCATACCCACTTCCACAGCCTAAATGACTATGGCTAAGCAGGTCCCAAGTCTGTCCCAGCCCCAGGCACCCTGACTGCTGAGCACCAGGCCTTCCAGATACAGTGCTGGGAAGTCTCTGGGAACCTCAGATTCATCACGTCCAGATAAGATGTACCATATTCTCCCCAGACCACTAAATTCTCCCCCAGTATGTCCCACCTCCGTGAAGGATGCACCCCCATCACCAGTCCTGGAAGTTTTCCAGACTAGAACTCTCTGGAACCTCCCTTCCCCTTGCCCCACATCTATCTTGGAGATCTGTCCATTTCACCACCTAAACCCTTCCTCTCTGTCCACTCCTCAATGCGCCATTGCCCCAGGCAGGCTGCATTCTCTCCTTCCTGAACAGCCTTCTCCTGTAGCCTTGTATCCTCTGATACATCCCCCACCTCCATGGCAGCCAGAGAGCCCTTTCAAAACCAAAAGCCTTTTGTGGCTCCCCACTGCCTTCTTTCCAAAGTCCTTGGCTTGGCATACAAGGCCCTCTGTGACAGCACTCTTGGTCTCCCTCCAGCCTCATCTCAGGCCATACAACCTCTACCTCCAACCTTGCCTGCCAGGATGCACCTCATCAAAAGCTGTGCTGCACACCTACTATGTGCAGGGCCAGCGGCCAAGGTCTAGGGAAGAAACAGGCACTCTTGGAACATGGAACCCATCTTCAAGGAGCTCATAGTCCAGCAGAAGGTGAGGAGAATAAGCCAGATACAAAAGACCTTGCGAGTGGTACAAAGGATGAGTGATCGTGCCCAATGTGGGTTTTTTCTGGGCATTCGGCAGATAGTAGAATGGATGAGAAATGTGGGAGGATAATCAACAAGCATCTGCCAAACAAATGAATGGATAGATGAGTGGATGGATTGATGGATGTGTAAATAGGTTTTTGGGTAGCAGGGTCAATGTTGATTAAATAAGTAATTGTTAGGAAGATGTGTGGATAAATGCATGAATGTAAAGGTTGAGTGGAGGGATGGGTGGACAAGCAGATGAATGCATGAAGAGACGGAAAGATAGGTAAATGGATGAATGGCTGGATGGATGGGTGGGTGGGTGGATGGATGGATAGATGGATGGATGGAAGGATGGCTAAATGGGTGGATGGATGGATGGATAGATGGTTGGATGGCTGGCTGGATGGATGGATGGTTGGATAGATGAATGTATGGTTGGTTCAATGGACGAGTGGTTGGAGGGTTGGATGGGTGAATGGATGGACAGTTGGATTGATGAATGGATGGATGGATGGATGGATGGATGAATGGATGGATGGATTGTTGGATAGATGGATGGATGGAGAGATGGATGCATGGATGGATGGATGGATGGATGGATGGATGGATGGACAGTTGGATGGATGAATGGATGGATTGTTGGATGGATGGATGGATGGATGGATGGATGGATGGATGGATGGATGGATAGTTGGGTGCTTGGATGGAAAGACAGATGGATGGATGGATGGATTGTTAGATGGATGGGTGGATAGTTGGATGCTTGGATGGGTGGATGGTTAGATGGATGAATGGATGGTTAGATAGATTAATGGATGGATGGATGGATAGATGGATGGTTGGATGGATGGATGGATGGATGGATGGATGGATGGATGGATGGATGGAGTGATGAAGCAAAGAAGGGTGGGTGGGGAGTAAAGATAGGTGAGTGAGTGTATGGAGGAAAGATGGGTGGGTAGAGGTATGGGGGAAAGATGGGTGGGGGGCTGTATGGGGGAAGATGGGTGGGTGGGAGTATGGGAAGGTGGTTGGGAATGTGACATTTCAGTAAATGGTAGGTAGCTCCAGGGTTCTAATCCAAGTCTATGTGACTATACCATCTCCTCCTCCTCCTTCAGGGATCCCCACTCTCAGTCTTGGTGCCCTCCTTCCAAGGCCCTCGACTCCATACTGTTTCACACTTTCAGAGCTTCAAGAGATCTCAGAGACTGCCAGGGCTGGGTTTCAGACTGATTGCTGCTGAATAATTCTTTGTCACTGGGGCTGGACAATTCTTTGCTGTGGGACTCTATCCTCTATCCTGTGCACTATAGTGTACTTGGCCTTTACCCACTGGAAACCAGTAGCACATCCTCCCCACGTTGGAACAACCAAAACCGTCTCCAGACATTATGAAGTGTCCCCTGGCAGGCAAAGTCACACCGATTGAAAACCACTGATATAGCCCACCCCAGCCCAATTTTATGGATGAGGAAACTGAGACCCAGAGAGGAGGGGTTACTTGCCTGAGGTCATCAAGCTTGCAGTAGGTGAAGCCCAGACTGTACCTTGGGGAGAGTCAATCCACAATCACCCTTTCACTGTGACACGGGTGTGGGGCTGGGAGCCTCCCCCACTGCTCCACTGGGAAAAGCCAGGTATAGTCCTCAGCACCCCCTGCTCTGTCCACCTCCACCTTGGCCCTCTTCCCATGGCTCTGCACCACAAGCCTTCACATTCGCACAGCACATCTCAGCCAACCAAGCCTTCTCCTTCTGCTTGGAAGTGCACTCAGAGAGGCCAGATAGCTTGCTCAGCATCACACAGGATAGGCACCCGTGTCAGGATTTGAACTCGGGGAAGAAGAGGGAGACTGGAGAGCAAAGCACAGCTCCACTAGGCAGATGAGGATGGAAATGTGAAAGGTGGTCCTACAGGAGAGCTGGAGAGAGATTAGCAGAAGACATCATGGCTGATTAAAAAGACATACTGATTTCTCTCCAAGGAAAATAAATGAGGCCATTTGTCTCTCAATGGGATCATGAGGCAGTTTGAGGGAGGCAGCAGGGCAGAAGCCCAGGCAGGACAGACCAGTAAAAATCCAATCATGTCTTAAATTCCCTGGCAGCGGCTGGCCCTTCATCAGCCGGCCAGCTTGCTTTCTAGTTCTCCTTCAGTTACGAGATTTCCCATCCCATCAGGTCTCCCACCCAAGCCCCTGCCAGGCTGGGTGGCCCAGGACAGGCACTTCGCCTCTCTGTCAAATGGGCGACTCAGGGCCGGCTCAGCTGCTGGGAGCAGGAACAGCACCCAGCATACAGAAGGCCCCTTATCCACACCGGTGCCTCCCCTCGCAGTCTTCCCCTCTGCCCTCCAGAATATGGACCCCAAATGTCCTTCCATCCTCACGCACATCCTCTCCCAGCCCACACACCAGGCTATTAGCAACCCTGGTGACCCTAAACTCAGCTCTGAGCCCTTGATCAGGCTGCTTCCTCAGCCAGGAGGCCATGCCCCCTCCCACTTCTCTGCCTCACCACTTCTCCCCTCCCACTCTCTCCTGCCCTACCTCCGAGGCGTCCTTCTTCTGTGGCATCCCCACTCAGAACAAGCTGGCTGCCCTGTTCTCCTGTCACTCATGCCCCTCAGAGGGTCCCTCTACCCAGCCTAGACTCCACTTTCCTTCACAAGAGTGTGATTCGGGTGTGGCTTTGCCTCCTCCATCAGACTGGGGACTCCTTAGGGTCACCACTGGGTGCCCAGGCCTGGTGTACTGCGGTCCCACATGACATGGCTGAACAGGCCTGGGGGCGCCTCCACTCAAGCCCAGACCAGTGTCCAACACATAGCTGGGCTCCAACACTTGTCAAATGAATGGGTGATCAATCCATCCGTCAGTATCCATTGTAGGGGCCTCTCACCTGGTTTCTAGGCCTCAGTCTTTCCCTCAAGCATCCTCCAGTCTGCTTTGGGAGTCACCATTCTAATAAGTGAATTTGCCCAAGTCCTACCCCTGCTAGACACCCACCCGTGGCACACAAGACCAAGTGTAAGCTCTAACCTGGCATTTGACACCCTGCCATCCAGCCCCTGCCCCATATGGTTTCAGCCTCACTAAACCCCTCCCTGTGCCCTACCGTGTTCCCTCTGCCTGGAAAACCCTCCCTGAACTGTTGTGGAAAATTTCTATTTATACAGCAAGACCCAGGCTGAATAGCCCCTCCCCCAGGCAGGCTTCACCAATGCCCCCAGGTTGGATCAGGGACAGCCTTGCAGTTCTCTTTACACAAAAACCTCCATGCCAGGGTACCTCAGGTTGCCCTGGGGGTCAGGCTCCTCCAATGCCTGCCGGGCCCGCCCTGCTGGTCAGTGAAAGTGCGGCCTCCTCTCTGGCCCCGCTGAGCATCCCTGGGAATGGTGCCTGATGCTGACTTTTATTTCTGAGAAAAACAACTTTCTCCACAGCAGATGGAGGGAAACGGACAATTTCCCAGACATGTGTTGCTGCTTCCAGTAATGCTGGCCTCCCGTCTGGACAGCCCATTAGGCCAGGGCTGAAGGCAGAAGGGACACCTCCCCCTCTATAGAGCCCCTTCCCCAGAGATATGGCTTTGATGTGTGTCTCCTCCAAATCTCCTGTGAAACATGATCCCCAGTGCTGGAGGTGGGGCCTGGAGGGAGGTGTTTGGGTCATGGGGTGGATCCCTCCTGAGGGGCTCAGTGTCCTCCCCCGGGTAACAAGTGAGTTCTCTATTAGTTCATGTAAGAGCTGGTTGTTTAAAAGAGCTTCAAAGAGGCTGGGCATGGTGGCTCAGGCCTGTAATCCCAGCACTTTGGGAGGCCGAGGCTGGTGGATCACTTGAGGTGAGAAGTTCCAGACCAGCTTGCCCAACATGGCAAAACCCCATCTCTATTAAAAATACAAAAAAATTAGCCAGGCATGGTGGTGGGCACCTGTAATCCCAGCTACTTGGGAGGCTGAGGCAGGAGAATCGCTTGAACCTGGAAGGCAGAGGTTGTAGTGAGCAGAGATCGCGCCATGGCACTCCAGCCTGGGCGACAAGAGCAAAACTCTGTCTCAAAAAAAAAAAAGAGCTTGAAAGAGCCTGGCACCACTCCCTCTCTCTCCATGCGACACACCTTCTCCCCCTTGCCCTTCCACCATGAGTAAAAGCTTCCTGAGGTCCTGACCAGAAACAAATGCTGGCACCACGCTTCTTGTACAGCCTGCAGAACCATGAGCCAAATAAACCTCTCTTCTTTAGAAACTACCCACCCTTGGGTATTCTTACACAGCAATGCAAACAGACAGATACACCCAGCCATAAGCGGGCTAGGGCAGGGATGGCTCTTGCCTGACAGTCTGGGTCCTGCGCTTGCCTTCTCTGGCTTTGCTGATGACTCAGTGTGTGGCCCTAGGCATGGCATGCTCCCTTCCTGGGCCTCAGTCTCCCCAGCTGTGGGTGGAGAGTTGGCACTTGCTGCCCTGTACCCTCTTAGGAGGTGCTCAGAGAGTCTGATGGGTCATGGTAGGTGGGGAAGAGCTCTGTGAACTGGAGAGTGCCTGAAGCTTGGGAGCACCAGGCCTGTGCTGGGCATTGGAGACATAGTAAAGTCAGAGGCGTAAGCCCTGTCTTCCAGGGTGTCATAGCCCAATGCAGGGGACAAAGCTAGCAGCAAACAACTACTGGGAGGACAGAAGGGCAGGACCCACGTAGGGCTGAGGAGGCTAGTGAGGAAAAGGGATGACTTCCTGCCGATGGTGCCTGGAAGTTGGGCTTGTGGGGCTGGTGGGGTTGAGAACCACGGCGATGGGGAAGGGCATCACAGGTGGTGCCCAGCAGGAGCAAAGGCAGAGGAAGGGAAAGGTTGGGAAGCCTCAGCAGCTGGCTGGGGCTTCAGAACAGAGCACTGGACCCCAAGGGAAAGAACGGGAAGAATAGGGCTGAAGGATAATAGGCAGATGGTGGAGACCTCGAGTCCAGGCTCAGTTAGCCAATTTCCGGGAGCTACAGGGAGTAAGGAAAGAATCAGCACACAAATGAAGGGAGGCAGGGAGCAGTGGAGCAGGGCAGGGACAGCAGCCCCTCTGGGTACACAGCACTTGACAGCAGATAAACCCCCAAGGAGGAAGGTGAACTGGGAAGGAGAGGGGGGGCCCAGGGGAGAGGTGACTACCAAGGTCACACAGTTTTGGGCGCCTGGCCCAGTGCTCTCTCTGCAGAGCAGGGGAGGAGGAGGGAGGGTGGTACCAGTGGTCACGTGGGGCAAGGTCCCAGGAGCTGCCTGTGTAGACAAGAAGAGATGGAAGAACCCAACCCCAGACACTCCCAGTGGCCCTACCAGAAAGGACTGGGGGCAGGGAGGATGGAGATTAGATTAAGGGAGGACTTCCTAATAGTCCAGAGTTCCCAGAGAGTCCCAGAGGCCTTTACCAGAGGCCTGAGGCCCTGTCTGGAGCAGAACTGAGAGGTGGCCTGCTCAGACGCAGGGGCAGGGGCTAAGTGACCAGGGCAGGGACAGCAGGCGATGGGAGGAGGTCTTCTGCAGAGATGGCGCCATTCCTCTCCCAACACACTTACAGCTCTCCAGGCCCCACTCCCCACCTTCCTGCCCTCCCACCTCCAGGAGCCAACAATTTCCCACCCTGGCCAAGCCCTAGGCGTCTCAGCCCATTGCAGGCTCAGGAACCTGCCAGCACCACCGTCAGCTCCAGTGTGCACACAGCTGCCACTCAGCACTTAGTTTGTCCATGCTTGCCCCAGAATTCTCACTGGACCCCCCTTAATATCCCCAACTGGGGGTCACTGTGGCCCCCATTTCACAGATGAGCAAACAGAGGCTCAGCAAGGGCAAGGGACTTGGCCAAGGCCACTGGTCTAAGAAGCCAGGAGCAGATCTTCCTTCACTTGGCAACCAAGCCACGGACCCTGGGGTCACCTCTGAGTCTCCATCTCCTAACACCAACCCTAAAGGAGCCAGAGCTGCACCAAGCCCCCTCTCCAGGCCCTCAGCCGGCACCCTGGTCCACTATCGTTTCTCGCCATCATCCCACAGGCGCCTCTCGACGGGTCTCCTGGCTGCACAGCCAGAGCAGTTTTCCTCCTGTACAAAAGGGCCAGAGCTGTGCTCTGCACAACAGTCCAGGCTCACAGCTCACACTCGGGAAAGGCTTGGTGGATGTACTAATGACTGGGAGAACAATGGATGAACACGAGCCATTCCCTCCTTGGACAGCCTCAACCATCGTCACGCACAGCACAAGACTGGGCTCCGAGGGGCCATGAGGAGACCGGGCGCCCTGGCCTCTTCTTGCCCAGTGCCAGACGAAATCAGTGGATGCGAGAGGCAGGGGTCTCCACCAGGTGCATGGGCAGAACCAGATGGTCGCTTAGAAGCACAGACATTGGCTGGACGCAGTGGCTCCCGCCTGTAATCCCAGCACTTTGGGAGGCCAAGCCCAGCAGATCACCTGAAGTCAGGAGTTCAAGACCAGCCTGGCTAAAATGGTGAAACCCCGTCTCTTATCAAAAATTCAAAAATTAGCCCAGCATGGTGGTGTGCTTCTGTAATTCCAGCTACTCAGGAGGCTGGTGAAACCCCATCTCTACTAAAAACACAAAAATTAGCTGGGTCTGGGGGTGAGCACCTGTAATCCCAGCTACTCAGGAGGCTGAGGCAGGAGAATCACTTGAAACTGGGAGGCGAAGGTTGCAGTGAGCCAAGATCGCACCATTGCACTCCAGCCTGGGCGACAGTGCGAGACTTGGTCTCAAAAAAAAAAGAAGAAGAAGAAGGAGAAGGAGAAGAAGAAGAAGCCCAGACATCCAGACCCCAGCCCTGGCAGGCAGAGAGCTGGAGCCAGACAGGGGAGCAGAAGCAGACACAAGTCGGCAGAGGGGCAAGGTGGGGTCAGGAGAGAACCAGGACCACAAAGGCACAGAGGCGGGGGCCCACCCACGAGGAGGGCGGCCAGGAAATAGGTGCCCTGGACAGCCCCTTCCAGACCTGGTGCCCAACTTTCCCCATCCCACAGACAGGGAGACAAGGGCGCAAAGGGTTATTGGGCAGCTGGCCTCTCCTGCCTCCCCCCAGGCTGGCGCCCTCCCCTTCCCCGAGCAGAGAGGCGGCCTTCACAGCCGACTGGCTTCCCCACTATGCATCACTGCTTCCCACCACAGCAGAAGCGCTGGCTCAGCACTGGCTGGCGTGCAGGAGGCCCAGCCCAGAAGCGTGCCAGGAGGGCAGGGGGCTACAGACTTCCCAAGGGGTTCACTTCAGCAGGCCACAGAGAGGCAGCGGGACCCTCGCCCCACTGCCTGGAAACAGGAAGCTCCCCTCTGCCCTGGTGGAGTGTGGAGAACCTGGTGTTTCTCCAGACTCTGCAGGTGGCAATGTTGTCCTGAATAAAAGCCAGGGCTGGGGAGGCACAGAAATCGGGGTTTTGATGCCAGCTCTGCCACAGCCTGGCTGTGCAACCCTGGATAAAAGTGACTCAACCTCTTTGAGCTTCACTTTCCTCATCTGTAAAATGGGGCTATGAGAGCCCCTATCCCCACGGGTGGTTATGAGGGTTAAAGCTCGTAATACAGACAAAATGCTTTCAGCAATCAGCATCATCTCTCATCCTGCACATTTCTGTGCTGGACACACCGCTGGGTGCTTTACAGGAATCATCGCTAATCATCTTTAATCAGCCTGTTAAAGAGATGAGAAAACTGAGGCTCAGGGAGGGGGAAAAGGAAGTGAGCGCAACTCACCCTGGCCCTTCACTCATATGCAGCCAGCTATGCTCCTAAGAAAGGCTCTGAAGGCCGGGCACGTTGGCTCATGCCTGCAATCCCAGCACTTTGGGAGGCCGAGGCGGGCAGATCACTTGAGGTCAGGAATTCAAGACCAGCCTGGCTAAAATGGTGAAACCCCGTCTCTTATTAAAAATTCAAAATTAGCCCGGCATGGTGGTGCACTTCTGTAATTCCAGCTACTCAGGAGGCTGAGGTGGGAGAATCACTTGAACCCAGGAGGCAGAGGTTGCAGTGAGCCAAGATCATGCCACTGCACTCCAGCCTGGGTGACAGAGAGAGACTGTGTCTCAAAAAAAAAAAAAAAAAAAAAGGAAAGAAAAGAAAGAAAGGCTCTGAAAGTCTAATCTAGGGTGGAAAATAATAATAGGTTTCAGGCTGATGGCTCCCCATAGCTGCCAGAGGTGCCCTGCTGGAGAATGCCGGGAGGCTCGATTAGCAATGTCTGCACTGATGGGGGCATGGCCACTAGCAGCAGAACAAGCTCAAATTCACCTAAGTTAACAGAGATTGGATCTGATGTTCCTTGGAAACAATGTCCTCTGAAGGTGTTATATTCTGTCTAAAGACCTGTCCCCAATGTCTAATTGAATGTACAGCAAGCAGAGTGTTGACTCAGCAGTACGTGAGAGCCTGTTCAGGGTTCAGGCACAGGTAATCAGAGTGATAACCACACATACGGCGGCTTTTCCAGTCCCCAAACTCCACTGTCACATTGCCCTGCTCTGTCCTCAGTGCAATCAACCCTGTGGAGTGGGTATTACCACCCATGTTTGACAGGTGGGGAAACTGGGGCTTGGAAATGTTAAGAAACTGACCCATGGTCACACAGCAAGAGAGAACCAGCCTCCAGGTCTATGTGATTCAGGTGCTCAGCACTTTCCACGGTGCCACACGCCACCTCCCCGTGATTCAAGTAGCACAATCTATCCCCTGACATTTCGAACCCAGAGGCCTTGCAGCTGCACCCGCAGCTGCCAGCCCATGCCCATGGCCCAGGCCAGGCAGGGAGTGGTGCTGACATTTGGGCGAGTGGCCCTTTCCCACCCCAGCTTGCAGGCTCCATGAGGGTCCCAGCAGCCTGCTGGCTCTCCAGTGAGTCAGGCAGTGACTCAGGGCCTAGCTCCAGGCTGGAAGAGGAGCTGAGTCAGGGAGCACCAGGCTTCAAAGAGCAGCTGACTCTGGGCCAGGGCCCCTCAGCACCAGGGACACGAGCTCTGGACAGGCTGTCTGGGGGACCCTCCCATGCTGCCCTCCCCTTCCCGGGCCTAGCCATCATGACAGCAGCTCCCACCAGCCTGACTCTGATGCTACGCATCCACCATCCCTTTGGGTTCTCAGTGGGGAAGAGAGTCGCCCTCTGCAGGGTCTAGACATGCGAAAGGTCATTTATGGTAGTCACAATGATTGAAGGACACTACTACTACTGAATATGCAAGACAGACAAGACTACAAAGCACTGTCAACCCCCAAATGCCAATGGTGTCCCATTGAGGAGTGCAAGCTTAAGCACTGCCCCAGGCCCCCTCCCACGGAGCACAGGAGGGAGTGAAGTTTCTAGCCAGGAAAGAATCCTAGAGCCTTCGGCCCCTGCCCCACCCACACACACACACCCCATCCCAAGCCCCTAAAGCCCACCCTGAGCTCTCCACGACTGAGTCCCTGCTCTAGGGGCCCCCTATGGACAGCCAAGTCTCCTGCGTCTCTGTTTGTGGAACCCTCCTTGGCCCCTCTCCCATCTGACCCAATTCAGCTATGAAATCTCAGGCCAGCAGCGGCTGCAGCCACCGGGTCCAGAATCCTCCAACTCCTAGGCACACAGCATCACAGCCACCAAGTCTTAGGTTCACACACTCTTTGAAACACAGAATTTTGCAGCCTTTGAATAACAGAAGCTTAGAATTGCAGTGTCGCTGAGGCTTAAATCTTAACTTTGAACCCTTAGACTGTCACAGAAGTTTTGAGTCTGAGTGTCCCAGAGCTGACACCTTTGAAGTTGCTGTACTTTTGAGTCGCCAAATCTCTGGCCTGAAGAGAGTCCGTATCCCACCAGTTAAGGCTGAGACCTGAATCACCTCTATCCCAGTCCAGCCTCAGCAGCCCTGGCCATGGGGATGCCGGGGGAACCCTCGCCCTGCGCAGCTCCCGGGACTGAAAAGTCCCTCCTGATGAAGGGGGGGCTGCTTTCTGCCCCACCCCTTAGACCCAGGGCTGTCTCCAAGACAGACAAGAGGCAGGCCCAGCTCTTCCCAAAACCAGTACTCCTCTCCCTCCTGGGCCAGCCCCACTGTTGTCTCCAACCCCAGGCCATGACCCACATACCCTGAGGGTGGAGGAGGGGTGGTGAAAACCAAGGAGACAGTGGCCCCAAGGACTCTGTTTGCCCAACAGGCCAGAAATATGGAAAACTGGGTGGGTTCCCAGAGGCTGGCTCACTCGGTGGTCAGGGGTCAGGGTGCCTGAGGTCAAGGCAGCCCCCATGGCGTGTGTGGCTAACACTCTGGGCTCCCAGGGCTGGAAGGGGTGATTCGTCTGCTGTCTCCTTTTTAGGTGGAGGTGCTGAGGCTCAGAGAGAGGAGACTGCCCAGGGTCACACACATGGCAGACAGGACTCGACCACCCCCACCTAGGGGCCTCTCCGTGACACTTGGGCAGCAGCCCAGCCAGCCCAGCCAGAGCCCACCAGAGATGCAGCTGGGTCAGACTCCCAGGCCAAGTCATCTGAGCCATGCCCCTGCCTCCAGCCCAGAGCAGTATTGCCCATCCAGACCCCCCAAGGCTCAAAGAGGCAAAGTGACTTACTCATGGTCACACAGCACCCAAGTGACAGAGCCAGAATCAACTCTTGTCATCTAACCCAGGAAAGGCCCCTGAGACATTGTGACATTGTCCCCCTGGTCCTCCTGCCAGCCTTTCTCTTCCTAAAGGCCCAGAACTCCTGTGGCCACCCCCTTCTCAGGCCTGACACTCCTCTGTTCACATGCCACAAGCCCCTGAGGTTTCCCCAGTGCTTTGTATTAAAACTAGCCATGTAGGCTGGGCACAGTGGCTCACACCTGTAATCCCAGCACTTTGGGAGGCCGAGGTGGGCGGATCACGAGTCAGGAGTTCGAGACCAGCCTGACCAACATGGTGAAACCCCATCTCTACTAAAAATACAAAAATCGGTAGGGCATGGTGGTGGGTGCCTGTAGTCCCAGCTACCTGGGAGGCTGAGGCAGGACAATTGCTTGAACCTGGGAGGCGGAGGTTGCAGTGAGCCGAGATAGTGCCACTACACTCCAGCCTGAGTGACAGAGCAAGACTCTGTCTAAAAAAAAAAAAAAAAAAAAACTAGCCACATGGATGGTCCCTGCTTCCCTCTTCCCTGGGCACTTCCTGGGATCTCTGCCTCTTTGTCCTCGGTGTCCCAGGGCAGATGTCAGTGAGTGCTGGGTGAACTAATTACCGAGCAGACCCTCTCACCAAGCCTGAGACCCTGTGAGCCGTCCCCCAGAAGGAGCAGGGAGGCTCTTAGCCCCCACCCAGCAAGGAACACCCAGTTCTGCATCCCATTCCAGCAGAGACCCGCTGGTTTCCAAAAGTTAGGGGGATCCAGGGCCCATGATCACCTCAGCCCCCTACAGAAGGGAAGCCTGGCAGTCCTGCAGCCAGTCTCAACATCCCAGCCTGCATCTGGCATCCCTGGATTCCAGGGCAGGACTCATGCCTGCACCTGACCCACCAGCTCTCCACACCCTGCCCTGTGTGGCCACAAGCACCAGAACCTCAAGCCACATATGGGCATTTTTTGGTGGGCCCCTCAAACCACAAGGCCACCATGGCTTGGGTCCCCAAGCCTCCTCCTCAGTGGTCCCCAGCCCCCACTTACCCCTGCAAGCCAGTGCCACACAGTCCTTCCACAACACAGATCTCTCCAGCCCCTGCTTCAAATCCTGCCCTTGGAGCACAGTCCCATCCCTCATGCAGCCCCCAAGGCCCTGCAGGGCTCCCGCCGCACCGGCAGCCTCACCTCACTCCTCTCTGCCCCTCAGGGCTCCAACACTGCCTGCAACTCCTCCCTTCTCCAGGCTTCGTTCCTGCCATGACCTCCTCCTGCCTCCCACTGCCCTCTCTACCCAACCAACGCCCTTCCTTATTGAGGAGTCAGCTCTGGCATTGCCCAAGTATACCCAGCAAACACTGCCAGAGCACCCATGATGTGCCAAGCACTGTGCTGGGTGCTAAGGTCCCCATCCCGGTCATCCGACAGTACCCCAGGGGAGGCAGATGTCAGATTCAGAATTGATGTGACAGTTAGATATGAAGTGGAGGAGGAATCCCAGAGGGCTTCCCTGAGGAGGTGATGCTTAAGCTGGGATTTTAAGGATGTAGCAAAGGATTTGGCCAGGTTCAGGGGGAAGGGAAAAGCTTTCCAGACAGAGGGAAGAGCCAGTGAGAAGACTCTGAGGCTCAGAAGAGCACAGGGGGATGCCAAGTGGTGGGAAGTGAGGCTGGGTGGGACACGCAGGCCCTGATGGGCTGGATTAGGACTTTGCTCTGCACCTCCGGGACCATAGCAAATCATGACAGTCTCAAGCAGGGGGGACATGAGCCCACTGGAGGCAGCAAGTGGAGGCAGGAGGCCTTGGAAGAGCCTGCTTGGAGGCACAGCAAGGAGAATGAGTCCTGCCCTGTGTGTTGGGATCGGCTGCCCTGCTGCCCACGCCCACAATTCCTGATTACGGCTCCCATCCTCTGTATTGTCACGGCCCATCAGGTGGCTCCAGAGTCTGAGTGATCTGCATTCCCAGCCCAGTACAGGTCTGGGGCCCACACTCAAGGACTTTCTGAGCCAGCCAGCCACTGGACTGACCCCACAGCCACCAGCAACTTCCAGAACCTTCACATCAGCAGAACACCAGGTCCTCATTCGTTTGAGGTCTCCCCAGACCCACCCTCTGAGCTCGCTCACCACCACCAAGGCCCAGTGGCCTCACCGCAGACCTCAGGTCTCCCAGCCGGAGCAAGGTGTGCAAGCAACAGGACTCAATCCAGCCCCCCACCCTTCAGCCCCTGCAGGGCCCCGATCAGCCGAGGCTGCGGAGGATATGGGTTGCACACCATCTTGATACACCAGTTCCGGGGGCTGGTGGTCTGTCGCAGGCAGAAGAAGGCAACGGGCGCCAGGTCTGGGTGTGGGACATGAGGATCAGCTCCATCCAGGGGCTCCTCCAGGCCTGGCGGGGAGGATGGGGGGCTCCGGGGTCCGGGCTGCTCCGTGGTGACTCCCGGCTCAGCGGCTGGGGCTGCTGCAGATGAGGAGGGCGGGGAGGCACTCTCAGCCATGTCCACGCTGAGCTGGGAGCCCTGGGGAAGACAGAGAGGGTGGCACGTGGTGGGGACAGGCCTGGTACATGCTCCCCAACCTGCCTCTCCACCAATAAGTGGACGGATGCGGCTCTGACAGCCCCACCTGAGCCCCACAGGCCCCTCACCCTCACTCTTGTATGAGGATTACGAAACAGCTGAGGGCCCAGCTGCACCCAACTTGGAATCCACTTCCAAGCTGGGTGATCATGGGGAAAGTCTGCTCACCCTGGCTGAGCCTCAGTTTTGGCAAACAAAGATAGTGGGGAGAACAAAGCCTTCTTAGAATATAATTGTGATATTAACTCTTTTTTTGTCTATCGGCAATTTTCTGTATTTGAAATCTTTCATTATTTAAGAGAAAAAATGTTTAAGTAATTATAGACAATCAAAAAAGAAAGACGGAAGGGAGGGAGAGAAGGAGGGAAGGAAGGAAGGAAGGAAGGAGAGAGGGAGGGAGGGAGGGAGGAAGGAAGGAAGGAAGGAAGGGATGTTAACTTTTTTACAAGACTAGAGCTATGTATTTATTGCACTATCAAAGGTAAAGAAAACTTGCAAGAAAAAAGAGGTGATTGTAAAGACAGACATTATTGCCAGGACAATGCAGGTTACAAAGGCAAAGTTGGGGTGCTGCAGAATCAGAAACTGGGGGAACCCTGGCAAGCCAGGAGGGAATTACAGTTGGCTTCCCTGAGGAAGTGACCCCTGAGCTGAGACCTGCAGCTGAGCCCTTGACCCAGGGACCCCCCCAGCCACTGCCTTACAAGGCTGAGAACCCAGGAATCTTAGAGTCCAACCTCCTTGCCTTACAGATGAAGAAACCCAGGCCCAGAGAAGGGACAGGACAGACATGTAGCAGAGTAACAGCAGAAATAGAATTCCAGTCAAAGGCCAGGCGCGTGACTCACACCTGTAATCCCAGCACTTTGGGAGGCCAAAGTGGGTGGATCACCTGAGGTCAGGAGTTTGAGACCAACCTGGCCAACATAGTGAGACCTCATCTGTACTAAAAATACAAAAATTAGCTGGGCGTGGTGGCGCACGCTGTAATCCCAGCTACTCGGGAGGCTGAGGCATGAGAATCACTTGAACCCGGGAGGTGGAGGTTGCAGTGAGCCGAGATTACACCACTGCAGTCCAGCCTGGGCAACAGAGCAAGACTCTGTCACAAAAAAAAAAAAAAAGAAAGAAAAGAATTCCGGTCAGAGCCCGCGTCCTGGGTCTGTGGTTCAGGCAGCTGCACAGGGCCCCGTGCTCAGAAGGGCGCTGAACTTGCTTTAGAATTCTGCTGTCACCAACATGAAATTCTTAATTTCTTATCAAGAGGTCCCACATTTTCATTTTGTTCTAGGTGATGCAAATCATCTCGCTGGCTCCGACTCCAACTCAGGGCACTTCTACTCCCTGGCCTTGTCTGATGCTCACAACCACCTCAGGAGGACCATTATGCCCATTTGGCAGGTGAAGAAACTGAGGCCAAGAGAACAAAGCGGGTTGTCAAGGCTATGCACCCAGCCAAGTGAAGCACTAGGTGGTGTTCAGAGGCCAGAATCCCAGCGCCAGACCCCCAGGCAGGCTTCATGACAACTGATGGTGCCCTCACTGGCTGAGAGCCTCCACAACCGGTCAATGGCAAGATGGGACGGACAGCCACTCCCAGGGCCTGCGCCTCACCACCTCACCCCAAAGGGTACTAGTCCCTAAAACTTTGTCCACTGGGGTCCCTGGGACCCTAGAACCCCTACAGGGCCAGTCTGGGCCGTGGGATTGAGAGATGGGGTCCACATCCCTGGTGCCCGCCCAGCTGCTGCTGGGCTGTCGACCAAGCCACCCGGAGCTGATGCATTTGGACATTTCTCTGGCTCCTGGGGGCAACGGGCAGGAGTTGGCACCTCCTGCCACTTCCCCTGGCTGGTCAGGGAGACAGTTTTCTCCTGAGCTCAGGGCTTTGCTCTTGATTCCAGAAAAGCAGCCACGGGCCTTACATAAGCTCCGAGGCACCTTGGCCTGCCACATGTCCACCTCCTGGGATGAAACACACCCTCCCTAGGGTGGCTCCAGCTCTGCCCACCACCGTGCCAGCCTCGGAGCCCACCACTCCCTCCCCTGGCCATTTGCTCTGGCCAGATTGGACCTCCTCAGGTCCTAGGCCCTGTTCCCGCTCTTCCCTCTCACTGGGGCACCTTCTCCTTCCCCCAAGGCCCTGTTCTCCCAGGCCCTACTGATTCATTCATTTGTCCAGTGAGCACCTACTATGTGTGGGCACTGTGTGGGCTTCGGGCTATGCTGGGGCACGAGCCAGACTCAGCACCAGCCCCCATTCAGCCCACACTTCCGCAGAGGAAAGAGACACACCGATCAATTAATTTCTCTCTTTCTGCTTTTCCACAACTCTTATCACCATCAAACACGGTGCATAATTTATGTCTTTGTATCTCCATGATTTGGTGTCTGTCTCCCCAGCCTAAGAGAAGCCTGTAAGGGAGGTGTATCCCCTCACTGCTGTATCCCCAGTGCCTGGAGCATACTAGGTGCTCAATCAATATTTGTTGACTAAGTGAATAAAAAGTGCTGGGAAGTAAATAAACATGGGGGAAAGGTGGGAGTGGAGACAATCATCTTGCCCTCTCTAAAGGAAGAGATGTTTAAGTGAAAACCAAGAACCGGGAGGCCGCAGTCCTGACTGATCTGCTGAAAGAGCACAGGAGGAATAGCACGTGCGGAGGCCAGGGGAATGGGGCCCGCTCGGTGCATTTAAGGAACGTAAGCGAGGCCGAGCCTCGGGCAGGGAGGCAGATGGAACCAAAGAGTTTGGCAGGGCCCTGGGGGAGAACACAGAGGAGTGTGGGTTTTATCCCAAGTTCAACAGAAGCCACAGGTGGGTTTTAGGCAGGGGAGTGGTGTGCTCTGGTCTGTTTCTAAGCCATCTCTCTAGGGGCTGAAGGGAGAGTGGATGAAGGGGCAGGGGTGGAGCAGGAAGGGCCCGGAGGAGCTGGGCTGGCGTGCCCTTGGCTGCTGGTGAAGACAGGGCGAAGGCAGTGGATGGAGATTTATTCTCCAGGTAAAGCACCTGGTCTTGCATCAACCACAGTGGCACACCTGCAACCCTCTCCCCAGCATTACCGAAGTCCTTCCTGAAACCACACAGGTGGAAAGAGCTCCCCCGGCCTCCGGGACTGCACAAAACTACCCCCTTCCTGCCTCTGGGCTACGTTGCTTGCACTGACTTGATTGTTGCTTCTCTTGGCCTGTTTAATGCCGCCACACTGTGCTGCCCTTGTGCTCACACCTCTCCCCTCACTGTGGACTCCCAGAAACCACACCCCTAAGGCCACCACCCCCAACTCTCTCCCCAGTGTCCACCCAGCCTCCACCCTCTGACCTGCTCCTAGCGGCCACCCAGCCTCCACCCTCTGACCTGCTTCCAGTGACCACCCAGCTTCCACCCTCTGACCTGTTCCAGTGACCAGCCAGCCTCCACCCTCAGACCTGTTACCAGTGACCACCCAGCCTCCACCCTCAGACCTGCTCCCACTGACCACCCAGCCTCCACCCTCAGACCTGCTCCCAGTGACCAGCCAGCCTCCACCCTTGGACCTGCTCCCACTGACCACCCAGCCTCCACCCTCGGACCTGCTCCCAGTGACCACTCAGCCTCCACCCTCAGACCTGCTCCCACTGACCACCCAGCCTCCACCCTCTGACCTGCTCCCAGTGACCACTCAGCCTCCACCCTCTGACCTGCTCCCAGTGACCACCCAGACCATCTCCCTCTGACCTGTTCCTTAGCAGCTTCCCAGGCCACTACTCTGACCCACTCCCCATTCCCAAAGCCCCCAAGCCCAGTCCAGAAATCTCTCTTTCCTGTGTCTGTGGCCCATCTCCTATCCCAGGTGCCTGTGTGCCCATGGCTGGAAGCCCTGAGGGGACTGGCAGCTGGGCCTCCCTGGGCTCCAATCTGTCCGCAGTCACAGAGACTAAAGGACTTGCTTTAGGTGACAGCATTGGTGGATTCAAACTCAGGTCCATTAGGTGCCAGAGTTTGAGCTGCCTCCACATCCCTGTGTCCCCTTCTTCTAGGTGCTCCCAGGGCCTAACCCTGATGCTCCTTCCCCTGAGTAGCCCACCAAGCAGCAGTGTGGCAATTGGGCTGGCCTCCAAGAACAGGGATAGGAGCAGAAGCCTGCTGTGTCTGGAACACAGACCCCCATTCCTGACTCCATCAGCTTCTTAGAGCCTCAGTTTTTCTCTATAAAGCTCAGCCCTCCTCCAGCCTGCTTCAGCAGGCTCTTGTTAAGAAGCAACATGATGGGCTGCCGGGTGTGGTATCTCACGCCTGTAATCCCAGCACTTTGGGAGGCCGAGGCGAGTAGATCATCTGAGGTCAGGAGTTGGAGACCAGCCTGGCCAACATGATGAAACCCCATCTCTACTAAAAACACAAAAATAAGCCAGGCGTGATGGCGCACACCTGTAGTCACAGCTACTCGGGAGGCTGAGACAGAAGAATCGCTTGAACCCAGGAGGCGGAGGTTGCAGTGAGCCACAATTGCACCAGTGCACTCCAGCCTGGGTGACAGAGCAAGACTCCATCTCAAAAAAAAATAGAAGCAACATGATGTAAATGGGGAGGCACTCTGGTGGATGGCTGAGCATGCACTGGTCCAGCTGTGTCATCCCCAGGGGCTGCTACCCCAGCCCATTCTCTGCCATCACCATCACCACCATCACCACCACCATCACCCATCACCAACACCAACACCATCACCAACACCATCATCACCACCACCATCACCATCACCAACACTGTCATCATCACCATCACCATCATCACCATCACCAACACCATCACCACCATCACCAACACCATCATCATCACCATCATCACCATCACCACCATCATCACCACCACCACCACCATCACCAACATCATCATCACCATCATCACCAACACCAACATCACCACCATCATCACCATCACCAACACCACCATCACCACCATCACCAACATCATCATCACCATCACCAACACTGTCATCATCACCATCATCACCAACACCAACATCATCACCATCATCACCATCACCAACCGTCATCATCACCATCATCACCATCACCAACACCACCACCATCCATCACCAACACCGTCATCATCACCATCATCACCAACACCAACATCATCACCACCATCATCACCATCACCAACACCATCATCATCACCATCACCACCATCACCAACACCATCATCACCACCATCACCAACACCATCATCATCACCAACATCACCATCACTAACACCATCACTTCCATCATCACCACCACCATCACCATTATCACCACTATCACCACCATGACCCCATCAAGCAATGGCCAACAGGCTCTCTATGCATCAACTGTGTCCATTTTAACCACAACTCCATGGCATACAGACCATTCTTATTCTTACTTCATGGAGAGGGAGACAGGGGAACAGGGAAGTACAGCCATGACCATAGTCAGCCAGCTGATACCGGGCAGTTAGTGTCCCAGTTCTGGTCTGCTTACTCCCGAGCCCAAGCACTGAACCATTCCAGGCACCAACCTGGGATGGGAATGGTGCCCTGGAACCAGGCCTCCCCAAGCTGAGTCATCAGACAGTGGCGATACAGCTGCTGGTCCAGCCAAGATGCCCAAGCAAGATGCCCAAGTCTTCCCAAGGCAGTGGGGAAACCTGCCTCCCAGAATCTTCCAGCCAGCACTCTAGAGCCCTGGGAGTGCAGTGTCAGGATGTCCTGTGTCTTCAGAGCTCAGAGCCCTGGTGGAGGAAGACCTGAGGCCTGCCCTGGTCGCCTCGTGTGTGTGTGCATGTGTATGTATGTGTGTGCACGTGTGTTTTCATACAGGGAGGCAACTTGTTTATCCTTTTGTCAACAACCACACACTACTAGAAGAACAAGCAACAAATTCGTTCAGGAAATACTAGAATCCAGGAATTTCAGACTATGTTAGAATCACCCAGAACTTCGGAGGCCCAAAATATTAACTACAATCACCCTGAATCTATAGTGTGGGTTTCAAAGCACAGGCAGTGGAAGCTGAGACCTGTATTCGGGTCCAGACACCAATCCACCTTGGCACACAACTCAGCCTGGCAGGTGCCCACAGCTACCCTGGCTATAAAACAAGGAGACGGCCGCACCATGGCAGGGCTGCTGTGCAGACAAGCTAGGGTAGCACCACTGAGCACTAGGCAGGTGCACAGCGAGACCCTCGACAGTTTCCCATCCTTGTTAGTATCCTCAGCCATGCAGTTCCAGACTCCTGAACCCCAGGGGTCCCAGAAACAGTGTCTGGTTTTAAACTCTCATTGTTTCCAGGTCTTCAAACAGGGAATCTCTGAAAAGAATGAGACCCGGAAGGTGACCTAATCCATCACCATACACACAAGCACAAAAATCACATAGTCACACTCACACACCTACAATCACATGCTCCATACCACACTCACACACAATCACACACAGACATATACACATAACACACACTTGCAAACACAACCTCACACACACACAGACATATGCACACACATGTAGACACACACAGACACACAATCGCACACATGGCACATGGGTACACCAGCATGCACTTATACAGACACACAGACACATAATCACATACACAGACACACGATTACACACACATACATAACACACACAGAAACACAATCACACACATATAGATGTAGTGACATTCCACAGAAACACACGCGACACATGGGTACACACAGACGTACACACATAACACACACTCACACAGACACACAACCACACACGGTACATAGATACACCAGCACCCACTCACGCAGATGCACACACTCCCATACACACAATCACATACTCAGACATACACATACACACTCACACACACTCACAGACACATACATACACAATCACAGACACATACATATGCACACAATCACACAGATACACTCACATAACATACACTCACACTGACACACACAGGCATGCATGCACACAAAGATATACAGGCACACACAAT
The DNA here is from genome assembly GCF_009828535.3 of Hylobates moloch. Classification (NCBI taxonomy): domain Eukaryota; kingdom Metazoa; phylum Chordata; class Mammalia; order Primates; family Hylobatidae; genus Hylobates; species Hylobates moloch. The sequence goes on along the minus strand of NW_026652294.1, from coordinate 20,765,347 downwards.
CACACACACATAACATACAATCACAAAGACATATACTCACAGACATACATACACACAATTACACACACTCACACATAAACACACAAAACACCCGTTTACAGGCACACACATAACTCACATAGACACACTCACATACAATCACACACTTACCCAGACACATAGATATGCACACAATCACACAGATCACATACACTTACACTGACACATATGCACACACAGAATACACAGACACATACACACAATCACACACACATAGACACAACAGCCACTCACACATACAGACCAATGCAGAGCCTGCATCTGATGATCTGCAGAAAAGCCTTTGTGAGACTGCAGGAAGCCTGCCTTCCAGAATCTTCCAGCCAGCGTCCCAGAGCCCCTGGAACCCTCTATCTGCTCCCTCTTCCGCATGACAGCCCTGCAGATGCATGACGACAGCCCGCCCACCCCTGAGCCTCATCTGCCCCAGGCCTCTTGTCACCAGCTCCCTCAACCATTCCTTGGGTGACAATTTCCACATCGTATGCCTCCCTGGGACCCCCTCCGCAGTCACGCTCACTCAAGTCTGTGCCCTTTCCTCTGCATGGGCAGGACTGGATTTGCCCCAAGCCACCCAGAGCACAACAGACAGGTTACCTGCCTGATTCTGGCCTTTCCTGATGCAAACTGGGAGCCTCAGGGCCCAGCTGGCAACCCAGTCCTACTGCAACACCTGTGGGGCATGTGGTCCCCTGATCCCCTCAGATCTTCTTCAGAGAAGCTGAGCCAAGCCAGAGCTCCTCAGCCTAAAGACGAAAGGCTGAAGTGCGGCCCCCCGCCCGATTGCATGACCTGTCACAAAACTTGCTCTGATCTGGTCAGCTGAGCCTGCCCACATCTTATAGTCATTCACCTCAGACCTGTCACAGAAATGAACAGCTAGCCCTCCCGGTTCTGTAGCCTATTGAGTGGGTTCAGTCAGCAACTCCTCCCGTGATGGCCAACGAGAATCAAAGCCGACATTATCTGTGAATACTTACTATATGCCAGGCACAGAGTAAGCTTTTGAGAAGTGCTTTTGCTCTGTCCACCTTATAGGTGAGGAAACTGAGGCACTGAAAGGTTAAAGGATCTTCCCAAGGTCAAAAGCTACTTAGTAAAAGAGCTGGGGTTTGGATCTGGGCAGTCCAGCTCCAGGTCACCAGTTAAAGGGTTGTCCAGGCCAGACTGTGGACAAGAGGTAGCAGCCTACCCGCCCCCCCCCCCACCCCCTGCACCTGCCCACGTGTCTGTCACCAGGCATTGCCATTTGTTTGTTTTCAGCCAGCTCTCGGCCTTATGACAAGTGCGGCAAGCAAGGCTGTGTCGGAACCTCCATCAGTGTGTTTGAACATCTCCCAGCAGGCGCTTCTGCTGATCAGTTTTTACTCATTCTGCAGTAATTAGGGCCTTGGGTCTTACTTCAGCTAGCAAATCAGGGTGAACATGGCCCCTGATGGGAGGGAGGGGTGGCCAGCAGGAAGAGCACTGGATCAGGAGTCCCAGGACTCAAGGACTAGCTCTGCCCTCCCCACATCCCATGGTCTCCCCAAGCTTCATTTCCTTTTGTATAAAATGCAGAAGACGATGCCTTTTCTGCTGTGAAAACCAGATAGCAAATAGGGAAAAACATTTGGAAAGCAACTTCATGAAAGAAAAGACAGCTTCCTTGTACGAGGCCCCATGCTAGGTGCTGCAGAAACACGTCTGAGCCGCACAAAAATCCTTTCAGGTGGAAGGTATGATCCCAGTTTTATAAGAAGCGGGTGCTCCTGTGATGCTAGGTGACCTGATCCTCTTGCCATGGTTATGGACTTGCTCATCTCTACCCTAGCTGGGACAGAGATTAGGCCCCTCCCAAAAGGGGCCTAAGACCCTAGAACAACAGAGGGCCGGATGCAGCCCCCGCTGCTCAACAGGGTAGGGCAGGCAGCAAGACCCTAATGCTCCTCTACATGCACCGTTAGCCAGACCGCTCTGGCCAGAGTCCAGGAGAAGGGGGCAGTGGGCAGAGGCAGACCTCAGAGATGAAGGGAAAAGTTCTGGGGGGCATGGCCAGGTCTGCACTGAACCTGGCCCTGAAGAGCCCACGGCCTCCACAGAACCTCCACCCTCAAGATACCACGTCCTTCTCGTCCTCTCCTGCTCAAGGAGCCCCAAAAGCACCCAGCTCTTTTGCAAAGGTGTCCAAACACGCCATGCTAAATCCTCTGTGATCTGCACCCCTCATCTATCAATACGGTCTGGGTTCTCCAATCCGAGAGCATGAGTGGAAACCAGGACCCGTGGCCATGTCCCCACAAAGCACCTGGCAGGGGAGGCCAGATCCTCTCACAGGCACAGCAGCTCCAAAAGGGCAGGTTTTGTCTGTTCCCTTCCCGTTCACTGCTGTGTCCCCCAGTGACCAGAACAGGCCTCAGAACACAGTACGTGAAGAATAAATATTAGAGAGAAAGAGAGAAAAGGAAATCAGAAAATCCAATTTGTTTTCTTCCCTCTGTAGACTGGCAGCCACGGTGGGGGACAGACTCAATCCACATCTTCCTGGATATCAGGATCCACAGATCCATGGACCCATGGATCCACCATCCACAGATTCACAGACACATACACCCACAGCTCCATAGATCCCTGGACCCACAGACCCACAGACCTGCACACTCACACTCCCACAGATCCACAGACCACGCACCCACAATGTGCAGGGCACACACAGCTCCCTGGGCTCTGAGATCCACAGACCACGCACCCAGTGTGCAGGGCACGCACAGTTCCCTGGGCTCTTTGAGCCCCCAGGCCAGACCTGGGACTCCAGGGGCACAAGAGTAGACTGAGGGCATTAAGGCTGGGGCATGTCCTAGGAACATATGGGAAGAAAACATTCTGCGGCAAAGAACAGGAGGTAGGGAAGGGGTTGGAAAGGAGAAGTGGGGACAGGAGGACAGACAAGGAAGAGGAGCGGGAGCAGGGGAAGAGCTGGCTACAGAGGTGAAGGGATGGAGGGGAGAGCGCCCTGCGCTCCCTGCAGCCCAAAGGGGTCTCTCTAGACCCCATGCCCAGCCCAGCATCCCTTCTTTCCAGACAGTTTTTGACACCACAAGCAGCGGGGCTGAGGAATCAAGAGAAGTCAGCTGCCGAAGTGGAGACAGCCACAGATCAAGGAGCCACATAGGAGCCTGTTTGGTTACCTTGGAAAGTGCTAGGAACTGCAGGGTGGCGGGAGCCCCGCCAGCATGGGGGAGGGACAGAGTGGTGCTCAGAAACAGACTGGCCTAAGAGCCCCTTCCTTGGGGCTGAGGCCCAGGGCAGCCACACTTGGGGTGTGGGGTGAAAGTGGCAGAGAGGGCCACGGAGGGAGCATGATGAAGGAGACTGGGGGAGGGGAGTCAGAGGTGGTGACCCCCGTGGGCTCAGGGCGGGGAACTGGGTCCAGAACCACAGAGAGGCTGCAGTCCCCAAAATTGCTCCCAGCTTGGCTGTGGGCTCAGGAAGATGTCTGGAGCAGAGAGAGGGTGAGAGAGGGTGGGGTTCTCACGGCACCCCCCACCCCTACCTGACCACTCAAGGTCAAGGGGAGGCCGCAGGGACCAGAGGACAGCCTGGCGCCCCCTGGTGGGCCTGGAAGATGCCCTCTCAGCCCCAGCTTTCTCAAGAGGGCTTGGAATGGGGGCGAGGGGAGCGGAGGGGCATGCAGGATGAGGAGGAAGGAATGCGGAACAAGCAGGCAGAGAACTTTGGTCAAAGGAAGGGGAAGGGGCCTCCAGCCAGGCCAGCAGCCCCTTCCCCCAAGCCTCCCATTGTGAGCCCTGGGGCAGGCACAGCAGCTCTGCGCAGCTAGGAAGAGAGCGTGGAGGGCACGGTGTGGTGACCAGGCCCTCTGGGGTTGTGGGCAGATTCATGGGTTTGGTGCCAGGCCAACTCAACAGCCTCCAGGCACACTCTTTCATTTTCCTCTTCCTCCCCCTGCTGCAGTCCCAGACCTGGTCCCTGCTCAGTGTCACCCTGTCCTGTCCTGACCTGTCACCCACTGCTGTCCCCTCCCTCTGTTTCTGTGTTGACGGTGGAGGCAGGAAGGGAACAGGAAGGTCTCTAGACTCCCAGCCCAGTCCCCAGCCCAGCCCTGGATCCTGAAGCCTGAACAGAAAGTTTGTCCTGAAGGGTGGACAAGAGTTCCGGAAGCGAGTCCTTAGGGCTAAGAGGAGCCACGGATCCAAGAGGTGACCAGGTGCCAGCAGGGTCTGAGGACGGGATGCAGGGAGGTAGGCCCACACCTTGGGCCAAACCCTTCCCCTGGACTGGGCCACAGACCCACGCCCCTGTTCACACAGCATCCTAGCCCCTAGGTGGTGCCAGCGTCTGCGGGGTGAATCCTCCAGGCAGTGAGAGACAGAGGGCGAACTGGCCACTGCCTGGGCCAATCTGAGTGCTCCAACGAGGACTCTCCTTGCATGGTGATCAGACCCCGGCACACCACACACGCCAGACACGCAGGCCCACTCCAGCGCTCACTCATTCTCTCTCTCACACACACACACACACAAACACACACACACACCTGGACCCAGGATACAGACCCTCAGGACGAGAATATAGCTCAGAGGTCTTCTCAGACCCCAATCTCATCCTCAAATCAGGAGCCCCCAGGGCCCTGACAGGGAAGAAAGACACTAGCAGAGGGGCTGACTGAGGCCTCAGCCTGGGCCCCACCACAGCCGCCTCCCCCAGGCACCATGACTTCCCCCAAAAGAGGCCTCCCCACCACTGCCAAGCCCCCTAGTCCCCCACAGCTCCCCCACAACACCACCCAGTAGGCAATTAGCACCCAATCATCATGAGCACTCATTACATAACACCTCCAGCCGGCCGAGGGTCCCTTTCACCCCTACAGCCCCGGCTCCGACCCTGGCCTGGCTTCATGCAGCGAGGCCTCCGCCCCGCTGGGGTGCCAGCCAAAGAGGGGGTCTCCGCCACCCCCGCCTCCAGGAAAGTTAAACCCTGCCCGGGATTCCCCCATCCAGTGCCCCCCGCCGCCGCGCTCCCAGGCCAGCCCTCCCAGCTCAGCCCGCCGGACACGGGCACCAGCTCTGGCCCAGCTGCCCGCAGAGCCGCAGCCGCGGAGGGGCGGCCGGACCCGCGGACAGCCCGGGACCCGGCCGGCAGCCTGACTTGTTGAATAAATTTCTGCAGCGCTGGCTCAGCTGGCTTCAGTATTGGCACCGAGAGAACTTTCGTGGCCTTGGAGAGGAGACCGGTCAAAGTTTCCCGTCCTTCCTCCCAAGGCATGGCCCCGAAGGCGCGGGATGGGGGGCTCACCTGACGGGTACGCGCGGGTGGAGAGGATCGGTCCCCACAAATAAATAAATAAACGCCCCAGTGAAGAGAGAAGCCAACGCGCCAAGAAACTGGCATCGAAGCGGAGCCCTCCCTTCCTTCCCCCCACCCACCCAGCCCCCACCTACCTTGGCATGGACGTGGCCCGGCCGCGGGGGGTCGTCCAGGTTAGAGACGCGGGGACAACGCGTCCCCACCCGAAGCCGGCGATCGAGAGGGACCCCCAGCCCCGCCAGCCGACCCCCCGCCAATTCAGGATCAGCTGAGCCCCCGGGGCGCGGGGGGCGGCGGGCGGGGGGCGGCGGGCCCGGGGGCCCGGGCCATGGCGGGAGGAGGCGGCGGCGGGCGGGAGGGACTGCGAGGCTCTGGGCTGGCGGCGGGCGGGAGCGCGGCGCTCCGGGCAGGGGCGGGGGCGCGGGTGCTGCGGGGACAGAGCAGCGGGGCAAGTGCCGGGGAGACACCAGCGCGGCGGGGAGCGCGGGTCTGAGGCCGGTCTCTCGCCCGCCTCGGCTCTGCTCGCGCCTCCGGCTCCGGGCTCGAAGCGCGGGGTCTGCGCGCGGCGGGGGCTGCGGAGGAGCCCGAGCGCCTGGCGGTGCGGGTACGTGCGGCGGCGGCGAGACCGAGCCGCGCCGCGTGCGAGGAAAAGCCGTCCTTATACTGACACCAAATGTCTTCGGGGAAAGCTGCAGGCGCGGGACGCTGGAGGGGGGAGGCGTGGAGGCGACAGACAGACTGACGGCGGCGGCTGGTGAGCTCCCACCCCTCCCCAGGGGGTAGGAAGCCCCCAGCCCGCGGCCAGCTCCTTAAAATCCAGGTTCGTGCCTGGGGGAGGGTCCTGACCCCTCAGCATGGGGGCTGCGTCATGAGTAAAAGGAGGTGGGGGGGGCATTACTGACCACCCCCATGTCCCAGGTGCCTGCTCTGCCACATTCCACCCTGGCCTCTCACTGAGATCCAGGTCGGGGGTGTTCACCCCACTCTCCCGGTGAGGGGTCACCCACCTAAGACCCCAGCTCTTAAACGGTAGAGCTGAGCTAGAACCCAGCTCTAAAGGTCACTCCACCTCCCAGGCTGCCTCCCTACTTCTCATTCACACCCCTGCTTCTTCCCACCCTCTAGGCTTGGCTGAAAGGCCACCTCCTCCAGGAAGGCTTCCCAGAGGGCCCCCAGGTGGAACAGATGCCTCTATCCAGCTGCAAAGGCTTCAGTCTCACCACTTCCCAAGATCCTGTCACACATGGGATTCCCCCAATCCCACGCTCCTCAGGCCTGTCTCCCTTCCTCTCTCACCCAAGGGCTGTGGATTGGGGAGAGGGAGTATTCAAGGTTATAACCGCCTTTTATTTGTTCATTTGCATCCAGCCAAACAAATTAAAAGCATCAAGACTCTCCCCAATGCAGGCCAAATGGTCTACTCACTGCCTCACAACTCAGGAAGCATTTAGTGAGCACCTGCTGCGTGCTAGGCACCTCTTTAAGAAACCACCTGGAGTTCCACCCTTTTGCCCCCATTTTACCCACGAAGAAACTGAGGCCAGAGATGAGCTGCCTGGCCAAGGTTACTCCGCTGGGAAGCAGCAGCCCCCGGTACGAGTCCAGTGCTCCCAACCCCTGCCCAGATGTTGTCACACTGGGCTGCCCAGCGCAACCCTCTCCACCTCTTTGGAGAATGTGTGGTGAGGGGCACCAGGGGGATGCTGAGGGCTGCCCTGGGCCACCGGTGGCCCCACCAGATGCTGGCAGATAGTCACAGCTTCAGAGAAAGGTACACTCAGGTTTGATCCCAGCTCTGCCGCTTCCTGACTGAGGACGGGAAGCAAAGCCCCTTAACATCTCTGAGTCTCAGGTGCCTCATCTGTGAAATGGGGATAAGGGTTCACACTTTGCAGGATGCAAACCATCTTTAAAGGGCTTAGCACAGTGTCTGACACATAATAGGTGTCCAATAAATATTCATCCCTTTCTAGCTTTTAATCTGTCTAAGGAGACAAGACAAGCCTTTGTCTCCAGACTACAAGGCAAGGTCATCTAAGCACACACGGGCTGAGAGGTGTCTTACAGGTGTGAATTCAGCAAGCCAGACAGCCCTGCAGGTGGGACGGATTTATATCAGATCAGAGTGGGCTTCAGATCAGGAGTCTTCAGCGAAGCCTCATCAAAGGCAAGAGACTTGAACTGAGCCTTGAAAGCTTGTACGGGATTGAGATAAGAAGAGAGAAGGTGGGTAGAGAAATGGCATCAAGGAGGGAGAATGCATGGAGGCAGGAACAAGGTAGCATGGCAGGCACTCCATGCTCCGAGCAGCTGAATGCACAGCTAGAAAGCTGCAGGCCTGGAGGGTGAAAGAAATCAGGTGGCAAGCTGGGGAAAAAATACCAACCATCGCTGACTCCTTCCCATTCTCCTCCAGGGAAATTTTCATAAAGTAAAGTTCAGAAGACTGGACAGGGCCCTGAGAAGCCACCAGACGGTGAATTCTCAGGTCTGGGTCTTCCAAAGTGGCCAACCTGTCCCTGCTTGTACACCTGAGGTGACATGGATCTCACCACCTCCTGGGGCAGCTCCTCTGCTCTCTGGGTATTTCTGATTATTCAAAGCTCTTTTATAGATTTGAGCGGAAAACTGCTACCCGTCATGATCCGGGTCCCTTCCTTGTCTTGACAGGACTAACACTCCCACCTCAGCCTCCTTCAAGCATCTATACTAGCAGAAAGTCCTGTTTTATGTCTAACTTTATGTTTCTTTTTTCTTTCTTTCTTTCTTTTTTTTTGAGACAAGATCTCACTCTGTTGCCCAGGCTGGAGTGTAGTGGCTCAATCTTGGCTCATTGCAGCCTTGACTTCCCAGGCTCCAGTGATCCTCCCACCTCAACCTCCCAAGTAGCTGGGAACACAGGCACACATCACCACACCTAGCTAATTTTTTGTACTTTTTTGTAGAGCGGGGTTTCATCATGTTGCTCAGGCTGGTCTCGAACTCCTGGGCTCGAGCGATCTGCCCACCTCAGCCTCCCAAAGTGTTAGGATTACAGACGTGAGCCACCATGCCTGGCCCATGCTTTATGTTTCAACTAAAACCCTAGACCAGGCATGGTGGCTCACACTTGTAATCCCAGCACTTTGGGAGGCTGAGGTGGGTGGATCATCTGAGGTCAGGAGTTCAAGACCAGCCTGGCGAACATGGTGAAGCCCTGTCTCTACTAAAAATACAAAAATTAGACGGGCATGGTGGCAAACGCCTGTAGTGCCAGCTACTCGGGAGGCTGAGGCAGGAAAATCGCTTGAACCTAGGAGGCGGAGGTTGCAGTGAGCTGAGATCATGCCACTGCACTCCAGCCTGGGTGACAGAGCGAGGCTCCATCTCAAAAAAAAAACTTAGTTGTCCACTCTGTCACTATTCTGCCCACCCCATTATCCACCCAGGATAGGGAGTGGGTTATGTGGATATGAGGGATGACCCTGAAGCCTACTGGGGCTGAGAGTACCACTCCATGTCTCAGCAAGAAGCAAGACTGGGGAGGTCCCTCCTGAGGGCCCTTGCTGACTGCAGGAGCTTCATCCATTCATTACTGCTATTTATGTTGTGCCTGGTAATTGCAGAAGGCTGCATCAGCCACACATATTTGTTGGTCCTACCATGCCCTGAGAGTAGGGCTGTCAGGCCACTACCAGAGGGTGGACGAGGTAGACCCCAGCCTGGAGCCCCCTAATGCACCCACCTGACAAATGAACCAGGCTCCCTACCAGCTCCCTAGACCCGGAATCCCCTGTGCTCTTCCAGGGACAAAGCCCAGCCAGGCTCTTCCTCGCTGCTGCAGCAGCTGCTGGGCCCAGGCTCACCTCCACCCCCTAGAACTTTCTTGCAATTGTAATGGCTGGACAGAAAGGGATCATCTGTCCATGGGGACAAATAAACAAGCGGGGCTGAAGGAAACTGGGGCAGAATTCCTGCCCTATGACATGAAATGAGGTCCCTTCCAGGCCTAAAGATCTTAATAGCACAGGGACAAAGATTCCAGTATGCTCAGAATTCACACTGATTTGTTTCTCAAATGCTCGCAGATCCTTTATCTGTGCCAGGCCCTGGTCTAAGCACTTGACAAAAATTAACCCCCTTAATTCTTACCATAATCTTGTAAAATCAGGCCAGGTGTGGTGGCTCACACCTGTAACCCCAGCACTTTGGAAGGCCCAGGTGGGTGGATCACTTGAGGTCAGGAGTTCAAGACCAGCCTGGCCAACATGGCGAAACCGCATCTCTACCAAAAAATACAAAAACTAGCCAGGCATTGTGGCATGCACCTGTAGTCCCAGCTACTCAGGAGGCTGAGGCAGGAGAATCACTTGAACCCAGGAGGCAGAGGTTGCAGTGAGCCGAGATCGTGCCACTGCACTCCAGCACTCTGGATGACAGAACGAGACTCCATCTAAAAAAAAAAAAAAAAAGAAAGAAAGAAAGAAAAAGAAAAGAAAAGAAAAAAGTCTTGTAAAATCATTGCTACCATTTTACAGGTGAGAAAACATTGGCACAGAGAGGTTAGGTAACTTGCTCAAGGTCACACAGCTAATAAATGGCAGAGCTGGGATTCCAATTCAGGGGGTCTGTGCTCTTAACTAGGATCCTACATTCTAAGACTCAAAAGCTCTAAGATTCCAGGTTTCCAGGATTCCAAACTGACAGAGTGGCTCCACCTACTAAAGGAGGAAGGGAACTGGCCTGACTTACCCTCCCTCCATGGGCCACCCCACAGTGGAGCACATTCCTCTGGGACATGGAGAGGGGCCTCTCTCACCAGCCCTGCTCAGGCCCCAGAATCCCAATCACACTGCAAGCAGTGATGAGGCCTGAACACCTAAGAACCAGGCCGAGACAGGAGCACTGGGCCCCAAATGTCCCTGGCCTGGGAGCAGTCCACCATGATAGGAGAAAAGCAATGGCAGAATGCAAGCTTCAACAGTCCAAAAGCATCTGTTAATCACCTCTGCGTACCAGGCCTGTGCCATGGCTGGAGGACATTACGAGATGGAAAATTCTGGAAGTGCTGACTGTGGGTGAAACAGGGAGGAGATTTGGAATGAGACCCTTGGGAGGATGGGCCAGACGCTGGGCTTCCCATATGTGATGGGGCAGGCTGAACCCCAGCACCTGTGGGCACTTTGATGGGTTTGAAGAGGCCAAGATGGACCCAGAGCCCAGTCTGGAAGGTAGTGGCTGGATTGTTCTGCCACATAAAGAGAGAAGAACCAGAAGGTCCAGAGAGAAAAGAGTGGAGAGGGAAGGGAAAGGAGAGAAGAGATTGCAAGATGGAGGAGACCAGGGACACGCAGACGGGGACGCACCTGGGGGGATCCCCCAGTAGTGGGGGGACTTCGATTTGAAGTGGTTTGCATGGCTGCAGTGTCAGTGTCCCTCCCCTGCCAAGTCCCCAGGAACATCTGCTGGACCCACAGGGGTACTCAGTGTGTGGATATCAAGAAAGGAGCCGAGCTCCCCCTCAGTGCTGACATGAACAAGAACAGCCCTGGGCATGTCACCCAGTCCATCCCCAACTGCACTAAGCCAGCAGAAGCAAAAGGTCAAAGCCAGAGGGGTCCAGGAGAACACTGGCAGCCCCCCAAGATTGCTGCATCCCTGGGAATCTGGGCAGGAAGTGTGGGGGTGGAGCTGGCTTATCTAGCGAAGGAGCAGGGAGCCCCTGGGCCCGGCTGCAGGTGTCCACTTCATCCATTAACCCCCAGCAGTCCTAGGTGACAGGGATCATGCAGCTTCACTTACACTCGGGAGAACCAGAATCCGGAGAAATTAAGTAAATTGCCCAGAGTCACATAGCCAATGAGCAGCATAAACAGGATTCTATGCCAGAGTGCATGTGTGTGCGTGTGTGTGCGCGTGTGTGTGTGTGTGTGTGTGAGACAGAGAGAGAGAGAGAGAATGGTCTATCTGCCCAGGACAAAAGCCTGGAGTGGTGGCAGAGCATAGCTGGGGAAAGACCCCAGGAACCTCAAGTTCCTGCCAGGTGGGAGCTCCCTGACTCTCAACCAAAACAGGTAGCTGATGCCTGAGGAGCTTCCTGGATGGGGCTCAGAGAATCCAGTCTCTACTAACAATACAGAAATTAGCCAGGCGTGGCAGCGTGCACCTGTAATCCTAGCTACTGGGGAGGCTGAGGCAGGAGAATTGCTTGAACCCGGGAGGCGGAGTTTGCAGTGAGCCAAGATCCCACCACTGTACTCCAGCCTGGGCAATAGAGCGAGACTCCATGTCAAAAAAGGAAAAAAGAAAAGAAATTGAGTTCAAGAGAGCTGGTGTGACAACAGTTACATGCCAGGCCATCACTCAGTGATGTTTATTGACCACCTACTAAGTGCCATGTGTCAGGTATACAGAAACAGATGAACCCCAGCCCTGTGGGGAGAAGCCACATCTAGACAACCTGGATTTAAGCTTGGAAGAAAGGAGCTGGGAGCCCCCAGGAGGAAACGATATTTTCTGGGGTCAGACCAGGAGGGCCAAAGAAGGGTTCACAAAGGGAGAGACAGTGAAGGCCTGGAAGGGACAACAGGCAGTGGGCAGATCTGAGTTTTCCTGGCCGAGTATTGGAGGAAGGGCATCTCAGGCCAAGGGACAGCAGGAGCAAAGGCCCGGAGAGCATCAGGTTAAAAAAGACATGGGGGTCTGGGCGCAGTGGCTCACCCCCGTAATCCCAGCACTTTGGGAGGCTGAGGCAGGTGGATCATCTGAGGTCAGGAGTTCAAGACCAGCCTGGCCAGCTTGGTGAAACCCTGTCTCTACTAAAAATACAAAAATTAGCCAGGCAGGGTGGCAGGTGCCTGTAATCCCAGCTACTCAGGAGGCTGAGGCAGGAGAATCTCTTGAACCCGGGAGGCGGCAACCTAGGTTGCAGTGAGCTGAGATTGTGCCATTGCACTCTAGCCTGGGTGACAGAGCAAGACTCTATCTCAAAAAAAAAAGAAAGAAAAGAAAATGACACTGGGGGAAGAGGTGGAGGAGGGACCGGAAAGCCCAGCTTAGGAGCAACGGAGCCAGAGAGGAGAGTAGACGACGAAAACAGGAGAAATCGCCTTGGGGTGCAGGGGGTGGGGACCCTCTGCCCCTGCTGGCTTCTGTCCGCCTCTGTCTCTGTCTCTTTGGGCATCTCTCTCCTGCTTCCTGTTTCCCTTGCCTGGCTCCCTTCCTCCTTGGCTGTTTCTCTGTCTTACCCTTTCTCTGGCTCTCTCCATGCCCCTCTGTCTCTCTATCTCCCTAACTTCCTGTCTGTCTCTTGCTCTCCCGTCTCCCTGCTGTGTGTGTATGTACATCTCTCACGCATGTGTGCCCTCACACTCTTCCTTTCTGCCGCTCCTACTGCTTGGAGATAGAATAATAGAGCAGGCAACTATCCTTTTTATCCTCAGCTGGACAAAGTCCCGGCACCCGGGCAGTCAGGCTTCCAGGCAAACACCCTCAATGTCGCCATCAAGGACAGACAATGAGGCCTGTGCGGTGGGAGTGGGTCTCAGGCTGGAGGCGCTGTAGTTGACCAGGTCATTACTGTAAGCCTGGGCCCTGCCCTGTGGTCTTTCAAGCCTTGATGGCTTAGGATGGGCATTTGAGGGAGCAGGCAAGCTTTGCCCAGAGGCAGAAGAGGCAGCCTTAGCCTCCCAGGGCACTTGAATTCCACCGTCAGTGCTACAGTGCTTTCTTGCAAGGTTTTGATCATTGTTAAAACCAGAACCTCCTGGAAAGGATTATTCAGTCCATTTCGCCAGCTGAGGCAGTTCTATGCCTTCGCCAGATGTGGGTTTTGGAGAATATTCAGCAGCGCTGCCCTCAGTTCGGCTGTGGTCTTATGGGGGTAGAAAAGGCTATCAACAGAGTGAGACCCCATCTCTAAAAAAAGAAAAAAAAAACTAAAAAGCTTGCCCTCATTGCTATATAGAATAGACTGGGAGAAAGCTGTCATTCTGGAGCAAAAAGGCTGTGCAGGTTCCTTGGTTCCTGAAACAAAGGGCCCTGACACCTGCACCCACCTACCCAGCTGAGGACCCAGATATTTCTCCAGGCTGGCTGAGCAGAGCCTGGGGCTCCAGCTGTCCTGCCAGCCACCAGGCGCCTCTCTCAGCTCCTCCCGTCCATCTCTCATCTCTCACACACTCTCTCCCTTTCATAAAACCTTTCCAGGAATCCCTTCGTGGAGGGCAGACGCAGGCCACGGTGGGGGATGTTAGGGAGGGATGGAGGAGGCAGATGCACACTCTCCGAGGGGGAGCTCCCTGCAAGGAGTGCCTTTGAAGATGTGCCCTGAACATGGGCGTGGCCATCCACGGATTCAGATGGGGGGGGCCCTTCCAGTGGGGGGCCCAGCCTCCAATTCTATTTGAAAGTCGGCATAAATTATAAATAGACATCTGGGAAGCAGATGAGCCAACCCCTATGAGGCATAGACTTGAACAAGAGTCCTCAGGATATCCGGTGACTAGCGTGTCCTCACTACTCCCCAATGCCTGTGAATTCCCTGACTGCCTCCACCAGGCCCCAGCCTGCAGAGGGGAGCAGGTTCATCACACACCTCTGGCACATGCAGAGCAGGAACCAGAGAAACCAAGAAACTGGCCCAAGGTCACACAGCAGAAAGTTACAGGGCAGGGCCTGAAAGCCAAGCCCATGCCCAGCCCACTCCCCTTGCCCAGCTAGGTCCAGATAAACCCAGAGCCTGCGACCACCTCAATGTCAGCCTGCAGAGGTCTGGGGGTCCCCTTGCACCCGGACCCCCCAGAGCAAACTTGGGGGTGGTCTGTGATGTTTAACTCAGAGCATTCACTTCCCAGGCATGCAGCTGCCCTCCCCCCAAGGGAGAATAAACCCATGGAGACACTGACACAAAATCTCACACTCCCACGTGTGCACACACAGATACACACACTGACACATTCACACAGACCCACAAACACCCTCACGTGTACACCCAAACAGATACCACTTTTGTTAAATACACTCTCACACCAAGATACAAAATCACACAAATACGTTCACACTCCCTCTCAAGTACACACAGACACATCATGTTATTATTATTAAGTTCACACTCACACAAACACAAGCACAAATAGATCCTTTCCCAAATGCACTCAAGAAGGGGGAAAGACATTGTCGGTACTAGAGACAGAGGGAAAAGAAAGAGAGGAGGAAGATAGGAAAAAATCAAAGGAGAGGGAAGAGGAGGGAATTGACTGATGGGGAGGGGATGAGTTTAGAGCATCAAAGAGGTGAAAAACTGGGGGAGAAAGATGGGAGAGGAGAGGGGAGAGATGAGGAGAAAGAGATAAAGAGATAAGGAGGCAATAAGGGGACCGAGAAGGATGAAGAGGAGTGAGAGGAGAAGGGAGCCTGTGATTGGAGCCTAACTTTAGCTGCAGCAGCAGTGATGACTCACACTTCGGGGGGAGCATTGAGCCAGCTCCAGGTTTCTGTTTATATTCCTCGATGAGCTAAATATACAGGCAAGGGGTTCTTCTGTTCTGGTCCAGCAGCTCCTGTGTTCTTCCTCCCACCCTCGCCTCCCCTCCCCTCCACACACACTCAGAGCCCCTGCCTCCTCTCCCTCTCCATGCCCACAGGGTGCTGCCTGTGCTCTCCTGCAGCCATTGGCACACATCCTAACCTAGCCCACAGTTCTCCCCACCAGGGAGTCAGTGCCAGGAGCTGACCATGGGGTTGGGCTCTGAGCTTACAAATAACATGGTCCAAAGAGCCCCTTTCTGAAGCCAGGAAATCAAGTGGAAGGGGGCGATGCTCGCCCAAGGTCACACAGCAGGTAAGTATAAGATGAACCACGCCAGTCTCCTGTGGCTGCCAGGCCAGACACTCCCCCAGGAGAAGGGAATGAAGGCCTGGGGTAGTGGGGCTGAGGACCCATGACAAGGGGCTGGAGAGGGGAGAGTGGGGTGTGAAGGGAGAAAAAACAAGAGCCAAGGCTTGCAGACCACGGAAGAAGTGGAAGTGTGTGTGTGTGTGTGTGTGTATGTATGTGTGCACATGCATGCACTCGAACCTGTTGGGGCAGGTGGAGGGGTGGTCAAGGGTCTTGGAAACAAAGGAGGGAGTGAATACCATCGGCAAATAATCTCTGGATCCCTGAGTCTAGGGATCCCCCTGCATCTTGACCCTCCAGAGAAAACTGGTGGGGAGGGTGGTCTTCGATGCTTAACCCAGAGCATTCACTTCCCAGGCACAGAGCTGCCCTCCCCTAAAGGAGAAGAAATCCACGGAGACACTCGCAGCCCCACATGTGCACACACACACAGACACAGAGACTGACACGTTCACACAGACCCACAAATCCCACAAACACCCTCACACGTACACCCAGATACTACTTGTATTAAATACACTCTTACACCAAGGTACAGATTCACGCAAATACGTTCGCATTCCCTGTCGAGTACACACAGACACATGTATGTTATTGTTAACTGTGGAGGGGGAGGTGGTAGGGGAAGGTGCAAGTGTGGTCAAGGGTCTTGGAAACAAAGGAGAGAGGGAATTTTATAGGAAAATTATCTCCAGACCCACAAGGAGCTCCTCCGACATCATCAGCACCCCTGATTCAGCTCCCTGCACCCCGACCTCCTGAGTCGGCATTCAGGGCCTTTTGCTACCCAACGGCGGGTCATAAACCTACAAAACCTACAGAATAAACTTCCTGAGCCAACCGCGCGCCAACTACGCACCGCGCTGCTGTCCGTGGTGCTGAATTCCGCTTAGCCTCTCCGTGCCCTGGAAGGTGGCGATTCTGGCCCTAACCTGTCCCGGGAAGGAGTTCAGTAGGATTGAGGGAAGAGGCTGCGGCAGGAAGGAAGGGACAGGAGGAGACGAAGGACAGGGACAGTGAGAAAGGCAGCTCCTGCCAGGGATTTTCAGGGAGAGAGAGCGGTGTTTGCTTTGATATCGCTTTCAAATAACCACAGTGAGCAAGGAAAACACCACCAGCGAAGATGGCCGGCAAGTCGGGGAACCACTGCAGAGGGAGAGGCCCGTGTGCCCGGCTGTGCAAGGCACACAACACTCGCCCAGAGTGTTGACACAGAAACGGATCCAGGCCAGAGGGGAGAGCCTGGGCAGGCTTGGAGTAATGTCCTCAGCTGAGCTGAACCAAAGCACTTCTAGTTTTCTCATGTTTTTGTTACCCATCTCGATGAAAAGGTTGTGAGTTTTCACACTGTCACAGAACAAACAGAGCTGTGACTTCCGTTTCCCAGGGTACGTGGCTGTTTCATGTTCTCCTGACAGCTCCATCACATTTCTGACAGTCTCTAAAATTTTGTTTTCCTCTGGGGAGGGAGAGGAGCGCTAACCTTCCCTTCCCCTGGTCAGACCAAGGGGCCTCGTTCGCCGGCACACACCTGCTCCTCAGAGGTCAGTTACACTTTCCCTGTCCTTCACTGACTCATGCCTCCAGGCCTCTGCACATGCTGCTCCCCCCAACCTGGAGTCCCCTCCTTTCTCCCTCTTTCTTGTCCAAGGCCCAGCTCCCCAGTCTCCCCCACTGGACAGGGAGCTTCTGGAAGGCAGGAAATACCATAACTCATTGCAGCGCCCCCAGCAGCTAGCACAGAGCTTGCCATACCGATTCACTTAGTTACCTGTCCTTCTATATGAGAAAAATACTTGGCTGAATATCCTGGGGTTAGGGTGGGGGTACAAATTGGTTCCTCGAGCAAAAACAGTATCACAGGTATTACAGAAGAAGAGATGTCCAAGTTTGTAGATAGAAACTTATTGCCTATAGCTGAGCATAGTGGCACATGCCTGTGGTCCCAGCTACTCAGGAGGCTGAGGTGGGAGGATCACTTGAGCCTGGGAGGACGTGGGCACGATAGCTCATGCCTGTAATCTCAACACTTTGAGAGGCTATGGCAGGGAGAGCATCTGAGGTCAGGAGTTCAAGACCAGCCTGGCCAACATGGCAAAACCTCATCTCTACTAAAAATATAAAAATTAGCTGGGCAGGCTGGACGCGGTGGCTCACGCCTGTAATTCCAAAACTTTGGGAGGCAGAGGCGGGTGGATCACGAGGTCAGGAGTTTGAGATCAGCCTGACCAACATGGTGAAAACCCGTCTCTACTAACAATACAAAAATTAGCCAGGCGTGGTGGTGCACACCTGTAATCCCAGCTACTCAGGAGGCTGAGGCAGGAGAATTGCTTGAATCTGGGATGCGGAGGTTGCAGTGAGCTGAGATAGCACCACGGCACTCCAGCCTGGGTGAGTGAGACTCCAACTCAAAAAAAAAAAAAAATAGCTGGGCATGGTGGTGTGCACTTGTAGTCCCAGCTACTTGGGTGGCTGAGGCAGGAGAATCGCTTGAACCCAGGAAGCAGAGGTTGCAGTGAGCCAAGATCACATCATTGCACCCCAGCCTGGACAACAGAGCGAGACTCTGTCTTAAAAGAAAAGAAAAGAAAAGAAAAGAAAAGAAAAGAAAAGAAGGCCGAGTGCGGTGTCTCATGCCTGTAATCCCAGCACTTTGGGAGGCCAAGGCAGGCAGATCACCTGAGGTCGGGAGTTCAAGACCAGTCTGACCAACCCCATCTCTACTCAACATGCAAAATTAGCTGGGGTGGTGGCTCATTCCTGTAATGCCAGCTACTCAGGAGGCTGAGGCAGGAGAATCGCTTAAACCTGGGAGGCGGAGGTTGCAGTGAGCCGAGATTGCGCCATTGCACTCTAGCCTGGGCAACAAGAGCGAAACTCCATCTCAAAAAAAAAAAAAGGAAAGAAAAGAAAAAGAAACTTACTGCCTAAATCAACCTTAAAGACAATTGAATAGAATCATCCCCCCCACCCTTGGTACCATTTTGCAGATGAGAAAACTAAGGCTGAGAGAGAAAAGGCCTCTTACAAGATTGTCCAGGAAGACAGTGGCATCTGAGACTGTGGGAAGGATCTTTCTAAGCAGGAGGAGGAGTGGGGGCTGGCTCTCTCTCTTAGGCCCCTGGGCTGGCCTGGGCCAAACACACCTCTCAGGAGAGAATCTTTGAGCCCAACAGGAAGATGGCCCCACCTCCCCTCCTCCACCACTCCACCTGCCAGAGGATCCCAGCCATCAAATAATGAACGATTCCTAATTTAATTGCAACTTTAATTCATCTGGGTCTCCGAGGAACTAGGGACTGGAGACTCAGCTGGAGTCTGAGGAAACACTCAGTAGTTCCCAAGAGAAAGGGAGGATTTCCTCTCCTGTTTCACAGAAGGGAGAAGGAGAGACTAGAAGCTCTCATTTTCCTGCAGAACTGTGTATACCACTGCTTCCCTGCAAGAAATCCCCACTCAGACTTGAGCTTTGGGTTGGGGAGGCAGGGGGTAGAGAAAGTAAGGGACAGAGGAGAACGCCCCCACGTGGTACTGGAAAGCACACAGTGCTCACGCACGCAGCCGGGGAATTGGTTGCAGGTGGCCATGTGGTCATAATCGTGATGAGCGTTTCTTGAGGTCTTCTCTTGGCGGGCACTTTATCTGACTTAACTTTTGTTTTGGGGTTTTGTTTTTTGTTTTTTTGTGTTTTTTGTTTTTTGTTTTTAGATGGAGTCTCACCCTATCACCCAGGCTGGAGTGCAATGGCGCAATCTCAGCTCACTGCAGCCTCTGCCTCCTGGGTTCAAGCGATTCTCGTGCCTCAGCCCCCTGAGTAGCTGGGATTACAGACGCATGCCACTATGCCTGGCTAATTTTTGTTTTTAATAGAGACTGGGTTTCACCATGTTGGCCAGGCTGGTCTTGAACTCCTGACCTTGTGATCTGCCCGCCTCAGCTTCCCAAAGTGCTGAGATTACAGGTGTCAGCCACCGCCTATGTGAGCCTGGCAGGGTTTTTTTTTTTTTTTAAGATAGAGTCTTGCTGTGTTGCCCAGGCTGGAGTGCAGTGGTGTGATCATGACTCACTGCAACCTCGAACTCCTAGGTTCAAGCAACCCTCCCACCTCAGCCTCTCAAAGTGAGGTATTGGGTGGCTCACGCCTGCAGTCTCAGCAGTTTAGGAGGCCAAGGTGGGAGGATTGCTTGAAGCCAGGAGTTTGAGACCAGCCTAGAGAACATGCTCTACAAAAAAAAAAAAAAAAGTTTTAATTAGCCGGGCATGGCGGTGTGCATCTGCGGCCCCAGCTACTAGGGATGCTGAGGTGAGAGGATCATTTGAGCCCAGGAAATCGAGGATGCAGTGAGTTGTGTTTGCACCACTGCATTCCAGTCTGGGCAACAGAATGACACCCCGCCTCCTCCACACTCCAAACAGCCCCTGGCACATAGTAGCACTCAACAGATTTTTTTTTTAACCTAAACAAATGGTTTGACACTTATTCATTCATTCAACAATGGTGTCTGGCACATAGTAGGTGTCATGCATCTACCAGGCACGACTGGGGGCTCCGGCCACAGCAGAGAAACAAGACTGAGCGAAGCCCCAGGTGCTTACATTCTGTGGGGGCAGACAGACCAGAAGCAAGATGAAGAAGTAAGCTGTGAGTTTGGGTGGGGGCTGGGAGGTGTCAAGGGCTATATCCATGGCTTCCACCTGTGGAGTAATTACTGCCCTGCCTGGCTGGAGGTTTCTCACCCCACCCTCCTGGCCACATTTTGAGGTGGTTGTTATTATTCTTTTCCTTTCATAGATGAGGAAACTGAGGCAGAGGCAGGGTAAGTCTCTGGCCTCTGGTCACAGACAGAATCTGAACCAGGCCATCTGCCTCCAGAGGCCATGCTAGAAGCCACCATGCTAACTGGAGGTGGGGGGTGGGATGTCTTAGACAATGCCGAAGCTGCCGAGCGCAGCAGCTCACTTGAATAATCCCAACATTTTGGGAGGCCAAGGCAGGAGGATCGCTTGAAGGCAGGAGTTTGAGACCAGCCTGAGCAACACAGTGAGATCTCGTCTCTACAAAAAATCAAGGCCAGGCACAGTGTCTCACGCCTATAATCTCAGCACTCTGGGAGGCCTAGGCGGGTGGACCACCCGAGGTCAGGAGTTGCAGACCAGCCTGGCCAACATGGCGAAACCTGTCTCTACTAAAAAAAATATACAAAAATTAGCCAGGCGTGGAGACAGGCACCTGTAATTCCAGCTACTCGGAAGGCTGAGGCAGGAGAATCGCTTGAGCCCGGGGCACAGAGGTTGCAGTGAGCCGAGATCGCGCCACTTCACTCCAGTCTGGGCGAAAGAGCAAGGCTCCGTCTCAAAGAAAAAAAAATCAGAAGATTAGCCAGGCGTGGTGGTGTGCACCTGTAGTCCCAGCTACTAGTGAGACTCTGTCTCAAAAAAAAAAAAAAAAGAAAGAAAGAAAGAAAGAGAAAGAAAATGCCGAAGCCAAAACTCTTCCAAAGCTCTGTGTGCCTGTGAGCAGGGTTCCTTCACAGAGAGAGCCACACACACTGTCACACAAGGCCCCACTCTCAGAAGGGCCTCATGCTTGGCTAATGCTCTGCTGTGGCCACCTTGAAATGTTTAACAATTTTCGAACAAGGGGCCCCGCCTTTCTTTTTCTTTTTTTTTTTTTTTTTTAGATGGAGTCTCACTCTGTCACCCAGGCTGGAGTGCAATGGCGTGATCTCAGTTCACTGCACGCTCTACCTCCCAAGTTCAAGCAATTCTCCTGCCTCAGCCTCCCGAGTAGCTGGAATCACAGGTGCCTGCCACCACACCTGGCTAACTTTTGTATACTTTAGTAGAGACAGGGTTTCACCATGTTGGCCAGGCTGGTCTCAAACTCCTCACCTCAAGTGATCTGCCTGCCTCGGCCTCCCAAAGGGCTGGGATTACAGGCATGAGCCACTCTCCCGGCCAAGCCCTGCCTTTTTATTTTGCTGTGGGCTCCACATATTACATAGCCAGTCCTGCCCTCAGGGTAACAATGCTTTGCCTGGTGTTCAGGCCCCCAGCTGGTTTCCTTCCCTGCCTCCCCTCCTCTCCAACTCTGGCACCACCAGCCCTCATCACGTCAAGGCAGGGGGTCTCTGCAGGGACAGCACCACTCTTCTCTGTGTCTCCAAAGCCCAGCCCTGAGGGACAGAAAGTGGAGACTCAGGGGGTGTCTCCTGGGTTGGATCCCACGGGCTGGAATGGACTGAATTGGCCCCCTGTTGGGGGTCTTCGTGGAGTTTGTTGGTCCAGTGTTCAACTCTTTTCTCTTTTCTCCTCTGAGCTCCTACAGTTCCCTTCTGGCCACATCCTGCCTCCTGGTCCAGGGCACCTCACACAGATGCAGCCCTCAGGACACACCCACCCAAGAGCTCTGGGGTCCAGGGAAGTCCCCCTGACCTCCTCTGGCCCTGTTCCCTGCATACTCAGCTCTACCATGCAGGGTGAACAGGAGCACACTTTTGCACCTTCTCTCTGCTGGCCAAGGGGGCCCAAAGGGGCTGACTGTCCTAGGCTGGCACCTAGCACATGGTAGGGAGCCCAAGCCCCAACACTCATTCTTCTCTAAGTCCGCCTCCCAGTGACCTCATGATCCCCAGGTGTTCTCCTCTGTAGCTGAGGAAACCCCAGGGCCTGGAAGAAGGCTCAGCTCCTGGCCAGGGAAGTGGAGTGGCTGAGGCGCAGGCTTCTTAGTCCTTTGCGTTCTCGAAGGCTGAGCCCACAGGGGGAATGGTTTGGAAGACTGAGCGAGCATGCGACTTTGAAACTATGGCAAAGCCTGTTGCTCCTCATTGTACCTCTGCACCCCTCCTGTGACACAGACCATGCCAGAGCCTCAGCCTGGCTTCCCAGAAGGACTGTCACAAGGGGAACTGGAAGATGTATTAGTCAGTACATGTTAGGCTATGCTATCAAAATTCTAAAATCTCAGAGCTTTAATACAACAATAGTTGGGGTTTTAAAAAATATTTTTAGAGGCAGGGGCTCACCCTTGTTCTTGATGGGATGCATTCTCACTAGCTCAGTGTTAAGAATGCAAAATTGGGCTGGGTGCAGTGGCTCACAGCTGTAATCCCAGCACTTTGGGAGGCCAAGGCAGTGGATCACTTGAGGCCAAGAGTTCAAGACCAGCCTGGATGACACACTGAAACCCTATCTCTACAAAAAATACAAAAATGAGCCATGTGTGGGTCAGACACGGTGGCTCATGTTTGTAATCCCAGCACTTTGGGAGGCCGAGGCAGGCAGATCATGAGGTCAGGAGTTCAAGACCAGCCTGGCCAATATGGTGAAACACCATCTCTACTAAAAATACAAAAATTAGCCAGGCGTGGTGGCGCGCACCTGTAGTCCAAGCTACTCTGGAGGCTGAGGCAAAAGAATCACTTGAACCCGGGAGGCAGAGGTTGCAGCGAAGAGAAGAAAGACCCCTCTCCCCATTTTCTAGGTATCCATATCCACCTTGCAAGGAAAGAACGGCATCAAGTTAAATGGTTACATGATTAGCAGGATAGAAGCTTCAGCCTGAAGAAATGAGCCTACATAGGCCTTAAAGGTACCTCCTACACCATCTTTTTGGCTCCTCGTCCACAGATGGAGCAGAGGGTAGGACTTGGAGGCAGGAGACAGCCTTGACCTCACACAGGGAGCAGTCCAGGCCTTGGCTTCAGGAGTTCCCTGGAACCTCACTGGAAGGCAGACTCCCTTCCCTGATGGCTCATACATTAATTCACTGAATCCCCAGGATGGCCCTGCAAGAGAGGCCTT
This sequence comes from Hylobates moloch, assembly GCF_009828535.3. Classification (NCBI taxonomy): domain Eukaryota; kingdom Metazoa; phylum Chordata; class Mammalia; order Primates; family Hylobatidae; genus Hylobates; species Hylobates moloch. The sequence goes on along the minus strand of NW_026652294.1, from coordinate 20,742,321 downwards.
ATTACCTCCAATTCAGAGATAGGGATACTGAGGCCAAGAAGGGGAAATGATTTGTGCAGTTACCCAGCTCCCTTTCTCTGAAGACACGACCTCAGCGTAGGAGCCCCTCAAGCTGTGGATGAGATGCTCAGAGTTCTGAGCTGGGGAGGAAAGGGGCTTCTGGGCAGACCCCAGCTTGGTCTGGAAGGATCAGAAGATGGAGACTTGCTCGTCTCCCCACCACCCCACAGATGCCAGTTGCCATGACAGCAGGGCCTCCCTTCCAAGGGTATTGGTTGGAAATTTGCATTTTAATGGAGACATAATTAGAATTAAAGGACAGAGATTAGAAGGGACAGAACTGTCCTCAACCCCATTCTATCCCCTTGGGAGCCAGAACCCCCACCACAGAGATCTTGAGGCCCCAGAACCACCCACTCCCCACGCTCTCCCTTCCCAAAGTCCTATAGGAATATTTTCTCTGCCACAAAGTGCTATGTCTGTCCCTACTGCCCAGATGGGGATAGCAGAGCCCACAATAGAGGAGGGACTTATTCTAGATCTTACAACGAGGTCAAGTTCCCAGAGCCAGGTGCCATCCGCTCTGCCTAAGGACCTCCCATCTGACCCCAACCTACTGGTAAGGTCTTCGGGTACAAGTTGGCTTGAGGGAGGGGTGCTTGCTTGCTAAGGGGCCCCCAAGTTCTCCCCTGAGTCTTCCAAGCTCACCCCTTCCTCTCCCTATAACCTCTTAACATCTCAGTGGCCCTGGGGACCTGGCAGGACTGGGGACTCCGCCCCATCTTTCTCCAGGGACTGGGAGGAATGTACCCAAGATCACACAGCAGGCTGGGCGCAGTGGCTCACGCTGTAATCCCAACACTTTTGGAGGCGAAGGAGGCAGATCACCTGAGGTCAGGAGTTTGAGACCAGCCTGGCCAACATGGTGAAACCCTGTCTCTACTGAAAATACAAAAATTAGCCAGGTACGCTGGTGGGCACCTGTAATCCTAGCTACTCAAGAGGCTGAGGCAGAAGAATCGCTTGAACCCAGGAGATGGAGGTTGCAGTGAGCCAAGATCGCACCACTGCACTACAGCCTGGGGGACAGAGCGAGACTTGCTCTCCAAACAAAAAAGATCACACAGTAGCTTAATGGCAGAGCTGCATCTTTGGCTGGTCAGGGTGGAGACATTAAAAAGACCTCACATTTGACCCCCCACCCGGGGTTTACTGTCTGACCCCAGATCTCCATGGAGAATTTCCAATAGCTTCTTCTGTGTCTTTATTACACCATTAAAATCAGGCATGCCACTATTTCACCATTCACATAATTGGAAAGAAGCCACTTTGCCTCTGCCTGGACGCCCTGAGGGGGCTGCTGTCCCTGGGACTGGTGGGTGCCACCCTGAACCCTGCAGACCCTGGACGACAGAGACTCACACTTGCTGAGAGTGTAACACGAGCATGTGGGCATCGCCAGGCCCAACTGAGCCCTTCATTCATCCCAAATGCCCGCCTCCCGCACGTGGAGCGGCTCCTGGTTCATGCTCAGCAAATGCTGGCTGGTTTTTCTCCTATTGGCTGCTCCGTCAGTGGTATCAGCAGGTATTTATTGACTGCACAGATGAATAAATGCCAGGCCTGGTGCTGAGCACATTTCATGCCACCTCACTGCACCTCCAACAGACCCCAAGCACCCCCTCGAAGCTCAGAAAGGTGAGGTAGGCTCCCAGGTCACACAACTGCTAAGCAGCAAAGGCGGTGTCTGAACGGGGATCAGCGACTCCAGGCTGTCAGGTGTTACTCCCTGTGGCCTCCAACCTACCCGTGTGTGAGCACAAGAGCGTGGAAATCCAGCGGCCACATACAAGTGCAGGTCACACCCACAGACTGGGGCCCAGGTCCCATGGGCACACTGCTGTCCACAGAGCAATCACTGATTTACAAACTAGAGTGCTTATTCTGCGTCCAACGGAATTCCAAACGCTCGACACTCAATCCTCACAGCAGCCCTATGAGGTAGGGATTATTATCCTGGTCAACTCATAAACGAAGAAACCGAGGCACAGAGAGGTTGTAGGACTTGCCCAAAGTCACACAGCTAGTGAGTGGAAAAGCCAGGATGTACAGCCTGGCTCTGAAGCAAGCACTCCCTTCATACCACAGGAGCCAGGAGCTCCGGGCGCCTCCCGCCTCGGCCCTGTATGGAGGACTGGACAATACGCTCCAAAGGAGGGAGGGCAGCTTGCCTGTGGATACACGGCTGTGTGAGCCGAGGCCTTGTGGAAACTGTGGCATCTGTGCCAGCCCCAGACCACCAGGACACCCTCTCCAGAACCGCTCACCTCCCAGAGACCCTACGGTCCCCTCTCCAGGGGGCCACTGGTCCCTGGGGGCCACACACATACTCTTGCTTAGGACCTGGAGACCTGGGCTTGAGTCCTGACTCTGCTTTTGAAGGGCTGCACAGCCCTGCAGAAAGCCAACTGCCTCTCAGCCTTCCAGGCCCAGGGAAGTTAAGATGTTCCAGGGAGGCTGGGAGAAGACCTAGGGCATGGGGGCCGAAGGGCCCCTTGTGGTGATGGTTCCTCTGTGTGGCCAAAGGCCCCAGTGGGGGTATCAGGGGCAGGCAGGGACTCAGTGTGGAAACAGGCTCAGAGCAGTGAAGCCGCTCACCCAGGGTCATGCCAGGTGGGGAACTAGCCTGGGAGACCTCATGACCCGCCCTCCCACAGGGAGACAGGAAGCAGCTGCCCAACCCCCCTCCCCCAACCCCAGCTTGACCCATCAGGGCCAGCGTCAAGACTGGCAGGTCGCAGGTGCCCAAATGCGGGCTGTGGCGTGACCTGCTTGGGCCCAACAGTGGCTGTCCCTGCCCATCCCGTCTTGCCCAGAGGGAGCAGGTAGCATGGCAGCGCTGTAGCACACTCTACACGCAGTCCCTGGGCGCAGACCCACCCAGGCCCGGCCCACACGGCACGGTATTGATCCCTGCCGAGCCCCATCCAACCAATGAGGAAACTGAGGCACTCTTTGTTAAGGGATTGCTGGGGTCACACAGCTCCCAGCTGTCATTTGCACACTTTTCAGGAAGGGACCTCGCCTCCCGCCCTGGGCAGCCCAGACTGGTGGCTCTGCCTTAGCTTCCCCAGCCACTCCTCCAGGCCAGGCTGCGAGTGGGAGGGGGTGCGGGACAGCAGGAAGCCGGGGCCCCGCGGTGCTGGCTGCAAGGAGCCAGCCGAGGCAGAAGGATATCCGGACCCCCACCCCCACCCCCACCCCCACCCCCACCCCCACCTCCACCTAGCCTGCTGGCCGCAGCTGAGGCCTTGGAGTCTCGCCGCGTGAGAACGCTGTCCTGCGGCGCCACCTAGTGGCAGAAATGCGCCCGGCCCCGCGGATGTGCCGATACCTCCGCGGGAGGCTGGGGCAGCACCTAGCCTGCCGTCCCACCCGTGCCCGGCTGGGATGCGGACGCTGCAGGGGTCCACCTGGCATGTAGGCACAAGAGAACTCCTCCACCCGTGGGCTGATCAGCCCAGATCGGGAGGAGGACAGAGCTTGGTCCTTTGCCCTCCTGAGAGGCTGACTCGCTGCACATCCCACGACCTCCTGGGCCTCTCAACCCAGCGGCTCACTGGCGTCCCAAACTCAGCTCTCATCCACTCATTTCGTGCGTTTCTGGAACTCTTACCGTATGTCAAGCACTGTTCCAGGCGCTAGGGATATAACAATGAACAAAACAAAGATCCCTGCCTTGAGGAGCTTACAGTGGGGTATGGGTGGGGAAATAGACAATATGCAATACACATAAGCCGGCTATGTTAGAAGCAGGAAGGAGGCATATGTCTGAACAGTCACTGGGCTCCAGGCCCCACACTCCCCTTAGGACAAAATCATGGAGTCTGAGGCCTTTGCGACCCTCCAGCCCAGCATGGCATCCTGAGGGGCCACTCATGTGTCACAGGTGATAGGTCCTCGCTACAGCGGTCTCCGCCTGGAACAATCCCCGCTGCCCATACATGGTTAGCTCCTCCTCACCCTCCAGGGGCCTACCTGACCCCATGGCTTGACAGGCCCCACCCAGCACCACAGCACTGCTCTCCCTGGTGGCTGGGGCAGGAGCGCCCCCACAAATCCTGCGGCTAGGCTGCCAGTCTTAATTCCTACCTCTGACTCCACCCGTGTGACCTTCGCATCTCTGTGCTCGTTTCCTCGTCTGTAAAATGCAAAAGACAATTCCTACCTGGAAGGGTAGGAGGGATAAACGAGTTAACAAATGTAAAAAGCACGTAGAACAGCACAAATCCTTGAGTTTGTGTTGGTTGCTATTATTACTATCTAGCCGATGGAGCTTAAACGGTGTGGTCTATCCCGGAGGACCAACCCCAGGACCCACACTCTGTGGTGTCAAGTACACAGAAGGCCCTCAGAACCCGGCTGAGGGAACCCAGTGGTCCCTTCTGATTCACCATTCACTTATTCCGTGTCTTCTGCATGCCAGGTGGTGGGCTGCCAGCTGCAGATGGAGCAGCGAACAAGCCCAGGGCTCCTCCCCCAGGTAAGCAGTGTCACTTCTGGGCCAGAGGGGCTGAAATGTTTTGGTCTAAGAAGCTTCTTACATTTAAAACTTCAGAATCCCCTCACGCCTGTAATCCCAGCACTTTGGGAGGCCGAGGTGGGCGGATCACTTGTGGTCCAGAGTTCAAGACTAGCCTGGCCAACACGGTAAAACCCCGTCTCTACTAAAAATTTTTTAAAAAGAAAATTAGCCGGCCGTGGTGGCGGACGTCTGTAATCTCAGTTACTCGGGAGGCTAAGGCAAAATAATCGCTTGAACCCGGGAGGGGGAAGTTGCAGTGAGCCGAGATCGCTGCACTCCGGCCTGGGCGACAGAGCGAGATTCCGTCTCAAAAAAAATTAATTTAATTAAATAAAATAAATTTTTAAAAATTCAGGATCCCAAAGAACTTTTGTATGTAGGCAATTGATATTTGCCATACTAGAAACTAAAACAAAAATTTTACATATTCATTAATTCACTTAAAATAACAATAAACCCATTGCTTGGTAACATAAAACAACATATTTTATGAGAAATAATTGTATTTTTCAAAACAAAAATATGTCTTTAATGTCTGGCTTAAGGGAAGACAACTGGATTCTCATGCCGCACTCAACCTGCCGGGTACCTAGCGCTGGTTGAAGTATATGAAAAACACTCCGCCCGGTCCCCATCCCAGCCCGCCACGGAGCCACGAGACCCGAGAGGATTGGCCAACCCGGCGGAGCAGGTTGCGGACGGCTTCCGGGGAAGGAGGGGCCTGAGCGCCAGGAGCCAGGTGGATTGGGATTGAATAACAAATGTGTCTTTCTGCGCCTTGGACCCGCCTCCAGTTTCCGCCCCTTCTTCCGCTCAAGTGTAAACCCCCAACGCATGCGTCCTAAGAAAGATGGGCACTTCCGCCCGTCCCCTCCGGAACCCTCTGTTCTGGCTCGGGTTTCCGCTGAGACTACAAGGACAGCCAGGTCGGAAGTAGTGTGAGGCTCGTGGGCGGAGCCAAGCGCAGCCATGTCCGCCGCCCTGCTGCGGCGGGGCCTGGAGCTGCTGGCTGCGTCCGAGGGTGAGGAGGGATGGCCAGGGGACGTCCGGCGCGGGTAGGAGGATGGCAGTGGCTGCCGGCGGGAGCCCCGGATGGAAAACAATCCAGGCCGGGCTTAGCCCCAATGGCATGGGAACGCTGCGCGCCCTCTGACCTGGCTCTCTTCCTCTGTCTTCCCCTACAGCCCCCCGGGACCCTCCAGGTCAGGCCAAGCCGAGAGGGGCTCCGGTGAAACGGCCCCGGAAGACGAAGGCAATTCAGGCCCAGAAACTGCGGAACTCGGCCAAGGGAAAGGTGCCCAAGTCGGCACTGGGTAAGTTCGGGAAGGGGATGAAAGTGCTGCCTCCGGTGCTGGGACCTGCGTCCCAGAGGAGGTGGCGCTTGAGGCAGGGCTTGAAGCGTTCGCCCAGTATTGCTAGACCTACTGTGTGCCAGGCGCGGAGCGGGGTCCTGGACATACGAAGGTGACAGAACACGCCACCGTCCTGGCCGTCGTGGACTACGGCCCTAGTGGGGAGAGAAGCATCAAAGAATATCAAACCCAGTGTATCATTGCTAAGTGCATTGAAGCCTGTGAATTAAAAGACTGCGGTACTCTGATGGGGACTTAGGCCAAGTCAGCCTTCTCTGAGGAAGCGACATTTCAGCCGAGAGCTGAAGGAGGTATAAGAGTGAGCTAGGTGAAAAGTAGGAGAATATTCTAGGAAGAATAGTATGTGCAAAGGTCCTGAGTCAGAAAGGTGGTTTGTGCCTTTGAGCATTTGAAAAAATAAAGGCTGGTAAAGGTGACCTAGTGAATGAGGATCAAAGATGGAGCATTTAAACACATTCACTCACACTCTGTGCCAGGTGCTGATTCTAAGTGCTGTACAAATGTAAGCTCATTTGATCCTTACAGCAGCCCTTTGAGGTCGATACTGCCATCACCCCCGTTTTACAGATTCAGAAAAAGGCACCTGCCCAGGTGGTGCAGGCATTGTGGCTGCCCAGGCATTGTGTCCCCAGAGTGCTGCTATTACCTACTCCATTCAAATGGGACATGCTGTGGCCTGGGCAGTGGCCATAGCAGCAGAGATAACAAGAGAATTGTGCAGGTGGAAAATATGTTAAAGAGGGGGCAGCAGAGAATTTCAGCCTTTAGAGGGGTTTTAGTGGTGAATTGGCTGTGAAGGTGGAGCCTAGTTTCTTGGGGGATGTGGTGTCACTTAATAGACATAAAGACTTTCGGAGGGGCTGGTGTAGGCAAGATGGTGATATTTTAACATGTGTCAGGACGTGGCAAGCTCCTACTGTGTCTGAATCCCTAGAGTCTGATGCATAAAAGATGTTAAGGTATTTGTTAAAAGAATTATGAATTCCAAGAAGGAAATACAACTTGAGCAAAAGTTTGGAGGCAGGAAAGTGAGACAGGTTTGAGCCCCAGCGATACTTGCCATGAAGCAGGAGTGTGGAGTGCCAGCGGTCATTCCCATCTGTCCCAGCCCTTGTCTCACTGTCGTGTCCTGGGTGCCCACTCACCTCCGCTGTTGGATGGAAGCTCCTAAAGGCACACACCTCCTTGGGCTTGTCCGCCGCCTTGGTGTCCAGCACAGGTTTTGGCACATAGATGCTGAGTGAGAGGAATGGCAAGCCTCGCAGCCAATGGAAAGAACACCTCTGCGGCTGCCACCTTGCTCCAAGCTGCATTGTCTCTTGCCTGAATTATTGCAGAAGCTTAGCCGGTCTCCTGCCTTCCACACGCCCCCCTCCCCCAGTAACCTTGTTCTCAACAGCAACCAAAGTGATCCTGTAAAATCAGAAATCATTCCTTGTTTCTCCTCTGGGTGGTTCCCATTGTAGTCAGTAAAAGGTAGTGGTCTTAGGATGCCTGACGAGGGCTATATGACCTACCCCCACCCCCAGCCAAACTTGGTCTCTTCCTGCTACCCAGTCCCCCCACTCCAGCTGTTTTTGTTTTTGTTTTTGTTTTTTTGAGATGGAGTCTTGCTTTGTCACCCAGGCTGGAGTACAGTGGTGCGGTCTCATCTCACTCCAACCTCTAGCCTCCTGAGTTCAAACAATGCTCCTGCCTCAGCCTCCCAAATAGCTGGGATTACAGATGCCCACCACCACACCCAGCTAATTTTTGTTATTTTTAATACAGACGGGATTTCACCATGTTGGCCACACTGATCTCGAACTCCTGACTTCAGGTGACCTGCCTGCCTCGGCCTCCCAAAGTGCTGAGATTACAGGTGTGAGCCACCGCACCCAGCCACTCCAGCTGTTTTGTGTTTTTCAAACACATTTGACACATTTCTGCTTCAGGGCCTTTGCACTGGGTGTTCCCTCTACCTAGACAAATGCTCTTCCCCCGGATATCCACAGCTGTCTCCGAGTCATTTCAGTGAGACCTTCTCATTCCCTCCTATTTAAAATGGCACCCTCCACCCCTGGAATTCCCCTTTTTTGTTTCCTCTTTTTTCTCCATGAAACGTTTGCGATTCTAAAATATTGGGTCCTTTGTCCTTCATCTCTCACTGAAGCGAAAGCTCCAGAGTAGCTCCCTTGGTGAGTAGTATTCAGGACATAATTGTTGGAAAATGTGGGGGGCCGAGAGCCTGGGGCTTTCATCAGGACCTGTGTGGAGAATGCATTTGATGGAGAAGAGCCCAGCTGCTGTAATAACCTGGGAAGGGAACGATGAGGTCTTTGGCAGGGCCATGGGCCAGGGACTGAGAATGCTTCCAGGGGGAGTGAATCTGAAATGGTGCTCCCTGCCTGCCACCCACAGACGAGTACCGGAAGCGAGAGTGTCGAGACCACCTCAGAGTAAACCTGAAGTTTCTGACCAGGACGAGAGGCACCGTGGCTGAGTCTGTGAGCCAGCAGGTTGGTCGAGGGGACTATGGGAAGGGACCTGGGAGGTGAGAGCCGAGGCTGTTCCCTAGGACCCATGGTGGTCTCAGCCCTGAGCATAGGGTGGGAGGCTGGGCCAGCCCTGCCCTGCACCGAACTGCCCCGTGACCTTTGCGGGCCTCCTCTGCTCTTGGAATGATGGGCCCTCGGTCCCGCACCCTCCCCAGATTTTGCGCCAGAACCGGGGCCGCAAGGCCTGTGACCGGCCTGTGGCTAAGACCAAGAAGAAGAAGGCCGAGAGCACCGTGTTCACCGAGGAAGACTTCCAGAAGTTCCAGCAGGAATACTTCGGCAGCTAGGCTCCCTGGAGGGCACGGTGAAGAGGCCTTCAAGCCCTGCAGCCTCCGACTCCTCTGCTGGCTCCAGAAACCGGCCATGCCGCGCGGCCAGCAGATGGCGATGCAGGACCAGCCTGGTTAGAGGAAGCCGCGGAGCTGGAGCCAAGTGGAGGCTGGAATGGAGCTGGTGGGCCGGAAGTCCTGGGGAGGATTTACACACAGACCGGAGCTGGCTTCCGCAGGCTTGGGCCGAGCATCTGCACCTGCCGGAAAGGAACGTATCTGTTTTGTTTGCTTTTGCCCAGTGGGGCCTCTGGGCTGTTTGCTGTGGAGCAAGGCTAATTCCTGAGCCCTCAGGGACCACACCTCCAGGAGTAGAAAGAAGGGTGGGCTTCCAAGTTATAATAAATGTGAACCCAAGAGCTGTGTGTGCTGCTGATCTGCCCCACAGGGTGTCTCCCATCTCCTGTGGCACCAAAGCGCCACCCTGCCTTCCCCATCTCCCAGTGTGCTTCTCATCTGCGGGTCACAAGTCCTCCAGTCCAGCACCCGGCAGGCAGCCATCAGAACACCCACCTCTGCTGCCACTCCTCTGGGGATGGCCACCACAGCTGAAAAGGTGACTCTTGAGGCAAAAATAGCTGCTGGGAGCAGTTCCAGTGCAGGTGGCTGGGTCCGGCAGTGGGAGTGGTGCTGCTTCAGCCCGCGCCCGGGGAGCGTGGAGTCCGCCATGAGCGGAGCGTTTCACCCGGTGTGTTCCCTTTCCCGCTCGTGCTCTGGTGAGCAGCCAGCAGGTGGGGTCAAATGCCTGTCGTAGTGGGGAGGGGACAGTAGAGAGGACTCAGGAGGTAACCTGAAGAGATGGTTTCACACTCAGGTGTGTGCCTGAGCTGAAGGATGGAGGCGAGGGGAGGCAGGCGGGACCCTTCCAGCAGGCATGGGGTGGGATCAGGTGAGGGACAGGCAGGCACTGAATGACTGTGTGAGTGAAGACCGGAGGCGGGGCCAGCGGAGGAGAGATGAGAAGTGAGAGCCCAGGAGTCTCATCAGGGGGCTTCAGGGGAAGGGACGTGGGAAGCCTTCAGGCAGCTCCTTTTGTCTCCTAAACTCTTCCCTCTCCACCATAGCCTAAGGGCTCCTTTGGTGTGGTGACTCCCATTGCTGCTGGTAGAGAGCATGGCAGTCCCCTGAGGCTGGGTCTGATGGGAGTGACATCTGGCTCCCTGGGTTCCCTGATGACACTGCCCTCGGGCCTGTTATTTGTAAGAGCATTTGCTCCCCCACTGCCCTGGGTGGTCGGTTCCTGGTCTGTAACCGGTGTTCCATCCTAAATGAGGACATGAGGGGGCCACACATCTTCCCGGGGGCGGAGCTGGAGTCAGGTCCTGTCTCCAGGTGACCTCCATCAGCGGGGGAGGGGGGGGGAGGGAGTGTGCTGTGACCCCAGACCTTAAGAGACCAGGGCCTCTTCCTGCCTGCTGGGCTGTAATGACCCCACTGGGCAGAGAAACTTGGATATCCATGGAGACTCGTGCCCTTAATCTTTTAAGCAGCTTAACAAGAAGCCAACTCAGCCTCTAGCGCCTGGAAGAACAGGCTGACCATAGGCCCAGGGCCCCGGGCCCCTTTCTAACAAGGACACGCCCACTGTTACATAATCACCCAGGTGTTCTTCCTGCTCCCTCCCTGGGTTGAGTGCAGAGTGACAGGCACTGTGCCCCGAGGAGGATGGGAGCTGGGGTCCTGCTGCTTCCCCACTTGTGAGCTTCCCAATAAATCTTACTGGGAATCTTACACCAAGTAGCACTGTTGGGTGCGCCTGTCCATGCCCCCTCTGGGTGACAGTCACTTGTGTTTACCGCTGGCACTCTGGTCCAGTGGGTCAAGGACAGGACTGAGGAGTCTGCCTTTTAACTGTCACCCTGAGCAGTTCTGGTGCAGGTGTCTGGAAGGCAGCAGGGAGCTGGGGCGACTGGGGTAGCACTGGAGGAGAGGGTTTGTCCCCATGGGGAGCCGAGGAGGTGCTATGATGGCCAGGACATGGTGACCAACAGGGCCCAAATAAGAGGACACTGAGGCCGGACATGGTGGCTCAGACATATTGTAATCCCAGCACTGTGGGAGGCTGAGGCAGGTGGATCACCTGAGGTCAGGAGTTCAAGACCAGCCTGGCCAACATGGCAAAGCCCCATCTCTATTAAAAAAAAATACAATAATTAGCCAGGCATGGTGGTGTGCACTCGTGGTCCCAGCTGCTTGCGGGGAAGAGGGCTGGGGTGGGAGGATCACTGGAACCCGAGAGGCAGAGGCTGCAGTGAGCCAAGATGGTGTTACTGCACCTCAGCCTGGGTGACAGCAAGACCCTGTCTCAAAAAAGAGGACACTGGGTTGTCACTTCAACCTAGGGCTGACAAGACAAAGCAGGAGGCCTCCCCCAGTCTAGACATCGTGGATGGGTGTGAAAGCACGGGAAGCATTTGCATCACAGGTGGTTTGGGGAAGCAGGGTTTGAGGAACCCACCCCGTGACCCAGAGGAGGGGCCCAGCCATGGCTTCCTGTGTCTTCCACAGTGGGATGGGCTGCTCAAGCCCCCACACTCTCTGGCCCTCTTTGCTACTAGAGGAATTGGCTAAGGGGGCCAGGCAGGAGTGGGCCAGGACTGCAACATGGGACTCTGCTGGGGCCCAGCTGCAGGCTCAGAACTTAGCCTGGGTAAAGGCCTCCGCCACAGGCAGTGGGACTGTGGCACTTGGTGTGTGCCCCGTTCTTTCCTGCCCAGCTTTTTTTTTTTTTGAGACGGAGTTTCGCTCTGTCCCGCAGGCTGGAGTGCAGTGGTGCGATCTTGGCTCACTGCAAGCTCTGCCTCCCGGGTTCACACCATTCTCCTGCCTCAGCCTCCTGAGTAGCTGGGACCACAGGCGCCCACCACCACGCCCGGCTAATTTTTTTTGTATTTTTAGTAGAGACGGGGTTTCACCGTGTTAGCCAGGATGGTCTCGATCTCCTGACCTTGTGATCCACCCACCTTGGCCTCCCAAAGTGCTGGGATTACAGGCCTGAGCCACCGCGCCCGGCCTGCCCGGCTGACTTTCATGGGGTGTTCTTCTCATTCTCTGTCCACAACTCTCCCCACCCTTCAAAGCCCAGCTGGGAGGCCCTGCTCTGTCTTCTGAAGCTGCCACTTTCTACTTGGTCTAAGCGTCCACCTTCTGTCCCCGAACTAGGCTGAGAGCCCCCACCCCACTTCATGGGGCACCTGGGCAAGGGTGGTTGGCACCACTTGGGTGTCACTGCAGGGGCTTATTTCCTTTTTTTTTTTTTTTTTTTTTTTTTTGAGATAGAGTCTTATTCTGTCACCCAGGCTGGAGTGCAGTGGGGTGATCTTGGCTCACTGCAACCTCTGCCTCCCGGGTTCAAGCGATTTTCCTGCCTCAGCCTCCTGAGTAGCTGGGATTACAGGCACGTGCCACCACACCCAGCTAATTTTTTAGTAGAGATGGGATTTCACCATATTGGCCAGGCTGGTCTTGAAATCCTGACCTTGTGATCTACCCACCTCGGCCTCCCAAAGCCAGGGACTTTTTATTTCTACCTGGCCTCTTTGAAATAAAATCATGCTCTTCCCCTGGTTTTCCCTATCTCAGGAAATAGGCCCTCCATCCTTTCTCGTTTGGCAGTGGCGCGGCGGGGTGGGGGTGTTCCCTCTCTTCACACCCACATCCTGGCTGCCTCTCTTTGCCAATCCCAGTGCAGTCCCCCCTGCCAGGCTGACCCCTGCAACTCCCTGAGCACCGTCTTAAGGAGCATGCCCAGCATGTCCAAGCCCGACCCAGCTGCTGTGTCACATCTGAATGTGACACACATCACATCTTTCTTCTTTTTAGGGTCCATCTGTCTCCTTTACCAGAAGCAAAGCTCCATGAGGGCAGGGATGTTTATCTACTTGGGTCACTGCTGTAGCCAGCACCCAGACAGTGTAGTGCAGAGCGGGCACCCACTCAGGACTAGTTGTAGAAAAGATGAAGGTCGTTCTCTGCTCTCCACAACCTACAGCCTTGTCCCAGACACAAAGCAGGAGAAAATGCTGAGTGCTGTCTGCTCCTGCCTGTGAGGTCCCTTCCTATCCCCCAGCCCCGGGCCCCTGGTCACTGGGTAAAGCCCAGCTCCACCTCTGACCTGGTCAGCCTAGGCTGGGCTGGCCAAGGCCTGGCAGGGGCCACAAGTTGCCACATGCAGGGTGGTGGCCAGACATCAACTTCATCTCTGCCCCCTCTTCCCGTACCCCTTATTGTGCTGGGCTCTCCGGAACAGATACCTGCCTAGCCAAATCCAGCCGGTCTGTCCAGGCCACTATCACTGCCTATACCACCTGCCCGTGGGCCAGTGTCTACCCCCAGGCCAGACTTCCCAAGGGGGTGCCTAAGTCTGGGTCTCACCTGCATCAGTGAGAGGGTTACAGTCATGAGACCCTCCTCACAGCCTTACAGGAGGTCTCTGAGCTCATCACTGGAAGGCGCCTAGAGCCTCAGAGCTCTTTGGACATTTTCGCTGCAATCATTTTTGCTATTTCCCAGGCACTGCTGTAGTCCTGGAAATACGGGAATGAACAAGACAGCAAAATACCTGCTGCCACAGAGTGAGCTTATAGTGTAGTTAGGGAATAGAGAACGGAAAGTGAATCTGTATACAGATAAACTCAATGGAGAAAAAAGTTACAAAAAAACAGCAAGTGCAAGGCTCTGAGGCAGGACCAAGCTTGGCAGACAGATGGAGAAAGGCCGGGAGCACAGTGAGGGGAAGAGGTGAGGTCAGGGAGAAGGGCAAATCCACTGTGACCTGAGCTGGTGCCTTCTGGGTGTGGGAGGCCTTAGCTGCAGGGGCCTGGGAAGGGCACAGCCCCAGCATCCTGGCTCCACACCACTGGCCTGCACTGCCCTTCTTGGTGCCTCAGTTTCTCATCTGCCAAATGAGGGCCGACCCCCACTGGCACTGGATGACTCTGATGCTCCTGACCACACCCTAACACCTATTTAGTACCTGGATGTGGATGGAGGCCCATGGCCTTTGGAGAATTCTAGAATCTCAACAGGAAAGACCTCAAAGAGCACCAGGTCCAAGACCCATGTGTGATGCCCACTCCCAGTGGTGCCTCGGGCAACTTCTCCACAACCTGTTGCATGCATTCCATCAACAGTTGGCTCTCAGGTGACAGTCTATGCTGGGCACCGGAAAGGTCATGTGGGCCCCACCATGCAGGTCGTTACGGGCCATTTGTTTCCAGCTCAAGAGGCAAAATGAAGAGCCCAGACTGGAGCCCGAGTCCTGGGTTCAAATCCCAGCTCTACCTCTTTGCTGAAAATCTTCCTAGGTGAGCTGGGCATGGTGGCGGGTGTCTGTAATCCCAGCTACTCAGGAGGCGGAGGCAGAAGAATCGTTTGAATCCGGGAGGTGGAGGTTGTGGTGAGCCGAAAATGCACCATTGCACTCTAGCCTGGGCAACGGAGAGACCCTGCCTCAAAAAAAAAAAAAAAAGGCGACCATCCTGGCTAACTGGTGAAACCCCCTCTCTACTAAAAAAAACAAAAAAATTAACCACCATGGCGGTGGGGCGCCCTTGGTCCAACTACTCGGGCGTGAACCCGGGAAACGGAGCTTGCAGTGAGCCGCGATCGCGCCACTGCACTCCAGCCTGGGCGACAGAGCGAGACTCCATCTCAAAAAAAAAAAAAAAAAATCCTCCTGGGTGTGGCGTCTCCCTCATGGGTGTGCTGCGGGGATGGGTGAAAGAACACATGTGGTGTGCTCAGTTACAGCAGTGCCTGCGCTGCACTCACCCTCACTCTCCTCCCAGCCATTCCCCGGGCACACCCGGTCTACACCACCTTCCACGGACAGAAAACGGCTAATCCCAAAGGACACAAGAGGAAGGGCAGACATACCCAGGCTGGGCTGATCCTTACATTCAAGCATTCATCCTCAAACAAAAGACATTGCCTGCCTGGAAAGCCGAAGTCGCCCCACCAGAAGTCCGAAGCTGCAGTGAGGAGGCGTGGCTTCTAAGCACTGATCCATCTAACATGTCCCGAAGCCGTCAGGCCTCCTAGTTTAGACAGCAGCAGGCACAACAGCCTTCACGGGAACTGTCGCCTGCCTTTGTGCCCAGCTCTAGCCAGAACCTGCGCAGGCTGTCATCCTTCCAACCCCTTAAGCAGAAACGGAAGCCAACCCTCAGCTCCTGTCCTGCTTCAGCATCAATTCCCAAAAGGAGCCCTTTCTTTCTTCAGGATGAGGCTTCTGCAGAACTGTTCAGGTAACAAGTGAAACCTAATCTTGTGTGCTATCTCAAAGACTGCAACCTTATCCAGGGTTTTACGCGATAGCTGTTGGCATGAAGCCCTCTTGAATAAACAAGTGGAGGCCCAGGCTGTCCCTCCCTCTGAACCTCCTGGAGATCTCCAGCCTCCTCCCTACACAACCAGCACTCAGCTCTGGGCAAAGGACCCAGCTTGCTCTAACTGGCCAACTATCCGGCTCCAGGGCCCCATGAATCAGCCATCGTGGCCCACACCTAGCAGGGCTGAGCAAATCCCACTCTGGGAGCCAATCTTCAGCCTTGAACTGCCCTCCTCCCCCAGATCTCACAGGAAATGGTAAGACCAGCTTGGAGTGGGTGGGTCGCGCTTCACTCGGTTACCTTGCCAGAAAAGGAATTCACATGCACAAGTACTTTTCCCTACAAAATAATTTATTGGAACACACAGCTACAGCAGACACTCTATATACAAGCACATTGACGCTCCTGACTACCCTCAACTAGGGGACCCTTTTCTTCCCCCGTGCCTTGCGGACATCTTCTATCAAATCTTTCAGGTACTGGATCTCCTTGGCCAGGGAATCCGCCCTCTCTTTTAGAGCCTCGTTCTTCTTTTCTAGCTCTTTGCACTCGCCAGTGAGAGCCTCCTGCTCCGCTCTCTTCTTCTGGCGGTACCTAGTGGCTGCTGTCTTGTTTTGCTCCATTTTTTTCAGCTTCTTATCCAATTTCTCACCCTTTACTTTTGCTGCTACCATCTTCTCTCCAGGAGGATCGTAAGGTTTGGGGCGGGCAGACCCACAGAGAACACCTGGAGATGGGAGACTCCTATTTGGAGAGCCCCTGGTAGAGGGGCTATGCTGAGGGGACCCCAGATACGACTCTGGGCTCATACATATTCCACTATCATTATCTGAAGGGGTGTCTTCCTCCTTTATGCACTGAGGGATCATGACAACGTAAGCAGTGGAGTCTGGCTTCCTATCTCCTTCAGTGATATCCACTTCACTGCCCAGCTCTAAACTAAAGGAATGATCTGGAGTGGAGGACAGGACTCCTGGGGAAAGGGGAAGAGGCTGCAAGAAGGTGAAGGGGGCAACCTGGTCGGGTTTTATTAAACTTTCTGGGAGATGGCCAATTGGGTTCACCGTCTGGGGGGGCTCCTTATTAGTCTCCTGGACTAGGGGGGCAAAGAGATCACAAGTGTCATCCAAAGTGGTCAAAAGGTCATCTGGCATGGTTTCCAGGTCATCTATACCCAACAGGGCATCAAAGTCGAACTCCTTCAAATCCATTTTCTCCAACATCCAATCTGTCCCGGAGAAGGCATCCTCTGCAAAAGATTTGAGTGATGGGGCCAAGTGAGTCACATACAAAGGTAGCAGGCCCCTAGCCCTAGATCCCACCCGGACGATGTGGTGGTGGCCCACTCACCCTTGCTGTTGTTGGAGGGACTGACCAACCCATCCACAGCCAGCCATTCGGAGGAGCCCGCCTTAGCCTTGTCGCTGGAGAACCCATGAGGTCTGAAGTGCTTGGCCACCTCCAGGTAGTCATCTAAGAGACCTAGGCTTTCCTCAGCCCCCAAACCCGACTGGTCGAAGGGGGACATCAAGTCCCCCACCAACACCTCGCTGCTCAGGAAGCTCATTTCGGTCATGTTGCGGTGCTTTGCTGGAATCGAGGAATGTGTTTAATTCGAAGGTGTCTTTGTCGGTTACAGCAACGCTGCTGCTGAATGCCGTGAAAAGCCTGAATGAGAATGAGAAGCCAACTCCCATTAGAGGTTAGCTGGTCTGAGAATTTCATCCTTCCACTTATGAGGCGGGACTTCTCTAGATCGGCCATCTAGAGAATCGGGAACAGGGCAGTTGTATCCGCCCCTCCCTGCTTACGGCTCAGGTTCCACAAAATGGACGCTCACAGAAACCAGGCGATTCTTCCACCGGCCAAGAGGAAGGCGCTCCGTCCCCACGTCCAAATACGGCCAGGGCGGCCGCGCCCCGCCCACCGCCCGCCCTTGACTCACGCCCGCGCAGCCGCCCTGCCGCCATCTTGGTTCCTGCCACGTTTCGCGGGCCAACAGCTGAGACACCCGGGACCCTTGCGGGGCTCGGGGTCCGAGAGCTGCAGGACCCCTGCGGAAGCAGTCCTGGCACCCGACTGCGCTTTCGCGATCCGGTCACGCGAGCGTCTCGGGGACACCCAAGCAAAGACCACGCGTCCCGGGCGCTCGTAAAATCGCT
The DNA here is from genome assembly GCF_009828535.3 of Hylobates moloch. NCBI lineage: Eukaryota > Metazoa > Chordata > Mammalia > Primates > Hylobatidae > Hylobates > Hylobates moloch. The sequence continues at coordinate 20,725,003 of NW_026652294.1, read as the reverse complement.
TCCCCCTTGGCGGCACCGCCCCTGCCCCAGGCCGCACCCCACCAATCCAAAACCCGCGCCGGCCCAAGGAGCACAGCTGGACGACCCGCCCCGGTACTCACGCCATGGCTTAAGCCGCTGGGGGGTGCCGCTGCAGAGCTTGGTGCTGCTGCCGCCGCTGCAAAGGCCAATGCTGCCGCAGGCACTGCTGCCCCTAATACGCCATGGTGGCCGTGGACCCTGAGGGCGGGGAGGAGGGAAGGCGCGTACGTGCGGAAAAAACTACATCCGTGGGCGAGCGAAGTAGAAATGGCCGCAGCGGCCGCCCGCCGGCCCTTTATAGACTTCGTCTCTATGGGGACGCAGCACAGACGCATCCTTCCGCCGCGGCCACGTGACCGTCTCCTCCCGCCCGCTCCCTTCCCTCCCTTTGACGCCCCAATCGTTTATGCCCAGGGCGTAGCTGTGACGAGAAAAGGAGTTTGTTCTTATGACCTCACGAAAGGAGAGAGTTGTACTACTTTACTAGGCTTCTATGATCAGAGTCCGTTCTTTCCTTCGCCGCCGGAGCGCGGAGTGATCTCCCAGACACGCCCAGCTTCCGGTGTCGGCGCAGTGGGCGGGGAAAGGTCGTTTTCCGGCGAAGAGTTTTTATTGAGAAGGCGGAGAACGCCAGGTTATCGCGCGAGGTGCTGGCGAAGAGCGCGCGTCAAGCTGATTGGCCCAGGCACGGTGAATCATATATACCTCGAACTCTAATTGGCTCAGGGCCCTAGGTGGGCGGCTGCTGGGAGAGGGATCCCGGGGTCCGCGTGGGAAGGGTTGGGGTCTCGGGTCTTTGCTAGGTCTCTGCTAGGCCTCAGCCAGCCCCGCCTGCCGGCCCGCCACGACCACGCTGGCTCCTGCCCCCAGGCGGCCTTAGGCCAGCGCACCCTTTAGTGGCCTCAGGGACCAGCCCCTGCGGTCGGATCCCGCCGCCCTCAGTGGAGGTCCGCACTGGTGGCCCCGCCGCCGCTCCCAGCCTGCGCGTCCTTCGGTTGCGGGTGGTGATTTGTGGCCTGCGGAAACCGGGGGATTACCTGTTCCAAGCCTGAGTTTTCCAGAGGCCCCATTCATAGCCGACACGACGTTGCTGCCCCCGGGAGGTTGAAGGGATCTCGAGAGGGCGCGCCGGGCCTGTCCACCTACCCCCAAAGGCCGGCTGAGTCTGCATGGCTCCTCCTAAAGTCTGGAAAGGAGCCGGGAAGACGGCGCCGTTCTGTCGCCCAACCTGGGTTTTTACAGTTTTCATCCGGCTCAAGTGCAAGGCTGCCACAGAATAGCATCATAGAGGAACTTCTGGTGTCCGAAGATTGCGTTCCCCTAAGAACAGGATTTTCTTCGCTGCCGTCTCCCTGGGGTAGTTCCGATTCACTCCTGATTCTGAACTCCCCGGCCTAACCCGCTTTTCAGCAGTCACGCCCACGGCCCTGGGAGGAGAGGCGCTTGGGAACCCACGGCCACTTGCTGGGGGTTGTGCGTCGGGAAGGGGTAGTCTGTTTTAAGAATACAAGAAACCGCATCATCCTCCAGCCCCCTCCAGTCAGGCCCTGTGAAGGTGGAAACTTTGAGTTTCCGCCTCCTTTTCACTGGGCCACACAAGTATGAGCGCTGTGATGTCAAACAACCAGGGAAGCACTGCTCTAAATAACCACGGCCATCTGCTGCGCTCATTCAACCTCGCCCACAAATCCTTTCCAATGGTAAACCGAGGCCCAATGGGATGAAGCTTCTTGCTCAGTCACAGGGCTCCCAGTGGAGGGAGTATGGGGTAGGAGTTAGAAGACAGATTTTGGGGAGCGCATCCAAAAGAATCCTGGCTGGGACATTTTGGCGAAGTGACTTATCCTCTCTGAGCCTCGGTTTCCTCATTTGTAAAATGAGACTACTGATGAATATCCTTGTCTCATGAAGTGAGATCATACATGTAAAGCACTTAGCACAGTGCCTGGTACATGTAAGCGCCCAATAATGGTTGCTGTTGCTGCTACCGTTCGTAGAACTCAGGTCTCCTGACCCTGACTTCTGCCACTCTCCATCACATCCTCCTGCTGCCTCAGAGGACTCTTCACTATTATTTAATGAGATGAAACCAACTTTAAAACTGGTATACACAAGGCATACTGGATGCTGGAATAAAAGTATGTTTTTTCTTTCTCCTTGGGGAATCATGAGTGTTGAGATATACAGAAGTTGGCGCCAGGAGCAGTGGCTCCAGCCTGTAGTCCCACCTACTCAAGCCGAGGTGGGAGGATTGCTTGAGCCCAGGAATTCCAAGCTGCAGTGAGCTGTGATCACAACACTGCAACTCAGCCTGGGCAGCAGAGCAAGACCCTGTCTTAAAAAAAAAAAAAATACAGGAGTTTTCTAGCCTTTCCATGCAAAGTCAGTAAGAATCCCTGAGCCATTAGCCATGTCTTCCAAAGGCAGAACTAGGGACCCACAGGACGTGTTCTCCTTTTGCTATAGACAGTACCTCCTGACAGATGACTGTGCAAATGGTTGAGTATTAAAGCAACACTGCCCCAGTTTTGACACTGAAAAGGTCGTAAAAGAATGACTCCCTTGGCAGCCTGTCCCATCCATTCTTTTACAGAGACCTAGCTCAAACACTTCAAAGGTTCCCCTAGCTGAAAATGGAGACCCAGTACCACTCCCACAGGAAAATGTTCCATACGACACACACAAGTCACAGCTGTTGGAAAGGAGATGTTTATTTTCTTCTTCCCATGCTATGGAAGGACACTGTGTTCCGCAGTTTTATTTCCTCCCTCAAGGAGAAAAAGGATAGCAGGTCTCTGGGTCTCAGGGCTAAGCTGCCCCTACTTACATAGACCTAACCAAGACAGTACAGAAAGACTGGTGACTGATTCCAAATCTACCAGCTAACACATCCACCACCACTGATGGGCAGGCAAGTGACTAGAAGGCAAGTTGTGGACTTGGCCTCAGGGACCAAGAATTTAAAGACTACAAGGTGATCCATATGTAAGGTAAACACCTAGTGTGCAGTTGACCATGGAACCCACCTCTCTGGTATTCTGGCCAATTACGGAATGTGGCATCTAAAAGGGCTGCAGCCTCCCAGCCTGGTGCAGGGGTCAGTTCTATCCTAAGTCTCCTATGATTCTCCTTGGCCTTGAGTTGCAGACAAAAGGGCAGAGTTCTAACAAATCCTCTGACAGAACACGTTCTCAGCCAAGTCAGTCCCAAGGAAGTATCATGGCAGAGAGCTCTGCACACTCGCAGTCGTCTGTATTTACAGAACACCCCCTCGGGGCCTCTCCTGGGTCCTTCCATCCTGAAGCTGATTCCCCTTCAAGACTATTTGAACTCTCAACTTGAGTGGAGTGCAGGGAGCAGAGTCAGCGAATGTGGAATATGGACAGGTGGCCGAGACCCAGGAGACCATGGGCCTCTGCAACGCTTCTTTAAACTTGAGCTTCAACATTTATTTAAATAAAACTTTAAAAGTCACAACCAAGCATGTAAAGAAAAATACTGTCATCTTGAACTCATTTTTTAGGAAGGGCAACAGAGGAGAACCAAAATAAACTCTTGAATTTATTAGGTTTAAGATAATGAGTGCATTTTTTAAGTGTCAGGCTAAGTATAAAGTTTGCTAACCTTGATGGCACACACACAAAAATCTCTAGATGGAGAAGTAGAAGATGCTATTACTTCAAGCAAAAGTTAAGAGTTACTGAACAGGAAGGCAGAGTAGCCGGGAAAGTTACTCATCTTTCCCCAAAGATTTAAAAAAGGGGGCAGGTGCAGAATGTTGTCCTCTTCTATCCAAGAATCTCAATAGCAACTGCCTATGTTCCATACTTTATGATGAGGAAGATGGCAGCAAAAAGAATGGCTTGCCCAGTCATGGCCAGCAATCCCACCAGGACCAGGGCTGAGAGTTCACACTGCTTCTAGTTCCGAGGACTTCTTAAGAGGTTCTTGCTTGTAAAATGACAAAGTTATGGTTTTGTCAAACAGTTAAAAGAGATGCTCTTTAAGAAGGATGATAAACTCATTTGCCTTCCTTAAATGACAATTACACTCAAATAACTTGGGACTCTTTAAAATCTTATCCTTTTTAAGCTCTCCTTCCAACTTTTATTTTTTTGAAACAGGGTCTCACTCTGTCACCCAGGCTGGAGTGCAATGGCATGATCTCAGCTCACTGTAACCTCCACTTCCCGGGTTTAAGTGATTCTCCTGCCTCAGCCTCCCGAGTAGCTGGGATTATAGGCGCCTGCCACCATGCCCCGCTTATTTTTGTCTTTTTGGTAGAGACAGGGTTTCGCCATGTTGGCCAGGCTGGTCTCGAACTCCTGACCTCAAGTGATCCACCCGCCTTAGCCTCCCAGTGCTGGGATTACAAGCATGAGCCACCGCACCCGGCCTCCTTCCAGTGTTTTATGTGAAATTTGGTCAGAGACGCAAGCCTGGGAAAACTTAAATTTTTTTAATACTCATGGCAGGGAAACCAAATCCTTTATCTCAATGAATAATCTATACTTTCGCAACACTCTATCAATCCTCTCCTCTCCCTTCCCTCTAATAGATACCCAATGGGTACACTTGAACCCTGTCAGGCTCTACCCCATACCTTCTAGATTCATCCAGGATGGTACTCAGGCATACAGATTTTTTTTTTTTTTTTAATTCTCATTTGAGTCTGACCAACAGACAGGGTAGATAAGCTCTCTCAAGATTCTCAGCTTTATGTTTTTTGTTCCCTCTCAGTACCTTTATGCAAATGAAACTGAAACTACCATAAGAAATTCTTGTTAAGGGGAAAAGAGGCAAAAAGACCTCTAAATAGAGTCAAGGTTAACCCTAGTTCTCAATTTCCTAATCTGTGACAAAAGAGGGGCAGGAATCTCTACCCTAAATTGATGCTGAGGTATCAATGCTAAAGAGTCATTTCCCGTTACTATGGTTGGGAAGGAATGAGACAGCTGCAGAGAGCTTCACCAGAACCTCACTGATGGAGAGGTAGTCATCGAAAAAATAAGACAACTTGACGGGAGGAAAACAAAATACAGAATGGGCCGATGAGAAACAGAATTATCATCAGAGTCTTGCTACAAACAGGGAAAAACACAAACCAAGACGACACACAGACATGGTAGCTTAAACATTCCTCCCCACCTTCAGGATACATTCACATTGCAATAAATACTGCAATCTCAGCAGCGGGAAACAAGGAGGAACATAGGAAATGCCCACCTCCTCCCCTCTGTCTTATCTGTGTGCTCTCTTCCTTGGTAGCACCGATCTCCCCAGGTGCTGGGTGAGAAACAGGACAGGGGAAGAGGTCTGTGCATGCTCACTTGTCCTCTGGCCGTGCCCGGAGCGCTCAGCAAATACCCCTCTCATGTTCCTATGGCAGACACTGGAGGATGAAGGGCTGGCTGTTGGGTCTGTTCTTGCTCTAAGGCCACATCCGAGAAAAGCAGGGCCTGTCTGGGGAGAAAACATGGCCACCAAACAACAACTAGTGACTGGATTTTCCAGCTGACATTCAGTCGACTGTCTACCTCCCTCATCCTCAACTGATGGCTAAGGCTGTGTCCCTTCAAGGCCTTGTCCTGATTGGCAATAAAATAAGGAAAAGGTATGAAAACCAGCATTCATGATGAGGTGGTGCCCCGGCAGCCCCCATCCTTGTCTGTCTGACCCCTGCAGCCACAGATGACAAGCAGACACTAGGCACACAAACCCTTCACTAGGCCCTTAACCAGCTCTGGTTCCCTACTCTGCACTTCTGCTAATAGCCACCAAGAAATTCAATCTGCAAATAACTTTGCATTCAGCTTATCCTGTGTGGGTCATTAACAGTGTTCCCATGAGAGACATTCTCAGCATTTATGAATGGGTCAGGAGGTGAGGGGGAGGATGGACTTCTACTCCAGGAACCGTGGTCAAAGGCCAGCTTTTCTACCAGCCTCACTCCCAGAAACCCTAAATACTGTCTCAGCACTGGGCTCTGTAGAGTTCAGCTTTGAAACATGCTATCACAGCTCTTCAGTGGCATTCAACTAAAAGGCAACATCTTAATTAGGCAGATATGCTCCAGGGACAAGTGCAAAACAGAAGGCATGAACAAGAGAGGAAAAGATAGAAAAGACACTGAATAGGAACAGGCAAACGGGCAAGGCAGACCAGACAGAGGCAGCAAACATAGGCCGAAACGCAAAACACCAAGTGAGCCATCAGCTCAGGCCAGCACACCACCTTCTCAATTCATTCCAGAAAAATTAGCCTGGAGCCAGGGGGGAGCAGGGAGCACAGTGATTGGTAACAAAAATAGGAAGAGTTGGGTAACAAAATAGGAGATGGAAGAGATGTCATTCTAATCAGCATGAAGTGACCAGGGAGATGATCAGCAAGACAGGAGGCACCAGGAACCCTGTGAGGCACCAACTACGTAGCCAAGTGTATCTAACGGAGAATCCAGGGCCTGACCACCAACACCTGCTTTGGCCTTCACCTGCCCTACGTCTGCAGCAGCACCTCTGGCTCAGACAACGAGCAATAGAGAGTGTATCCTAATTCGTCTATTTCTTCAGGGGTGAGCTCTGCAAATAAGTTCACCTTGGGGTTTAGGGCACTGGGCAGGACTCCAGCCTCTAAGTAGCTGATAAGTCCCCTCAGGGCCTGCAGGAAACGGTCGGCCAGCATATCCGGAGACCAGTCAGCCTCCTCCTGGGCCAAGTGGAGGATGACATTGGTTAGCTGGCTGGCAGTGAGGTGGCCCAGAGCTGGGGTGGACTTGCATATGGCCTTGAGGATCTTGAGGCACAGAGATCGGCAGCCCGAGTCAGCCTGGTCCAGAGCCCGCAGGCGTGCCGTCTCCGCGGGACGCAGGCTCAGCCGCCACAGGTTATCATACTGGGCTAGCCGGTGTGGTTTGGCCACCAAGACTGTGTCACCGAGGGTCACTGATGGCAGGAAGTCAATGAAGAGATGTTTGCCACGCTCATACTGCACCTCCAGTGTGAGGGCTTCTGGGGGTGGGGCCGGGCGGATCACATAGTCCAAGAGGGACCCTATGGCTGGCCAATTGATGGAGCCAGCCACTACCTTCTCAAATGTATCTGCGACTGTCTTTGGAGAGAGGTAGCCCCCTACTACACAGCGGTCCCAGTAACTGCTCCCACGAGGAAAGTACTCTGGATTCTCACGACGCACCAGGAAGAAGCCAGGGACATTCATGATGGTGTCTTCACCAGGAATACATGACCACAGGTTCTGCTCCAGCACAAGGGGCACAATGAGTTGGATGTGGTCAGCTGTCACCACCTGTCAGGGCAGAATTTAAAGGGTTTTGAGGGTTTACTCTGTTCAAAAGACATGCTTCTTCTAAGACGGTTCCCACCATCTTACACTCCCTCCCAGCAAGAATGGGAACTCTAGGCCGGGCGCGGTGGCCCACGCCTGTAATCCCAGCACTGTGGGAAGCCGAGGCAGCTGGCTCACTTGAGGTCAGGAGTTCAAGGCCAGCCTGGCCAACATGGTGAAACCCCATCCCTACTAAAAATACAAAAAAATTAGCCAGGCATTGTGGCGTGTGCCTGTAATCCCAGCTACTCGGGAGGCTGAGATAGGAGAATTGCTTGAACCCAAGCAACCTCTGCCAAGGAGGCGGAGCTTGCAGTGAGCCAAGATCGCGCCACTGCACTCCAGCCTGGGCAACAGAACAAGACTCCATCTCAAAAAAAAAAAAAATTCTTTCATGTCACCGTATCAATCTACACAGAGTGAGAAAACTAGAAAGGAGAGATGGGCACAAGAATATAGGAAGGAGGCGGCCTCTTATAGCTTCCTAAAAGTTGTAAATAGGACTACAACATGAGAAAGGATTAAAGACACAAGAATAAAGAGTAACAGGCCAGGCTCACGCCTGTAATCCCAGCATTTTGGGAGGCCGAGGCAGGTGGATCACCTGAGGTCAGGAGTTCGAGACCAGCCTGACCAGCATGGCAAAACCCCGTCTCTACTAAAAATACAAAAAAAGTAGCCGAGAGTGGTGGCACACACCTGTAATCCCAGCTACTTGGGATTCCTTAGAAGGAAGGCTGAGGCAGGAGAATCGCTTGAACCCAGGAGGCAGAGCTCACAGTGAGTCGAGATCGCACCACCGCACTCTAGCCTGGGCAACAGAGCGAGACTCTGTCTCAAAAAAAAAATAAAATAAAATAACAAGTATGGATCTCCAAATGCTGCTGAGGTACACAGGATTTGGAAGCTGTAAGACCTCAGTCTTTCTGGCAAGCCTGGGACACTGATCTGTGCCAACAACACTACTGTGCTCAGCACCCAAACCCCACCCACCATGAGAACCACCTTGTTACCTGCAGGTCATCATAGAGGCTGCCACTCAAGTACATGTCCCGAAGCGGCATGTCAGGCAACTTGGCCCGCAGGAAGCTCCGGAGCTCGGCACATATGTCCACAGCAGCTTGCTTGGCCCGAGCCTGCTCTCCAGCAGGGATGGCTGCCCGGTTCCGGTAGTAAGAAAGAAGTTTCTCCTGCAGGGACATGCGGAGTCGTGACTTCTTCAAGTCTACCTGGCCCTTCCTGGCCACTGGCTTGGGCCGGGGTGGGCAGAATGTATCTGCCAAGGCAAGAGAGAGAGGCACGTGAGCTCTGCCCATGCCTGCTCAGTCCACAGCTGCCTCAGCCCCAGAAAGAAGGGCCTGGCATGGAGGGCAAGTGCTGGCACAGTGCCTGGCACAGATGTGCTCAGGAAACATCTGCTGAGTGCAGGAGTGGTACTGAAAGTCCAGAGAGGTCCCAGGAGGGGCAGCAGCCCTTCTCACCTGTGTCGAAGGTAGAGGAGTCTGTGGGAAGGGTCTGCAAGGACCGGCTCAGCCCCGTCTTCATGTCCCTGTTCAGCAGTCGGGGGGAGCCCATCCAGTTTGGTTCTTCCCAGCTCCTTTTCCCTGAATGGCTCAGGCGGGTGGGGCTGGTAGGGGCACTGATCGCCCGATCGTACATCTGAAATAGCAGAGAGGACACAGGACATAAACCTGCCCTCTTTCCCTATTTCCTTCCAGTTTACTTCCTCCCCAGAAGCTCTGTCCTGGTAAGTTCTTTTAGTAATTTTGTTTTTATTTTAGATTATAGAATACTTTGCTCCATGCAGAAAATCTCAGGGAAGACTAAATGATATAAGACATAGATAATCCATGTCATGACCCAGAGAAAACTGTTTGTAATATCTGGTATGTTTCTTTCTAGATGCATGTAATGAGGATCACTCCATACATACTTTTGAAGCTGTTTTTTTCACTTAACATCATTGCGATCATTTTCTCCTATTACTAGAACACTTCGACATTTTCTTTCTATAAAACGTTACATTTTATGACCATACCACTACATCCCACCCCTGGCCCTGGCTGCATGCACTTACCCGCTTAACTGCCAGCGTGGCGATGCCCAGCATGGCCGCTCCACCCACCCCCAGCACCAGCCGGGCATTGGAGAGCACAAAGTCAATGGCCGTGCCAATGCCATTGTCATCCTTCTTGCCTTTGCGCTCACCAGCGCCTGCCATTGCTCATCTGAGAATGAAGACAGAACACGGCCATAAGTACTGGGACCCCAAGAACCTCCCTCCCCCAACAAGCCAAACCCCAACAAGTACAGGGTACTCTGTGAGTTCCAGCAACCCAAATCCTCTTGCCTCCAGCACTGCATGCTTTAGGGTCCAGAGGGAGCTACAATGTCCCATGATAGATCAGGATGCAAGGAAGAGGGGCTGATCTTGGGTATTATAGGAAAACTTTCCCCAAGCTAGTGCGATTAAGAAAGCATTAAGCTCAGTGTCAATCCTTTTTTGTATTACAATGAAGTACCCCACCATGCAAAACAACCCTCTCTCTACCCCTTCACAGGGGTTACAATGCAGGTCTCTACCCCTTCACAGGGGTTATAAAGCAGGTCTCTACCCTGTCACAAGGGTTATAATGCAGGTCATTTCTTCATCCTTTGGCCACTACTTTGTGGAAGGTTAGATCTGAATGGGACCTTGGAGCTCATCTAATGCCATCACATCACCTGACATGGAGGTCCTCAACATAGGGAGGTCCTCAACATAGGGAGGTGATGCGTCAGGTCTCAGAGAAAAGAAATGGTACAATCGCCAGGCACAGTGGCTCATGCCTATAATCCTAGCTACCCGGGAGGCTGAGGTGGGAAGATCGCTTGCGGCCAGAAGTTCAAGACCAACCTGAGCAACATGGCAAGACCCCCATCTCCAAAAGTAAAAGATAAAAATAAATTAATTGAGCGTGGTGGCACATGGCTGTAGTCCTATCTACTTAGGAGGCTGAGGCAGGAGGATTGCTTGAGCCCAGGAGTTTGAGCTACAGTGAGCTATGATCGCGCCACTGCACTCTAGCCTCGGTGACAGAGTGAGACCCCATCTCTTACAAATAAAAATAAAAAACAAAATGGGCCAGGCACGGTGGCTCACGCCTGTAATCCCAGCACTTTGGGAGGCCGAGGCGGGTGGATCGCCTGAGATCGGGAGTTCAAGACAAGCCTGGCCAACATGGAGAAACCCCGTCACTACTAAAAATACAAAATTAGCTGGATGTGATGGCGCATGCCTGTAATCCCAGCTTCTCAGGAGGCTGAGGCAGGAGAATCCCTTGAACCCGGAAGGCGGAAGTTGCAGTGAGCCGAGATCACACGATTGCACTCTAGCCTGGGCAACAAGAGCGAAACTCCGTCTCAAAAACGAAAACAAGATGACACAGTAACGTCCAGAACTCAGGACTCCCCACTCCTTGTATGATGCTTTTTCTACTGTACCATGCTCACCCTTACCCAAATCAAATCGGCCCTTATTCTATCTACTTTCTGCAAACAAAACACAAAACAACATGTACCAAACACCCTGCACACGGAACTAGAACTACACGTCCATATATGAGAAAGGTCCCTCCATGGACCCTCCTACTCGACAAACGCTTTGTTTCTTGAGGGAAGTGCACAGCGGGGACTATAAAAGCTTAGGTAAGACTGGTATACCGGGAAATAAAAAACACAAAGGATACTGCACACTCGACAGATAACTGGAAAACAAAACACCCATCTGCTCGATTACACTTGGAAGAGGAACTAAAAATGTGTTCACCTGAAAGAAGTACTTGGGCACCACAGCAAAGATGCTGGCCTCCAGTGCAGTGCTCAGGCTACAGTGGAGTCTTCCTGACTGCAGCAGCAGCGGTCCCCAGATAAGCCCATTCCCGTGGAGTTAGAACCCTGGGCCTGAGCAGGGTAAATGATGACAGTGTGGTTCAGATCGGAATACCACTCAGCATGCTGCCACTCTCCTCTATAATATCCCATGTCCTTCACAGCAGGAATGACATAAGGGAAAACAAAGTTGGATACCATTTAGTGTCCCAGAATGGGAGGACATCAAGAGACAGGATCGGCCGGGCGCGGTGGCTCACACCTGTAATCCCAGCACTTTGGGAGGCCAAGGCAGGTGGATCACGAGGTCGGAAGTTCAAGACCAGCGTGGCCAACATAATGAAATCCCATCTCTACTAAAAATACAAAAAATTAGCCAGGCATGGTGGCGTGCACCTGTAATCCCAGCTACTCGGGAGGCCAAGGCAGGAGAACCACCATTGCACTCCAGCCTGGGCGACAGAGCAAGACTCCATCTTAAGAAAGAAAAAATAAAGGATCACTGAGGATTATCTTCCATGTAAAATAACATTCCTTCTAATACCGTGCTACGAGTGGGTATTGCTAGCTTCAGCATCTTATGCTCCTGCCTCTACCTCCCTGAAAAACAAAGAAATATTTCTGACTCTATTATTCCAGTAATTGAGTTAACTAAGAGTCACTGTCAAGCCCAAAAATATTTTTTCCCAACTAGAGTTCACACCTTGGGGGTACTTTCCTTTTCTCTACCATTTACAGTCAATAGGGGCTTCAGGTTTAGGGACATGAGAGACTATTTGGCCAAACCGAGTACATTCCTACCTCAAATGCACAGAGCAAAGCCAGGGAGAAGAGTTAACGTTTGTATTTACAGGTGGATCAGGGAAGAGCACCAGACACCCTCCCTCCAGTGGCCACTGAGACAGAGATGGGACATACCAAATTTAGCGGAGGCAGAATAACCCAATCAGGAAAAAGGCAGAACATTATACATCTCCCCACACATAACAATGTCTCTTGTTTTAACTCTTTACTGAAATATTTACAGTAGGGAGAGCCACTGGACACATGTGCCCATCCTTGAGTGTGATGCAGCAGGGCCAGAAGGGCACCTGATCTCAGCTGGTGGCTCACGCCTGTAATCCCAACACTTTGGGAGGCCAAGGTGGGCGGATCACGAGGTCAGGAGATCGAGACCATCCTGGCTAACACGGTGAAACCCCGTCTCTACTAAAAACACAAAAAATTAGCTGGGTGTGGTGGCATGCGCCTGTAGTCCCAGCTACTCGGGAGGCTGAGGCAGGAGAATCACTTGAACCCAGGAGGCAGAGGTTGCAGTGAGCCAAGATTGCACCCACTGCACTCCAGCCTGGGCGACAGAGCAAGACTCCATCTCAAAAAAAAAAAAGGCTTTTCCTACTGTAGTGCAATAGGCACCCCCTGCCCACCGTCCAAGGACCGACTGACATCACAGACCTGGTGACCTGGAACAGAAGACGGCATCCACAAGCTCAACAGACAGACACGGACCTTACTTGAAAAGTTAATTCAACTTGTTTCAGTTTAAACTGCTTCTCCACGACACATTCTTCACTCAAGTTCTGCTACATAAGCTTACAGCCTACTAGCAGGTAAGAACTCCACCTCCAGTCGGGACTGTCATGAAGGAACCCCCATTGTTGAATGGGTACAGAGTTCCAGATGTGGCAGATGAAACAAGTTCTGGGGCTCTGTTACACAACAATGTGAATATACTTACTACTACTGAACCGTACACTTTAAAATGGTTAAGATAGTTAAAATAAAAAACAAAGAAGGAACACAGACCTGGTGGGCAGAACTAGGGATGGAGAAATTCAGCTCTGCCAACATTTCAGGCAAGTTATTTAACCTGTCTCCCTAGATACAAAAATGGGAACAGTAATGCTCATTACCCTAATATAGGAAGGATGATGAATAATGGAGGCCTTGCGGCTTCCTAGGATGACAGCACAGAATAGTGAAAGTTCCAACTTATTTTAATTGAAAAAGCCATAAGCCTTTTTATAAACCTATCTTGCTTGAGTACATACAAGACTAGGTAGCATATATTGAGTGTGTATTATGTGCTGGGAATTTTACACTTATTATTAATTCCCTCAATCCTCACAACAACAATCCCATCAGATCAGTAATATTATCCCAAATTTACAGGATGAAGAAACTGAGTAGTTTCTGTAACTGACCCAAGGTCACTGTGTCAGTAAATTATGTGGCCAAGATTTGAACCCCGAGTTCACGCTGGTGGAGAGAACTAATCTACAGGGGTCCTAGGTACTTGCTCCACACCTTGTTCCCATCTCCACTCCATTAACCCCCAGACCATATGCTTCTGGGGGACATTTGGGCTCATTCACTGCTGCATCCCCAGGGTGTGCAGTGTTTTGATGCATAGTGAGTATCTGTTGTGGGAATCAAGTATTAACCCTACGGTGTTTTGTTTCTTGGTTTTTTTGAGGGGGTAGCGATAGCAGTGTGTAGCCCAACTCACAGCCAAAATATATTAGGAACACAAAGATTTCAAGGAACGCCCTAATTCCCTCCCAGATCCTCTAGCCAATCCTCCCTGTGCAGACAGGCTCCCATGGGCATCACCCCACCCCAGCCCTGTACTGCCAAAGGCAGGTGTGCCAATCCTAAGTGGCTGAGAAGAACCAAAAGCCATTGCGTAAGGCTCCTCCTCCTACTTTCCCTCCCCCAGTTAAAAGCAGCACCCTCCACCCAGCTGGCAGGCCTTACACCCAGTTACTCTTCATCTTTCTCTCTCCTCCTCCTGCCTCAGCCAACTGATCACCAAGTCCCACTGCTGTACACACTGTGTTTATATGTGGCCACCCCCACCCCTCGGTCCCTCAATCTCATCTGGCTACAACCACTGCCTCTAGTATCTCTCAATTTATTCTTCACACTGCCACTGGCATGCTCCCTCTACGATACAAACGTGGCTACATCATTCCTCTGTTTACAGAGCTGTGATGGTCCCCGCATAATAAGATATACATTACAATCTCAACTTGGAGTCAACGTCCTTCCAGACCGGGCCCAGCCTCAACTCTGGCTATTTGCCTTACAGGGGTACCATGCTGGCCACATCAGACTTAAGTTTCCAGACTACAAAGTGCAGTTTCTGGACAGGCAGAGCTGTTTGCACCTATAATCCCAATGCTTTGGAGGCAAGGGTGGGAGGATCGCTTGAGGCTAAGAGTTTGAGAGCAGCCTGGGCAACGTAGCAAGACCATCTCTACAAAAAAATAAATAAATAAATAATTAGCTGGGCACATTGGTATATGCCTGGCATCCCCGCTACTCAGGAGGCTGAGAAGGGAGGACTGCTTGAGGCCAGGCATTCAAGGTTCCAGAGAGCTATGATCATGCCACTGTACTCCAGCTTGGGCGAGAGCAAGACCCCGTCTCTTTTTTTTTTTTTTTTTTTTTTGAAGATGGAGTGTCACTCTTTCACCCAGGCTGGAGTGCAGTGGCGCGATCTCAAGCTCACTGCAACCTCCGCCTGCCGGGTTCAAGCAATTCTCCTGCCTCAGCCTCCTGAGTAGCTGGGACTTCAGGCACGCACCACCATGCCCAGCTAATTTTTTGTATTTTTGGTAGAGACAGGGTTTCACCACGCTGGCCAGGCTGGTCTCGAACTCCTGACCTCGTGATCCTCCTGCCTCGGCCTCCTAAATTGCTGGGATTACAGGCGTGAGCCACCGCACCCGGCCAACCCTGTCTCTTAAAAAAAAAAAAAAAAAAAATTGCAGTTCCCACTTCCAGGCATTTGCTTATTCCTGCCCCACTGCTGGTAAGCCTCTATTTCTCATTTGAGGCAGACCTCAAATGTCCTTTTTTTTTTTTTCCCCCCAGAGACAGGGTCTCATTCTGTCACCCAGCCTGGAGTGCAGTGGTGCAATCATAGCTCACTGCAGCCTTAACCTCCTGGGCTCAAGCCATCCTCCTGCCTCAGCCTCCTGCAGAGCTGGGACTATAGGTGCACACCAGCACACCTGGCTCTCCACTGATTTCTAATGACTAAAAGGACAACTTTGATCCTTTTCTCAGTCCCTTGCAACAAAAAATAATGAAACCCAAAGGAACGAGGGCCTACGTACCTGAGGCTTCTTAATGCATCTGTAAGGTGGGGATGGGAGAGAGCAGGAGTGTCTACAGGAGGCACCTTTGTCCTCTTTCCCTTGGAGGATCCTAAATGATCCTCCCCAGTTTGCCGTTGAGAAAGACCAGGCCCTTCTCCAGCTGCCTCTCCCGGGCCTCAGGGTCCTCTAGCTTCTGATTTTTTCGGAATTCACGGCGGATGGAGGCAAAGTAGAAGTCTCGATCAGTGTAGCGAAGCTGTCGGCCCTGGCGCAACAGAGCCCGATAGAGACTCAGCACCGCCTCTCGGCTCCACGGGGCCATGGGGGACTGGCAGGGGCTGGGTGTCACACTGTAAACAGAAGGAAAGACATACAAGCCTAGTATCAGAATAACAAAAGGACCTGTAGAGACTATGTGAGGGGTTTTTAATCCAAGTTCCAGAGACCTCCTAGGTCACCCTATGACTTAATGGCAAGACTAGGACTAGAGACCCCATCCTCTGGATACCCATTCTGGAAACATACAGGTTGTGGTTCACCAGGGCTCAAATCCTGGCCCTGCCACTTACTTGCCATATGACTCTGGCCAAAGGACTGAACCCCCGCTGAGCACCAACTTCCTCACTTATAAAATGGAGATTAGGATATTATGGCAATAGTACCTACCACATAGGATTATTTTGAGAACTGTACATGTAAAGAACGGTAACAGAACTTCACCACAGGGGGTGATCTAGGAGGGCTGAAGACAAGCACTCAGCCATACTTGAATCCTGGCGCCAGCACTTACCAGCTGCATTACCGTGGGCAAGTCTCCTAACCTCTCTGTGCCTGTCTCAGTTCCTCATCTGTGAAGTGAGGATAAAAATCATATTTTGCACTCCAGCCTGGGCGACAGCGAGACTCCGTCTCAAAAAAAAAATCATATTTTGCCCATATGGTTGGCACAAGCACTAAATGAGTTTAATGTATGTGAACATGTTGAGAACAGCACTTGGCACACACTAAGCACTCTATCAACAGCAGCTATTATTAGTACCACCTAGCCGGGTTTGTAAATGCTCAATAAATAATTACATTTAAGTATAAACTGCCACTGCCTTCCTTAACAATAAACCCTTACACAAGCATTATCTGTAAAGTGCTTTGTTGCCCATTATCACATTTAAATTAAGAATCTAGAAGGTGGTCAGGGTTCTTAGTAACAGTAAATGCTTATTGCATTATATTGCACTATATACAATGTGCAATGTTCGAAGCATGTCTCACATAACAACTCATTCTGTCAGCTACCCTAGGGTCAACATTACCCCATTTTAAGTGGAGGAAACAATCTCCCAGAGGGAGGTAACTTGCCCGCGGTCCCACAACTGTCAAGGGGAGGGCTGCACTCCTGACCCCAACTCTGCCTGCATCTGGAATGAGCTACCCTTTACTGGAGCCGGACCATGTGTACAGCACTTCTGGGTGCTCCACGAACTTTCCCAGCACAGCGCTTGACACATACAAGGGGCTCAAAACTATGCGTAACGGAGAGAAATTCACAACGTCCCTATGTGGAAGAAATGATCACCTCCGTTTCAGAAATAAAGAAACGACACCGAGTGGGGGAAGTATTTGGCTGGAAAAAAAGATTGGACTTTGGGCCCAAAGTCCGCTAGCCCTTAGCCTCCGGCCTTGCTAACTTCCTGGGCAAGCTTGAGCAAGCCACCATCCCTGCCAATTTTTCCTCAACTGTTTAAGAAATCCCTCGGCCCTAAGGGCCTCCCGATGCAGAAAATCAACAGAAGTGTTTGATGCGGTAAAAGGCGGCTGTCACGGAGAGGGCTGTAACTACAAGGTCGCTGGGCGACTGGGCAGCTGAGCCCCAGCCAGTCTGCACTTCCCCAACCGTGGGGGCCTGGCCGGGGTGCGGAGGCCCAGAGGCCAAGGCAGGCCTGCTTCGGGGCACTGGAAGTCTCCAAGGTTGGGGTGGGGTGGGGCCGCCGAGGGGTCTCCCAGGGGAAAGTCCAGTGCGGGACGGGGCGAGACCCCCGGCTGCAGGCTGGTATCCTGGGTCCGGGACGCATGCGAGGCGCCGGCAGCAGCCTGAAAGGAAACGCTGCAACCTCCCGGTCGCCCAGCCGCCGCCGGCCCTCATTCCTTCCCTCACTCACCCGCAGGCCGCGCGCGCTACCACTCCGCAGGACTCGCCTCTGGCCGGGTACCTGTCTCCGGGTCACCCATCAACATGGCCCCTTCACTTCCGGGACACGACCTTGCGCACGGAGCTGCGAAGAGGCTGAAGGGAGCACGAGGGCGAGCGGAGGCGGAAGGACTTCCGGTCTTCTCCAAGCTCTCTCTCGGGCCCCGCCCCCTGCGCATGATTCCGCCCCCCAATCCTGAGCCCCGCCTCCGTGTGTGACCTCACCAAGGGACGGGCCTGCAGAGGCCACTCGCGTCCTGCCCCTAGAGGACTCTGGTGTCCGGGTCCAGCTGTGGGTACCGGGGTGGTCCCGATGCTGGCAGAAGGTCAGAGGGCAGGAGATAGCCTCGCTGTCCAACGAGGCTGCCGCACCGGGTTGGCCCCTCACCTGCTGGCAGCCCCTTAGCCTGTCCGGGGTGCCTGGCCAGCCTCCTGTACTATATGCTGATTTCTGGCTGGGGCCCTGGGGTACCTGAGGGAATTCTAACACTAATATTCAGAGCTCCTCCAAACCCATTTTCTCAGATCGCCTTCTTTTCATCCCTCCATGCTCTTCCTACTCCCCAGGCCCCATGGCTTTTGGCAAACTCCTACCCTTTCTTCAAAGTCTACCTCAAATGTCACCCTTCACTGGGAAATCTCTCCCAGCCCCTTTCTCGCCTCCCTCTAACACACTCACGTGCCTTCTTTGGGCCCCACGGAAATGTCTGCACATCTTAAGGCTCATAATCTGTTCAACAACAAACGTATTTATTGGCGCCTACCATTTGCCAGGCACTGTAATTTATCCATTTGCTTCTCTGTCTCTCACTAGATTTGAGGACAGAGGCCGTGTCTCTATGGAAGCCCCCTCCCCCAAGTGCCTCCCTCCGTGCCTGGCTCTGCCAAGCCCAGGGCCTGGGGCTTTGGAGTCCGGGGCCACCGAGGCCACCGCTGGCTCCTAGTTCCAGTTCCACCACTTAGGGACAGCTGCCCTCTGCCAAGTTTCCTAACTTCACCCAGCCTTGGGGCTGTGGTGACGATTAAAAGGTAATATCTACCAGGAGAGGGGTGGGCAATTACAGAATAGTCAGGCTATCTGATAAAAGGACAAGAACCAGGAGAAGAACATTGCAGGGAAGAGCATTTCAGGCCTCCCCCCCAGGTAAGCCCTTAAGCTCAGCATGGTCTAGGAGCCTCAGGGAGAAGGCCAGTGCTTTCGCAGCTGGGTGAGTAGGAGCTGGGAAAGAGGCCAGAGGGGAGGCCCTTATCAGAACTGGGAGGGAGATGGTGGGTGCAAAGGAACCACAGCAGGGTTCAGAGCCAAGAAGTGCTGGAATCTGACATCCCTTTCAACGGGATCTGTCTGGCTTGAGAATAATGGAATGGCACCAGGGCTGAGGCAGGGAGACCAATCAAGAGTCTGTCGCAGGGCTGGGCACGGTGGCCCACGCCTGTAATCCCAGCACTTTGGAAGGCTAAGGTGGGCGGATCTACTTGAGGTCAGTTCGAGACCAGCCTGACCAACGTGGTGAAACCCCATCTCTACTAAAAATACAAAAATTAGCCGGGAGTGGTGGCGTTGCACCTGTAATCCCAGTTACTCGGGAAGCTGAGGCAGGAGAATTACTTGAGCCCAGGAGGCAGAGGTTGCAGTGAGCCAAGATCGCGCTACTGTACTCCAGCCTGGGTGACAGAACGAGACTCGGTCTCAAAAAAAAGAAAAAGAAAAGAAAAGAAAACCAAGATGGAGAGAGGCATAGTAATGTTTCTAAGACACTGAGCTAAGAAGGAAAGAAGCTTTCAGTGGAAGCCAAGTCTGTCTTACTCTGAAATGTGTGTTCTTTCCACTCTTTCAGACTGCCCTAATTTGCTTTTTAAAGAATTTTGTGACCCAAATAAATATAATTGGTGACATTTCCATCTGGCATACCAGGTGACCTCTTCATATCTCTCCTGACTTTCTTGTTCTATGGAATGTTATTTTTCGGAGGGAGGGACAGAGGGAGGTCGTTTGGAGGGGTCTCCCCTTCAGATCAGCCCCCCCTAGATCCACTTGCTCTTCAGGGTCTTATCTTTACTTAGACTGACAAGGCCTCTCCCTGCCCCCAATGCTTCCATAGCAATGGAGCATGGGCAGTGAGGTGGCATCTAGCACATACATGTACATACCCATGGTGCCTTTGTAGGCCAGAGACCCATGGCAGGGGGCGCTGACCCAAACCTCAGGGCTCTGCCAGGTTTCACAGGGCAAGAGGCATTCCAGGATCTTTTGGATTGATATTGCAGGGTGTTTGTTTGTTTGTTTGTTTGTTTGTTTTGAGACAGAGTCTCGCTCTGTCACCAGGCTGGAGTGCAGTGGCGTGATCTTGGCTCGCTGCAACCTCTGCCTCCCAGGTTCAAGTGATTTTCCTGCCTCAGCCTCCCGAGTAGCTAGGACTACAGGCACGCACCACCATGCCCAGCTAATCTTTGTATTTTTAGTAGAGATGGGCTTTCACCATGTTGATCAGGGTAGTCTCGGTCCCTTGACCTCGCGATCCGCCCGCCTTGGCCTCTGAAAGTGCTGGGATTACAGGTGTGAGCCACTGCGCCCGGCCAGATATTACGGGTTTAACTGTAACCTCCCCGATCTCACATCCAGATGATGGCATTGGCCTCTTAATGGTGATCATGGCTGGAGGCAGAGAGGGGAGCACTCATTTACCCAGAACAGTGACTCATATATAGTAGTGAATGGATTTAATTGTTGAATGAATGAACATTTTGTGGAAAGACAGGAGAGATGGACCGTTTCACCTGGGTCAGGGTGATCAAGCCTGTCTCATTTGAAAGGGGCCTGTGGATTGGTGGTGAGTGCAGGGCAAGTGCGTTGGGCTTCGTGAGCCTTAGTCCCTCCACCTGGGTATTGGAGATGGTGAGAAAGGACTAGCTCATCAGACTGTTGAAGATTAATCAGAGAGGGCATGTGAGGCCTGATGCCTGAGGTGAGGAGTGGCTAATTATAAAATGTCATTGGAGGCTGGGTGCGGTGGCTCACGCCTGTAATCCCAGCACTTTGGGAGGCTGAGGCGGGCGGATCACCTGAGATCGGGAGTTCGAGACCAGCCTGACCAACGTGGAGAAACCCCGTCTGTACTAAAAATACAAAAATTAGCTGGGCATGGTGGCACATGCCTGTAATCCCAGTACTTTGGGAGGCCAAGGCAGAAGGATCACCTGAGGTCAGGAGTTCAAGACTAGCCTGGCTAACATGATGAAATCCTGTCTCTACTAAAAATACAAAAATCAGCTGGGCGTGGTGGCGCACGCCCGTAATCCCAGCTACTCGGGAGGCAGAGAGGCTCAGGAGGCAGGAGAATCCCTTGAACCTGGGAGGTGGAGGTTGTGGTGAGCCAAGATCGTGCCACTGCCCTCCAGCCTGGCAACAAGAGCAAAACCCTGTCTCAAAAAATAAATAAAATGTCCTTCTTTCTCAGACATGGATGGGCACATGGGAATATTGGCCCACAGCAGGCTATTTTTTGTTTTTGCTTTTGTTTTGTTTTGTCTTGAGACAAGGTCTTGCTGTGTCACCCAGGATGGAGTGCAGTGGTGCGATCTTAGCTCCCCGTAGCCTTAAACCCCCGAGCTCAAACGATCCTCCCACCTCAG
The DNA here is from genome assembly GCF_009828535.3 of Hylobates moloch. Taxonomy (NCBI): domain Eukaryota; kingdom Metazoa; phylum Chordata; class Mammalia; order Primates; family Hylobatidae; genus Hylobates; species Hylobates moloch. The sequence continues at coordinate 20,703,847 of NW_026652294.1, read as the reverse complement.
CTTCCCAAGTAGCTGAGACCACAGGTGCATGCCACCATGCCCGGCTAATTTTTCATTTTTCGTAGATACAGGGTCTCACTATGTTCCCCAGGTTTGACACAGCTGACTTTGGAAACCCAGGACGCCAGTCGCAGGGCAGGACCTCAGGGGGGTCACAGGCTGTGGCCCCCCTGGTCCTGGAGAGCGTTGGTGGTCAAAGGTCTGGGCCCAGGGGGCTAAGGTGGGATGCCAGAACAAAAACCAACAAAACTTTTATGCCAAATGTCCCATAAGAACCAACATTGTTGTTTCCAATGTGTTAGCCAAGCAGTCAGTCGCTCAGCATTTACTGAGCAGCTAGTAGAAGCCAGGACTAGAGGCAGGAATGTAAAAATAAAATGCTCAGCTCCTGTCCTCATGAAGGTCAGGGTCAAAGGGGGAGGTAGACAAACACAGACATTGCCAGGGGAGAAGCCTTGGCAGGTGCCATGGGAACCCAACAGAGCCTGTGATCGGCGCAGAAGCTGGGGCTGGGACCCAACGGACTGGAGCACAGGGTGGGAAGATGAAGGATGAGACACGAGGCCGGACAGGAGAGCAGCTTGGCCTCAGACACACCTGCCTGGCCTGAGGCTGTCCAGGGAGGAAATGGTAGCCAGCAAGTTGTGCTTAAGGCCATTCCACCTGCACCACTGGTCTAGAGTCAGCCGTGGATTTGAACTCGACCACCTAACGGGAGACTTCAGCAAGGTTCTCAACACCTCTGGGCCTCAATTTCCACACCTGTAAATGAAGATTAGCTAAAGTTCCCGAGGAATCAGACCTTGAAATTGACTTATGCTAACCAAGATAGAGGGAGGGATAAGCAGATCAAGTGACTTGTTTGCAATGAGAATTCAAGTCTCTTTGAGGTCTTAGGGAGTCCCCAGGTGAGGATGCAGGGCAGCAGAGGTCCAGGCAGAAGGCATGCTATGGCCAAGTGCAGAAGCTCAAAGGACCGGAGCCCAGGGGATTCAGGAAAGAGAGGCCCAAGATGAAACTGGTGAAGAAGGCGGGGGTTGACCACACAGGGCCTGGCAGGAATCCAGCCCTGATCCTTCTAGCAATGGAAAATGCATGCTATGATCAGACTTGCATCTGGGAAACATAACCTGGCTGCTTTGTGGGAACTAGACAGGCGGGCTGAGATGCGCAGATCAGTGCCAAGCCACTGCAGTATCCACTTGAGGCTCTCACCAGCCGACGGGAAGAGTTAACACTTATTAAGCTCTTCCTGTGTGCTGGCACTTACACGCACCGATTTCCCTAATCCTCAGCACAGATCTGCAAAGATAAGAATTGTTATTGCCTCAGTTACATCCAATGAAATCAGATCTTAAGAGCCCTAAGTGGCAAGACTAGGAACTGTACTGAGGCCTGGAGCTCTGAACTGTCCATGGAACAGGTGAAGTCACTCAGGACCAGGATGGAGAAAGAGGACGAGGGGCCAGGTGCGGTGGCTCACATCTGTAATCCCAGCACCTTGAGAGTCTGAGGCGGCTGGATCACTTGAGGTCAGGAGTTCGAGACCAGCCTGGCCAACATGGTAAAACCCCGTCTCTACTAAAAATACAAAAATTAGCTGGGCGTGGTGGCGCGTGCCTGTAACCCCAGCTACTCGGGAAGCTGAGGCAGGAGAATCACTTGAACCTGGGAGGCAGAGGTTGCAGTGAGCCCAGATTGTGCCACTGCACTCCAGCCTGAGTGACAGAGCAAAACTCCTTCTCAGAAAAAAAAAAAAGAGGAAAGGGAGGGGAACCTTGAGGATGCCGAAATCTAAGGAATCCAGAGGACAATGAAGAGCACTTCGGGGGAACCATCAGAAGTTCAGCGCGGTGGCTTATGCCTGTAACCCCAACACTTTGGGAGGAGGCAGAAGTGGGAGGATCCCTTGAGGTCAGGAGTTCAAGACCAGCCTGGGTAACATAGCATGACCCTGTCTCTACAAAATAATTTTTCAAAAAAAAAATATATATATATAAAGGAAAAGAATAAAAAGAACATGGGGTGTCTCAGAGGCCAGGAGGGAAGGAGGGTGTGGTCATAGAGCCAATGCCACAGTGAGTGCCACCTTGTCCTTCCCCAGGGAGGAGCTGGCCTGTGACTGGCTGGTTCAGCAAAAAGTGGGGTCAGAAACCCAGGGCCTGAAGAGTGAGTGGGAAGTAAAAAAAGAGACAGTGGGCCAGGCACGGTGGTTCACACCTGTAATCCTAGCACTTTGGAAGGCTGAGGCGGGTGGATCACCTGAGGTCAGGAGTTCGAGACCAGCCTCGCCAACATGGTGAAACCCCATCTCTACTAAAAATACAAAATTAGCCAGGCGTGGTGGCACATGCCTGTAATCCCAGCTACATGGAAGGCTGAAGCAAGAGTATCATTTGAACCCAGGAGGTGAGGTTGCGGTGAGCCGAGATCGAGCCATTGCACTCGAGTCTTGGCAACAAGAGCAAAACTCTGTCTCAAAAAAAAAAAAAAAAAAAAGAAAGAAAAGAAAAAAAGAGGCCGGGCACAGTGGCTCACGCCTGTAATCCCAGCACTTTGGGAAGCCGAGGTGGGCGGATCACGAAGTCAGGAGTTCAAGACCAGCATGACCAACATGGAGAAACCCCATCTCTACTAAAAAATACAAAAATTAGCCTGGCGTGGTGGGGCGCACCTGTAATCTCAGCTACTCAGGAGGCTGAGGCAGGAGAATTGCTTGAACCCAGGAGGCAGAGGTTGCAGTGAGCCGAGATCGTGCCATTGCACTCCAGCCTGGGCAACAGAGCGAGACTCTGTCTCAAAAAAAAAAAAGAAAAGAAGATGTGGCAGAGGTCCAAGTAAACCACCAGCTTATGCACCTCTGGCAGCCACAGGAGCAGAAACGTGGGATGCCAGAGGCTGGAGATCTGGCACAAGTTGTTGGACTGCATGCTTGTATCTAGAACTTGTCTCTCATGAATCTAGAACTTCCGTTGCCATCTCATCGCAAAGACCACCTTTGAGGAACCCACCTTGATCATAGCAGAGCAGTTCCTGTAGGAGCTGGGATTACAGGCGTGAGCCACCGCGCCCAGCCTGAGGCTTCTTCTTATCAGATCAGTGAGGTGAAACCCAGAACCACGCCTGGACCCTGGACCGTGTGCACTCATTTCTACGGGTGCTGACAACACCGCTGGCAAAGCCTCCATTGACACACAAGCGTAAAGCCCTCTCTCCTCAGCGAGGCAGATGGGGACAAGTGAACCCTAGCTAATGAGAGTGGCTGCCCTGGGTCTGCCAGAGTGCAGGGGTTCTTGCGGATGACTGGGGACAAGCCAGTGGGGCAGTGTGTACTACTATTACTGAGAATGCAAGTTAGGGGCCTGGGGGACAGGTTGCCCAAAGAAAGGTGGCTTATGACATGCACATCACATCAGCACAATGCAGCGAGAATTTAGTGCATACCGTTGGGCCCCAGGCAGTGTGGCAGGGACACAGAGGTGAGGAAGGCACCCCCACCCCTGCCAAGGAGGGAAGACAGATGTTCCAGAGGCGCCCTCCGTTAGTGACCATCCTCAAAGTTCGGCTGCGTCCTGTGCTGTTTTGGAACTCCATTTCTGGATCTGCAAAGGGAGAGAAGAGGACACACCCCTTTCCTCCGAGTGCCTTGAATACTCCCTAAAGTGTTCCCCTAGCACTGCCCACTTCATTTTATTTCCTAGGCTTAGTTTTCTTTCATCTTTATAATGTTCCATGATTTTAATTTTTTTTTTTTTGAGACGGAGTATCGCTCTGTCACCCAGGCTGCAGTACAGTGGTGCGATCTCAGCTCACTGCAACCTCCACCTCCCAGGTTCAAGTGATTCTCCTGCGTCAGCCTCTGAGTAGCTGGGACTACAGGCGTGTGCCACCACGCCTGTCTAATTTTTATATTTTTAGTAGAGATGGGGTTTCACCATGTTGGCCAGGCTGGTCTGGAACTCCTGGCCTCAGGTGATCTGCCCACCTTGACCTCCCAAAGTGCTGGGATTACAGGCATGATCCACCAAGCCCAGTTTAGGTTGTTACCTTTGAATACTTTGTGGACACTTATGTGGATGAGGGCCTGGCCTTGTCCCGTGTGGCCTTCTAGAAGGCCCAGTGCTCTAACCAGGGCCTGCTGTGAGGCATGCTGGGTCTTCAGAAGGCAGCCTGGCAGGACAGGTGGGAGGTTCTAATTACACCATAGGGGCTCCCGTGTGACAGTTAATAGCAGTGCCAAGTCTGGGCCAGGTTGGGCCAATAACTGGGGGGCAACCTACCCTGTAGGCAAGGCCTTGCAGAGGAGGAAGTTTGGGCCAGAGAATACCTGCTGCCCTCTGGTGGTGTCTTTTTTAAAAAGGAATTTGGCTGGGCAGGGTGGCTCACACCTGTAATCCCAGCACTTTGGGAGGCCACGGTGGGTGGATCACCTGAGGTCAGGAGTTCAAGACCAGCCTGGCCAACATGGTAAAACCTCATGTCTACTAAAAACACAAAAATTAGCCGGGCTTGCACCTGTAATCCCAACTACTTGGGAGGCTGAGGCAGGAGAATCACTTGAACCCGGGAGGCGGAGGTTGCAGTGAGCCAAGATCATGCCACTGCACTCCAGCCTGGGTGACAGAGCGACACTCCATCTCAAACAAACAAACAAACAAACAAAGGAATTTATAGGCTCAGATTTTTATAGGAAGCCGAGTTCCATTTAGGCCACATGGTATTTGAGGTGACATTGACACCTGGGGGCTTCGTCCAGCAGGCAGCGGGCTTCATGGTCTGGGTCCTTAGGAAAGAGGACTCCCTGGAGAGATGGAGCCAGCTCCACCTTGGTAAGCATTGAGAACTGCAGGTAGAGAGTGGATCCAGGGCCAAGCCCTGGGGAGCCCCCTTACTGAAGGGGTGCATGGGGAAAAAGGAACCAGGAAGACAACCAGGAAGAAATGTCATAGAGGGAGGAGGAAGAGGAGAGCCACGAGACAGATGAGTCACAGAGGCTAAGGGAAGCAGACCCAGGAAAGGAGGCATGACCCACGCGTCACATGCAAGGAGATGGAAGGTGCAGATGGGGCCACGATGCTGAGTGCTCACGCTCATGGAGCTCTCACCATGCTCCAGGCTCTGCTCCAAGCTCTGAGCGTCCTCACAATCACCCCTGCAGGTCTGTCCTATGACAGTCCTGTGTTACAGATGAGGACCCAGGAGAGGCAGGTGACCAAGGGCTCGTGGCTGGTGAAAGGCCTGTTGGAGGCAGCTGAGGCTGTGCCAAAGGTACTATCTGGGCCCCAGATTTCTTTTGGAGAACCACCTTCCGTTTTCTTCAGCCAGTAGACACAGGGCTCTGATTGATCTATATGAAGTGGCAGATTCCATCCCAAGCCCCTCCAGTCTCACTGATGCATTCAGGGATGTTCACGTGGCCTAAATCAAGTCAGTGAGATCCACACCCAGGACTTTGAGAGAGAGGAGCTCTGTTTCTTTTGTGCTGAGCGTAAAGCTGAGGTGGTGAAGCCTGGAGCTGCTGCAGCCGTCTTGCAGGCATGAGGGGTAAACTTGTCTGAGACTTGGGACAATGCAAGTTGGGAAGTGGAGCTGTGCTCAGCCACAAGAGAGCTGGATGACAATGTGACTGTACCTGAAGCCGACATTACCCCTGAACTTTACCATTACTAAGCCAGTGATTCCTTGCCTGCCTCACTGGTTTGGGTTGGTTTTTCTAGTTTGCCTCACTAGTTTAGGTTGTCATTAAATGAAAGCAAACTGTACCAGTTATCTATGGCCACAATTAAGCTGTGTAAGAAACCAAGAAACTTAGCAGCAATTGAGCTCATGAGACTGGATCAGTGTTTAGGCTGGACTTGACTAGGCAGTTTTTCTCGTCTCAGCTGGGCTCACACACATGTTGGTCAGCTGGGATGAGTGGGAAAACCAGGCTACATATGGAGGCCACCATGACAAACATTTGAGTCACTGTTGATGTTTTGCCTCTAGAAGCTCTTGGCCATCCAAATTCCAGGATAGGAAATTGAAAAGTGGTTGGTGAAACTGATGCAGGGTTGGGCTTTTCTGCAAACACTTCAAATAAACAGAATTGCAAGAAATGCATGCATATGAGAGAAGCTAGTTTGTTGCAGATTCTCTCAGTTCCAGTTTGTGTGCTGTTGCCTTGGGATTAGATCCAGGTGGTTAATTTTTAGCAGCAGACCTCACAGGTGCTGTGGGGTCCTTTTACAGACGTGGAAAATGGGTATAATGGGGAGGGACGTCTTTTAGCTCAGAGTTTGGCACAAAATAGGCACTTAATCAATAATGTCTGTAAATACTGATGATGATGATGATGATGATTCACCGTAGGACATGATTTAAGGGTTAACTTGATCTTAAACGGCATGTGGGTCACTATTGCCCTCTTCTGGCTAGGTAGGGTGTCTACATCTTCTCCACTTCTCAAGCCTGTGGAATTCAACCCTCACCCCAGCCCCACTCCAAGTACCTGCAGCAGGTACCTTTCTGGGCTTTGTGAGTGTGGCCAGAAGTCCAAGCAGTCCCAGCCCCCAGGTGTCAGACTGACGCATGCGTGACACTGCGAGTGGTCAGAAAACATGAGCCCTTGCTTTGGCCACCAGGACTGCGGTCATGCCTCCTTCCATCTCTGGGCCTCCGTCTCTCCATCTAACATGGAGGTTGCACAGCCACCCCACAGGGGACCATGGCAGAGCTCAAAAAGTGTCTGTTCAGCTGGGTGCGGTGGCTCACGCCTGTAATCCTGGCACTCTGGGAGGCTGAGATGGGCGGATCACGAGGTCAGGAGTTCGAGACCAGCCTGACCAACATGGTGAAACCCCGTCTCTACTAAACATACAGAAATTAGCCGGGCCTGGTGGCACGTGCCTATAATCCCAGCTACTCAGGAGGCTGAGACAGGAGAATCGCTTGAACCCAGGAGGTGGAGGTTGCAGGAGCCGAGATCGCGCCATTGCACTCCAGCCTGGGCAACAGAGTGAGACTCTGTCTCAAAAAAGAAAAAAAAAGTGTCTGTTCCCACCAGCTGAGACTGTCTTTAGGACACACACAGGGGACCCCCAGGACAACTCCAGTGCCCACCCGGCCCAGAGGAAGCTCCTTGGAAGCCCCCACATCCCAAGGCTCCAAGCGCTGTCCAAGCACAAGTTCAAGGTTGGCTACATGGGAGGGAGATACCTGCTCCTGGGAGTCCAGAGAACCCGGTGCTGAGAGTCCAGGTCCAGAATCTACATGGCTGTGACCTTGGATGAGGCCTTTAGAACCTGACAGGAAAAACTACTGAGGCAGGAGCACTTATTTTGATAACCCGGAGCAGGATTGTAGGAGAACCACTCCCTCTCTACAAAGGCACCAAAGCCTCCATCCAGATCCCCAAAAGGGTCCCTGCCCACCTGCAGGAGGGTGGGCGCCTCTGGTCCTAGGTGTCTGGCTCACTTCTGCTTCCTTCCACCAGACGTTGGCCCAGCACCTTCCACTTCCCAGCTGCTTCCACCTGTGGCTGGGAGACACGTCGTCCCTAAGTGAAGGTGCTCCCTGCAGCTCCCTCTCCCCACTGGCCATCCAGTCCTTGGGAAGGTCTTGCACCCCATGGATCCAGAAGCAAGGGTGTCTTTAGCAAGACCAGAGCCACCTGCTCCCACCCCTCCCTGCCCCAGAGCACCCACAAACCGGCCACACACGCACACAATTCAGACTTTGTAGCTGTTTTTATTATTAATACTATCTTCTCCTTTAAGCATCCCTTTAAGGGTGAAATGAAATCCAACCATTTACAGAGAAAATGATTTCAGAATGTACATATTGATTTTCCCTTACAAAAAAAATAATACTATTATTGATGTCCTCACATTATACATTTCCCAGCGTCCTGCCTTCTGCTTGGACAAGTCCTGTCTCCCCACCCAGACTCTCCCTGTTGCCCCCAAAGCTCTCCCATGCTGCCCCTGGGAACCGACGTGACCCATGGGTGGACAAGACCAGCCATGCTTCCTGGATGCTTGGCATGGACAGGCCTCCTTGGGTCTAGGGGTCTCAGAGCCAGTTATTCCCACGAAGAAACGTGGACATGGGACATGGCAGCAGTGTGCCTGTGGTCACATTCAGCTTGGTTTCCCTTCATATTGAGGGAGTGGCCCTGGGTTCGTCTGCCCCCACCAAATTCCCAGTGTATGCTGTGATATGTGAAACTCTTCAATCCCGCGCCCTGGCCCCCACCCCTCTGACAGCTTTCCTCTCCACTGATGGCCAGACCTTCACTGCTGCTGCTGTGAACAGGCCCTGCCCCACTAGGTCTGTGAGGAAGGCAGAGCCTGGCAGCTCTGAGCCGCTCCTATCTTCCTTCCCTTAGCCCTGAGCCGGTGCCCGGGAGGGCATCCCACAGCAACTGAGGGTGTCAGGGGCGTGGGGGTGAGAAAGCTGCCAAGGAGGGAGGCCCCAGGCCAGGGCCTGGGCATGATCAGGAGCCCTGAGACTCCCTGTCTGTGGGGTGCAGCCTGGCCTGGATTGACCCAGAGCCACAGGGACCCCGAGTTTTTGAGCCACCTCTCAACCCCAAGAGGAAACAGAAAGGAAGGCTGCTGTGACTTCAAAGGAGGAGTTCCATGGGTGGCAGTCCCCTGGATGGGAGCAAAGTGGCTCAGAGCCCCTCAACCCACTTCACGCTTGCCCACCAGTGGCTGCTCTGAGGCCAGCTCCCCACACCATGCCCTCACTGGGCACTTAACCCAGACAGAGCTGTGGCAAGGAGATGCCCTCCTCTCCTGGCCCATCAGGAAACCCCCAACCATAAGACATCCGGAGAAAGCCCCACTGGAGGTGGGGGGAGGGGACGGGTGGGATGATGCGGCTGGGGCCGAGAGGGGCTGGGGAGGTAGTGGGCTCTCAGCTGCACAGCCCTCAGGTCAGGAGGATTCTCATTCCTCAGACTGAAAGACAGACAGACAGACAGACCCTGCATCCCCTTTAGCTTTGCTTTCTAGGCTCCCCAAGGGCTTTCTGCCTCAGTCATTTTGGGGAGCTAGGGGGTGTGGCCACAGGCCCGAGGAAGAGGCCAGGCCTGGGCCTGGCCTCCCCCATCCACACACAAGCATGTATTTACAGGGACACAGCAATACAGACATGTACAAATACACACCAAGCATGCACCCATGCCCATAAATATACACACACACACGCACAAACATGAGCCATTCCACAGGCCAACTCTGCAAACCGGCATCATTGGGTAGCGTCTGGGAGCCGAGGGGAGGGGGTGTTTCCCCTTCCCACAGAGCTGCAGGCTCCTCACTGCCCCCAGCCCTGGGCTGCACAGTGAGGGAAACAGGAGCAAGCTGTTCCGGAAACTCAATGAGAGCTGGATCCGACGAATGAGTTATTGCTGCTCCCTCCCCCTCTCCCAGAGATGCTACTGGTCCCCCATATCCATTCTCTTCTCCATCAATAAGAGAACTCCCAAGGTGAGGCCAGGCACATGGCGGCCCCGCTGAAGACTACACTTCCCAGGTTCCCTTGCGGCTGCTTGTGGCCATGTGACTGAGCCCCAGCCAATGAGAGGCCAGCAGAGCTGAGCCTGCCAATTCTGGCTCATGCCTTTAGCAAAAAGTGGGTGTGCCCCTCTTGCCTACTTCTGCTTCCTCCAGGTTTGGATGCACACAGGAGGGTGGGCGCTGGAGCAGCCACTGTGTACCCAGAATTGGAAGGTGCGTATGAAGAAACGCAGAGCTGCCCTACCAGCTCTGGGCCATCTCAATCTAGACTAATTAGAAACAAGCTTCCCTCTTGCTTAAACCACTGTATTTCAGGGTCTCCTAATCACAGCAGCTCAGACTCAACTCCAACAAAGACATCCCCACCAAGGCAAGCTATGAGGAATAGGAAGCACACAACTGGCCTTACTGTCCCTTCTTGGGCCCAAGACAGACTCATGGCCCCTTCCTGGCCCCCAGCCAGCCTGCCCCAAGGAGGGGCACAACAGTGACTGCACCTGGGACAGTGGACAGCTGGGACTGGGTGTCAGAAGGAAGGGGTGATGGGGAGGGAGAGACGGATCCGTGCAGAGGCCTCATGTCAGTCTTCTCCTCCCCACTTCCCCCTCAAGGCCACACCTACAACTGGACTCTTGGCCTTGCAAGGACTGAGTGCACAGTCCACAAGACAGCAATGTGAACGGGAGAAGGAACGTCAACGCCAGGTTTGGAACCAAAAGGAAAGCTCCTTAGGGTTCTCCAGGCCCCTGTGTTGGCTCACGACAGCCTGAGGGGTGCACAGAGACAGACTCAGGCACCAGCATCCCAGGGCAGCCAGGTCTTGTCCTTTGCGGCAGGGGGTGGAGTTCTGTCTCCCTCTGGCCCAGCACTTCTGACTACACTGCAAAGCATCCCTCAGCACCTCCTCTTGGTAGGATGTGGCTTTTTCATCTCTTTCCTCCCAGGTGTCCACGCTTCCTCCTGGACCCCAATGCATCTACTTACAGAGCCCTGGGTCCTCCTGGCAGGCCGGTCTCCCACACCGAGCCCAAGGCCCAGGGATGCCAAATGGTGGGCTTTTTCCCGGCCTGGCCACCCCCCAGAGGCTGCCTGGTGAGATCCTGCAGGCTCTCTTCCCCAATCCTGCCTGCCCTCCCCCACTACCCAGGAACCACCACGCACAGTCCAGTGGCACCTGCTGGCCACAGCTGTCTTGGCAGTCATAAGGGCCACCCAGACGTCACGGCCTGCGCCCTCTCCCAACAGGAGGGATGTTTTCTGAGCTCAAAGGCCTGACCCTTGATTCACAAGGGCTTCAGTGGGGAAACCCTACCCCCACCCCCACTCCCCACCTACTCCTGGTCCCCTCAAGAACCACGGAGCGGGCAGGAGGCAGGGAGATAGCGCTAGGGGCCACCGCCACCCCGGCCCTGCCACGAGCCCTATCAGATCATGCAGCCCTAGACTTCCGTCTCGTCCAGTTTGCCCCGGGTGGGCGGCCTTCCCTCGGGACCCCTGTGGCGCCGCCCGCCCGCCGCCGTGCTCCTGGGCTCCTGGTAGGGGTTGTCCAGCAGGTAGCGGAACCGGTCGTAGTTCTTCAGCAGGTACTTGGGCGCATACATGTGCTCGCTGGGGTCTGCGGGCGGGTACTCCTGCTGCGTGCCGTCGAACCAGCCCCCGGTGCGGATCAGGCCGCGGATGTAGTTCAGGTCCCGCTTGTCCTCGTAGTCACCCCAGCGTGGGAAGTCGCCATTCTGGGCAGACACGAGCTTGAAGTAGATGCCCTCGGGCGTGAAGCACCAGGAGCAGTGCCAGCCGGCGAAGTGCAGGGGGCTGCCCAGCGACCACTGCACCAGGATGTGGCCGGTGCGGTTCTCATACTGCCTGAAGTTGGGCATGGTGTAGTACTGGCGGCGGCGCAGGCGGATGCCGTCCAGCCCGTACACTGCCTGCAGCATGTCCACCGTGCAGCCCGACACCACCTCCAGGGTGCCCGGCTGCTTCCAGAAGAAGCCGTAGAGCGACTTGCGCATGTGGAAGGCGAAGGGCTCGGTCCAGCCATCGTAGAGCTTGAGGAAGAGGACGCCGTCGCGGGCCGGGATCTCGTCCGCATCGTCAATTATGAAGACGTCGTCGGGCCGCAGGTTGCGCAGCCGTGAGACGCCGTCCTGGGTGAGGAAGGTGCGCAGGTAGTCGTCGGCGATCCAGCCGTCCTGTCGGCCGCCGGGCGGGAAATGGTCCAGGAAGACGTAGAGCACCTTGTGGCGGATGTACTCGAAGGTGCCATTGGTCAGCATCTCCCGGAACTTGAGCGGCCGCGGCTCCCCGTAAGCCGTGAAGTTGGACTCGCACACCACAAAGGCGTCCACCACGTCGCCCAGCTCGTGGAAGCGCACGTCCAGCAGGTCGAACTCGTGGTTGACGTTGATGGCGTTGATGATGCGGCGCGGCACCTCCCTGGGCACCAGCCGCTCCTTGGTGGGCAGGTTGGAGTACTGCACCACGGTGGGCACGCCGCAGCTGGGTCCGTGCCAGCCGGGCAGGCACACGCACTCCACCCACTTGCGCCGCGCGCCCCGGCCCCCCGTGCGCTCCCGGGCGCTCAGCAGGTACCGGGGTGGCCGCCGGGCCGAGGAGCCGTTGGCCCCCTCGGGCTTCTCCTCCGGCCGTCCCGGGGGCGGCCTCTCCAGCATCTTGGTGCCGGGTTTGAAGCAGACGCCGCCGGCCTTGGTGCGCACGAAATACTCGGTCGTGTCCTCGGGCAGCACCAAGTCCACCCGGTGGAGCTCGTCGGCCGCCTTGCTGGGCGGCAGCGGCTGCAGCAGGGGCGAGTGGGAGTCGAGCGGGGTACGCAGCAGGTCGGGGCCTCCTGGCTCGGGGCTGGCCTGGGGCGTGACCGGGGCATTGTTCCAGAAGAAGCTGGACACCAGGTTAGGGCTGAGGGAGGCCAGTTCTCGGGGGAAGGTGACATAGGACAGGGTCTTGAAGAAATGCAGGAAGGAGATGAGGCACAGGCCGGCCATACAGAACATGAGAAAGAGCTTGTAGCGTCTCATCTTCATCCTGCGGGAGAGAGAGAAGACAGCAGACTCATCAGGGCAGCCCAGGCTCCTTTCCTAGGAAGGGGACCTAGGAGGCCTCTGCTGCCACCTTGCTGGACAATGTGGTGGCCAGCACCTGCTGCCCCTGCATGGAGTGATCTCCTGCCCCCAAGAGTCAACTTGCGGTACCAAGGCCCCTGAAAGCTCCAGCACTGAGGACACCGCCGTGCTCCCATGGCTCTTCCCTGAGATCCCCAGGCCACCACTCTGCCCCCTCTGCAGCCTGCTCCTCCGCCTGGCCCACCCCACCATGACTGTACGGCTGCACTGCTAGGCTTGGCTCCAGGAGCAAAATGCACCCTGGGAAAAGCTCAACCTGCAGTGCACGCCCCGCCCAAGGACAGAATGGGGAGAGCAGGCTGTAGGCTGCCCTCGTGGGTCCTGTCCCTCCCCTCCTATCTTCTTTTTTATGGACATACTGACAAACCTTTTGAATATTTTTTCACTGAAAAAACTCACAGGTCTCAAGGGAAAACACTTAATTCTAACATATTTCATGAATAAAATTAGGCCAGGCGTGGTGGCTCACGCCTGTAATCCCAACACCTTCAGAGGCCGAGGCAGGAGGATCGCTTGAGCCCAGGAGTTTGAGACCAGCTTGGACAACATAGTGAGACCCCATCTCTACAGAAAATTTAAAAATTAGCCAGGTGTGGTGCCATGTGCCTGTGGTCCCAGCTACTCAGGAGGCTGAGGTGGGAGGATCACTTGAGACCTCGAGGTTGAGGCTGCAGTGAGCCATGATTACACCACTGCACCCCAGCCTGGACAACAGACTGAGATCCCACCTCAAAAACAAAATAAAATAAAAGTTCCCTTTCATTATCCCATGCCCTTTACTAATCTCCAGGCATAAAAATTTGAGGTCGGCCAGTGCAGTGGCTCACGCCTATAATCCCAGCACTTTGGGAGGCCGAGGTGGGCAGATCACAAGGTCAGGAGTTCGAGACCAGCCTGGCCAACATGGTGAAACCCCGTCTCTACTAAAAATACAAAAGTTAGCTGGGCGTAGTGGCGCATGCCTGTAATCCCAGCTACACCGGCTGAGGCAGGAGAATTACTTGAACCCAGGAGGCAGAAGTTGCAGTGAGCCAAGATCGCGCCATTGCACTCCAGAGCCTGGGCGACAAGAGCAAGACCCCATCTAAAAAAAAAAAAAAAAAAAAATTGAGGTCTATCTCTGGCTTTATAAGCAATTTTTCTATTCTTGGTTTAATATTTTTCATAAATACTACCATATTGGACACTAAGTCTAACCAAGTTGTTTTCCTCAATCAATGATAGATTTAAAAGATTTTGGTATCAGTAGAAATAAATGTACCAGTTCCTTTTAAATCCCACATATTACATGGCTATTGTGAATAAATCACTCTGTATTCATGACTCATGATGTAACCATTTACTATTCATTTATACAGTTTAATTTATCAATTAGTTTATGGCTGTGGAATGGAGATGCTTGTATATTCTCATTCTCCAATTTAAATAAGCTTTTTTTTTGTTTTTGTTTGTTTGTTTTTAAGACAGAGTCTCGCTCTGTCGCCCAGGCTGAAGTGCAGTGGTGCGATCTCTGCTCACTGCAGCCTCTGCCTCCCAGGTTCAAGCAATTCTCCCACCTCAGCCTCCCAAGTAGCTAGGGTTACAGGCACATGCCACCACACCCAGCTAATTTTTGTATTTTTAGTAGAGATTGAGTTTCGCCATGTTGGCTAGACAGGTCTCGAACTCCTGACCTCAGGTGATCCGCCCACCTCGGCCTCCCAAAGTGCTGAGATAAGGCATGAGCCACCATGCCTGGCCTAAATAAACTTTTAATTTTAGAATATTTGTAGATTATCAGAAAACGTGCAAAGATAGCACAGAGGCTTCCTCACGCACTTCACCTTATTGCTCCCAGTTTATACCACCATGGTACATTTGTCGCGACTAGGAAACGGACATCGGAATGTTACCATCAGCCAAACCCCACACTGGATTTGGATCCCTGGTTTTATGAATGAGCCATGCAGCCACAGAGCACCTCTGACCGTAGCCATCCAGCTCATTTCACCCTTGAGTCTAGGCAGGTGGGCAGGCGGGCCAGGAGTTTACATCCATTTGACCAGTGAAGATGCTGGGTGGGGCCAAGTGAGACCAGTGACCTGTCCGAGGGGAACCCACTGAGTCACAGAAAAGGCTGAGACAGAAGCCTTGCCTTTGGCATCTGGCACTGTCCTACCTAGATATTCTTAAAATGTTCCCATCTATGGCTTCTCTTTATTTTTGATTCTTTCTCTGGGTCATGCTCTCCCCCTCACTTTTTTTTTGAGACATAGTCTCACTCTGTCACCCAGGCTGAAGTGCAGTGGTGAGATCCTGGCTCACTGCAACTTCCATCTACCAGGTTCACGCAATTCTCTTTCCTCAGCCTCCCAAGTAGCTGGAATTACAGGTGTGTGCCACCATGCCCTGATAATTTTTGTATTTTTAGTGCAGATGTGGTTTCACTACGTTGGCCAGGCTGGTCTTGAACTCCTGACCTCAAGTGATTTGCCCACCTCAGCTTCTGAAAGTGCTGGGATTACAGGCATGAACCACCATGGCCAGCCTCCCTAGTTTTTAACTCTAAGGACAGCAAAGTAGGGTGGAAAGATAGGAACTTGGGTTAGGCGCGGTGGCTCACGCCTGTAATCCCAGCACTTTGGGAAGCTGAGGCAGGCGGATCACCTGAGGTCAGGAGTTTGAGACCAGCCTGGCCAACATGGTGAAACCCTGTCACTACTAAAAATACAAAAATTAGCTGGGCATGGTGGTGGGCACCTGTAATCCCAGCTACTCGGGAGGCTGAGGCAGGAGAATTGCTTGAACCAGGGAGGTGGGGTTGCAGTGAGCCGAGATCGCACCACTGTACTCCAGCCTGAGCAACAGAGTGAGACTCCGTCTCAAACAAACAAACAAACAAAAAAACAAGGCTCCTAATCATTCTGAACCTTAGTTTCTCCATCTGTGAAATGGGCACAGAGTTCCTGGCATGCAGCATGTGCTCAATAAGCTCTTGTTCCTTTCAATGCTCAAGGCTGGATGCCCCCAATTTAATTTTCTCCAAGTCACATGGTCATAAGGCACAGAATCACAACACAATTGATCTAGAAATCTTAAGGACTATCTCCTCCAACTCTTTCATTTTATAGGGGAGGAAACCAGGACCTAGGGGCCTTCAGGGACCTGCTCAAAGTCACAACAGAGCTGGAGTGTGAAGCGGGCAGCTGGGCTCCTGCACCAGGTGCCCCTCATGGCCTCAGCTTGTGAGGAGTCCTGAGCAGGCTGGTATAAGAAGCAGTCGAGCTGCTGATCCCAACAATCAGGGCAGCGCTTGCCCCATTCGAGCTCAGATATCCCTCCTCCAGTAAACGCCTGCCCCCCTGGAGCTGCCCACACGGAGTGGGCGCAGCTGACTGCAGGCAGGTAGAACAATCTGAGGTAGGGGCCTGACCTCTGCTAAATGTCCCAGGGCAGAGCTGGGGCTTTTCGCCACCGGCGTTTGGAAGGAGGGGCTGCTCCTTGATAACATTTTGAAGTGGGTCTTCTGCACTTCATTCTCCATTTTGGATTCCAGCCCTTGTCTGGCAAAGTGAGACCAGTTGGGCTGGACCAGCAGGGTGAGCAAAAGGGGCTAGGAGTTCCTGCTGCGGCCAGGACCAGGCACAAGGCAATACTGCAGCCGTGGCTAGCATGGCGGAAGCTTCCAGAGCAACTTACTCCTGGGGTTTCAGGACTTGGAAAGACAGCCTGGATCCTTCTGGTGGGCTATTTTTCTTTCTTTCTTTTTTTTTTTTTTGAGATGGAGTTTTGCTCTTGTTGCTCAGGCTGGAGCGCAATGGTGCAGTCTCGGCTCATCGCAACCTCTGCCTCAAGCAATTCTCCCACCTTAGCCTCCTGAGTAGCTGGGATTACAGACATGCACCACCACACCGGCTAATTTTGTATCTTTAGTAGAGGTGGGGTTTCACCATGTTGGTCAGGCTCGTCTCGAACTCCTGACCTCAGGTGATCCGCCCGCCTTGGCCTCCCAGAGTGCTAGGATTACAGGTGTGGGCCACTGTGCCTGGCCTTAGTGGGCTATTTTTCTGTACTTGGGACCTGCCTCTGTGGGGGACACTCTAAATTACCCAACTGGTGTAAGCTATGTGGCAGGCATGGCCTGGGGCTGCCATTCAGACTCTAAATCCCCTGGCAGCATGAACAAAGGCTTTAGCAAACGAGGTAAGAGGAACTCAGAGAGGCAAGGAAACAGCCTGCTTGACGTAAAGGGCCTCCGTGGACCTGCTGAGGTCAGATTGACCCAGCTGCCCCTTGGCTGGCTTTCAGGATCTGGTTATTCACAGCCAGCTATGCCCTTCTGAGCACGGACTCACCAGTGCTTGGGAGCTCCCCTCTCAGTCACTGGAGCCTTCAGGGCAGGGCCCCTTAATAAGGCCTCAGTCTGGGTTGCTGCTGAGAATCAAGGATCTGAGCATGTTTCCCTCATCATTCAGGCTGCTAGGAGGCTCAGAAGCACACAGTGGTCAGCCCAGAGCATGTCAACAGCACCTCACAGACAGCATTTTCTTGGACCCATTCACTTGTAGCTGCCCGTATAGTTTCAATCCTTTTCAGCTCAATTCCTTTTTGTCTTTTCATTTTTTTTTATTGAGACAGCATATAAATAAAATGGAATAAATAAGCACTGGCACTCAGGGTCTCATTTAAATCTCTCAGGCACTCTGGTAGGTTATTTAAACTGCCCTGTTTTAACAGATGGAGAAAACGAGACTCAGAAAGATGGCAAGACTTTCCCCAAAGGACATCATTAAGGAGGTGGCTGAGTCAGGACTTGAACATAAGTTCTGGTTCTCAAGCCAGTGCCTCTCTCCCTCACGACAGCTGAGACCACCAGATCCCTCTGTAGTGCAGGTGGCCCAGCTGTGGGCTAAAGCCATGGAACCAAACTGGGCCCCAGTTGGTGGCATTTCAGCTTCCATTACAAAGCTTCATCAAAGCTGGGCACAGTGGCTCATGCCTCTGGAATCTCTGCACTTTGGGAGGCCAAGGTGGGCAGATTGCTTCAGTCCGGGAGTTCTAGACCAACTTGGGCAACGTAGCTAAACCCCGTCTCTACAAAAAAAAAAAAAAAAAGTTAGCAGTGCCTACTTTCTAGCAGTGCCAGGCATGTAGAACTACTACATGCCTGTAGTTCTAGCTACTTGGGAAGCTGAGGTGGGAAGACTGCTTGAGCCCTGCAGGTCAAGGCTGCAGTGAGCTGAGATCACAATTCTGCACTCCAGCCTGGGCAGGGGAGTGAGACTCTTAACTCAAAAGCAAAAATAACAAAGCATTGACAAACCATCAGGTGTAACAGTAAAACTATCACTGAGGATGACATGCCAGACACTGTCCTAAGCTTGTTACACACGTGACTGTACTGAATCCTCCCAACACGAAGCAGGTACCCTTGTATAAGGAAACCAAGGCCGGGGAGATGATGTCGCTTGTACAGCGTTGCACAATTGAAGGATCATACTGGATCCTATAGGGTCAATCATGGGGTTGTATCCAGTGGTAAAGCTGTCCTGAGCCCCTTCCAGCTGCCATGTTCAACCCAGGTAGTGACAGGGCCCCTGAGGAGTCCACCTGTGACCAGTGAAGACAACCCAGTGGATGGTGCAGCCCCTGGGGCATTTGATCCATACAACATGCCACAGGGTGCTCACCCAACCCGTCACTCATTCACTCAGCGACGATTTTGCCAGAGCCCCGTTTGCCAGGCACCTCGGTGGGTACTGGGAACATGGGGAGACAGGACGGACCAAAATCCCTGCCCTCAGGGAGCCTGCTCCACACCCAGCAGGGTAGGGAGCCTGCATAAACTACAAACACACGAGTCAGCTGGGAAAACTGCGTGCCCAAAGAGGCCGTGCTCCGGAGAAAGACAAAGCGGGTAACGGGCAGAAGCGAGTGCGTCATATGTCCGGTGATGAATGGAGTGGGCAGGGCAGGCTCACCGAGGAGGCGACGTGAGCAGAGACTCCACGCGGGAGAGGGCGCCAGGGAAGAATGTTCCAGGCGGAAGGCACAACCAGTGCCCTGGCAGGAGTGTATGTCTGCCAGTGAAGAACAGCAAGGTGGGTGGGATGGAGCAAGTGAGGGGACATGGGGGGCAGGGAACAAACCCAGATCACAGGGCCTGGAGCCATGGTTAGAAATGTGGCTTTCACTGGAGGATTCAGAGAAGGGAGGCCATGGCCTGACCTTGGTGTGAATGGCTCACTTTGGCTGCTCTGCTGAGAATAAATGGGCGTTTCAAGGGCAGGGCAGGGGAAGCCAGGAGGCCACACTGAACTACCCAGGTGAGTCAGGGTGGCTTCCACCAGGGTGTAGGGTGTAGAGTGTGCTCAGATTCTGCTGGATTTGCTGAAGAGCTAGATGTGAGCAAGGCAGCACACTGGGTGGCCCCAGGAACTGGAAGAATGGACCAGCCCTTGACTGGGGTGGAGGAGGCTGGCCCTATCCGGCAGACCTGGGGCTTGCAGCCAGCATCTGTCTCTGCAGGGCCCAGCCCTAACCACTACTTCTCCTCCTGCAGACACCAACAGTGAGGCCGGGCGTGAAGGACATGGCCAAGGTCAAACATTGGCTAGCAGCAGGTCCTGGGCTAACCTTTGTCTCTAGATCCAAACCTCAGGTCCTTTCTGCAGCATACTGTCTAGAAACTTCACCTGAGGGATGGGCGGGGTGGGATATGCTTTATGTCTGTGGTCCCCCTGTGGCCTCAAAGCACTGTGGGGGACATCACCCAGCTCACCAGCCCACTGTCCCACTCCCACCCACTTCCCTGGATGTATGTGGCTTGAGGTCCTCCAGCAGCTCAGGAAGCCAGGAGGGTCACTGTGGTTAGGACCTACCTGGAGAATAAGGTTAGCTGAGCGAGGGCGTGGGGCCTCCCCTGGGCTGGGCACCCTCTGTGACCCAGGCAGGCAGCTCTCTGAGGACAAAACCCCTCTCCAGCTCCTTCCCACCACCAAGGCTAATCTCTGTTAGCGCAGATGCCATACTCTGGCCCTTACTCAGTTCGTTAAAATTCACCTAGTATTTCTCAGATGCCTGCTCTGTGCCAAGATAGCCTCCCTGGAACCAAAGCACCTGCCTCTGCCCCAAGCCAGAGCCCATCCCGAACTCTCCCAACCTCCCCCAGCTCCTCATCATCATCGACGTTCCTATAGTCACTATGAACAGAGCAGGTCACCTGACCTCTCTCAGCCTCAACTCTTCCATGTATAAAATGGGTATCATTATCTCTGCCCTGCTTATTTCAAGTGAGAATCAGAGACCTATCCACAGCCCCAGCCCCAGTCAACACTAGGCTCATTTTCCCCTAGATGTCTGTCTTCCCAGCTGGCATATAAGCTCCTTGGAGCAGGGAATGTACACAGCAGGTGCTCAATGAGACCACCCCGCACTGCCCTGGGCCTCCACAATGCCCTCACCATCACTTCCATGTGCTCGGACTCCCCAGTTAAAATCCCAGCTCTGCCACTCCTATCTGTGTGGCCTTATGCAGCTTAACCACTTTTCTGTACCTCTGTTTTCTCATTGATGAGATGCCTAGCACACAGTAAGCACTCAATGATAAGTGCTAGCTCTTCTATTACTTTTCCCCAGCCTGGCAGAGAAGAGAAAGAGTGAGCCTTTAGGTGGGGACACACCAGAAGCAGAAGCTTGGAGGTGAGTCCCTGGCAGGGCCTCAGCCTAGGTGGGTGCTGTCCTATCTCAGGGCAACAGGGAGCAAAACCTAAACCTGCTGTGGGGAGGGGCCAGGGGCTGGGAAGCCACGCCTCCTGAGACTCCAAGAAAAGGGGGGCTTGAGGCTCCACCCCCACCCCACTGCCAGACACCCTGTGAGTTGCGCCCAGCTTCAGGGGCCTGTGCCTTTTTAAATTTTTTTAGACAGGGTTTTGTCTTACTTTGTCACCCAGGCAAGCTGGAGTACAGTGGGGTGGTCAAGGCTCACTGCAGCCACAAACTGCTGGGTTCAAGTGATCCTCCCACCTCAGCCTCCTAAGTAGCTGGGACCACAGGTGTGTGCCACTACTCGGCTGATTTTTTAAACATTTTTTTGTAGAGAGGAGGTCTCCCTACATTGCCAAGCTGGTCTCGACCTCCTGGGCTCAAGTGATACCTCGGCCCCCCAGTGTTGGGATTGCAAGCGTGGGCCACCACCTCTGGCCGGGCCTGGGTCTGTTGGGATAGGTGGTAGAGCATGGGCCAGGTGCTTCCTGGCAGCCAGGTAATCCTGGAAAAGGGAGGCCAAGGCCGACCTAGGATGGCAGCAGGCAGGCCTCAGGCAGTGGCCATGGCCCGGAGGGTCTGAGCTGGACAGATTTCCTTCCTTCCCTCCCTCTTCCCACTTCTTGTGCCATTTTTCTCTAGCTCTGCTTGGAAGCCTGACGGGCTGTGAGGGAGGGAAGCTGATGAGCCCAAACTCTGTGACCCAGCCATGACCTCATAGTCAGGACTCAGGTGGAGCCCAGCCAGGGGCTTCTGGCCAGGGAGAAGGGAGGTGCTCCCTGGAGGCCACTGGCTGTGATCGTGGGAGCTGGCCAGGCAGGTAGCAGCCTCCCAGGCGCAGACTCACACTGACAGCTGTCACTTGCTGAAGGGTGGCTCCCATGGAGCTCTCCGTGGTCCTGAGCTTGCCTGTGCTGGCCAGAGTCCTAGCTCAGTCCCCAGGGTGCCCTTGTCTGGCCTCACCCTGGCCCCTGCCACCCTCCTCCGTGGTTCAGACAGCTCATGTCTTAACAGCCACTTCCCCTGTCCACCACCCTCTGGCCCCTTCTCCGCCTTCCCTTCAACACCTGATGTCTGGTGTCTTCAGCTGGGGGACAGCCACAGGCACTCAACTCCTCCAACTGGGAGAAGGGGCCAGCTATCACGTGTCCAGCAGTAGGCAGGCCCAACACCCAGTGGGCACTCAGGGCATCCCTGGAATGTCCATGAGGGGCATTTTGGAGGATGCCAGAAACCACCTCAGTCTCCACTTCTGGGCAGGAAGTAGCCCATCCACTGCCCTCAGCCCTGGTACACCTCAGGGTGGACCCGCACTACCTCTCCAGGAGTTAGTTCATCTGCATGAAAGGGCTTCGCGCTGAAGCCCGTCTCCCTGTGCTCACCTTCCACTCGGCCTTGTCCTGCCCCACGTGACCTGAGGGCTCTGCCACCTCCAAAAGGAAGGCAGGAGGCACATCTTTGTGGCAATCCCTGCCATGTACAGCAGCTCCTGGGGCACAAGGTAGGCCAGTGGCCGCAATGGCCAGATCTGAACACTGCTGTGGCCTTGGCAAGTCACTCTGCCTCCCCGTGCCTCAGTTTCCCCCTCCATGATACAGAGGTATAACCGCTTCTATCTCACAGGTTTGTTGTGAGAGTTGAGTGAGTTAATCCCTGCAAAAAGCTAGGGACCATGCCTAAACACACAACAGATGCCCAGGACACACCGGCTCCACTGTTACTGGAAGTCTGGAGGATTTGGTTTGAATCCCAGTGCCATGACTTACTTGCTGTGTGCCCTCTGGCAAGTTACTTAGCCTCTCTGGTCCTCGGTCTTCTCCGATCTAAAAGGAAGATGTCACCCTCTGTTTTACAGTCCTGTGGGAGACCTGGCTGAGCCATGGTGTCAAAGCATTCTGCATGGAGCCTGGCCATTGGCAGAGGTTCTATAAATGCATGTTTTTTTTTTTCTTTCCTTCCATTTGGGTTTCCTGCTGGACGACCAAATGCAGATGACCCCCTGAATATGCCAGGCCTTGCTCCTGACCGGCTTTATTACCTTTAAGAAAGGTAACAAAGACACCTTTGTTAAGGTACAAAGGGGGGTGGGCCAATTGGGGGGCTGCTTAACCCTGACTGGCAGCCCCAGCCTGCAGGGCCTTTCTGAGTAACTCACCAGGCATTCAGGACCTAAGGCCAGAATCTGGGGAATCCGGCCCAGCCAAGGCCTGCAGACTCCCCTCCTGGGTCCAGAGGGCCTGTGAGTAAGAATTTGATCCAAGCCTTCACCCCAGGCCAGTGCCTCTGCATGTCCACTCCCACGGGCCGCCCATTACAATCCCTTTGGGCTGCTAGAAGTTCTTCCTTCTGTTGACCTTCATCAGTTTCCCTGGAGCTTCCGCTACTGGTTCCTTCCCTGGGGTATGGCAGAGGGAGTCGGCATCTCAGGGGTCAGAAGACAGTGAGCACCTCCCCTGGACTCTGAGACTAAATGCAGCTTGAGGTTTCAGGATCCCACATGGGGAGACAGGTAGAGGCGGTGGCGCAGAACATGGCCGATCCTGGAGTCCCGGCGAGACTGGAGAAACAACTGCTGCTCTGCTGTCCTCCCCTCTCATCATCTGACTCACTCCTTTGACTGACACCCATCCACAGGGAAGCCTACACAAAGTGGTCACTCTGCAGTCGACGTATCATCCCAGCTACTGGTGGTCATCGGGGACGCAGCTATGTGTGTCTCCATTTTGCAGATGACAACATGGAGGCCTCAAGAGGTTAAGTGACTTGCTCAGCCACACACAGCTGGTGGGAATGAAACAGATGGAAACTGAGACTCCCCAAGCTGACAGGCAGACTACGGATCTGGGGGTTCTGCTCCAGGCTCAACACAAGTGGCCTGGGCGAGGGAGGGCCTGGTAGACCAGGACACCCAGCACCGGGGAATTCTGCTTCCCTAGCAGGCTCAGAGGGAAGAAGTCTGCTTCAGGGGCCGGGCCTGGTCAAAGACTCCATCTTCCCTGGATGGCCAGAGTCAAATCCTTGCAAATCCCGTTCAGCATGGAGCAGGTGAGACAGCTTCTGCTGTGCCCCCCCCCCCATGGATGAAGAAACTAGACCAAGAGAGGAAAGACAGAGCTACAAGGGGAGCAGTTCTTAGATTACGCAGGCAGGGTTCAGGGAAGACAGGGTGCCCAGGCCACCAGAATACCCACGAGAGTCTGGGCCTCACAGAGTCAGCCCCACTCTCTGCTGGCTCAGCTCCAGGGTGGAGGCCTTGCCAAAGGCTCAGCCCAAGACCCATCCCAGGAGCCCTTTCCATGGCAACCCCACCCCTCCCCCACCTCCCGTCACTGTGCACCACTCTCTCCCCTCCAAACCCATCCCCATCAGCTCCCTGCAGGCTGCCTGAGGACTTTCCCACGGAGTGGCCGGCAAGTGCCTGGGAAAGTTGGTTCCCAAAGCTGGGATCTATCCCTGCTAGGACCCCACCCCTCCTGCACTGGTCACTGGTCCATTCAGGATATCACCTCCTCATCCCCAGAGGCTCATTCCATAATGTTTTTGTTTTTGTTTTTTAGAGACGAGACCTGTGTTACCCAGGCTGGATGTGAATTCCTGGACTCAAGCAATCCTCCCATCTCAGCCTCGTAAGTACTTGGGACTAGTCTCACACCACCATACCCAGCTTAATTTAATTTGAATTTTAATAGCTGCATGCTCTAGTGGCTCCTACATTAGACTGTGCAGTTTAGACTGAACGGGGAGGGCAGGAGGCAAGGAGTCAACCGGGTCCACTGCGCCAGCACTGCTGGAGATATGGGGCTGCACTGAGGGAGGACCCTCATGGGGACAGTCACGGAGCTGGAGCAAGGGAGCATCCCAGGGCGCCAAGCCTGAGAGATGGCCCGTGATGAAGGGGAAGGCCAGGGGCGGGGCAGTGGTGAGCTGATGTCAAGGTCTTGGCTGAGAGGGGCTCACAGAGCATTGGTTAACTACAGGAGAGAGGGATGCAGCTCTGGGGGGCTGCCTGACACAAGGGTGCAGGGGCGTTAGGCAGGTGACTGGCAGAAGGAGACCTCGGGAGGGGAGGTGGGCTAAAGGCGGGCCTCAGGGCCTGATATACAGATGTACAGACACATCCCATGGACTGGTCCCATGGGCACTGAGGACAGCTGTTTCCCAGCCATGTCCCTGGAACTCCCCTCCAGGTGTCCCGGGACCTGAGAGAGAGGTGGAGTGAAGGGGGAGAGAAAACAAAGCCCAGGGACTCGCCCCCAAAAAACACAATCAAGAAGATGCTCCCAGCTTTTCAATTTCAGACCCTGAGTTCCTCGCAAGATTTTGTTTGAAGGAAAGCTTCTATAGTATTAAAAAAAAAAAGCCTGGCAAGCCCTGCTGTGAATTCATCCCTCATTCCACTCCACCGGCAGGGAGATGGAGGCCCTGAGGAGGGGGTGATTGGTGGAGGCCACACCACAAGCAGAACCCAGGCCTGACTCCAGGAAGGCAGGGCCGCTGGGCTGGGGCTTTTCCATCTTGGATCTTCAGCCCCCCGAGTCCAGGCAGAGAGGGACCTTACCAGGGAGCAGAGGGTGGATGTCCCACCCAGGGCTAGCGGTGCATGTGCACATTTCAGGAGGGCCGGAGGGCTCTGACTGCCTCTTACACACAAAGCCTGGAATGGAGAGATGTAAACTTGGCCTGGGGGAACAGGCCAGGCCAGAAGTGGGCAGTGGCTCCTGCCCGAAGCGCCCAGAGCAAACATTCAGTGAATGCTTGGGATTAGCCAGAGGAATGAGTACTGCTGGCGGCATTTCAGGCACAGGGCTCTTTATCTCTCAGGGAGAGGGCCACCCTCAGAAGAGAGCCCCCTCTGCAGGGCCACACAGGACCACGGACCTGCTGTGTGCAGAGCCAGGAGGCAGTGGGAGCCCATGGGGGCTGGGCCAGTGTGCAGGGAAGGTGCTTGGGGCTGTGAGAGGGTTGGGGGTGATGTGAAGACTGTAGCACCACTGGCCTCACTTCATTCCACCCCCACAGGCACACAGGGCCTCAAATTCGCAGCTGGCAAGTGACAGCAGCAGAGTCCACACCCACCTGCAGCCTTGGGGCTTCTCAGAGT
The DNA here is from genome assembly GCF_009828535.3 of Hylobates moloch. Lineage (NCBI taxonomy): Eukaryota > Metazoa > Chordata > Mammalia > Primates > Hylobatidae > Hylobates > Hylobates moloch. Next base: position 20,678,357 of record NW_026652294.1, on the reverse strand, counting down.
TTCAGGGGCAAAGTCCAGGCTGCTGCTTTCAGCCTTGCCCAAAGCAAGGGCGCCTCTCACCCCCACTGCCATCAGGACCCCATGGGCCTGCCATTTGCAGGTCACCGGGCTCTCCAGCTCTGGTAGATGATTGGATCCACTGCCCAGGAAAGCTGCATCTGCCCATCCTGCCAACCTCCTAAGCCCCTCTCACCGGCCTGAAACCATGTGAGCACCCCGGTGGCACACGGCAAGGCCAGGCTGAAATTATGCTTCCCAGAGCCCAGAGTTCCCTGAAAGGCCAAGGGGACCCAGGGCAGCCCTTCCCACCACTACCCAACTCCAACAGGAACGGATCACCCTGGACAGTGCGCCGTGTCCGGGTCTCCTGCAGCTTAAAGGAGGCTCAAGGTCCAAAAAGTCAGGAAACCTCCAAGGTGAGGCCCAGAATCCAGGAGGCTCCGGAGGCCCTGGCTCCTGACCCACACTGCAGACCCCTGCCCCGATCTACCCTGGAGATAGCACTCCACATCCATCTGCCCCCTGCCCACACCGTGCCGGCCCACCTCCATCCAGGCTGCCCTCCTCGTCCATCCACCACCCTCCCCTTAACTTCCATCCCCCCCCCCCCATTATTTTCCCCTAGCCCCGATCACCTGGAACTTGGAGACAAGCAAGGGAGGGGTCCCATGCCACCTGCACCACCTCCTTGGGGAGTTTGTTTGCTGCTGTCTGCCTGATCCTGGCCTCCAGCTAGCCTGGCCTGGCCACAGGCCCAGGGATCCCCAAGCCCCTGTGTCCACAGCTTCCCCTTGCCAGCCTGTAATCATGTAGGGGGTGCTATAGTCTGAAAAATGTGTCCCCCAATGTTCAAGTGTAGGAAATTTAATCCCCAGTGCAGCGGTGTTGAGAGGTGTGGACTTTAAGAAATTTAATCTCCAGTGCAGCGGTGTTGAGAGGTGTGGACTTCAAGGCCGTGAAGGCTCCACCCTCATGGAGGGATTTGTGCTGTTATTGTAGGAGTGGGTTAGTTATCGTTCCTGATAACAGCATGGGCTCAAAGTGGGTTAGTTATTGTGTTCCTGATAACTGCATGGGGTCAGCCCTGCCCCTCTCCATGTGTGGATACTTCTGCCCTTCTGCCATGGGATGACGCAGCATGAAGGCCCTCGCCATATGCTAGCTCCTCGTCCCTGGACTTCCCGGCCTCCAGACCCACGAGAAAGTTCTGCTGTTTACAAACTACCCAGTCTCAGGTATTCTGTGATAACAGCACACACAGGACTAAGAGGGGGAATGAGAGGACAGCGTATCTGAGGCCTCCCCCAGAGCCGCCTCTGATGGGGCTGTGTCAGTATCTTAGCTGTTCTCTAACCACCTGTGGACATCCACCTCCCACTGCTATTTCACAGAGGAGAAAACCTAAGATCAGTGAGTCAAACTGATAAGCCCTGGCCCTCCTTGTGAGTGACACGCATCCAACCCTCCCCTGTGGCCCACACTCCCCAAGACTCCAGCCCGCACTGCAGCAGCCTGACCCCTGCCTGGGCCCCTTCCAGCCATTGCCGCCTCCTTCCCCTCACCGGCCCATACCTGCCTTGAGGCACAGTGTCTAGTCCCCTCTGCCTGGCTTTCATGGCTCTATGGCAGCAGTTTCCTCCCTAGAGGCTGAGCCCAGGTGTCAGTTAGATGACTGCAGGAGGAACTGACCTTGTCCCACCAAATGCTGGACCCGCCCTCCATCTGGGCTGGTTTCCTGGCTCCACCTCTTTCCAGCTAGGTCAACTCACCTCTCCAGCCTCAGTCTCCTCCTTTGTAAAACAGGTAACCAGGCAGCAGTGAGAGGCAGCCCCACCCTCCCAGAGCCACTCCTAAGTGCCAGGTGCTTGAGGAGGTAGGGGCACTGTGGTTTTACAGGTGGAGAGCCTGTCAGGGCCAAGCGCTCAGTGAAAAGCAGGTCCATCTCTTGTGAGCCTCGCCTTGCTCCTTCTCTGTGTGGGAGGGTTCCCGAGAACTGCGACCGACTCCCAGGGGGGCTGCTGGACATTCTCAGTGGGATGAGGATAGGGAACCAAGGAACACCGTATGCATGGAACAGCTCAGAAATACACTCTCGGCACGGCGGGACCCCGAGTCTCTGACAAAGTACTGGGCAGGGACAGGGCGGGGGCCAGGGAGCCTGAACCCACACTGCCTCTCCTGCAAGCGGGCCCAGGAGTCCACAGCCTTTTGGAGGGAGTTGGGTGTCTCTGGGAGTGGGGGCAGAGGCTGGATTCTGCCCAGAGGAGACGGCCAGACAGCTACTGTACTGCTGGCTCCAAGCCCAAGGGTCCACCCTTAGCAAGGCATTCATTCCCCAGTGTGGAGAACACCCCTCTTGAGGGTGAAGACAGAAATCACACCCTACCCTGGAAGGAGGCTGAGCCCAGAGCTTTGAGCATTCCTGCTGCTGGGGAGCTTTGTACAAAAAGCCTCACCCTCCAATACCTCGCCCTCTAGGGACTCCTCCCTCTTCCTAGCCCTTGCCTTCCCTGGGGGGCTGCCCTCAGCCCAGCCTGCTCAGTAGTTCCCCCACGCTATCCCCTAAGCCTGGAGAGGAATTTCCTGTTTGCTTGTCTTGCTCGGGGTGGTGGCTGACCGCAGAGAACAGCGCAATAGCATCCAGTGAAAGAATGAGTGAATGAGTACCGTGTCGCTCTGCCCCTCTGCCCCTGTGCCTCATGTCTCTGTCTGTCAGATTGTGTGGCACCTGCCCTGAAGGGCTGCCGAAAGGCCTTCATGGGAAGAATAGAACTGATGCCCTGTGTGGTGTCGGGGACGGGGACTCCCAAGGGCACAGGGGCCTTGCCATCTCTGCAGAGGAAGGCCGGCAGGGACTGATGGCCGGAAGGGCGGGGGTAGGAGTGGGGGCTGGGAGGGCGAAGGAAGGAGGAATGGAGAGGAGGTTGGAATTGGGTGAGGGCAGTGAGAAGGGGCTGCTCAGGCCTGTAATTATTAATTGGGCAGATGATTAATTATTAACAAAGCTTCGGGTTAGAGAAAGGAAGGAACACAGCTTCTTCTAATTCATCAATAGGCCTGTGTTGCCAACCCCTCCGCAAAGGCTTAAGAGTTTCCATGCTTACGGGACCCAGTGGGATAAATCCTCGAGACCCCCGTACTTCGGGCTTTCAGCTCCCTACCCACCTGCCAGCCCACTCAGCCTTACAGGCTCCAATAAACTGCCCCAGCCCATCTGGACAAGAGAAGGGAAGGAGCCAGCTCCGCCCTGCCCTGGCTTCCAAGGTCAGAATGCCCCTGCCCCCACCCCCAGGGCTCCCAGAGATGTGGTGCCTCCCAGGCAGAGGGGCAGCCAGCGCCTTTGGTCTGAGTGGGGGTGGCCATCGTCAGATAACAAAGGAGGCCCAGGAAAAGCCGGGCAGGAGGGGGCTGGGCTGAGTGCTTCTACCTCTGTGAGAGGGCTCTCCTGGACCCTGGGCTGTCCTGGGTGCCTGCCCCCAATCTCTCAGGAGTCAGCGTGGGGTGGGGGCTGCTTTGGGGCCATAGCTCTCTGGAGTCTAGACTAAAAAGGGGCTGGATTCAAATCCTGCCCCTTCCAAACCCTCCTCCGTGATCTTGGGCAGGTCACTGAATACCCTGGGCCTCGGTGCCTTTATCAGCAATGTGAGGCCATCCCAACCCCGAGGGGATTAGAACGGATAACATCCAGAGTCTTGACACAGGCCAGTCCTCTGAGCTGGGTGCAGCCTCACCACATGCCCGGCAGAGGGGCAGCAAGGCCTGCAGGCCCCGTTTCCCCAAATGCTCCCAGGATGGACCTCTCTCTGCCTCCTCGGCCACCCCAAGGTCCTCACTAGCTTCCCTCCTGCCTCTGCAGCAGCCAGAGTCACCGAAAATTCCCCATCAGGCCACATCTCCCCGCTCAAGCCCTCCCATGGCCCCGTCACACTCAGAATTAAAACCCCAACTCCTCTGCGTGCCATGGACCCTGGTGCCATCTGATGCCCGCGTCTCTGCTGACCTTGCTTCCCTTGTCCCCCAGGCTCCAGCCACACTCCCCACCTTCCTGTCTCCTACACTCTTCAGGCACGGCCCCATTCCAGGGTCCTCGCAACGGCTGATCATCCCTCCGCCTGGAACGCCCTTCCTCAGGTCCCTGCATGCTCTGATGCCATGCGTCAGACAGGGTCCCCTGAGCAGCTGACTGAAGTGCTGCCCCTGCCCGCAAGCCCTCTCTCCAGGCCGTCCCCTCCAGCGCTCATCCCTGCAGAGGCGATCCCGCTTTGCTGTTTACATCTGCCCCGCCCTCGCCAGCCCTCACCCCACTGGCAAGGCCACAGGAAAGCAGGGTCACCACAGGCCTCAGTCACCACTGTTCCCCACCCCCCAGGACAAAGTCTGCCTTGGAGCAGGCACTGCAGGGACAGCGGCTGGATGACACGGAACAGTCCAAAGACGCAGGAGCCCAGATGAGAAGTAGCAACAGACTTGGAGGGACAAATATCCTCTGGTTTGGGGGTGCAGGCCCAGCCTGCGAGTTCCCACACCTGACAGGAGCGCCTCCCCTGCCCAGTGGCCCCAGAGAAAGCCCCTGCTCTGCTGAGTTCAGCGCCGCCCTGCCCTGCAGCCCCGGCAGTGCCAGCCCCTCCCGCCCAGGCTTGCCATCCTCTGGTGACAACGTACAAAGGGCCACTTCAGTACAGAGCCTCAGCTCCATCTCCAGCCTGGTGGGCTGAGCAGAGCGGGGGGTACGGGAAAATGGAAGGGAGGGCGCGCCCCCCCTTCCCCACCCTCTGGGGCCTTCTCTAGCATTGGGGACTTTGTCCCAGGCGTTGTACCCCGGGTGGCAGCGGAGGGGTTGTTGGCTGGCAGAGGCTCTCACGCACCAGGTGGCAGGAGGAGGTCTGGTTCAGGAGTCCTAGGCAGTGGGAGTGGATGCTGTTCCCCTGGCACCCACCCTGTGTACAGGGCAGCAGGTGGTGGGCACGCTTGTATGCTCAGGAGGCCCGGTGCCAGATGGAGTGAGGGACAGAGAGGTGCAGATCTGGCGGGAATGATCTGGGCTGGGCAGCAAGGAGGGCAGTGGGCATGGGCTTTGGGTCACACCAGGCCTGATTTTCTGGCCTCAGACCCTCTGTGGCAAACGAGGTGAAACTCAAATCGCCATCCCAACAACCTGAGCTAGTAACCTGTGACTCAAGCCTGGCACCAAGGAACTGACGCTCCCATGACATTCCCAACACTCCCCCTTCTGGGCCCCTCCCCACCCATTACACCAAGGCAGTCAGTCCCACTGCCTGAACTTCCCCAATCTCCCCCAATCTCCCAACCCTGAGCCTACCGCTCACCGGAATGGCAGCAGCTTCCTCAACGAGCCTCCAATCCGGCCCCCATGGGCCAAGTGAAAGCCACATCTGATGCTGCCCCTCCCAGCTTGGAACCGCTGCCCTCAGGAAAAAGTCCAAGTCCCTCAAGGAGGCACAGAAGTTTCTGTGTAATCTCACCCTTCAATCTCCGTGCCTGTTCCTGGAGGATTCGGCTGAGCTGCACTTCTCTAGGCCTCCCTGACCCCGGCCTACTCCCCAGAACCCCTTGTCCCACACAAGGGCTGTGCTGTCTGACGCTCCTGGGTCCCCAGCCTCAAGCACTGAGCCCCACACAAAAAAGGTGCTCACCCTCAGTTTGTTGAATGAATAAATGACCACCCCAAATCCACACACCCACACCTTCCAGTCAATGCTGCAGGGCTCTCAGGCCTGTCTGGGGCTCACACAAGTGGCCCACGGTCCTAGTCCTGCCTGCTTTGCCAACTTGGGCTTGTCACACCCCAATGAGGCAGCTTAGCTACGTGAATCCTAAGGGCCCCTTCCAATGGGATAGCGGTGGCAGAGGGGAGATACAGGAAATGACTGGAGCCTTCACGGCCAGGAGGAGTTACGGGAAGACTGTGGGAAAGGAAGAGCAGCTCAGCAGTTAGGATCCTCCCCACCAGCTCACGGCTCTGTGTTCACTGCCTCATGCCTGGTGCTGCAGGTGCGCTGCTGAGTGAGGGAATGGGCTTGAACGTGGCTCTGCCACCGTGGGGACCTGGGGAGGTGACAAGGCCGCACCTGCCTGCAGCCTGCAGCTCCTGGGCAGGAGGGTGGCAGCGTTGCCCCGGGATCTGGGAACCTGAGCATCAGTTAGCTTCCTGCTGGGGGTGGTCCTGACAGAGCAAGCACACAGCTGGCTGGGGCTCTGGGCACCCAGGGAGCCTGCCCTCGGCTGAACAAGGCACCCTGTCTCTTTTCCTCTCCCAATTACTCTCCGTCCACCTCTGCTTGGAGAGGGGATGTGCCCAGGGTCAGGAACCCAGGAGGCTATGAGGGGGTCCTCATCCCAGCCCAGCTCAGTAGAGCCACCAGTGTGCCCACTGCTGCTCATCAAGGTGAGGGTGGCGGCCTCCGAGCTCCATGTTCTGGAAGACCCACATTCTAGGTTTGCTGCTCCAGGTTTCCTCCTCTAAGTTCCAGATTCCAGGTTCTCTGTCTGCATCTGGAGGTTCTACCTCTTTTTTTTTTTTTTTGAGACTGAGCCGAGATTGCCATTGCAATCTTGGCCTGGGCGACAGATCCAGACTCTGTCTGAAAGAATAGGGGAGGGGAGGAGGGAGGAAGAGAGGAGAAAGAAAGGAGAGGAGGAAGGAGGGAGGGAAGGTGGGAGGGAGGGAGGGGAGGAGGAGGAAGGAAGGAAGGAAGGAAGGAAGGAAGGAAGGAAGGAAGGAAGGGAGGAAGGAAGAGAAGAGAAGAGAAGAGAAGAGAAGAGAAGAGAAGAGAAGGAAGCTAGCTCTCCATCACAGGTCCCGTGTCGTGTCCACGTGTCGCCTCTTTGGGACACTGTACTTCATATTCTCTTCACGGTGCCCAGCAGCAGGGCTCCTGCCCACTCCTACCTTCTTAGCCTCAGCACCCTTTGGGGCTCTTGAGAGCAGCGGAACCAAAGAGACGGGGCTGCCTGCACTCCCAAAGTGAGAAGGCCCAGCCCAGCTTTCCTAGGCCTGGGCTGCCCCCAGGGCTGCAGAGGGGATCCCAAAGCACTCCCCAGCCAGGCAGAAATTCCCTTCCCCACCCCTTTCCCATCTCTCCAGGATGCTGCCCCAACCCCCTGCCCTTCACCCTCTGTACCAGCTCTCACTGCAATGGCTCCACAAGACAGGTGCTTCCCAAGGGCAAAGACTTCAGGTCAGGGCCTGGCACCTGCTTGGTGGGCACTCTGCCAACACTTGCTGAATGAATTAACCAGGAATGCACAAGGTGCCTAGAGGACTTCACAGCCTAAGAGACGCTAGTTTGTATGTGATGGAGATGTTCATGCTGTGTGCATACACATGTAGCGTGCACAAAACACATGCAAGCAAACTGCAAGCTGTCCACCCTGATGTCAGCAGAGCTGCGCCCCTGCCACCTAGCTCAGTCACCGGCGCAAAATAGGCACTTAGGGATTAATTGCTGAAAGAACGGATGGACGGATGAGTGCTCTGTACCGGGCACAAAGTGTACTGGGTACAGAGTCAGATGCCGGGAGAGAAACAGAAACTCACCCCACCCAGGATCGGCTCACATACGATGACAAATAACGCTACCACAAGGCAGAACTTGACCCATGTGTAGGAGGATAGTGGGAAAATCACTTTGAGGCCAGGATCAGTAACGACATCAGCCAACAGGGATGACCACGCCCACTGGGCTTCAGCATGGAGGTGAAACAAGCAGCCCTGGCTCCTGCCTTGCAGGAGGGGCAGGAGGGGCTTCCTAAGGAGGAGGGGCTCTGGCAGCAGCTGGGCTGGAGGGGGCAGGCTCTTCAGGAGGGCAGGGGACCAGTATCAGCAAAGGCCGGGAAGTAGGAAGGTGAGGCTCACATACGGAGTATGACAATTGCCCAAGAGGCTGGAGCATGGAGGACGCGAGGGAAGAAAGAGGCTGGACCAGCTGCGGAGGAAGGAGGTCAGAGGTGTTTGGACAAAATTCTCAGAGCACTGCATTCCAGGAGCACCAGGCCTGGGCTCCCATGACCCAATTTCCAGGAATTAGAGCAACACAGGCCGCCTGCCGCAGATTCACTTGCTCTGGTGGAAGTGCCTGGTGCTAGGCAAGCCCCACGGTGAGACCCACAGCCGGTCACTGCCCGCAAGCAGTGGCCACAGAATCAGACCACACAGGAGCCGGCTGTCTCCGGGGCTGCTTTTCTCCCGCTGTTAGAATACAACTGCATTTTTCTGCTTTAAAGGTTTCTCATCTGTTCTAGAACATCAGGAAAGCACAGAGAAAGAAGCAGGGCAGTGTCCCCACCATCCTGCCACCCCTGGGCCTGGCTGGCTTTTGACCGGGACTTCCTCGCAGGCCTTTCTCTTCCCCATGCACCTTTTGCTGGAACCAACATCAACATGGGTTTCCTGTCACCTTCGGGCAGTGCGCATTTTGCTCTATCAGGCCTTTTTTTTTTTTTTAAGACGGAGTCTCACTCTGTCGCCCAGGTTGGAGTGCAGTGACACAATCTCGGCTCACTGCAACCTCTGCTGCCCAGGTTCAAGAGATTCTCCTGCCTCAGCCTCCCGAGTAGCTGAGATTACAGGCACCCGCCACCATGCCCAGCTAATTTTTGTATTTTTAGTAGAGACGGGGCTTCACCATGTTAACTAGGCTGGCCTTGAACACCTGACCTCCGGTGATCCACCCCCCCTCAGCCTCCCAAAGTGCTGAAATTTTTTTGCATGATTTCATTTTCATATCTCAGGAACCATGGGCCACAGTGCCAAAATAAATCTCATTTCACTATATGGAAATTGAGTGCTAGGCAGGGTAAGTGGTTTGCTCGTGTCTAGTGTCTGCAGTAGAGCCTGCCTGATGGGTGAGGGACCTGATGAGTTTGTACAGCATTCTACAATTAACAAAGCATCTTACATACATGGTTTCACTGAATGCCCACAGTGAGTTGGAGGGTATGGCTCTATTTTTCACTTGTGCCCATATCCCAAGGGAAAACCTTCCGAGGTGTGTAGCTGAGCCCAGGGTATCAGCCCAGAGAGGCCACGTGGCCAGCTGAACCCACCCATTTTCGCAGAGGGAACCTTAACGTCTGGGGCCCTGGGAAACTTGCCCAGAGTGCCTCAGAGAGCTGAGGATCTCCTGTGTGGTGTGAAGGAGGAGACACCAGGCCCCTGTGGGACTGCACCCCTCCCTCTTCCCCTGCCCCCAGTTCAGAGCATTTCTCAGCAGGAACCAGGTCAGATGCCGGCGTAGATGAGCAGGAGCTGGGGAGAGCAAAGTGCTCCGGGCTCAGGGCTGAGCTCTGGTCCTGGAGTGGAGAAAGATAAAGCCTGATAGAGGCCGGGCATGGTGGCTCATGCCTGTAATCCCAGCACTTTGGGAGGCCAAGGCAGGTGGATCACGAGGTCAGGAGATCGAGACCATCCTGGCTAACATGGTGAAACCCCGTCTCTACTAAAAATACAAAAAAAAAAAATTAGCCGGGTGTGGTGGTGGGCGCCTGTAGTCCCAGCTATTTGGGAGGCTGAGGCAGGAGAATGGTGTGAACCTGGGAGGCGGAGCTTACAGTGAGCCAAGATCATGCCACTGCGTTCCAGCCTGGGCAACAGAGCAAGACTCTGTCTGAAAAAGAAAAAAAAAAAAAGAAATATGTATCAGGCCGGGCTCAGAGGCTCACACCTGTAATCTCAGCACTTTGGGAGGCGGAGGCAGGTGGATCACTTGAGGTCAGGAGTTCGAGACTAGCCTGGCCAACATGATGAAACCCCGTCTCTACTAAAAATACAAAAATTAGCCAGGTGTGGTGGTAGGCGCCTGTAATCCCAGCTACTCGGGAGGGCTGAGGCAGGAGAATCACTTGAACCCAGGAGGCAGAGGTTGCAGTGAGCTGAGATTGTGCCATTGCACTCTAGCCTGGGCGACACAGTGAGACTGTCTCAAAAAAAAAAAAAAAAGACAAGAAATATTTATCAAATGCCTTCTACGTGCCAGGCACAGAGCCAGGCCCTAGTGCATGCCCGGTGCCAGCCCAGGGGCCCAACCCATTCCTGGTCACCTGCAGCTCTCCCTGTGCCCCTCTCCTGTGGCAGCCACCATCACTCACCCACCACAATTTGCCACAACCACGTGCCAGGCCCCAGGTAGCAAGATGAGGACTCACCACGAGAGATTTGCCCAGTGCATTAGGCAAGCTCTGGGCATCATGCCCTGCCTGGGACTTGCTTCCAGGAAGAGGCAGAGGCAGCAAGTGAAAGCATGGCGGGGGCAGTGGGGCAGGGGTGAGCGTGGTCTATGAAGAGCTGGTGGGGCAGAGGCTACGAACACAGGCGGGGGCTGGGTCACAGGATCTGGGTTACAAGGGTTGGTGATTGGGAAATCTAGTAGCCACTACAGATGCCAGGGAGCTGGGAACTGGCTCTTGGAGTGCACAGGCCTCTGTATCGTCAGGGCAGCATTTTTTATTTTTTTTAATTTTTGAGATAGGGTCTTGCTCTATCACTCAGGCTGGAGAGTGGTGGTGCGATCTCAGCTCACTGCAGCCTTGACCTCCTGGGCTCAAGTGATCTTCCCCTTCAACCTTCCAAGTAGATGAGGCTATAGGCATTTGCCACCACACCTGCCTAATTTTTTTTTAATTTTTTGTAGAGACAGGGTCCCACTATGTTGCCCAGGTTGGTCTCAGACTCCTGGACTCAATGAATCCTCCTGCCTCAGCCTCCCAAAGTACTAGGATTACTTTGGGAGTCCAGGTCAGTATTTTTTAAACTGTGGGCTTCCAGCCCTCCCATTGTGAGATGTTGACTCAGCAGGGCTGGCTAGGGTCTGGCAAACAGGTACTTTACGCAGGCCGCCCAGGTGACATTGAGCAGGCCTTCCAGAGACAGGGCCCAGGACAGTGGCAGAAGGAGGGCCTTGAAGGGGAAGCCTGGAGGCCAAGAGGCTAAGTGATGGCTGTCTCAGGGCTCCAAGCCTCAGGGAGCAGGCCCTGCTGGGAGCCCACGGGAGAGAAGGAGCAGGTCTGGGTGACCAAGGGAGCCTGCTCTCTGAGGGTCCTATAGGCTGGACACAATCCCAGCCCTGCCACTTCCCAGCTGTGGGCCCCCAACTCTGGGTACCCTCAAAGTGCCAAACAGGGATGATAATAGTGCCTGCCTCTCAGCAAGTTATGAGACATCTCTGGGAGAATGCATAGAAAGTGGTTGATTGGCCCTGGGCCCAGCACATAGTAAGTGCTTGATAAAGAGCAGCAAATTATGATGACCTGGAGGCCAAGGTGGGGAAGACAACCGTGGGAGCCATCCACCACCAGGCCTGCTAGCTAGAGTCCCAGAACCCACTCGGGCCGGTCTCCCTCACTTAGAACCCTGTCTCTGGGCTGTTCCTTCTGGGAAGTTCCTGGCCTGCCCAGAGAGGACAGCCGGAGGGCAGGCTCTGAGGTCCTGGCACGTGCACAGGTCTGTCTCCCTGGCCTGGCCCTCACCCACTCCTCTCAAGGGATTCCCACTTCGGTAAGAACCAAAGTTTCGAGCCAAATAAGTTCATAAACAATAAGGTAATTAGGTGTGTGAATGATTTCCATTGTTTCAATTTTATTTTTATAGAAAAGATGAAAATAAGTGAGCCAAAAGGGGGAATTCCACTTCAGGCAGCCCAAGGAGAAGTACGTGACGAGTCGGTTAACTTCCTGACTTATGGGCAAGGCCGTGGGTCCCCTTGTCAACTCCATGCTGAGAGGGGGTTCCTGGCCTGCTTCCAGCCCATTGGCAGCTCCGCCCCTTCCCGAAGCCTCACTGTCACCTTCCTGGCGGTGGGAACAACAGCCCCTCCCAAGCAGGTCCCTGTACCCTCCCTCTGTAGTGTGAGGCTGCCCTCTGGAGGGTCAGTCCCTTCCATCAGGGATGGAGAAGGAGTAATAAGCAGGACAGCAAGGCTGCTCACCTGGGCTGAGAATCATTCATTCATTCATTCATTCATCCATTCATCCATCCATCTGCACGTTTAACTGAGGGCCTCCTCAGTACCTGTATCGCTGAAAGTCTATCAGGAACACGTAACAAACATGCCAAAGACACGGGCGTGGTGCTCTGGGAGCTGTGACAGCAAGAACACCAGGTAGCATGTGGGCTTCCCTGAGCCAGAGATGCCGCAGCTAAGATGTAAAGAGTGGGTCAGTGCAGGCTGGGCGTGGTGGCTCAGGCCTGTAATCCCAGCACTTTGGGAGGCCGAGGCAGGTGGATCACAAGGTCAGGAGATCAAGACCATCTGGCCCACATGGTGAAACTCCATCTCTACTAAAAATACAAAAATTAGCTGGGCATGGTGGCACGTGCCTACACTCCCAGCTGCTCGGGAGGCTGAGGGAGGAGAATCGCTTGAACCAGGGAGTCGGAGGTTGCAGTGAGCCGAGATCGTGCCACTGCACTCCAGCCTGGTGACAGAGTGAGACTCTTGTCAAAAAAATAAAAAATAAAAAATAAATAAAAAGAGTGGGTCAGTGTGAACAAGAGACTGCACCTCGATTTCCCCATCTGTAGAGGGGATTATCCCGGAACCTCTGTCACTGGCTGCCATAGGAACACAACACATGCTGGCTATTGATATTTTTATGGGCAGGAACGTGTACATGGGAGGGGCTGTAGTGTCGGGGGAAGAGCAGAAGGGGAGAGGAGAAGGGTCTGTCTGACTTGGGTTGTGGGGCTGGTGTCACAGAGGAAGGGGGCCATGAGGAAGCTTTTGATGGACAACAGAGTTACAGGCAACAGTGAATGGAAGAGGAATTCAAGTCGAGGGAACAGTACAGCAAGGGAGTGGAACATGAGGTTTGGGACCGGCTTGGGCCACATCTCCGAGCTCTCATTGGCTTAAGCTTGGGGCCCATTCTGTGCAGAACCCCAAGGCCAGGCCAAGGTGGAGAGGAGCCCCTGGAAGGAGGGGCTAGAGCAAGTGTGCGTCAGGGTCAGAGGTGAAGAGGGTCTCAGGAAGGGGAGGACACCAGGAGCTCTCCGTTCCCTCAAGCCTCACCCCAGGGCTGGTGCAGGGTGGCCCCTCACCTCCAGCCCTCCCATGCCTCTCCCTGAAAGCCCTTCTCACCTACAGTATCGCCCGCAGCTCCCAAATCTAGCTGGCCAACACTCTCTGCATCCTTTCCTCCTCATTCAACCATCATCTATTAAGCACCCACTGAATGCCTGGGGACTAAAGCTGGCATGTACCAGCTCCCATTATGACACTCTTGTTAGGCCATGGGTGGCTTAAAATCAGCCATATGGGGAGGATTTACACCATGGCGATCGGCCAACTCATCAGGGGTTTGTTTCCCAGAGAGCCAGTTGCCAGCCTACTATTGCCCCCGGTTGGAGCAACGGGTCTGGAAAGGCAGGCCCCTGGGCAGGGGCACTCAGTCAGAAAAGGAAGACATCAGAGACACGTAAACAACACATCTCGGAGGGCAGGTGGTGTAGTCTCCGAGGAGGCAGGGGTGAATCGGGAGACTCATTCTGGAAGGAAGCAGTAAATGGCCATTGGAAACTATGCCAAGCTATTCAAATAGTAACAGTGCACCTCACCCCCATTTTATTTATTTATTTATTTATTTTGAGATGGGAGTCTCATTCTGTCGCCCGGGCTGGAGTGCAGTGGCGCAATCTCAACTCACTGTAGCCTCTGCCTCCAGGTTCAAGGGATTCTCTTGCCTCAGCCTCCCAAGTAGCTGGGATTATAGGTGCCCGCCACCATGCCCAGCTAATTTCTGTATTTTTAGTAGAGACAGGGTTTCACCATGTTGGCCAGGCTGGTCTTGAACTCCTGACCTCAGGTGATCCACCCACCTCAGCCTCCCAAAGTGTTGGGATTACAGGCATGGGCCACCGAGCCTGGCCTCAGCGCCATTTTAGACACAAGAAAACTGAGGCACAGAGATGCAAAGTCACCAGCCCACGATCACACAGTGAGAGAGGCAGGGCTGGGATTTGAACGGGGCCACTAGATCTGGAATCCCTACTTTTAGTGACTCTTTCCTTGTCCCCAAGCAGCCAGCACAGGGATAGGCAGAGCATCAGTGCCCAGGGGTATCCGCTCCCCAACGGATTCTAATCTCCTCAGGGCAAGGCCTATGTCCTCTCTGTCCAGCACAGTAAATTATTACCCCTACCTGAGGACATCGTGGTCCAAGACCTGGTCCCCACATGGAAGGCTTGGAGGTGGCTAAGATGAGGGGCTGCATCACTGCACTCTGGGGAGCAAAGAGGCTCTGGCTCTTGGGGAGCACAGCAGGATACCCTGAATGCCTTGGCTGGGCGGGTGGGTGCCCACGAGGCCAAGACAGGCTGTCTTTGCAGACCACCCTGCCTCTGGCCACTCCTCACTGCTTATGTAGTCTCTTCCCAGAATTGCATGAGGACCACGCAGTTCCCCCACCCTCAGCTCTCTGCCGTTCATGTCCAGCCCAGCCCTGTCGTGATTCTCATGGCCACTGCCCAGTGAAGCTGGCCTGGCCCACCAGCTGGCATCGGCATCCTCATTTTCCAGGTAATAATACCACAGCCAGCCATCTCTTGAGTGCTGCTCAGGTGCCAGGCACCCTGTATGCATCCTCTCATTCAATCCTCTCTGCAACTCATTCCACAATTACATTCTCCCCCATTTGATCACACCTGGAATCCAAGCACTTTGGGAGATAGAGGCAGGAGGATCACTTGAGCCCAGGAGTTCAAGACCAGCCTGGCCAACATAGCAAAACCTCATCTCTATTAAAAACTTTTTTAAAAATTAGCAGGGTGTGTTGGCTCACGCCTGTAGTCCTAGCTACCCAGGAGGTTGAGGCAGAAGGATCCCTTGAGCCCAGGAGGTCGAGGCTGCTGTGAGCTATGATCACACCACTGCATTCCAGCTTGGATGACAGAGTGAGATCCTGTCTCAGAACAAAAACAAAACCTCCCCATTTCACAGATGTGGAAACCGAGGCTCAGAAAGCTGACTTCCTGAGGTGGTCCAGTTACTACAGAAAAAGAAATCATCAGGGTTGGGCGAGGTGACTCACGCCTGTAATCCCAGCACTTTAGGAGGCCAAGGTGGGTAGATCACTTGAGGTCAGGAGTTCGAGACCAGCCTAGCCAACCTGGTGAAACCCCATCTCTATTAAAAATACAAAAATTAGCCGGATGTGGTGTTGGGCGCCTGTAGTCCCAGCTACTCAGAAGGCTGAGGTAGGAGACTCGCTTGAACCCAGGAGGTGGAGGTGGCAGTGAGCCAAGATGGCACCACTGCACTCCAGCCTGGGCAACAGAGTGAGGCTCCACCTCAAAAAAAAAAAAAAAAAAGAAAAGAAAAGAAAAAGGAATCACCAATGTGCCTCAAGTAGCCCTGACCACACCAAGGGCACCAGGCAGACCCTTAGAATGGGTCTGAGCCAGTGGCATCCTCCCAGGCAGGTCTTGGCTCCCTGCCGTCCTCGGGACCAAGTGCCAGCTCCCTGCTGTGCCCTCCCACCTCACCTCCACCTGGCCTCCCTGCCAGCCTCTCCCCTGTCTTCATCTCACTTCTTCCAGGGAGCACCCAAAATGCCTGACTGTCCCCACTGCCACCTCTCAACGCACGCCAGGCACTCACACCTCTGAGCCTTTGCTCATGCCATCCCCTTGGCCTACAACGCCCTTCCCACCTTTCTCTGCCCAGAGATTCTGGCAGTTTCCTGTCATCATCTCTTCCAGTAAGCTCTCTCTTCCTCTTGGGCTGGGACCCCTCTTTCAAACTTTCCTAGGACCCAGAGCGGCTCCCCTTAGCACTCCTTAGACTTAAAACCCCCTCAGAGCTGCAGCTCCTGGGGGTGGGGGCTCTCCCCTCCATCCTTCTGCTGGGCTCCATGTCTGGATCTTTCATAACTGCTCCCCCTCCAAGTGACACGCCAGTGCTCACAACTCCCCCATCAAGGCGAATCTGGACTGGTGTGTTCCAGGAATGAAGTGGGGGACCAGGGAGGAATCCCCCTGGGGTAGTGTGTCTGCCCACACCCCATCAGGGGCCTTCAGGCGCGTCTCCCGGGGCTGGGGGTCATCTGATCTCAGACCACTAGGTCTGGCCGCGCGGCATCCCTTCCTGCTGCACCCCAGCTCGGGCACCCCACCATACACACACCCAGGCGCACTCCCCTCCCCACCCCCGGTTCCAGAACTCACTATTTGCAGATATTTATAGAGCCCTCCCTCAGCCAGGTTCCCTCCCCCGCCCTGGGCAGAGCAGTGCAAGGAGCCGGGGGCCCCCACCCCGGTAAAAGGCCGGGGGCCCTCTCCACATTTGCCTCCGCCTGGTCCCCAGGGGTAGCTACGGCCGCAGCCCCCGCACCCGCCCAGCCCCCGACTTCGCCTGGGCCTCGGCCGCCGCCGCCGCAGTCCGGGGTCGGGGGTGGGGAAAGCGGGCGCGGAGGCCTCCCACCCCAGCCCCGCGCCGCGCCGGAGGTTGTGGGGGCGCCGCGCCGGAGGCTGGGGGGCGCCGCGCACAAAGCAGGGCTCGAGCCCCGCGCCTCGGGGACGTCCCCCGCCCGGCCGTGGGAAGGGGTCGGGCGCCGAGGCTCTGCCCTCCGGGGACCGGCGAGCTCTGAGGAGCGGCGGGTGGGGGGAGGGGGCCCGCGCCGAGTGGCTTCCCCGGCATCCCGCCCCCCACCGTGGCCCCCGGGCCCCCAGCCCCAGTGCGCCCGCGCCCGCCCCCTAAGGTCACGCTTGGGGAGGGGGCCGCGGAGCCGGGCGGGGGGCGCCGAGCGCGGCGCGGGAGGGCGGGCAGCGCGGGGATAGAGGGGCCGCGGCGCCCCTCAGGACGCCAGGGTCAACTCACCCATCGCCCGCTGGGTCTCAGCAGCGGCGGCAGCAGCGGCGGCGGCGGCTCCGCGGCCCCCGGGGTCCCCGGCGGGGAGATGCTGGCGTCCGCCGCAGCCTCTCGCCCCATCCCCGGCTCCGGCGGCAGCGGCTGCGGCTGCGGCTGCGGCGGGCGCCCGGCATCGCAGGCGGCGCGGCCCCGGCCCGGCCCCGATCCCCTCCCCCCACCCCCACTTCCACCCCGTCCCGGGGGCCCGGCGCGGCCGCTCGGCTGCACCCCGGGGCGGCAGCGGGGGCCCGGCGAGCGGACGGGCGCGGGGGAGGGACCGCGGCGGGCGCGCGGGGGGCGCGGAGGCGAGGCCGAGCGCGGCGCGCAGGGGTGCCCGCTCCCGCCGGCTCAAGCGGCTCCGGCCCCCACCCCGCCCCCACCGCAACCCCCTCCCCTTCCCCGCCAGCCGGGCTCCGCCGCCGCGCCGGGCCGGGGGCGCCTCGCACCGCAGACTCCGGCCGCCGCCGCCCGGCGCCGCCCGCGCGTGCTGGGTCGAGTGTGTGCGTGTGCGAGCGAGTGTGTGTGAGTGCGAGTGTGCGCGCGCCCCTCCTGTGACCGTGCGTGCGCCGGCCCACAGCCCAGGGCGGCCTGCGCGGGGGCGTGTGCGGGGGACGCGGGTAGTTTGGCGTGCGGGCCTGGTGTGCGTGCGGGGCAGGGAGTCCCGTTCTGTGTATGCGTGGACGGGTGCGTTCCGCAGCGTGCCCGGGTCGGTGTGACTCCGTGTGCCCGAGTCTGTGCCTGTGTGTGCATGGACGTGCAGACCCGTGTTGCGGTGTGTGCGTGGATCCGGCTGTGCCCGCGTGAACCCGGGCCGGGATTTCGCGCAGGCATCGGTGACCATGTGCAGAGGCCTGGGCTTGTGATGTGTGCACGGTGCCGGGCCTGTTACGGTGTCTACACAGTCTGTGTGTCTGCTTGGGGCGTGGGTGACCGCCGTACACCGGCCTGTGTCCTTCCGACCCCTTCCATCCCTCACATGCCCGAAGCCACCTGCGCACTCGCGGGGTAACTGGGGGTGCCTCCCCTCCCCCGCTCCCCTCACCTGGCCACCCCAGGCCTGGCCGGTCCTGCCCACCCTCTTGAGCCTACTCTCCTGCCACTTGCCCACCAATGGTTCTCCGAGGGCGCACTGTGTCGTGCCCTGGCTCCTCGTGGCCTTGCTCTGGGCCATTCCTCTCAGGGCTCGGAGGCATCCCCCACGTGTTTCCCGCCTTTCAAGTGGTTCAGCTCTGTGGCCTACAGAGCAGCCACTTCCGCCCGCGGTGCGAGGCACAAGGCATTGTGGGTACGCAGCAGACATCTCTGCGCCGGCATCGTCGAAGGTGCAGGGTTGCGCTACCTATGCTATATCCCAGTGAATGTGCTCCAGAGTGGTCCCAGAGGCCTTTGCTGAGCCATCCGGGCTGCCTAGGGCTGGTCTTCCTGCTCCAGGTGCCTCTGTGCCCAGCTTCATCCATCCTTGCTGAGGAGGCAGAGTGATCCTACTCCAACATTCACCTGAGCAGGTCACTCTCCTGCCTGCACCTTCAATGGCTCCCACTTGCCCTCAGCTTAAGTTAAGTGCCTGGGCGGGGCACAGGGAGCCCCTGGTGACCTAGTCTTGCCCCCTTCTTCAACGTCACCCTCACTGCTCTCTTCTTCCTGGAGGCTCTCTCTAAGCAAGGGTGGGCAAACCATTTGCTGTAAGAGACTGATTGTAAATATTTTAGGCTTTGCCAGCCATATGGTCTCTGTCCCAACTACTCAACTCTGCCATCGTAGCATAAAATCAACCATAGACAATATGTAAAAGAATGAGCCTGGCTGTGTTCCAATAAAACTTTATGGACACAAAAATTTGAATTTCGTGTCATTTTCACGTGTCCAGAAAAATTTTTTGATGTTTTCCCAACCATTTGAAAGTGTAAGATCCATTCCTAGTTCCTATCACTCTAAGCACATTCCATTATAACATCTCCATGGGCCGGGCACGGTGGCTCATGCCTGTAATCTCAGCACTTTGGGAGGCTGAGGCAGGTGGATCACAAAGTCAGGAGTTCAAGACCAGCCTGACAACATGATGAAACCCCATCTCTACTAAAAATACAAAAATTAGCTGGGTGTGTGGCACATGCCTGTAATCCCAGCTACTCGGGAGGCTGAGGCAGGAGAATTGCTTGAACCCAGGAGGCGGAGGTTGCAGTGAGCCGAGATCATGCCACTGCACTCCAGCCTGGGCAACAGAGCAAGACTCCATCTCAAAAAAAAAAAAAATCATCTCCATGACATGTGCTTAAGGTAGTTGTCACTCCCCCAAAATCTAGTCTATTCTGCCCTGCAAAAATGTTGTCCTCCTCCTCTCCCCAGCCTGGCTGTTCAACCCTCTCTGCCCCTTCTTCTCCGGCCCCCAAAGAACCCTCGATTTCTGCTCAAATGTGTCCCGCTCCCCCAATTCCCCATGCCACAGCTCTCCTTGCCTGGGACTCATTCCCCTCTGGAAGGGACCACCTCACAGACACTTTCCTTCCCCAGAACCTTCTCTCCCTCCCTGAGCCTTCGGCAGCAACTCTGGGCATCCCTCAGCCCATGCACAAAGTGCTGTTTCAAGTCTGGATTCTCCATTGAACTTGTTCTGAGCATCAAGAAAACCTTGACACTGGCCCTCAAGCACAAAGGCAGGCACAAAAGAATCACATTCCTCCATTTCCATTGCTCCTGGCAAAGGGGAGGAGGACCTGCCCAAGCCCCAGCCCTTGCCCTTGAGGCCCAGTGAGAAGTAAAGACACGCCCCACTCCCCAGGGAAGCTGCCCTGCCCAGAGCTGGCCAGGGTCAGGGGACTTGCTCGCTCTCCATCTTCCCCCAACTTGGGTCTTTGTTCTCCTGACCTTTCCAGATTCCCAAGCTTCTTGAGAGGCCTAAGTGGAGTCAGCCTTGTTGGGTTCATACCAAAGTCCGCCTCCATGTCCTCAATGCGGTACTCAGTGTGTTGGGCACTGTGTGGCAAGTACATCTTCCCCACGGCCAGCCCGTCAGAGATAAGTAACTTGCTCGGTCACACGCACAGCCACAGCTGGGCACACCAGGCCCCACCCTCCGCCCTCCCAGCTCAGGCCCTGTGGCGCCAGAAGCCTCCCTCCGAGAGAGCTGGCCAGAAGGGGAAACATCCCCCAATTCCTTCCTCCCACGTGGCCCCTGTCACTGTTTTCCCCTCCCACATTCACACAGGCCTGGCACACAGTAGTCATGGAAGTGCTCAGCAGGTGGAGAAGCTGAATCCCAGGGTGCTTAAGACCTGGGTTCTATGCCAGCTCGCCAAGTGTTCCAGTCATTTCAATCCCTAAGCCTCAGTTTCTTCATCTGCAGAATGGGATGAATCACTGCCCTGACATCGCATTGACATCAGTGGAATCTGGGTCTCTCCATCCTCTCCCAGCCGTCCTCCACGCCCCACGATGACATGGGAGAGGCTGGGGCTCCAAGCTGCATGGTGATATGGGGGAGGGTGGTTGGTGGCCCTCTTGCCCCACTGCTTCTCTAGGGGCTGAGCTGCCTGACAAGGCGGCTGTGGGAGCTGGAGGTGGGAAAAGCCCAGATACAAGATTAGCCAATCTTAGGCGGTGTCTCCTTACAGCCCTGCTGTCCCCTTTCACCCAGGCCTTTTTGGCTCTGGGAACAATTGCTAGGTCTGTTACCCTTTCAGCAGCTGCTGGCTGGCCTGTGGGAGCCACATTCCACCTCCCTGGGGCATCTCACTCCTGGCCCTGGGTCTCCAGGTGGGGAGGCTCTTCACCCATGCCATGAAAACCAAGCCATAGGCCAGGCGCAATGGCTCATGTCTGTAATCCCAGCACTTTGAGAGGCCAAGGTACACGGATCACTTGAGGCCAGGAGTTTGAGACCAGCCTGGCCAACATGGTGAAACCCCATCTCTACTAAAAATACAAAAATTAGCCGGGCGTGGTGGCGCATGCCTGTAGTCCCAGCTACTGGGAAGGCTGAGGCGTGAGAATCCCTTGAACTTGGAAGGTGGAGGTTGCAGTGAGCTGGGATTGCGCCGCTGCACTCCAGCCTGAGCAACAGAGTGAGACCCTATCAAAAAATAAAAAGAAAAAGAAAGAAAAGAAAGAAAGAGAGAACCAAGCCATCAAGCCCCAGCCCTGCCAAAGCTCCAGGTGGTCAGGGAGCATGGCGGTGCAGTGGGCAGAGTGAGCTGGCTCCAGTCCGGGCTCTCCAGGCTGCGCCAGGCCTCCACACTCAAAGTCTAGGCCCATTGGTCTGCAGAGTGGGCATAAAGGTGGCCACCTGACAGCATGTGGGGAGGGTGAGGGAGGTGGGATGTGTGACAAGGTGGTGCTGGGCAGCACCGAAGGTATTTGATAAAGGGTCCTTTGAGAAATTAAAATGAAATCCCAAGCCCCCCAACAGCACCCCCTCTTGGCCAAGGGGACCCCAGAGAAACCGTGAAAGCTGAGTTCTTGGCTACAACAGAATGGGAGGTCAGACACTCCTCGATACAGCCCCTCCTGAACCCCTTCCTTAGGGAAGAAAGCCTGCTGACGGTTAGGGCTAGCCAGAAACCAGCCCTTTTGAAACACTTCACCGCTGATACCAACCAGCTGTCCGATGCTATCCCTCTTTTGCAGTTTTGACACAATAACTGACCATCATCCCTTCCTGATAAGAAACCATTGACCACGGAGAGGGTCCAGACAGTCTACAGTGGATGCCCAGTGAAGGTGTTTGTCAGAGATAAGTGACTTACTCAGTTGCACACAGCCAGGCACACCAGGCCCCACCCTCCACCCTCTACCCTCCACCCTCCCAGCTCAGGCCCTGTGGTGCCAGGAGCCTCCCTCAGAGAGAGCTGGCCAGAAGGGGACATAGCCCCCAATTCCTTCCTCCCACATAGCCCCTGTCACTCTTTTCCCCTCCCACATTCACAGAGGCCTGGCACACAGTAGAGTCCTGTGCTTCACCTTTTGACATCAGAGGGCTGAAAAACACCCTGCGATCACACTAACGCCACCATTTTTTTGCACATGTGACTCATGAAGGGGCATGAAGCTTAATTGCACAGGTCCCTGTTTCTCCTTACATGAATATTCATGACTCCCCCTATAGCTTATTAAATATGTATATTCAGCCACCCTGCTCTGTATAAATTCCTGTTCCCTTTGCCCCTGCCTTGAAGCTTGTGTTCCTGGCTTCTGGCTGGAAGCTATGCTTCCCAGCCTGTCAGAATGGCTGCCCTGCAGGCTGCAACCCTTTATGAGAAATGAAGCTCTCCTTTCCAAATTTGTGAACCTCATTGTTCTTCTCTTAACGACTTCCTTCCCCATCACTTGCCAGGTGAAGTCAGATCTGTCCCCTTTCTACCCTCCCCCACATGCACTCCATTCATTCTTTTATTCATTCAGCTGAGCTTGTCCCATCCACTGACAGCCCTCTGAAATGCTTGCAATTTCTCTGCCTTTTTTTTTTTTTTTTTTTTTTGAGATGGAGTCTCACTCTGTCACCAGGCTGGGGTGCAATGGCGCGATCTTGGCTCACTGCAACCTCCACCTCCCAGGTTCAAGAGATTCTCCTGACTCAGCCTCCTGAGTAGGTGGGGCGACAGGTGTGCACCACAATGCCCAGCAAATTTTTTGTATTTTTAGTAGAGACAGGATTTCACCAAGTTGGCCAGGATGGTCTTGATCTCTTTCTTCTCTTTTTTTTTTTTTCTTGAGACGGAGTCTCGCTCTGTTGCCCAGACTGGAGTGCAGTGACGCGATCTCGGCTCACTGCAAGCTCCGCCTCCCGAGTTCACGCCATTCTCCTGCCTCAGCCTCCCGAGTAGCTGGGACTACAGGCGCCCGCTACCACGCCCGGCTAATTTTTTTGTATTTTTAGTAGAGATGGTGTTTCAACGGGTTAGCCAGGATGGTCTCGATCTCCTGACCTTATGATCCGCCTGCCTCGGCCTCCCAAAGTGCTGGGATTACAGGTGTGAGCCACCGTGCCTGGCCAGTTCTCTGGCTTTTAAAAATCTCTGTACCTGGCATATCTGTGTTCTGCCCAAAAAGCCCTTCTGGAAAAACTCCTACTCATCCTTAAAGACCCAGCCCAGGTGTCTCCTCCCCTTGAAGGCCCCTGAAGGGCTTCTGGTTTCAGGAGCCCTGCTTGCCTCCATTTGGAGAATTCTCACCTCAAGGCCTTTGCTGCTACTGGGCTCTGCCTGGAGTGCCCTTCCCAGCCCAGCCCAAAGAGCTCAGCTCAAATGCCACCTCTCCAGAGTCTCCTCTCACTCCCTTTCTTGGGACCTGAGCACTTCCTGTCTGCTGTCCTGGGCTCCTCACCTGGCCTTGCTGTGAGCTCTTGGGCAACTAGGATGAGAGAAGTTTCCCCTGGCCCCTAGCTGGTGCTGGGGACAGAGGGCCCTAACGGAGGGGCCCCTGCTGGTCCAGGTAGGGTGTCTGGGCCAAGTCTTGCTGGTCAAGCCCTCTAGGCTTGTGTGGCCTTGAACAAGTCCCTTCCTCTCTACAAGCCTTACTTTCTACACTTGCCAAGTAGGGGTAATAGATGAGATAGGGATCCATTACTTGGGGGAGTCAAGGGATCCAGTAATCTCCTAAAATTCCCAGTAGCATGGTGTGACTGTGAGCACGTGTTTGTGCATGCATGTGAACACAGGTGCATGTACACCTGTGGAAGTGTGTGCATGTGTGTGAACACGGGTGCATGTATACATGTGCAGAAGTGTGTGCATGCGTGTGTACATGGGTGTGTGCCCCTGCCCATCTGTGTGTATGAGTGCACGTGCACATGCGTGTTTTGGGGGGAGCATCCATGGCTGTTATCAGATTCTCAAAGGGAGCAGGCCCTGGGTGGGGAATCCTGACCTGTCCCACAGGAGAGACGGCTGTGGGCACTAGGAGCACCTCTTCCACCTCCCCCTTCCACTGCCCTTGCCTGGCCTGCGTTCTTGCAGCCGCCTCCCCACTGGTGGGCAAAGTCAGCTCACCTCCCTGCTCTGCGCAGATTCTATGGTGGCTGCCGCCTCCACTCAGAGGGAGGCCAGAGACCTGTCGGCCAGGTACCTCCCTGGCCTCCTCCCCTCTACTCTTGTCCACTGGCACACTAGCTTCATTGGTCCTGGCGGTCCCCTCTGCCTGAATGCTCCAGCCCCAGGTACCCACAGCTCCTCCTCATTCCAGCCTGGGCTCTGATCTGGGTCTTTGGGACCACCACAACTCAGGGCAGTCCCCCGTCCCTTTGCTTGCTCTTCTTTCTTCCATAGCACGTTTCCCTTTCCAGCATACTAGGTAATTGACTCATTGATTAAATTTCTTGTGTATTTTGCCCGTCTCCTCACTGTCTCCTGCTGCTGTCTCCTCGGCATCTGGCTCAGCCTAGCACATGGTAGGTGCCCAGTCAGTACTGTTGTAGGGATGGAAACTGCAGACAACCCCTCCCTGGCCTGTGTGTGTGCATTTTGGGGGTTGCCCCATCTGTGTCTACCATAGGCGGTGGGGCATGAGGGCTGGTGAGAGCCCAGGGAGAGAAGTGACAGCCTTCCAGGCAAAGGAACATTAGCACTGAAGTGTCCCATGAGGGCCAGGGGTGCTTCGGGATGTGGATGGGTGTGGCCCAGGATGTGCACTGCTTTTTGTACGATAAACCTCACGCTTAGCTGGTCAAGCCCTCTAGGCCTGCGTGGCCTTGAACAAGTCCCTTCCTCTCTACAAGCCTTACTTTCTACACTTGCCGAGTAGGAGCAATGGATTAGACAGGGATCCATTACTTGGGGGAGTCGGGGGGGTCCAAGAAAACTTGGGTAGCTGCTCTATCTCTAGCCTCCACTGTGACGGCAGGCCCCTCTGCCTTCCCCAGGCAGCCCCCAGGTGAGGAAACTGAGACACAGCAAGAAGAAATGAATCCCACTCAGTGGCTGAGTGCCAGAGCCAGGACTCAGATCCAGGTCTGGGACTCCAGAGCCAGTGCTCCAGCCACCAGGAGCCATGCCCCTCCCTGCTCCCTGCCTAGAGGGTCCTGTCTCCTACAGTGGCTAACCCCACAGAGAGAGAGGAACCCCGTCTCTACTAAAAGTACAAAAATTAGGTGGGCATGGTGGCGGGCGCCTGTAGTCCCAGCTACTTGGGAGGCTGAGGCAGGCGAATCGCTTGAACCCGGGAGGCAGAGGTAGCAGTGAGCCCAGATGGCGCCATTACACTCCAGTGTGCTCAACAGAGTGAGACTTTGTCTCAAAAAAAAAACAAAAAACAAAAAAGACAGAACGGCATCCAGACTGAGGTGGGGGAACACAGGGGCGGCGGGGATGGTGCAGAAGGGAGTGCCTGGTGCACTTAAGGGAGGGGCTAGGCATAGCCAGAAAGTGTTGGGGGTGGCTGTCAAGCCAAGGACGCCTCTAAGCTGCACGAATGCAACAGATGCTGAGAGTCAGACTGAGTGACCTGGTGAAGCTGAGCAGGTGAACCCACTGTAGCCTGTGGCCGGCCTAGGAGGGTGGCCTAGCAGAGTGAGGTTTGGAGGCTGGAGACTTCAGGGGAACGTGCTGAGCCACACCAGTGTCACCAGCTGGCTTCTCCTTGCTTGGGGCCCTTGAGGGAAGCAGACATGTCCACACCTGTGTGCACAGGCCTGGCACATGGAGACCCAGGCCCTCCGTGCACACGGAGCAAGTCCCCATCTGCCTGCATGTGCACCCACTGGAAGGCTCCCCACCCTAGTGTCACATACATGCATGCACTCTCACATAGACACACCCCATATGCATACACAGGGTGCAGCCCCGAACCCACAAGCCCTGCCGGGCAATCCCCACAAACTCACAGGACAACATTCCACAGGGTCACCGAAGGGAGGGCAGGGCTGGGAACCACGAGGCCCAGATGGGTGGTGTCAGGCCACGCAGAGCCCCTCTCCTGACTCCACACACCCTCCTCCTCCCCTCCACACCCAGCACCTGCCTTGGTGAAGGGGCCTTGAAACTCGGAGGCGGGGGCATGGGCCCAGCCACACTGACTCTTGGCCTGTCCATCCTACAGCAACTTCAGGTCCCCAGGCCTGTCAGGGAGTTTCAGCCTCTGTCCTCACGGCCACTGGGCCGAGTCATCACTCGGCAGCCACACAGCCACAGGAAGGTGGGCAGGGGCTGGGCCTGGGAGGCGACCTTGGGAACATCCAGTCTAGTTGTGATTGTCGGAACCCGAAAACCACAGGCCCCAGGTGGCCAGCTAGGGGCCAGCAGTTACTCTGGTCCTTTTGATGGCCTGAAACTTAAATAAAGCAGGGTGCTGCTGGAAGCCCTGTTCAGGGGTCCAGGCTGTCCAGCTGGACCTGGGCCAGTGAGTAGAACTGGAAGAAGAGAGAAATTCACTCAGGACATCTGGGATCAGCCACAGGGTCTCCACCTGGGGGCCTGAGCTGGCGGTAGGAGGCTTAGCCACTGACCTTTAGCTCAAGCATGCTCTGAGGCTGGGGAACTGGCCAAATATGGTTCCACTGGGCCTCACACCTGTGAGCTGGGCGAGGAGAGGGGCTTCAAGGTCATCTCCTGTGGCCCCAGTCTCATGCCACTGCTTACACACATCCTGTGATGTGGTGCTCACTCTCTCACTCTCTTTATTATGTGACCACTTTGGCTGTTAGATACCCTAGAACCCGCTGCCTGGAACTGGGCAGAGCAAGCCAGCTTCTTCATTGGCATGGCGGTCCTCCAGACATTTGGCAAGGGTCCCTCCACCACTTCTCCTCCCAGGTTTGTTTGTTTGTTTGTTTGTTTGTTTGTTTTGAGACGGAGTCTCACTCTGTCACCCAGGCCGGAGTGCAGTGACTCGATCTTGGCTCACTGCAAGCTCCGCCTCTCTGGTTCAAGTGATTCTCCTGCCTCAGCCTCCCAAGTAGCTGGGACTACCGGCATGTGCCTCCATGCCCGGCTAATTTTTTTTTGTATTTTTAGTAGAGACAGGGTTTCATCATATTGGTCAGGCTGGTCTTGAACTCCTGACCTTGTGATCTGCCAGCCTCGGCCTCCCAAAGTGCTGGGATTACAGGTGTGAGCCACTGCGCCCGTCCTCCTCCCAGGTTCTTTAGTGCCTCCTCCTATGACATGGTTTCCAGACCTTTCCATCCCAGTTACTCTCCATTTGCCCTCCCCCAACATGTCCTGACTTACATAGATGCACACAGAGGGTCTCTCACCTGCCTTGGCTGCCCTGCGCTCTGTTAACGCGGTCTGCATCTGCGGCGAGAGCTCTGGCCACCACACACACTTCCTGCCAGCTGCTCTGCGAAGTGCAATGAACTGCAACTAGAAAGCGCAGGAGCTCAAACAAATTCGGGTTTAAAACAACCTCAGCCACACTATGGTATAGAAAAGGGAAGGAATAGGAGGCGGGGCACAGGCACTAGCAGAGCAGGTGCAGTTCGGGCTCCGGAAAGAGGACGGGGATGATAACCACAGAAACAAACCCATATCACTGACCACTGGCTGGCATCATCCTGCATTGTCATGCCAGCCCGTGATGTTGGGCACAGCAGCTAACAAGACAGACCTGGGCTACCTGGGCCCAACTCCGAGATTCACTGACTCACTGTGTGACCTCAGGCAACTTGTTTGCCCTCTCTGTGCCTTCATTTCCTCATCTGTAAAGTGAGGAGTGTAATAACAGACCCTGCCTCACAGGGCTGTTGGGAGGCTTGGATGAGTTGCTAGATGCAAAGTGCTTAGAACAGGGCCTGGCACAGAGCAATCATGTCTGCCCTTCCTTTCTCCCCATTTTTCAGATAAGGAAACTGAGGCACGAAGCAGTGAAGTTAACTTTCCCAAGATCAGGCAGCTAATGAGTGGCAGCACCTGTGCTGGGAGGTCACTGAAAGGTTCACGAGGCCTCTAGGGGTTGGAGGAGGGGAAGGATCCACCCTGGTTTCCCCCCTGCTACCCTCAGTGAACATCACTGTCTGGGGACATTTGCTGCACTCCAGAATCTGTGAGGCCAGGGGGCCTCGGGGAGCAGCTGCTGTGTGGTGGGGAGTCGGGGAGCAGGGGTTGGGGTCGGGGAGCAGCTGCTGTGTGGCGCCCTCTGCCTTTCGGAAACCCCAGGCAGGGCCAAGTGTTATCACCTGCAGGAGGAGCAGGCCCGGCCCATTCCTGGGAAAACACCCTCAGGGGCGGGGACAGAGCCAGGGCCTCTGGAGGAAAAGGCCTTTGGTTCCCCTGGGGCCTGTCCAGAGCCAGCTTCTCCTCCTCTAGTCGTCCCCAGCTGGGCCTCGAGCCTCCTGGGCCTCTTCCGCATGTATGGGGATCACCATACACTCTGCTGCCCTGTCCCACCGAGGCTGCCAGCAGTTAAAGGCGGCTCTGAGGCTTGGGGTCCTTGGGTGGGAGGTGTCTGCCAAGATGGCTGCAGGGTCCCCTCCCTCCCCGGCCCTGGCGGCATGTCCACCATTTTCCCCTCCCTGCAACCTGGGCAGGCCTGTGACTTGCTTTGGCCACTAGGATGAGGTGGAAGGGACAAGGAAATGTCCAGGCTAGGCCTCAAGTGGCCTTGCAACGTCCTTTTCCTCCAGCTTGGAGGTCAGCGGCTATGGAGGGAAATCCGAGGGGAGAGCGGCCCTGGACCACACAGGGAAGAGAGGGGCTGCCACCCCTGGCTGTTCCAGCCACCCCTGCCAGGCACCGGGCCTGGGAGGGAGGCCAGGGGGGCCGCCCCAGCCAGCACCACAGAGACAGTGACATGACAGGTGGACCAGGCGCAAGGCCTGCTGCCACCGGAGGTCTGGGTGAGTTACATCGTCTTTCCTGATTTGGTTCCCCCCAAAGAGGGACAGTAAAAGCACCAGCATGGTCTGGAGTGACGGTGCAGGGTGAGTGAGCCTTGTGAGTGGCACTCGGGCTGGCCCAGGGGCTGTGTCGGAGAAACACGAGCCGTTTTCACTACTAGTAGAGGCTTGGAGACGGCTGAATCCAGGCAGACCCTCCCCGGCTGGACAAAGTCTCCAGGGCACGGAGCAGCGGGATTCTAACAAGGGCTGCTGCTGTGGGGACACTTACCGTGGCCACGTCTGAGCACGAACCACGTCACTTTTGAGGCTTCCACCATCTTATGAGGGGTATGACGTAGCCCCCACTGACTGCAGCCGGCAGGAGAGAGACTTTCTAAATCAGGTCAGGATGAAAGTCACTCCTTCCTCACCGGGCCAGCCCTCCAGCTCCTAGGAGGATTCAGGGCCCTGGTGATTCCTGCAGTGTTCTTGCCACCAAGCCCATCCTACAGGTGGACAAGCTGATGCTCAGAACTGGAAAGTGACTCATCCAAGATCACACTGTGATGCCACGCAGGTGATGGCCATGTGGAGCTGGCGGCCTGGTCCGGGCTGGCCAGGCTAGGACCAGCTCACAGCAGGCATGACAAGGCTAGAGGGTCTGGAGCCGTGGCCCTGAAGGCACAGAAAAGGCGCCCCATGGATCCCTTCCCAGATTCCTCCTGTTTTCGCCCTGGCGCGCGCTGCTGCTGGCTGTCAGAGGACGCGCTTAGGTTTCCTTGTTTGTTGTCTGTCTCTCCACTGGGCAGGGCCCTTCTTTGGTTCCTGATCAGAGCTGAGCGCATACTAAGTGCTTGATGCATATTCTCTGGAGGAATGAGTGGATGTCGCTGGTCTGAGATGGATCAGATGGGGCCAGACTGGCAGTGGGGAGAGCTGACAGAGGCGCTGGGAAACAGGCGAGGTAACAGTGGCTGGGGTGGAGATGGGAGGCTGGAAAGAGGAGATGAGACCTACAGGACCAGGCATTGTCTGGGATGTGGCATGGGGAGGGAGTTGTGGGGCTAACTCCCAGAGGTCTGATGGGGAAGACTGCCCCTAGACTGCCCACCCCGACAGCTGGGCTCAGAGGCTGGGTTCCAGGTGTGACATCACTGGGCAGAGGCCCTCAGCACCCTTCAGGCTGGGACTCATGCCTCACCCTGAGATACGCCCATCCCCACCCCATCTCCTATTCCTCAAACTCTTGCTCCCACTTCTGCTGCTTCTGCACCCTGCCCCCCAGTGATTTCTCCTTCCGCTAGCTCTTCATTCATTCACTCACTTCATTACTCACTCACGAAACGATTATGAGACTGGCCCTGTGTCCCCATGGGGACACAGAGATGACCCTGCTTCAAGGGAGACAGATTCAGAAGCCAAACCATAGCATGACTCAAATCCCAACGCTCTTTGAAAGAAAAAAATTCTCATGGATTCTGGGGTTGTCGTCAGTCATTTTTATCACAGTGTTTCTTAAATATGCACAGACACTAAGCTAGGTGTAAAGCTCTTGTACTTATGTTTGCCTCCAACATTAAAAACAAAGCAATGCTGGGAATGGTGGCTCATGCCTGTGATCCCAGCACTTTGGGAGGCCAAGGCGGGAGGATCACTTGAGGCCAGGAGTTCCAGATCAGCCTGGCTAACATGGCGAAACCTTGTCTCTACTAAAAAATACAAAAATTAGCCTGCCTTGGTGGCGGGCGCCTGTAATCCCAGGTACTCAGGAGGCTGGGGCATGAGAATCGCTTGAACCTAGGAGACAAAGATTACAGTGAGCCTTAATCATGTCACTGCACTCCAGCCAGGGCAACAGAGTAAGACTGTGTTTCAAAAAACAAAACAAAACCAAAGCAAATTTGCAAAATGAATATAAAAAAACATAGAGCCAATAAAAAATCAAATTAACAACAGGAAGAAACCTTGCTGGCTCTCACCACAGACAGGGCAGTCAGCAGTCGAGGTGCCCAGTGAGGGGCTGATTCTCTGGGGCCGGGTGGCTTTGACCAGCGTGGAGGCCAAGCAAGGCCTTGCTCCTCCCTGCAGTCTCCTCTGTTCACGCCTACCCAGCCTGGGAGGCCTGGCTGAGGCAGTGCCTGGACAGCACCTGGCCAAAGTCTCCCCGCATCTTTTCTCATCAGCTCCAGTGACTATGAAGTCTCAATGCCCTGGTCAGCACAAATCCGCACTCACTGGGTAGCCAAACTAAAAAAGAAAAATGTGGTAAAATCTACATAACACAAAATTTACCACTTTAACCACTTTTTAGCACACAGTGCAGTGGCATCAGGTACATTCACATTGTGTGGTACCATCACCACTGTCCATCTCCAGAATGCTTTTTTTTTGAGACAGAGTCTCGCTCTATCACCCAGGGTGGAGTGCAATGACATGATCTCGGCTCACTGCAACCTCTGCCTCCCGGGTTCAAGCGATTCTTGTGCCTCAGCCA
Source organism: Hylobates moloch (assembly GCF_009828535.3). Taxonomy (NCBI): domain Eukaryota; kingdom Metazoa; phylum Chordata; class Mammalia; order Primates; family Hylobatidae; genus Hylobates; species Hylobates moloch. The sequence continues at coordinate 20,647,258 of NW_026652294.1, read as the reverse complement.
CCTGAGTAGCTCAGATTACAGGTGTAAGCCACCATGCCCCACTAATTTTTGTATTTTTAGTAGAGACAGGGTTTTGCCATGTTGGCCAGACTGGTCTGGAACTCCTCTCACCTTGGCTTCCCAAAGCACTGGGATTACAGGCGTGAGCCACCAAGCCAGCCCAGCCCAGCACGATTTTCATCTTGCAAAACTGACACTCTGCACCCATTAAATATTAACTCCCCATTCCCCTGTCCCCCAGCACCTGGCAATCCCATTCTACTTTCTGTCTCTGAATTTGACTACCCTAAGTGCCTCGTCTGAGTGAGACCATATAGTGTTTGTCCTTTTGTGACTGCCTCATTTCACTTAGCATAATGTGCTTAAGATTCATCTACATTGTAGCATGTGTCAGAATTTCTTTTTTTTTTTTAAGGCTGAATAATATTTCGTTGTATGGATAGAATGTATTTTGTTTATCCATGGACATCTCATCCACTGGTGAGTTGCCTCCACCTTTTGGCTGATGTATATAATGTTGCTATGAACATTGCCACACAAGCATCTGAGACTTTGCTTTCAGTTCTTCTGGGTGTATATCCAGAAGTGGAATTACTGGGTCATATGGTAATTCTATGTTTAATTCAGAACTAATGTTTAATCTTTTTTTTTTTTTGAGACAGGGTCTTGCTCTGTCCGGCAGGCTGGAGTGCAGTGGCATGATCTTGGCTCACTGAAATCTCCACCTCCTGGGCTCAAGTGATCCTCCCACCTCAGCCTCCAGAGTAGCTAGGACCATAGGCACGTGCCACCACACATGGCTAATTTTTTTGTGTTTTGGGTACAGACGGTTTTTTGGGGCTGTTTTTAGACAGAGTCTCGCTCTGTCACCCAGGCTGGAGTGCAGTGGCACAATTTCAGCTCACTGAAACCTCCACCTGTGAGGTTCAAGCGATTCTTCTGCCTCAGCCTCCCAAGTAGCCCCGGCTATTTTTTTTTTTTTTTTTTTTTTTTTTTTTTTTTTTTAGTAGAGATGGGGTTTCACCATGTTGGCCAGGCTGGTTTCGAACTCCTGACCTCAGGTGATCTGCCCATCTTGGCCTCCCAAGGTGCTGGGATTACAGGTGTGAGCCACTGTGCCCAGCCCTGCCCTGCCCCCACTTTTTTTTTTTTTTTTTTTTTGAGATGGAGTCTCGCTCTGTTGCCCAGGCTGGAATGCAGTGGCGCGATTTCGGCTCACTGCAACCTCCGCCTCCTAGGTTTAGGCGATTCTCCTGTCTCAGCCTCTCGAGTAGCTGGGCCTACAGGTGTCCACCACCAAGCCCGGCTAAGTTTTGTATTTTTAGTAGAAACGGGGTTTCACTATGTTAGCTAGGGTGGTCTCGAACTCCTGACCTCGTGATCTGCCCACTTCGGCCTCCCAAAGTGCTGGGATTACAGGCGTGAGCCACGTGCCCGGCCTGAGATGGGGTTTTGCCATCTGGGCCAAGCTGGTCTCAAACTCCTGGATTCAAGCAATCTACCCACCTCAGCCTCCCAAAGTGCTGGGATTATAGTTGTGAGGCACTGAGCCCAGCTTAAACTTTTAAGTTGATGGGTACATGTGCAGGTTTGTTACACAGGTCAGTGTGTGTCATGTGGGTTTGTTGTGAAGATTAGTTCATCACTCAGCCTAGTACCCATTAGTTATTTTTCCTGATCCTCTCCTTCCTCCCACCCTCCACCTTCTGAAAGCTCCCAGTGTGTTGTTCCCCTCTGTGTGTTCATGTGTCCTCATCATTTAGCTTCCATTTATGAGAACATGCAGTATTTGGTTTTCTATTCCTGTGTTAGTTTGCTAAGGAGAACGGCTTCCAGCTGCATCCATGTCCCTGCAAATGACGTGATCTCATTCTTTTTTATGGTTGCTCAAGACTAATTTTTAAGGTGGTTATTCAGATGATCCTAAAGAGGATTATAGCCTATTTGGGGTTTTTTGTTTGTTTTTTGAGATGGAATCTTGCTCTTGTTGCTCAGGCTGGAGTACAATGGCATGACCTCGGCTCACTGCAACCTCCGCCTCCCGGGTTCAAGCGAATTCTCCTCAGCCTCAGCCTCCCAGGTAGCTGGGATTACAGACACCCGCCATCACACCCGGCTAATTTTTTTTTTTTTTGAGTAATTTTTTGTATTTTAAGTAGAGATGGGGTTTCGCCCTGTTGGCCAGGCTGGTCTCAAATTCCCGACGTTAGGTGATCCACCAACCTCGGCCTCCCAAAGTGCTGGGATTACAGGTGTGAGCCACCACACCCAGCTGCCTATTTGTTTTTAGTTCGTAGACTTAAAATGCACTATAATTTAAAACTCTCATCCTCTTCAGAGTATACAGAGCCTCCAGTCTGAAACAGTCTAGAACTGGACCATCCATTGGCGTGACCTCGAGCCACGGCCTTGAAGCCCAGATCGTGCTGGCCTGCACAGAATTATTCTGTACGGGTAAAATACACCTGGATTTTGAGACAAGGTTTTGCCCCCGTCGCTCAGCCTGGAGTGCAGTGGTGTGATCATGGCCCACTGCAGGCTCAGCTTCCCAGGCTCAGATGATCCTCCCACCTCAGCCTCCTGAGTAGCTGGGACCACAGATGCGTGCCACCATCTCTGGCTAATTTTTGTGTATTTTTCAGTAGAGACGAGGTTTCACCATGTTGCTCAGGCTGGTCTCAAACTCCTGGACTCAAGCGATCCACCTGCCCCTTTTTACTTTTTCAAATGTGATTATTAGAACATCTAAAATGGCATATGGGCCAGGAGCAGGGGCTCATGCCTGTAATCCCAGCACTTTGGGAGGCTGAGGTGGGTGGATTACCTGAGGTCAGGAGTTGGAGACCAACCTGGCCACTATAGTGAAACCCCGTCTCTACTAAAAATACAGAAAATTAGCTGGGCGTGGTGGCGGGCACCTGTAATCCCAGCTACTAGGGAGGCTGAGGCAGGAGAATTGCTTGAACCTAGGAGGCAGAGGTTGCACTGAGCACTCCAGCCTGGGCAACAAGAGCGAAATTCCATCTCTAAATAAATAAATAAATAAAATGGCATATGGGCTAGGAGCAGTGGCTCACGCCTGTAATCCCAGCACTTTGGGAGGCAGAGGTGGAACATGGCAAAACCCTGACTGTACTAAAAAATACAAAAAATCAGCCGGGTGTGGTGGCGCATGCCTGTGGTCCCAGCTATTTGGGAGGCTGCGGTGGGAGGATTGTTTTAGTCCAGAAGGTGGAGGCTGCAGTGAGTTGTGATCATGCCACTGCACTCCAGCCTAGGTGACAGAGTGAGACCCTGTCTTAAAAATAAAATAAGGTGGAATGAAATGAAATAATACAATGGCACAGTGAGGCTCACAGTCTCTCTCTGGACTCTTCATCCTAGAGGACCAATTCAGGTACTTTCTGAGTCCAGAGGAGCCACCTAGAGTTCTTCCTTCCAAGCAGAGGAAGCCTTGGGCTGGTTCCTCAATTTCACTGGGGTGAAATTCACATAGCATACAATTAACCACTTGAAAACTGCAAGTCAGTGGCACTCAATGCATTCACCAACACCTCACCCCAGAAAAACACGCTGGCTCTGTTACCAGTCTCTGCAGTTTCCCCCTTCCCCCCAGCCCTGCTTTCTGTCTCTATGGATTTGCCTATCACCGGCATCTCTAGGAGGAATCATACATGTGACCTCTTGTGACTGGCTTCTCTCATTAGCACAGTGATTTTGAGGCTCTTCCATGTGGTGGCCTGTCAGTGTCATTCCTTTTCACGGCTGAATACTATTCCGTGGTGTGGAGGCAGCACAGTCTGCTTCTCATCTTCGTATGGATATCTAGGTTGCTTGTGACATTCGGCTGTGATGAGTAATGCTTCCGTGAACACTTCCATATTGTTTCTGTATGTTTTTGTTTCCTGGGAGTGGAATTGCTGGCTCATATGGTAATGGCTGGTTCCTTCTACCTTTTAACATTCGCTTTGCTAATCAAAAGTTCTAGATACAGCTGGGCACAGTGGCTCACGCCTGTAATCCCAGCACTTTGGGAGGCTGAGGTGGGTTGGGAGGCCAAGGCGGGTGGATCAGTTGAGGTCAGGAGTTCAAGACCAGTCTGGCCAACATGGTGAAACCTGGTCTCTAGTAAAAATACAAAAATTAGCTGGGTGTGGTGGTGGCTGTAATCCCAGCTACTCGGGAGGCTGAGGCAGGAGAATCACTTGAATCTGGGAGGTGGAGGTTGCAGTGAGCCGAGATTGAATCACTACGCTCCAGCCTGGGTGACAGAGCGAGACCCCATCTCAAAAACAAAAACAAAAAAAAGAAAGTTAGTTCTAGATACACAGACTCTTGATTTCACTGAAGGCAGGTGGGGGGTACTTGTTAGGGACCCCCCATGTCAATATTTTCAGGACTTTGTTGTGGGTCAGATTCTCCAGCGAGGAGCCTCAGTGTCCTGCTGGAGGGTGAAGACTGGGCTGTGTGCTGGGAGCTGGGTAGGGCACATGGGGTCCCAGTGCCCAGAAGCACCCGGCGGCTCTGCTTCCAGTGCCGTGGCAGTGCCGCTATCTCTGGGTGGACTCTGGTGAGCGGAGGAGGGGACTGCCTGGCCATTCTGGGTGGGAGTCCGGGGACCTGACTGTGCCTCATTTTGCCCCCACCTGGGACTGCTGGCTCAGGCTGAGCTTTCGGTGGTTCTTCAGGGTAAACCACACTGGTGCTCAGCTGCCATCACACACCTGGGATATAACTTCTGTGTCCCTTAAGTCAGTTGCCATTCTACATCGACTTTTCAGCTTCAAAACCTGTGTGGATGTTGTCTCTATCCTGATTGCTACAACCTTGTGGGTTTATACCTGGAAGGAAGGAAGGAAGAGAGGGAGGGAGGAGGGGAGAGGGAGGGAAGGAGGGAGGGAAAGAAGGAGGAAAGAAGGAAAGGAGGGAGGGAGAAGGGAGGGAAGGAGGGAGGGGGTAGGGAGGGAGGGAAGGAAGGAGGAAGGGAGGGGGGGGGGGAGGAAGGAGGAAGGGAGGGAACAAAGGAGGAAGGGAGGGAGGGATGGATGAGGGGAGTAGAGGGAGGGAGAAATCCCTTCCCGTTGTTTTAAGGGAGTTTGAGGACGGAGGGAAAGTGGACGAATGTGTTTAGTCCGTCATCTTTAGCAAAGCTGCCAGCACAGGAGGAGCCTGGCAGTCAGTCCCAGGAAGCCCAGACCCCTCAGGAGCATTCCAGGGCCTGGTGCAGAGCCCACCTGCTCTGGGAAAGTTCCGGAACTCATCAGACAGAAGGGGTCTCCCCTTGGCCTGGGTCTCAGGGCCCATTCTGGCCATTTTGGCCAGACTTCCAGGTGTAGTTTTATCTTCCCCAGAGACTGAGCCCCTGCAGGGCTGGAGTCTTAACAGAGACTTTCTGACTGCCTCCCCTCTCTCCACCCTGCCAGCCTCAGTCCCTACTTGGCTGCACACATGGTGCCTGGTGGCCGGCAGGCTTTGTTGCTGGCTAGAAGGGAGGGCACACCAGGAAGCCGACACAGCCATGGCAAAGGCTTGGATGAAAGGAGCAGAGTATGAGGGGACATCCCTCTCCATCATCTCTGGATTTCTTTCCACCTGTTCTTGAAAGTTTCTTGGATTTTTGGAGACAGGGTCTCACTCTGTCACCCAGGCTGGAGTGCAGTGGCACAATCTTGGCTCACTGCAGCTCCGCCTCCCAGGCTCAAGAGATTCTCCCACCTCAGCCCCTCCCCCGGTTCTCCGATCTTATTCTTGGGTCTGAGGCCCCAGGGTGGTTGAAAGTTCAGGAAGGCTGGGATGGGGACGTTAGCTGCAGGCCACCGCACTGAAGAGGCTGATTTAGGCCCCGCTGGTCCCTCCGAGTCACAGCCACCCTCCTGATGGGGTGCAGCAGGCATGAACCCTTGGGCCCACCATCCTTTCAGGAGGCTGTGGAAATATTTTACCTTTAAAACAGAAGAAAATGAACTTTTACTCAAAGAGAAATTTTAATGTATTAATATATTTATCTTTCTACCAATAGTCATAAAGTATAATTTTAAATTTTTTTTGCATAAGAGGCCCATGAAAGTCGCAATGCATCCATGCCCCATGCCCGGGGCCACCCACATCTCAGGCCACGCCTGATGGAAGGTTGGAGTCCTTCTCTCAGAATAGCTGGGCCCAGTGTCACGAACACTGCCCCGTGCAGGGTGCTGGGACCTAGAGAACGTAAGTCCTAACCAGGAACCCCAGAGTCACTGCAGACCAAGTTCCAAGAGCCCTGAGCTCACCAGACCAGAAGACAGCCTTGGGGGGTGAGTCCCTGGAGAGAAGATGCGAGTGAGCTGGGTCCTGAAGCATGGGCCATTCTAGGTGAGGGAAGCCTCAGTGGACACAGATGCATGAGGGAGGGGGTCTGCCCAGTCCCAGGGGGGAGTGGGGCCTGGCCTGGCACGAGCAGATCCCAGTGCACAAATCAGACCAGGCGACAAAACCCCAGGATGATCTCAGCTCGCAGAGGGCCCCTTGGTGTAGGCACTTCTTTTTTTTTTTTTTTTGAGACGGAGACTTGCTCTGTCCCCCAGGCTGGAGTGCAGTGGCGCAGTCTCAGCTCACTGCAAGCTCCGCCTCCCGGGTTCACGCCATTCTCCTGCCTCAGCCTCTCCAAGTAGCTGGGACTACAGGCGCCCACCACCACGCCCGGCTAATTTTTTTTGTATTTTTAGTAGAGACGGGGTTTCACCGTGGTCTCGATCTTCTGACCTCGTGATCCGCCCGCCTCGGCCTCCCAAAGTGCTGGGATTACAAGCATGAGCCACCGCGCCCGGCTGGTGTAGGCACTTCTTTCCTACCCTGGGGTCAGGCTGCCCAACAGGTTTAGCTGGCACTGAGGGATGGCTGTCAAATCTGCTCGCAGGCCTGGAAGGGTCTCTGAGAATCAGGAGGAAACTTCATGGCACATAGAGAAAAGTCTAGAGTTTAAATCTTTGCTCCTGTGTGATCTTGGGCAACTTTCTAAACCTCTCTGAGGCCTGGTTTCCTCATCTCTATAATAGGGTCACGGATACCAACTCTTTGCCAGGTTAAATGAGATATTACATGTCAGCTACATGCCTGGAACATAGTTAGAACTCCTTTTTTTTTTTGAGACGGAGTCTTGCTCTGTTGCCCAGGCTGGAGTATAGTGGCACAATCTCCACTCACTGCAACCTCCGCCTCCAGGGTGCAAGTGATTCTCCTGCCTCAGCCTCCTGAGTAGCTGGGACTATAGGCATGCACCACAATGCCTGGCTACTTTTTTGTATTTTTAGTAGAGATGGGATTTTACCATGTTGGCCAGGCTGGTCTCGAACTCCTGACCTCAGGTGATCCACCTGCCTTGGCCTCCCAAAGTGCTGGGATTACAGGCGTGAACCGCTGTGCTCAGCCAGAACCTACTAGTTTTTGTTTTGTTTTGTTTTGTTTTGTTTTTAAGCTGAGCTGTAAACCTTCATTTGAAGATGAGATGTGGATCAGAGAGATTTATGGGCTAAGGTCGCCCAGGGGCACGTGGGAGGTGGGACTTACAGAAGCACCAGGTCAGGAAAGGTCACGTGGTCTTGGGGCAGGCTGGAAGATGGGAGGCTGTCAGGTCCACCTCCTGTCAAGCCAAGGACTCTGTATCTTCACTACCACCCCCTCTTCATGGCCCAAGGACTGTGCTGTAGAGCCAGGCTCCCCAGCCCATGTGATGCCCAGTGTGTGCAGTGGCTCCTCACACCTGTGACGTCAGGGTTGTGGTGGTGGTGGGGGGCCCACCACCCACAGGGAGCCGCTTACATGCGACAACACGCACGCTTAGAAAGCCCTTTCTGATACGGAGCTGAACTGTTTCCCAGTCACTCTGCCCAAGCTCCTTAACTGGTCTGTGCTTGCTTTTCCAGATCTGTAAAATCGGCGCCAGCAGTTAGGACCCAGCGAACCTTCAGACACAAATCACTGCCCTTCAGGGGCTGGGTGAGGGCCGCGGGAGTAAAGGCTTTGCAAGCTCCCAGCAGGGCACCTGGCCCTGAGCACTGGAGAGTTTCATGAGGATCACCTGGGCCCTGCAGCTGGGGACCTGTTGGCGTTTCCTGTGAAGCACGGGTCTGTAAGCCTACAGGATTGACACAGCTCTTCCTGAAGCAGCAATTTACTTGATGAGTAATTTCAGAATGTTACTTTTGAAAAGATAATGCTATTTTTGTACTAAAATGGAACACAAGAATTTGACTGCAAAATTCACCTGTTCAAAATAAATGAGACATGTAATTTCTTACAAACCCCAAAACTCGGGGGGTCCTAGGGTGAGGGTAGTTTTCTGCAGGGCGATGACATATCCTGCAACGAAGTCCCAGAAACCCTGCTCTGGGCAGTCCATCTATTTGTCCACTCATGTTCTTAGACACGTCCCAGGGGCCGGCCCTGAGCTACTGGGATGACTGGAGGAGCATCCAGGGCTGGGGGAGGGGAGTGACTCCCACACAGCAGGTCCCTGGAGGTAGGTGGCTGGATCCATGGAAGATTCTGGTGTCAGCAACCTCTGTACCACAAGATGGCTTTAATGAAATGCCGAGTGCAGGAGCTTAATCATGGCGCATGTGGAAACCAGCCATGGGCTCTCAGGCCCACTCCTGCCCTGCCCTGGCCCCTCTGTGATGGGAGAACCAGGACAAGAAGGGGCTGGATCAGGTGACTGGTCACACAATCTGAGGTCCTTTCACCTTTCTGGGGGTCCCTGAAGGCAGGAATGGAGTCTGTGAACTGGCGTATTTCTCAAAGCCGGCTGTCAGACACTGTGTCTGTCCCTGACGCGGCCGCCCAGGCTCGTGGAATGCCAAGCGCCTGTCTCTGCTCGGGGCTGACATCACCTCCGCGTGGGAACAGAGCCTGTGCTCATGCCGAGCTCGTCAGGATTGGCAGAGATCTGCATCCTTGTTTGGTTTCAAAACAGGGGGCCCAGAAGGAAGACTCATAAAAGATGCCCTTGTCGGCACAAATTTCAGGAGCTTGGCCCACAGCCCCCGTCTGTGCTTCGGCTGCGAAGAGGCCAGAACCACGCCCGCTGCCCGAGAGCTAGGCTCTGATGAGGCTGCAGGTAGCATCGACCCGGTACCTGCTTCCACCAGGGCCCAGGCTGAGCCCTCATGGCACAAGGGTGCCCATAGCTGTGTGGTGGATGGGTGGACATCTCGGCTAACACTCCTGTCACCTGTCCCTGTCTCCCCATCAGTAGGGCAGGGGCAGCTCTCACTTCTCACAGCTATGGCCACTTGATGTGTTCAGCAATCTAAGTGGGTCGTCGCCTCATTTTGTACATGAAAAACCAGCCCAAGTAACTGCCCAAGGTCACATGGCCGTTCCCTCTGTCCCTTCCTCCCTGACTCATGCCATGCCTGTGTGAGGGGCTGCTGCGTGCCTGGCTGGGACCTAGTGGAATAAGAGAAAGCCCTTGCTCCCGTGGAGCAGGCAAGAGGCGACACGGATACAGGCTGAGAGTGAGTGTCCCATGGAGGAAACAACAGGGAGACGGGCAGGGGGCGGCGGGGTGGGGGCCAGGGAAGGGCTCTTTCCAGAGGGGGCATCTGTGCTAAGACCCGAGGGACAAGAAGGAACCAGCCCCGCAAACAGCACAATCGGGTACTTTTCCCTTTGATGTCTGAGCAGCCTGGAGTCCCTCCAGACAGGCCCCGCTGCCCCCACTGCCACTGGCAGGAACATCCCGACACGGGCATCGTGGGGAGCCTGCTCTGCAGCTCTGCTCCTGGCTCTGCTGCCAGCTTCCGGCTCATGAGAGAATGAGAGGGCCAGACCAGGCCGGTACATCTCCTAGTGAAGATGGCTCACGGGTGCTGCAGCGCCCTCAGCCCACCTGCCCTTGTCCTGGGACAACAGGATATCTGAGGGCCAGGACCTCCGTCAAGCCAGTGACCTAGCTGGGTTTTGGGAGAGACTGATGTCTTTTTTTTTTTTTTTTTTCTTGAGACGGAGTCTTGCTCTGTCGCCGAGGCTCTGGAGTGCAGTGGTGCTATCCTGGCTCACTGCAAGCTCCGTCTCCCGGGTTCACGCTATTCTCCTGCCTCAGCCTCCCTAGTAGCTGGGACTACAGGCACCCGCCACCATGCCCGGCTAATTTTTTGTATTTTTAGTAGAGACGGTTTCACCTTGTTGGCCAGGATGGTCTCCATCTCCTGACCTCATGATCCGCCCGCCTCGGCCTCCCAAAGTGCTGGGATTACAGGCGTGAGCCACCGTGCCCGGCTGAGACTGATGTCTTTAAGGAACGAGTGGGCAGGGGGTGGGGGATGGGCTTCTCTGGTTCCATCTGATCCTGCCTCAGTGCTTTCCCCACGGAGGCTATGGGAGGCAGACAGGCTGGAGAGGGCCACCTTGGCCCACCTTGTGTCAGACACCACCTGGGGATGCGGACGGTGGCAGTGACTCGCCCAGGGCTGCACAGCTCCACCTCGCTGTGCCATTCACTTTCCTTACCTTGACTCCTGGCCCCTTAAGTCCTCAAACCCATTCCCGAGCTTCCCCTCTCGGCTGAAACAGTATCCCTCTCACCTTCATTTCCCTCCAGGAGACAGGCTCAAGTGCAGTAAGTAACACCAAGGGTGGGGACAGGGGACACAAAGTCAACAGTGCAGCGCCCGGCCCCACACGCTTAGGGCAGAGCAGGTGCTGGGAGAGGCCTGGGGCCTAGAGTTGCATGGTGGCCACTTGTGACCAGGACTGTGCCTGAACCTGTCTGTGCCTCAGTTACTCACCATGTCTCTCTCTCTCTCTCGGGTGGCAGGGCTGACACCACAGCTCCAGGAGTGTTCAGGGGCCATGGTGGTCCTCAGGACCCCTGGCGGCTCGGCTGGGGAAGCTGAGAAGGACAGATCCTGGAAGGAAGCTCCACAGGCACAGCCCCTGCCCAGCAGAGTGGAGGAGGGGACATCCAGGACCCTCTGACCACACCAGACAGAGCGTGGCTTTGTTCCTAGGCAGATGCACTGTTTCGGTTTCTGTTGCAGAGGCTCTTCTTAGAGGGATGAATTCTTAAGTCCCAGAAAGCAGGATGAAGTGCTCTATGGACTGGTATTTATAGAAGATCCTTCCCCAAAGCAAAACCCAATAAAGCAAACTAGCTGGCAAGAGGGCAAGGCCTCCGCCCTGGTGACCTGAGCACTGGGTGGCCACAGCAGCACTCACACACCAAGACCCTAGGCTCACTCTCAGCAGAGCGGAGTTGGCACCACAGCCCTGCCACTGGCCATGGGCCAGAGGGCTTGGCCTGCAGCAGGGAAAACTGTCACCCCCTCCACATGTGCATGAACACATCTGGGTCTGAGAGTGGGCCCGGGAGGTAACAGGCAAGCCATGTTTCCCCGGGGCTGTGGGGGCGGCAGCGTGGAATGCAGCCAGAAGGCCGGGGTTCAAATCCCAGCCCTGCCATTTAGCAGCCTGGTGAGCTGAGTTCTTGAACCTCCAGGGCAGTGAAGAGGGGAGGTGTCCACTTCCCAGGGCCACTGCAAGTTACAGGAAACATGAGCAACAGCACTATTAATATCACAATGTGTAATGCCACCATTTATTACTTCTTTACTACATTAAAAAAGTGACCCTGTTTCTAGAGACCAAACAGCACCACAGAGGCATTCTTGGAAGAGAATTCCTTTTGTTTCCAAGCCTTTGTGACTGACTTTAAATCCTCTCACCTGCAGAACAGAGATGGCTTCAAAGTGGGGGGTGAGGGAGTGAGCGAGGACCCTGGGCTGAGACCTGTTTTTCTTCCATTTCTGCTGTGGCTTCCCACAGCTCCCTGGTTCCACACCAGGCCCTGCTCTGCCGCAAGAAAATGGATTTCCAGGCCACAGAGCTGTCAGGCCTTTGACTTTGCAGAGACCAAGCACCATGGAGGCTGTGGGACAGCGGCCAGTCCCTGGTGGGCCAGTCTGGGGCATGGGGGGCAGGGAGACTGGGAGATGGGGAGGGCGTGGAGAATCCAGGAGGTCCTGGATACTGACGAAATGGCTCAGGTGTGAGCTCTGGCTGCCCCACTGATTGTGTGGCTTGGCCAAGGTGCAAGTCTCTCGGCCGCTTCCTCCTCTGAAACAGGAGTGGCAATCCTGGCCGACAGCCCTGGTGGCACCCCCTCCCCACTGAAGGCAGAGAACACGTGCGAAATAGTCTAACTCAGGCCCTGGGCCGGGCCGGCCCGACCCTTCTCCTATGCCTCCCGGGGTACTGTGTCTCAAAGAACCTCTTCCCTCCTGGAACCATTTTCCACTCTTCTTTCTTTCAAACGAGTCCCCCAGCCTGACTCAAAACCCTTGCTTGCTACCCTCAGCCAGTAGAGGCCCCTCATCAGTGGTAAAGACAGTTCATCTCAGCTGCCTGCCAGCCTATGGTCTTCGCAGCACCAGAAGGAAAACGCAAGGCAGGCACCGGCTCACCCTGGCTCAGGCCTGACGAGAGCGGCCCCTGCCTCAGCCCACTGGGGCCAGTCCTCACCTCTCCCGCATGCCCGGCTCTGGGGAAGCCCAGGCTGCCATCCTCTGGCAGTTCCAGGTCTCTTAGACCACCTCCCCCTGGCTCCTTTCCACCTGGCCTGCCCGCTCTGTGGCCATCCCAGGCCCCGGATGCTGCCCTGGTCCTCCTGAACCACAGATGACACAACCAAGGCAAGTACAGGGAGGGGGCCCAGGGACAGATGCAGACACCAGCCTGGGTTGCACTCTGGATGCAGGAGCACAGGGCTGAGAGGCCGGAGAAGTGGAGGGCTACCGTCCCGAGGTGAGGGAGGTGATGGTGGGAGAAGGGGTGGGCTTGGGACAGCCGGGTCTGCTGGGCCTGTGACACTCAGGGTTCACAGGCCGCCTCTTCCTGCTCTGCAGGAGGCTGCTGGGGAGGCTCGGGTGGCTTGCAGGCCCACTGCGGTTTCTATACCTGGCCCTCTGCTCTGAGAAAGGGCGATGGTCCTGGCTGAGGCCATCTGGGAGGAAGTGGCCTTCAGCTTCCTGGGTGGTGACGAGGTGTGAACCACAGGTCCAGTCTGTACTCACACCCTCTATTGCCTGGAGAGCCGTGGGACAGAGTCTGCTGTGGGCAGAGGACGGGGCACCTGCTGGCCACTGTGGCACAGGCAGATGTCAGGAAAAAGCTGGACCCTGTCCTGCCCCATGCTAGGCCCTGCTTGGGCTGCATTCTCTGGCTGCCCTACGGTGCCGTCACCACGCTCTGCTCGCCATGGTCCACGCTCCAGAGGCGGTAAAACTCAGCAAAGTCCACGTAGGGCTCAACACGACCATCCTCGCCAGGCGGGAGTGAGTGGGCGGGCCGGGAGCGGAAGAGGCCTCCGTCAGAGCTGGAGCTGCTGCTCTGCGTGTGCGTGTTGGTGGACTGCAGGGTTAAGGTCGGGCTTTGGCTGCAGGACAACAGGGGAGGGAGTCAGTCAGGAGTAGCCAGGTCAAGGGGGCTGGGGCAGAGTGGGGATAGAATGGCCCCTGCCTCTACCAGCCCCTTGGGCCACAGGCCTCTCTGGCAGAGGCGACCATAGGAGCTGGCCCAGCCAGATGTTCTTAGGAACAGATAAAAAGTCAAATTTTAAAGCACCAGATGCATGTGGCTACTTAAATGAACTAAAGGTAAAGAAAATGGGGCTGGGCACGGTGGGTCATGCCTGTAATCCCAGCACTTTGGGAGGCCAAGGCGGCTGGATCACCTGAGGTCAGGAGTTCGAGGTCAGCCTGGCCAACATGGTGAAACCCCACCTCTACTAAAAATACAAAAAAAATTTACCCAAGCATGGTGGCGTACGCCTGTAATCCCAGCTGCTCGGGAGGTTGAGGCAGGAGAATTGCTTGAACCTGGGAGGCAGAGGTTGCAGTGGGCCAAGATTTTGCCGTTGCACTCCAGCCTGGGCAACAAGAGTGAAACTCCGTCTCAAAAAAAAAAAAAAAAAGAAAATGGAACACTCAGTTCAAGCATCTAATAGCCACAAGTGGCCAGAGATGCTGTGACAGGACAGCACCCATGCGAGCACTCCCGTCATCACAGGAAGTTCCTCAGGTGAAGCTGAGCCACTGACTGTCCATTACCATCTCTCTAAACCCGTCCCAACCCAGGCCCTACTCAGCAGGGCGAACAAGGTGTCTTCTTCTAGAAAACCTTCCTTCGCCCCCCTCCCCTTCACTCTCTTCTCATCAGCTGGGTGGGGATGGGCATCCACCTTCTATCACAGCTGGAAGTGCCTGTTAGCGCTGCCCAGCACCAGCACAGGGCCCGCCCATGGTGGGACCAACTACGGCTCAGACGCTGAAAGCAGTGAGGAAGACAGGCAGAGGAGGAGAGTGGGTTGTCCTGCCTTGTCTAGGGCCACAGCAGTCACACTCTGCTTTGTGGACACAGCTGGAGGACTCCTCCAGGCAGCCCGGCAGGGGTGCTGGAGAGGCCACCCCTACTGCACTCAGGATGCCCATGGAGCTTGCTCGGCCTGGCAGGCCTTTCTAGCCCCGTGGCAGTAGTCACAGCATCCATGACCCAGAGGCAGAGGGAAAGGAAGGCCCCCTGATGAGGCAGAGGCAAACAGGCTGCCCACCCCCGTCCAGGGCCTTTCTAATTGGCCACATCCTGCACACTCCATCCTCAGAGTGGGCTGGGTGTGGCATCTCTATCATTCCATGCAGGGCTGGAATGTGGAAACCAGATCTGGGTTCCCTGGTGTGGGGGGTGCACATTCTACGGAAGTGAAGGGGGTGGGGTGTACTCCAGACCTGTCAGGCAGGTCTGCGGCTGGAGGGGGCCTGGCGGCATCCCCCTCAGGCTGCTGCCTCTACTTCGCCCCCTGCCCCAAAACCAGAGAACTCACTTCAAACTCACTTCTGGCACATTAGCCAGAAAGCATGGGCTCTGACAAGCCAGTACAGGCCAGACAATGTCCCCAAGCAAGGACGCCACATGAAGCCACCCCACATCACACCGAGGTGGGGAATGAAAGAGAGCCTTCCACTAATGAAACCAGCAGATGGGCCCATAAGAAAATACGAGAAGTAGGCTGGGACCATCAGCCACCTGACCAAAAACCCCACCTGCCTCAGTTTCTAGGGAGACCTCCCTCACCAGGCACGGAGCTGGGGAATTCCAGACCCCAGGGCATCTCATCCACAAGCCTTGGCCCCATGGGCATTTCTGTCCTGGTGTCACAGGACACACACAGGGGTGACAGGGCTGGAGGTGGCTCAGTGCGGGGACTTACTTGGTGAGGGTGGGGGTGGCTTCGTCCAGGGTGGAAGCGCTGTGAGCCCCGTTGACCATCTGGCCCTGGGAGGGCATGACAAGGGAGAGGGTCACGCTGGTCTTGCTGGTGCTCTGGGCGCTGGAGTATGGCACAGACACAGGGTACACTCGTCCTCCTGCAGCTTTGGGAGGAAGAGAGTGGGGGCCTCAGGCAGCAGCTGAGGAGAAACCCAGGGTAGCAGGGGGCAAAGCCTGGCTCCCCAAGCCCAGTGCGGCCCCCTGCCCCTTGGGACAGCACAGCAGGAGTGTCCCTCGGCAGAGACTCTTCCAGGCCAGGCTGAGAACTCCTTGTAGCAGTAAATCCTGCTGGTGCTTGAGTTGCCTCAAGGAAAGGGTTACTGCCTGGCTTCCCACGGATACTTTAATCCAGAGGATAAGTTTGCTCCCAGTTGAGGCTGACCCAATAAAAATATGGTTGCAATAACAACAGGCCAGAGAAACTCCAATAACCCTGGTGTCCATGGGAGAACAAATCTGTCTGTGGATGCCTGAGCTTTATCTAAGGTTTGCTTGCTTAAAGCAAAGAAAAAGAAATGCAGCCCTCTGGAACCGAAGGTCTTAGTGCTGAGCAGCGCTGGGGGGAGCACGGGAGAGAGCAGCCACCTCTTTTCCCAAGAACTGGGTTGAAGAATGACATAAGTAGAAAGCAAAACGTCCTTCTCCCTGCCCTGCTCCAGTGCAGCCCAGGGACAGACAGGCCTTGGGGCCTGACCATCTGTCCACATGCCTAATCTCTTCCAGGTCCCTTCATTCTTCAGCCTCGGTTTCCCCCTCTGGAAAGCAGGGGTACCACCTGTCTTTAGGGTTGCCCATGAGGACTGAAGGGAGTAAGGCAGGATGTGCGCCTGGCACAAGGGAGGCACTCAATCAGTGGTGGCCATCATCTCTATTATATGGCTTCAGGGCTCTGTGAATTGCTTGCTGGGGCACTCAGGTTCTGGGAGGTTGCCAGGGCAGGTGGTATTAATCTCATTTTACAGACAAAAAAGCAAAAATCGACACGCAGCTCAGAGAGGCTAAAAATCGGAGAACCTGAATTAGAGCCACTCAGAGCCAGGCCTCCTGACTCCATCTCCATTTCACGCAGCCTTGGGGGCTCTGCACCCACCTCTCGCCCCCAGATGGCATCCCCAGGCCCTGCCTGTCTGCACAGCACACATACCTGGGGCTGGGCTCGGTGTGGGCTGGCTCATTTCGCCCAGCGGGTAGCCAAAGTTCCTCACCAGCAGGGTCATGTCCTCGTGCCGGGGGCAGAACCTGGCACGCTCCCCACCACTGGCGAAGGTGTCGCTGTGGATGCGCTTTACCCGGTCCACGACGGCCTGGGCCACTGCGTCCAGGGAGGTCTGCTTGGCAAACTCAGTGTCAATCATCGCAGCAATCTCCTGGGGGAGGGGGGGAGGAAGAACCTGGTAAGGAACGAGGTGCAGCCTGGGGGGTGTGGGCCATAATCTCAGAGCCTAAAATCAGGAGATTTAGTGGTCAACAGCCTAGCAGGTGAAGGAAGTGCCTGCCAGCCAAGTTTGCAATCTGAGCCTTTCAAGGTATTCAAGATAATCCTTCTGGAACTTTCTCGTTAGGAAGTGTGTGCTCTTGTGATTGCTCTGATTGTTGGGTGCACACCTCTAGGATGGAGAGAACATCCATTTGACTGGGTGAATATGAGGATTAACTAACAATGGTGTGAGAGCACTCTGCCAGCCACCAAAAAGCCTAGTAGCAAGTGTCATTATTATGAAACACTCTTTCCTGGAACAAACTTGTTGTAGGCGATGTTATACATGCTAGGATTTTGTCAGGAACTGGGGATATGGAATGAAAACAGGGTCCCTGACCTCAGAGAAGTCCCTGTCTAGTATACAGATGTTCCTCAATTTAGGATGGGGCTATGTCCTGACAAACCCACTGTAAGTTGAAAATATCATAAGCTGACTGGGCACAGTGGCTTGCGCCTGTAATCCCAGCACTTTGGGAGGCCGAGGTGGGAGGACTGCCAGAGGTCAGGAGATCAAGACCAGCCTGCAACATGGTGAAACCCTGTTGCTACTAAAAATACAAAAATTAGCTGGGCATGGTGGCACACGCCTGTAATCCCAGCAACGTGAGAGGCTGAGGCAGAATTGCTTGAGCCCAGGAGACGGAGGTTGCAGGGAGCTGAGACCAGCCTGGCCAACAGAGCAAGACTCTGTCTCAAAAAAAAAGAAAAAAAAAATATCGTAAGTTGAAAAAGCATTTGGCCGGGCGTGGTGGCTCACACCTGTAATCCCAGCACTTTGGGATTCTGAGGCAGGCGGATCATGAAGTCAGGAGATCGAGACCATCCTGGCTAACACGGTGAAACCCCGTCTCTACTAAAAATACAAAAAATTAGCCGGGCGTGGTGGCGGGTGCCTGTAGTTCCAGCTACTCGAGAGGCTGAGGCAGAAGAATAGCGTGAACCCGGGAGACGGAGCTTGCAGTGAGCCAAGATAGCACCACTGCACTCCAGAGCCTGGGCAACAAAGCGAGACTCTGTCTCAAAAAAAAAAAAAAAAAAAAAGACATCAGTCTCTCCCAAAACCCAGCTAGGTCACTGGCTTGACGGGTGTAGTGGTGGGCGCCTGTAGTCCCAGCTACTCAGGAGGCTGAGGCAGGAGAATGGCGTGAACCCGGGAGGCAGAGCTTGCAGGGAGCCAAGATTGAGCCACTGCACTCCAGCCTGGGCGACAGAGCGAGACTCCATCTCAAAAAAAAGAAAAGAAAAGAAAAATGCACCTAACTTACTGAACATCATCACTTGGCCTAGCCTACCTTAAATGTGCTCAGAACACTTCTATTAGCCTACGGCTGGGCAAAATCATCTAGCACAAAGCCTGTTTTCATTATTATATAAGAAAATGTTGAATCTCATGTAATTTTTTTTTTTTTTTTTTTGAGACAGAGTCTCACTGTGTTGCCCAGGCTGGAGTGCAGTGGTGTGATCTCAGCTCACCGCAAGTTCCGTCTCCCAGGTTTAAGAATTCTCCCGCCTCAGCCTCCCGAGTAGCTGGGGTTACAGACGTGCGTCACTATGCACCAGATATTTTTTTTTTTTTTTTGTATTTTTAGTAGAGATGGGGTTTCACCACGTTGGCCAGGCTGGTCTCAAACTCCTGACCTAAAGCGATCTTCCCGCCTCAGCCTCCCAAAGTGCTGAGATTACAGGCATGAGCCACCATGCCCAGCCGAATCTCATGTAATTTATTGAGTACCGTATTGACAGTGAAAAACAGAATGGTTGTAGGGGTATGGGAGCACAGTTCCCACTGAGTATGTATCACTTTCTCACCATCATAAAGTTTCTTTTGGGCGGGGCAGGAGTGCAGGGACAGGTAATAGGAAATGATCTGCACCTGGTCCTGGTGGGCTCAGTTTCATCACTAAGCAGCAATGTCACCTCCGGCAAGACCCTGAACTCCATGGACCCCAAATTCCCTACTCTACATGGAAATAAGCCCCTGTCCCTCTATGTTATAAGGCTACTGGAAGGAATGGTAGGCTTATATAACAGGTAAAGAAATCAGAACACAGCTGGGCATGGTGGCTCATGTCTATAATCCCAGAACTTTGGGAGGCCGAGGCAGGTGGATCATCTGAGGTTACGAGTTCAAGATAAGCCTGGCCAACATGGCAAAACCCCGTCTCTACTAAAAATACAAAAATTAGCCGGGTGTGGTGGTGGCGCATGCCTGTAGTCCCAGCTACTCAGGAGGCTGAGACAGAAGAATCACTTGAACCTGGGAGGCGGAGGTTACAGTGAGCCGAGATTGCACCACTGCACTCCAGCTTGGCCAACAGAGCAAGACTCCATCTCAAAAAAAAAAAGAAATCAGAACACAGGGAACAGGGGGATAGTTAGGCACTTGAGACTTTTTTGAAGTAGATCTGCATTCAATCCAGCAATCTGGGCATCTACCTAAAGGAAAATAAGTCATTATATGAAAAAGATACTTGCACATGTATGTTTATAGCAGCACAATTCACAATTGCAAAGATGTGGAACCAGCCTAAGTGGCCATTGACTAATGAGCAGATAAAGAAAATGTATCTATCAACTATGGAATACTACTCAGCCAGTAAAAGGAAAGAAAGAATGTCTTTTGCAGCAACTTGGATGGAGATGAAGGCCATTATTCTAAGTAACACAGGAGTGGAAAACCACAAACTATGTTCTCACTCGTAAGTGGGAGCTAAATGATGGGAATGCACAGGCATACAGAGTGATATAATGGAACTTTAGAGACTCAAGGCGGGAGGGTGGCAGGGGTGCTAGGGATAAAACACTATACATTAGTTACAATGTACATTACTTGAATAACTGGTTTACTAAAATCTCAGAATTCACCACTACATAATTCATCCCTATAACAAAAAAATACTGGTACCTCAAAAGCTACTGAAATAAAAATTAATTTTCAAATTTTGAAGAAGACTTTTTCCTCATGATATTGATTGATTGATTGAGACAGAGTCTTGCTCTGTTGCTCAGGCTGGAGTGCAGTGGCGCAATCTTGGCTCCCTGCAACCTCCGCCTCCCGGGTTCAGGCGATTCTCCTGCCTCAGCCTCCCGAGTAGCTGGGATTACAGGCGCCTGCCACCATGCCCAGCTAATTTTTGTATTTTTAGTAGAGATGGGGTTTCACCATGTTGGCCAGGCTGGTCTCGAACTCCTGACCTCAAGTGATCCGCCTGCCTCGGCTTCCCAAAGTCCTGGGATTACAGGCATAAGCCACTGCACCCGGCCAATACATGACTTTTAATTAAAAAGGACAAAGCAGGCTGGGCACAGTGGCTCATGCCTATAATCCCAGCATCTTGGGAGGCCAAGGTAGGAGGATCACTTGAGACCAGGAGTTTGAGATTAACCTGGGCAATACAGTGAGACCCTGTCTCTACCAAAAAAACAAAACAACGAAAACAACCAAAATTAGCCAGGTGTGGTGGCACACACCTATAGTTCCAGCTACTCAGGAGGCTAAGGCTGGAGGATTGGTTGAACCCAGAAGGTTGAGGGTGCAGTGAGCCATGATCACGCCACTGCACTCCAGTCTGGGTGACACAGCGAGTCTTAAAAAACAAAAAAAATGTCAAAGCAGAAAAGGTTATCTTCCTACAAGAATCACAGAAAGGAGGAGGAACACAAACTGAACTTATCTTAGCCAGTCAGCAATCCAAGGTCAGGGAAAGAGTTTTCCTTTGAGACCATCCCTAACGTGACTGTCTTGAAGTCACACTTTGGTGACTCCAAGGTATGAGAAAAATAAGCAGCTCTCGGCTGAGGGCCTATGTTTACCACGCCTAACCTCACTGCGATCTCACAAAGGCAGATGTTACCATCCTCACTGTAGAAACGAGAAGTGAACTGCCGGGCGCGGTGGCTCACGCCTGTAATCCCAGCACTTTGGGAGGCTGAGGTGGGTGGATCACAAGGTCAGGAGTTCGAGACCAGCCTGGTGAAACGCTGTCTCTACTAAAAATACAAAAATTAGCTGGGCGTGGTGGCGGACACCCGTAATCCCAGCTACCTGGGAGGCTGAAGCAGAGAACTGCTTGAACCCGGAAGGCAGAGACTGCAGTGAGCCGAGATCGTGCCACTGTACTCTAGCCTGGGTGACAGAGTAAGACTCTGTCTCAAAAAAAAAAAAAAAGAAATGAGAAGCAAACTATAAATTGTCTGCCACTCAGGGAAGGCAGTAAAGCCATCAGGCCCTTGGCAGGAAGTGATGGGTGTGGGAGGGACGCTGCAGCCACAGCTCTGTGCAGCAGGCCACATCTCTTTCTGTGCTCTCCTCCTGGCCCTGGCCCCTTCCTGGCCGTCCCAGAGTAATGCCATGCCCATAGCAATTCACATCCATCTCCCCCTCTTCCCTTCAGGCCTTGCTCAGGCCCTGAGGACTGACACTGCTTCAAGCCTAAAATGAGTCAAGTTTTTGGGTGGAATGGGTGTTTTCAGAGCTCTGGGATTCTCCTTCCCCCAGCTTTGAACCCAGGGATGTCTGGTGATGGCCTCTGAGAATCACAGTGCTAGAAGGCAGGGTGAGCACACTGCCATGCAGGCCAGCCACGCTCTCCAGCCATGGGTGTGGCTGGGCCCAACTCACCTGGTTGGCCTGCCCAGGCCCATGGGCTGCCTCTAGGGCCTTGTATAGCCCCTCCGACATCAGCACCAAGAAGCCCGTCACCCCATCCAGCGGCTGTGCCCCATGGATTTCTGGCTCTGCGATGATTGGTTTGGACTTGGCAGCGCTATGAGGAGAGAGTGAAAGGAAGAGCTTTGCTTGGAACAGCCCCCAGGTGGATGCTGATTCTGCTGAGGGGAGGAATCTATGCCCAGAATGTAAAATAAAACACACAACCTGACAAGAGGAAAAGAAAGAGAGAAAGAGAAGGTCAGAAAAACAGACCCATCTTCTTACAGCAGCTGCTAAAATAAAGCTTGGAGGGCCATAAAAACTGGCAGGCAGCTGAGGTCAGGATGGCAAAGGTTGAATGCCCGCTTCTGGCCTGTTACATACATCCTGTTCACAGGGCCCGGTGGTGGCAGGGCAGGGCGTGGGACGGCAAGAGGGAGGGGTTGTCCCTGGGAGCCCACGCCTCTTGCTATTATTTGGGCTTTTCCAAAACAGATGGCTGAGACCCCAGACACTCTCCATGTGTACAGGGATCCTTTAGTGACTGGGGTCAGAGTCATTACATGCCAGCACATGTGTGTGCACATGGAGGTAAGTACATGAGGAGGTGCTGGCAACACCATCCAGAAGAGCGGAGTCTAAGAACTTCCTGAGGGTCCATCAGCCAGGGCTGGGTCCTGGGAGCTGTTATTACACAGAATGACGCCAGCCTAACTGCAGGTGAGCAGAATGAAGAGATGGGCACCTTTAATGATATCAGTGAGGGGTGTGTAAATGTATCTCCAAACTCATCAAGTTGTATGCATGAAATAGGCACAGCTTTGCATATGCCAATTACACCTTAGGGTTTAAAAAAAAAAAGGAAAAGAGGGAGGAGTAGGACACACCAGCACCTGGGTGTTCTGAAAAGGATGCAGGCTCCTTGGCCCCCATGACACACACACATACACACACACACACACACACACACACACACACACACACACACACACACACCGTGTGTGTATATGTGCATGTGGCCAGATTTTGGAGCAGGATACACAAGAAACTAGCAGCCTCTGGGGAGGCAGCGAGTCCTAGAGCTTGGTGTAGGAAGACTTCCTTTCCCTGTATAGACCCCAGCACTGTCTGAAGTGTTTTAAACTATGGATGTCCTTTCCAATAAAGGAAACAGGACCCCACAAATTAGGGACAAACATTCGACACTCAATTGCCTAGATCGCGTGTGGGCAAGGAGTTCTAACATGCACTTTCTAGGCCATGAGGCCTCTGCTGATGGGAACTCTGGCTTTGGGAACAGCCTTGGCCATGACATTAAATGCTGTGATTGGCATCAGGCAAGTGAACGCGCCTATTTCCCCAACCAACACTTCACATACAGGTTACCCGGCGGTTAAGGACACATATTCCAAATTCAGGCTGCCTGAGTTCAAGCCCCATGACCAGGTTGGGCTGCGTGATGTCTCCATGCCTCAGTTTCCTCTTATGAAAATGCCTCTGGGGTGATGGCAGTAACTGCCTCAGGGGGCCTGAGTAGGGAATGCACAAAAGAAGGTACATCCAGAGCTCTGCACGGGCTCGGCCTCGTGATGATGACTGCCCATTCTGCTGCCATGAGCACTGGGGTGACGTCCAGAGGAGGTGTCCTCAGAGGGAAATACACAATTCATCTCACACCTCTGCTGCCGCCATGGGCAGCACCGACCAACAGGCCTGGTCTGTCCATCCTATGCCAACTCTGGCTTCACCTGCCTCCCTTGTGGCACTAGTTGCTGCCCTCAGCTTTGGCCCAGCTCCTCAACTTCACCCCTTGTTTCTACAGTACCCAACTCCTGGCCTGCTTCGCCTAACCTGCCCCAAACCAACCTCTCTGGGAGGAAGAAAGAGTTTGCCTGGGCTCTGAACTACTTTGACTGCACGTCTGTCACTGAGGCCTACAGTCTGCGTCTGCCCCAGGCCTTCTGGACCCTTTTTTTTTTGAGACAGGGTCTTGCTCTGTTGCCCAGGCTGGAGTGCAGTGGCATGATCACGGCTCACTGCAGCCTCGACCTCCCGGCACAATCAGTCCTCCCATCTTGGCCTCCCTAGGACCTTCTGTTCTTTCAAGCACAGGGGACAGCTGGGCTGGCACCTACCTGAGAAGGTCAATGTCCGTGTAGCCATATTTGACCTTGTAATCCCCGATCCGCCGGGTGCTCTCCTGCCCACAGATGATCCCCACCTGCTTGATCTTCCCGGCGTCCAAGCCTACGGAGGGAAACAGTGCAACAATCCTGCTCCTTGTTCACAAAGAGGAACAAAAAGAAGGGGACAGAGACACAGCCATGGGAAGAAGGCAATAAGGACCCAATGAATAAGAAAAGAAGACAACACCAGGGCGCCTGGGAGGGCAGCTGACCCAAAGTCCCTGGTGTCCTCAGTCCCCATGCCCATCACAACACACCTCACTCAGAGCCTGTCCTCCAGGCACCACCCGGCACGGAGCAGCTTGTCTGCCATCTCCCTGCCCATCCCGTGTGCCCCACATCTGCCTGGAGCTCACTGGGAAGGGAAGGAGCAGCTCGGCAGCAGCTGGGCTCCCTGGACTTCTTTGGTCTCTTTCAGTCTCCACCAATAACAGTAAGTGCCTCCTGTGTGCCAGGCACTCCAGGAAGCATTTCACATGCACTAAGTGAATCCTCCTAGCATCCCGACGTAGGTTACTATTATTCTCATTACATAGCAGGGGAATCTGAGGCACAGAAAACTTTAGTTTAAGTTCCAATCACCAACCAGTAAGCGGCAGTCCTGGGAATGAACCCCAGGCAGGCTGGCTGGGGAGCCCATGGGAATCAGCTTCCGCTCCCACTCACCCCTCGGCCAGGTATTCTCCCCACTCACCCAGCTGCGAAAGGCGGAAGAGCTCATCCTCGTTCTCTGTGGTGTGGTCCACGTTCAGCTGTGTCACCTGCAACCCATCCACTGTCGATTTGCATAAAAGTGCACGGTTTGTACCTGTGGCAGAATGTGAACAGCTAAGCAAAGACCACGCACAGAGAGAAACAGGGCATACTGGGAAGGCAGAGAGGGAAAAGGCAGGCATCTCACACATGGAAATACCTGAAATGGGCAAAACAGGCTCAGACCAACAGGGTGAGTCACCAGTTAGGGACAGTTGATGATACGAAAGAATTGGGCTTAACTTTTTCAGTGTAATCATGGGATTATGATCTTAATAAAACAGACCTCTTCTCTAGAGATACAGACTGAAATATTTACAGATAACATGACACAGTGTCTGGCGTTTGCTTCAAAATAGCAAATGCGGGAACAAAAATCCACAGGTAAAAGAATGCTGGCCACAATTGATAACTGCTGGGGTTGGGGACGGGCACATGAACGTTCATTAAATATCAGTCACTCTATTGTTCTATATTGTGGAAAATTTTCCACTAAAGTATTAAAAAAAAAGGCAGCAGCATTAGAAGGGTCTCTACAGAGTTCTTTCTACTGAAACCTGCACCTGTCTGGTCTTCTCACAAACCCCAATGTCCCTGTCACCTAGCCCCGTCTCGCAGCTGTTCATGGGGATGCTGGTTGATTTTTCATGGCCAGGTAACCTCTTCCAGAAGCAGCGCCCCCCAAGGCCACCCAGAATGGGATACGACTCGTCCAGAACGAGTTAAGAAGCAGAATAGGGACTAAAGGCCAGGACACCTGCCTCCCATCTCGTCCTTTCTCCTTTCCAGTTGGGACTGAGGCGTCACTGTGGAGAGGGATATACCCAAACGGTCTCAGGAGACCCTGTGTTTAAAGTGCGTGAAGTGTCTGGAAAGCAGATTTTCAAATAACGCACCGACCCCTGTGGCTGACCTCTCCCCAGTCCTCCCTGCCCTGGGACAGGAGGGGGCTCACCGACATTGGCGACGTAGAGCTTGTTGTTGAGAAGGACTGCCACAACGGCCATGGCCCCTCCCGAAATTTCCCTCTCCAACGTCTTGAGTCTCTCAAGGATCTTCTGATACTGAGGAGGCAGCTGGTGCTGAGGGACTCCCTACAACCATCAACAGAGGGTCAGGGCAGGACAGAACTCTGGACCATCTTCCTAGCCCTCTCCCTCCCTTTACTCTTTTGTTTTGAGATGGAGTCTCGCTGTGTCCCCCAGGCTACAGTGCAGTGACATGATCTCGGCTCACTACAAGCTCCGCCTCCCAGGTTCACACCATTCTCCTGCCTCAGCCTCGTGAGTAGCTGGGATTACAGGCGCCCACCACCACGCCCGGCTAATTTTTTGTATTTTTAGTAGAGACGGGGTTTCACCGTGTTAGCCAGGATGGTCTCGATCTCCTGACCTTGTGATCCGCCCACCTCAGCCTCCCAAAGTGCTGGGATTACAGGCGTGAGCCACTGTGCCCGGCCTCCCTTTGCTCTTAAGAGCAAAGATCCGAGGGCCCGAAGGACAGACAGACAGATGGTTCATGGCACAGCCAAGATGAAGCCTGTGCTGCAGCTCCAGGGGAAGGTTCTTCCAGAAAGCCGGAGATGACCTAACTCACAGCACAGAGGTAAGCGCTGCAGGTGGTAGTGGGCGATGTGAACAGGTGGGTGACAAGGGTGGGGACCCATTCAGGTCGCAGAACTGGGAAAAGCCCTTCCTCATGTCCACCACTGCCCAGCCACTGCTGAGCTTTAGGGTGCAGCTGCCCACAGCAGAGCAACGAGGTCCCTCACCTGTGGCCACCCACCAGTGTCCCCCAGTAGGAACTGCTCCCTAACTCCTGCTGCTCTGGCCCAGTAATGTTAAGACAAAGTAGATGAGTCCATGCTCCTTGCAAAGCTGGGCCTGGACTTGACTCCCCTGGGTGTCAGCTGGGGAACTTACCTCTGGCAACTGCGACTGGAGGCTTGCCTTCTCAGCCAAGGCGTCGTCAATGGACTCCAGGAAGCTCCTCTCCACCACATCGAAGGCCTAGAGGGACACAGGACAGGGCAAAGGCTGGTTCAAAACACCACTGTCACTGGTGCTAAAATGCCCTCTATTAATAATAGCAACAGGTTCGCTGTATTCACTGCAGGTTCTTGTGTGATGGAGCTTTCCACATTTCAGTCCTGCCTCTGGCCCAGCACTGCAAGGCACCAGCTGCTTCTTGCAGATCAATGTCTTTGACAAAGCCCTTCAGCCTCTAGGGGTGTGCGCCCTGCAGAGGTAGCACTGCAGAGGGCTGGGAGGCAGGAGACAGTGCGGAAGCTAAGAGCAAAGGCTTGGCGTAGGCCCAGCTGGTGTGACCTCTGGTCCCCTCAGTCTCACACAATGGAGGTTAAGTGTTGTTCCGGGGGTGAGGTAAGACAGTCCACCCTGGCACTCAGCAAGGCAACTGCTCAGAGAAACTGCCAGGCCTATGTATGACAGCTCGTGTGATTACTACAACTTCTTTCTGGGAGACTTCTGTCAAACCCCGCCGGCCCCAGGACACTGGTGACACTGACACCTCCTGCCATGTGAGATCTGCTGAGAATCACTGGAATGGAGCCTGAGGTCGTGAAGGGCAGGAAAAGGCTGGCACCACCCCTCTCCGGGAACAGAAGCCCATTCTCTCATCTAAAATGGGCCTGAGACATGCTCCTGAAAGGAGATGCCAGGAGGAAAACTCCCAACAGTGCAAGCAGAAAGGTGGAAGCAGTCAGTGAGGATGGCAGCCCCTCAGAAAGGGGAGGCAAGGTCTTTCCTGAACGCCCAGGGATGCATCCTGCACCTGGAGGCTGAGCACCTGACCACATAGGAAAGAAAGGGGTAGCTCTAAATGACCCCATTTCTACCAGGCCTTGCCCTGCTCCCACCTCACACCTCTCTCCAAGCTCCCATCCCTAAATCCCCCCCGTCTCCAGCAGTACCTCCTCTGCCAGCCATTGAAGGCCTGCTGCTTGCTGGTTGGTCCTGGACTCCTGTTGGGTGGGAGGGGGCCTATGCTGGGAGCTGCTCCTCTACCGGGGTGAAGGGGCCGGCAGGATCTTCACACCAACCCTGGCAACATGCTAGAGGTGCAGGGCCCAAGCCCTGGGGTGGGGGACATGATGTGGCTGGGTCATTGCCAGCCCCGGCACCATTACCTGCAGCAGCACGCGCCGCACGTCAGCCTCGGCATGCTCGGCATTCAGCTGGCCCAGCAGGAGCTCTGCGGACAGCCGCTGGGCCACGAAGTTGGTCACTCGGTTGCCATCATAGCCGTTGAAGACCCCATACAGGAAGCAGTTGTTCTCACTCCTGGAAGAGGGAGAGGGCAGAGGGAGGCCTGAGACCAGGGTCTCATGGAGGTGGAGGGAGAAAGGGAAAGGAATTGGGGGAGACTAAAGCTACAGCAGCTGCAGCTTCAGGGGCCCTCCTGGGTCCCCCTGCTTTGGCCATCATTTAACTCTGGCTATGACCTTCTGGGATACCCTCCTCCCCATGCTCACGCTACCCCATCAGAGCAGGCCCTTGGCAGGACAGCAGCAGAGGCCACCTCTCACGGGCCACATGTCACTGGCAAGCCCAGACGAGAAAGCTGCAAGGTCGCTGTCTTTCCTTGCTTGCAAACCAACCAACTCCGCGGGCCCAACACAGAAATGCTGGCACACACACCTGAACTTGAGCCAGCTGTCCTCTGGCGGGTGGCTCTCAGTGCCCTTGCCATCAGCAGAGTAGCTGCGGTTGGAGGCTGAGCCAACCCCAGAGAGGTGGCAGAGAGGCAGGTCATCTGTCCAGCTGGGCTGCTGCTCCTGGGGAAGGACACCAGGAAGCTGTGAGGCGCCACCGCGTCTGCAGGGTAGACCCCACTTCACCTATTCCTTCTGCAACAAAAACCTAGCAGGCCCGCAGCCCTACACAGAGGGTTCCACTTCCTTCTGGAAAACAATAATGTTTGTATGAACAGACACCTGCAGAAGGGTTTGCTGTTTTTATGGCTAGTCTACAAACTGGTTTCCTAGGAAAACTGAAAGACTCCAGCATTCCCAAATGTAAGGCGCAGCAATGACCTCCAGGAATGAGCCATTATGAAACCTAGCGAAACACACACAAACGTCGCAGACTCTTGGCAGGAAACTCTGGGGACCCCACCTCTTACTGCACTGGCTCCAAATGCACACTACAAAGAAATCCCTTGAGCATTGGTTACCAACACTGCAGGCTGCAGGCCCCACCCTAAAAATGACTGATCTGGGCAGGGCCGCTCCCCATGGGTGACGCTTTCAGGTGACCTAAGATCCAACTTATAAGCTAGTCTCAGTCATTCTCTCTGGCACTGGGACCTCCAAGTGCCAGGGAGAGTAACTGAGACTGGCTTTTAAGTCGGAGTTTATGAGCTAGTTTATAAGACATCCTCATGCCACCCCAATGTCCTCTCCCATCTCCCCTGCCACATCCTTCCCTCCCAGTCCCGAATGCCTGCAGCCCTGTCCATCCCCTGCTCTTTGCCTCCATATGAACACCCTCCTTCTTCTTCCCTAGCAATTCTCCGGGTCCTTCGGGACTCTTTGGCTCAGGAGTCACCACCTCCAGGAGGTCCTCCTTCAGGATGACCCTACCCAGGACTGGCTGATGGCCCTCTCATGTACCCCAATGGCACCCTGATGCCAGCACCCCTGCCTGTCTGCAATGCCCATTCCACCCCATAGGATCTCAAACCAGGCTGTTCAGCATAATCACTGCAGAGCTTTAAACACACTCACACAGCGGTCCAGGCCCTGGCCCCATCCCTGGCCCAAACACAATTTCTGAATTTTCCAAATCTCCCTAGGGTACATCCTGAGCATCTGTATTTTTTAAGCCCCAGGAACAACTTTGATGCAAGGCCGAGGTGCGATTCCCTGCCTCTCCCTGAAAGCTTGCCCCAAATCTGGCCTCCTACCTGAGAACTGCGCCTTGTTCACAAGGGCACTCCCAGGACCACCGTGCAGAACTAGAGCAAACTGGAATAACTGGGAGAACCACGGTTCAATTTCAAGGAAAATAAAATTTGTATTGGCTGGGTACAGTGGCTCACGCCCGTAATCCCAGCACTTTGGGAAGCTGAGGTGGGTGGACCATTTGATGTCAGAAATTCGAGACCAGCCTGGCCAACCTGGTGAAACTCCATCTCTGTCTCTGTTAAAAACACAAAAAAATTAGCCAGGCATGGTGGTGCATGCCTGTAATCCCAGCTACTGTGGAGGCTGAGGCAGGAGAATCACTTGAACCCAGGAGTCGGAGGTTGCAGCGAGCTGAGATCATGCCACTGCACACTAGCCTGGGTGACAAGAGTGAGATTCTGTCTCAAAAAAAAAAAAAAAAAAAATTTGTATTGAAAGCTTTATTGAAATATTAAACAAACACAAGCTAGAGCAACCAGATAAGAGAAAGAAATAGAGGGCATCCAAATTGGCAAGGAAGACGTTAAATGATCCTTGTTTGCAGAGGATATAATCTTATATTTGGAAAAACCTAGACTCCACCAAAAAACTATTGGAACTGATTAAACAAATTCAGTAAAGTGGCAGGATATGGGCCAGGCGCGGTGGCTCAAGCCTGTAATCCCAGCACTTTGGGAGGCCGAGGCAGGTGGATCATGAGGTCAGAAGATCGAGACCATCCTGGCTAACATGGTGAAACCCTATCTCTACTAAAAATACAAAAAATTAGCCGGGTGTGGTGGTGGGCGCCTGTAGTCCCAGCTACTTGGGAGGCTGAGGCAGGAGAATGGCATGAACCCAGGAGGCGGAGCTTGCAATGAGCCGATATCGTGCGACTGCACTCCAGCCTGGGCGACAGAGCGAGACTCCATCTCAAAAAAAAAAAAAAAAAAAAAGTTGCAGGATATGGAATCAACATACAAAAATCAGTAGTATTTCTATATGCTAACAGTGAATAATGTGTAAAACAAATAAAACACACACAGATACTGTGTGCAACTTCTTACAAGTTATTGTTAAGTCTTCCAGAAAGGATGTGGAAACCACTTCAACAGGCTTTTGCAATCAGATATATAAAAAGCCTGTGGTTAGCTTTTGTGGCAAATTGTAGCTTCTGTTTAGTTATATACTGACAGGAGTGACTTCACTTTTTTTCATGTAATTGGTTTTATTCTGCTTTTATCTATTTTGGTGCTTCAGCTCTACATTTTGCACCCTGGTGCAACTTCTGCAGGGTGTGGGAGTTTGTTTTATTTTTACATTAACATGGAGTAAAACTGGCTTTTGGGGCACACACATCTGTGAATGTTGACACATGTAGAGATGTGTGTAACTACCACCACTCTCAGGATACAGGGCAGCTCCACTCGCAACGCACTCCCTCCCCTAATCCCTGGCAACCTATTTTCCACTACTATGGCTTTGTCTTTTTAAGAATGTCATATTAAACGCCAGGTGTGGTGGCTCACGCCTGTAATCCCAGCACTTTGGGAAGCCAAGAGGGGCTCATCACTTGAGGCCAGGAATTTGAGACCAGCCTGGCCAATGTGGCGAAACCCTGTCTCTACTAAAAATACAAAAATCAGCCAGGCATGGTGGCACACACCTGTAATTCCAGCTACTCAAGAGGCTGAGGCACGAGAGTCACCTGAACCCGAGAGGCAGAGGTTGCCATGAGCTGAGATTGCACGCCACTGCACTCCAGCCTGGGCGACGGAGTGAGACTCTGTCTCCAATGTCACACAATGTCACATAAATGAAATGATGCAGTAAACATGACCTCCTGAGACTGGCTTCTTTCACTCAACATTATGTCTCTAAGATTCATCCAAGTTGTTAGCTTGTGTGCACCAACAGTCTATCTCCCTCTTTCACAGAGTAATATACCATTGTTTGGATGTAGTATAGTTTGTTTATCCATTCATCCACTGAAGGACATTTGGGCTGTTTCATTTCTTGTAAGTATGAAGAAATGTGCTATAAACATTTATACAGGTTTTTGTATGAATGTAACTTTTCATTTATCCAGGGTAAATACTTAGGAGTGAGAGGGCTGGCTCATATGGTAAGTGTATGTTTAACTTTATAAGAACCTGCCAAACTGTTTTCCAGAGCAGCTGAACCATTTGCATTTCCAATGTTGAGTTCCGGCTGCTCCACGTCCTTGCCACCATGTGGTATTGTCTTTTTCTGAATTTAGATATTCTAAGAGGTGGGTAGTGGTAGCTCATCGTGACTTTAATCTGCACTGCTAACGGCTAACGACATTGAGTATCTTTCACGTGTTTGTTTGGCACCAACTCGTCCTCTTTGGTGAAGTGCAAGTTTTTTGCCTATTTTTAAATTAGGTTATTTTCTTAACTATTGTGTTCTGAGAGTTCTTTTTATTTGTAACTTAGCATTTCATTCACTCAGAATCAGCTTGCTTATATCCACAAGTCTTGTTGGGATTTTTACTGGAACTGTTTTAAATCTACAGATCAATTTGGGGAAAGCAGGCATTGTCACTATGCTGAGTCTTCTAATCCATTAACATGGTGTGTCTCTACACTTATTTATGTCTTCATTGGGTAACTTTTATTTTTTTTTATTAACACAATTTTACTACAAGGTCTGAAAAGCTACTAACGCCTTCTAATAGCCTTTGAAAACAGACAATATAACCAAACCCTACTAATGGAAATGAAAAAAAAAAAAAGGAAGATGAAATGGCAATAAGTGCTAGCTGAGCCAAGTATGTCACAACTAAATTAAAAAAAAAAAAAGAAGTAGAAATGGCAACAATTCTGCTCAGCTCCTCATGACACCAGGCTTAAATTTAACACTTTCAGATCAAGCAACGCCAAAAGAAAAACTGCTGGCCCGGCACAGTGGCTCACGGTTGTAATCTCAGCACTTGGGGAGGCTGAGGCAGGTGGGTCTCTTGAGGTCAGGAGTTTGAGACCAGCCTGGGCAATGTGGCAAAATCCTGTCTCTACTAAAAATACAAAAATTAGCCAGGTGTGGTGGTGCGCACCTGTAATCCCAACTACTCAGGAGGCTGAGGCAGGAGAATCGCTTGAATGCAGGAGGTGGAGGTTGCAGTGAGCTGAGATCACACCACTGCACTCCAGCCTGGCTGACAGAGTGAGACTCAGTCTCAAAAAGAAGAAGAAAAACGGCTTCATAGTAACACAAAATTGGGTCAGTTCTAATCTTGAACTGTTTCATTTTAAAGCAAAATTAATGCCTCTCTTAACATAAATGGGAACTTAAGTCTTCAAGACCCACATATGATATTATGTGATTACAGTACGTTAAGTCACTACATACATTCTTTCAACAAACAACTGCTGAGCATTTGCAACAGTCTGGCAGTATTCTGGGTACTAGGGACACAGAAGAGAAAACAGAGAGGTTCCTTATTTGAAGCCTCCCTTCTAGGGAGAGAGAGAATTCAAACACACAATACAATAATAAACAAGGCAATCTCAGACAGGGCTATGTGCTAGGGAGAAAACACACCATGGTAACGGGACACAGCGTGATGGGTGGGGGGGCCTCTAGATGAAGTGGTCACAAAAGCAGACCTCTCTGGGGAGGTGACGTCTGAGCCAGACCTGAATGACTATGGGGCAGTGACCTTCTAGAAGGCAGAGAAGGAGACTTCCAGGCAGAGGGAACGGCACGTAAAAAGACCCTAAGATGGAAAAAAGCATGTCAGGTTTACGGAAGCACGAGAAGGCTGGTGTGGCCTCTCTAGTGAGCACAGGGGAAAGACGCTCCATGCCATGTTTGCAAATACATGTGCACGTATGTGCCTGGGTGGGAGGGCAGTGCAAGGCCTCTGGGCCATGGGAATGAGTTAATAACCGGTGAATTAAGTATTCTTCAGGTAACTGACATGTTGCCAATTATCCCCTATGTCTTAGATCTGCTTAGTATATTTTCATTTCCAGCGAGCTCACAAAAGTCTCCTATAACCAGACAAATATACTTCCAAAGGTAGCTGCTTTTCTAGTCTGTCTCCCGCCACCAGCTGGAATGAAATTAAATATGAGGTTAAGCAGAAGTACAAAAGCATCTCCCCAGTCAGGAGTATCCCATGTCTTCCTCCTGAAAAGATGGCCAAAGAAGTCAATATTTAGCACCCCAAAGTGCCACAGGTGTTTTAAAGCATGGGAGGAAAATATATTTCTATTTTCTAGAACCCTGTGATTAAAAATGACATTAAGATGGATTGAACTCATCCTCTCATATGAGATGAATAATATTAACGCAAATGTGTCGCCACAACGCAAAACCTGTCTTCGATACTGCAATCACAGTTACTTCCTCTGCCAGTATCTAACTCCCATAAGAGACAGACACAGGCTTCCAAGGACTTGAATCTTTCTAAAAAAATCCATACTTTCCCAGCCAAATAAATATCACCCAAGCAACTTATGGGTCTGTTCCACATTAGACATACACTATTAAAAAAGGCCAGTGAGGCCAGGCACGGTGGATCAATCCTGTAATCCCAGCACTTTGGGAGGCTGAGGTGGGTGGATCACCAGGTCAGGAGTTCAAGACCAGGCTGGCCAATATGGTGAAATCCCGTCTCTACTAAAAATATAAAAATTAGCCGGGCGCGGTGGCAAGCGCCTGTAGTCTCAGCTACTCGGAAGGCTGAGGCAGAAGAATCGCTTGAACCCAGGAGTCGGAGGTTGCAGAGAGCCGAGATCGTGCACACCACTGCACTCCAGCCTGGATGACAGTGCAAGACTCCGTCTCAAAAAAAAAAAAAAAAAAAAAAAAAAGGCCAGTGAAATTGTCTTCCACAAGTAAAGAAAGAAACAAGCTCAAACAGCAACTGAGGAACTTACCACGTTGGTGTGTCATGGCACAAGAACAATTCATTTAAGAGCGTTTCACAACAGGAGACCAGGAGTAAGCTGATGATCCACTGACCACTGTATGCTGTGCCGTATTTGGCTGATGTGGGAATAACAAACTTTCCCAAATGAGAAAACCTGTGTGTCTGACGGCAATCAATCTACCGAGCACGTGCCTTGTTCATTAAGTACCTGTGAATACTGTCTAGATATACTCAACACTGCTGAGTACTTTTTTAAGAAATCTGATTTTCATAATGTTGAGGAGCAATATTTCGGGAATTTATTATTTTATAAACTGGCAAATGGTGTTTGGGTCAGTAAGTATGGACACTAGTGCTATTGCTTATTCTAAGGAGTCTTGGTCCATTCTTGGTAAAAACACTCCAGAAAACAGAAACTGATGGCTCCTTTCTGAACATGCTGCTCTAGGTATACTTCAGCCCTAATGCTGGCAACTTACTCAGTGGGGAACGCTTCATTAAGATCAGGGCCATAGGGCTGGGCACGGTGGCTCACACCTGTAATCCCAGCACTTTGGGAGGCCGAGGCAGGCAGATCATGAGGTCAGGAGATTGAGACCATCCTGGCTAACATGGTGAAACCCTGTCTCTACTAAAAATACAAAAAAATTAGGTGGGCGTGGTGGTGGGTGCCTGTAGTCCCAGCTACTCCGGAGGCTGAGGCAGGAGAATGGTGTGAACCCGGGAGGCGGAGCCTGCAGTGAGCCGAGATCGCGCCACTGCACTCCAGCCTGGGCGACAGAGCGACACTCCCATCTCAAAAAAAAAAAAAATAAGGAAAGAAAGAAAGAAAGAGTAAGAAAAAAATTACCCAGGGAGCGTATGTAAAAATACCCATGGTAAGGCAAAGCCTGTCCTTTTCTGTCTTTTTAAGTCCTATCTACCCTAAAGGCATTGCTCAAATCCAACTAGGGCCAGAGGCCCATGATTCCCAAAGCTCAGTCATCCACTCACCATCTTCAAGAAATTATCTTTCACTGAAATGAATTTTTTTTGCGACAGAGTCTCACTCTGTCGCCCAGGCTGGAGTGCAGTGGCACCATCTCGGCTCACTGCAAGCTCCGCCCCTCCAGGTTTAAGCAATTCTCTGCCTCAGCCTCCGGAGTAGCTGGGATTACAGGCGCATGCCACCATGCCCAGCTAATTTTTTGTATTTTTAGTACAGACAGGGTTTCAGCATCTTGGCCAGGCTGGTCTTGAACTCCTGACCTTGTGATCCACACGCCTTGGCCTCCCAAAGTGCTGGGATTACAGGTGTGAGCCACCATGCCCGGCCTTTTTTTTTTTTTTAAAGAGACATGGTCTCGCTCTGTCACCCACGATGGAGTATAATGGCACAATCATGGCTCATTGCAGCCTTGAAATCCTAGACATCAGCTATCCTCCTGCCTCAGCCTCTCGAGTAGCTGAGACTACAGGTATACCACCACACCCAGTTGATTTCATTTTGAATGTTAACTTTTCCAGTATTATAGGTGGAAAACCAGTAATACTTGCCACATCTAGACGATAATAAAAAAACAAGGTTATTCACTTTTAGCTGAACCTACTGCTCGCTATATTGCTGAAGCCCTGTTCTATGTTTAAAAATGGGACTGGGGGTGGATCAACAAGTATCAGAAAGATGTGAGGGACATACTAGGATCAAACCAAGTTTTTTTTTTAATATCTTTAGAAAGTCTGAGAGAGAACAGAAAAGCACACAGTCTTCTCAATTTGTAAGATCAGTTTTGTTCGCGGCCACAAACCACCTCGCTGTATGTCCCAGACACTGGGAAAACACTGCCCAAGACCATGGGGCCCTCCCCTGAGAAACCCATCCCAGTGGCCCCGCTCTGCATGCTGGGTGCCCCACTCGCTGGCCATTCACCAAGCGGCCCTGTGGCAACCACTGTGCTATAGCTTGGTATTGTTAATTAGATTATCTTATTTCACTGATTTGAAGACCTACATTTTCCACATGTTAACATCTCTGGAGTTGGTATGTTACAAGTTAATTAGCTGTGAGTTCTTTTTCTGAGCAATAGACAAAACATTGATGTGTCCTTAAAATATTGGTGTCTTAGATCCAATGACACACGGGCAGTTTCTCATGTAATTCGGGCGCTCGCCAGACACTGATTCACTACAGTGGCCGGAGAACCTAAGGAGGGTCTACCAGTGTGGGAGTGAGAGTATCTGGTCTTCTCTGTGTTCCCCAGCGGACTCACGCTGCTGCAGCTGAGTGGGCTTGGATCGTGTTCTCCCGTCTCTTTCCATCTCCATCGAGGATTAGCCATACCGAGCGTCCATTGCTGATTCCATTAAAGCCTACAGGACTGCCAAGTCTCTCGCTTCCTTCCTCCACATTTCTGAACAATTTTCAGAAAGGTCATGTACTTTCTATTCACACAAACCACCCACCCCTCCACCCCTGCACACACTGATGCATACGTTCTCCCACGCCCCCAAATGCCAGGCCTGCCAGCACCAGCCGTGAGCGGCGCTGGAGCGCAGGGAGCAAGAGTCTGTGAGAAGCTGAGAAGGGGGCATCTCTCACTCAGCACAGCCTCATCGCGGAGCCACTGCAACACACACAACAGTGAACACAGGACTTAACTCTTCCATGTCTGAGAAATGAACTGCTCATGAGAAATTTCACAAAAATATGTTAAGAAGCCTGTTTCAAAAGACCTAATTTTGATTTGATTTTGTGAACGAGTTTCCAAAATTAGTGTTTTGGTATGAAAAGCTTCTACAGTGATCCAACAGTATTTAACCCAACAAGGCCTTTACAAACACCCTGTGCGTGATGTAAGCATTCACTCCTCATGTACATATGTGTCCATGTCACATAATAGTTCATAAAGTACCCACAGAGACTCATCTCAAAGTCCTGGGCAGCAGAAATAGACAAAGAATGGTTCCAAGCTCAGGCCACAGCTTGAATACCAAATTATGCTATGAAAAGGCCAAGTGTTTTTGTGGTGAAAGCACCCACATTCCTTAGAAGCGAAAAGGAAGCTCAGAAAGGGAGACTCACAACCCCAGGAAGAGGGCTCGGAGCAAGGGAGCAGCAGACCTTTCTCTCCAAAAATCTTCCAAGGCCCCAACGCCCCCACCACCTCCAACCTTCTGGATGACCCACTTCTCTGAGACCAGCTCCACTCCTGGCCCCCACTTCTCCCACCAGAGTTTTCACTGAAGGTTCTCCATGTCTTCATCCTAAAGAGCTCCTCATTCATTCTTAAAGGGGTTAATAATCATTGTGGACACTTCCAATGTGCTAGGGCAGCAGCTGGGTGTATGCAATGGGTATAGGTGATGCCCTCATGGACCTTTTTATTTTAGTGGCTATGTATTTATTTTAACATCCTTTAGATAAATTACACAGATAGCACCTGTGAGCTCAGATATAATTGCTCAGGACATGTCGAAGTTTAAAAAATTGATTTTAAGCTTACTTTCTTTTTTTTTTGAAACAGGGTCTTGCTGTGTCACCCAGCCTGGAGTGCAGTGAGGGGATCATAGCCTCATTACAACCTCAAACTTCTGGGCTCAGGCAATCAGCCCATTCAGTCTCCTAAGTACTGCAGGCACATATCACTATGCCTCACTAATTTTTTTTAAAGACAGAATCTCACTATGTTGCCCGAGCTGATCTGGAACTCCTGGCCTCAAGTGATCCTCCTGCCTCAGCCTCCCAAAGGGCTGGGATTCCGGGCATGAGCCACCATGCCTAGCCTGATTTTCTTTTTTCTAATTAAGTAACAGTACAGGCAGAATCAAACTCTTGATTCCCCCTGCCCCAGGGTGCCCCTCTTCCAGGGCTCCCTCACCCAGTAAATGGCACCACTGTTGTTTAAACCAAAACCTTAAGAGTCCTTTTTGACTCTTCTTCCTCTGTCACACATCTCACATTCAACCCATCAGCAAATCACGTCAGCTCTTCCTCCAAAACACAACTGGAATCTGATACTTCCCACCATTCCTCTGCCATGCCCATGGCCAAGCCACCTTCTCGCACCTGGATGACTCTAGGAGTCTCTTAGGAGGTCCCAGGCTTCCACTCTCACCACTCAAACTCAAAAGAGGGATTTTTCAGCCGGGCATGGTGGCTCACGCCTGTAATCCCAGCACTTTGGGAGGCCAAGGCAGGCGGATCATGAGGTCAGGAGATCGAGACCATCCTGGCTAACACGGTGAAACCCTGTCTCTACTAAAAAAAAAATACAAAAAGTTAGCTGGGTGTGGTGGCAGGCGCCTGTAGTCCCAGCTACTCGGGAGGCTGAGGCAGGAGAATGGCGTGAACCTGGGAGGCGGAGCTTGCAGTGAGCTGAGATAGCGCCACTGCACTCCAGCCTGGGCGACAGAGCAAGACTCCATCTCAAAAAAAAAAAAAAAAAAAAAGAGGGAAAAAAAAAAAAAAAAAAAAAAGAGGGATTTTTCTCCAATCATTAGTCACATCACATCAGGTGCCTACTCAATCTGCTCCCCATGAAAGCTTCACATCACATGAAGAATGGAATCCAGAGGCCACATCAGGACCTATGAAGCCCAGCATGGCCCCCGGCTCCCTCAGACCTCAGCTACTCCCAAACTCCCCCAAGGCACTCCACCCAGCTGCACCAGCACCCGAGGCTCCTGAAACAGCAGCTTTTGCATCTCCTGCTCCCTTGGGCAGGAATGCTGCCCCCATTTCCCCCTTTTCATCTCATCAAATGTAGAGAAGTCTTCCCTTACCACCCTGTCCAAAATGGCACCCCCAGCATTCTGTGTGTGAATCTAGACTGTTCCTCATAGCACCACCTGATGCTGTAGTTTGGATATTACAAAATCACAGATGATCTGTATCTGTTCAGTGCTCACTGTGTGTCCCCTTTACTAGACCATCAGCTCCACAAAGGCGGTGTCTCCTGCACCTGCAGGGTGCCTAGCACATAGTGAGTGCTCAGGGACATTTAAGGGAACGAACAGCAGACATTCACTCATAGCAGCACTGAAGGTAGAAGTTTCTGGTTAGTGGGCGACCAAGCCAGGCTAGTAGTGGAATGTGTCAGTTCCTTTAACACCAACAATACTCCCCAGAGTCCTCTTGGTTTGGAGAAACTAAGGCTCAGGGACGTAAAGTGATTTGCCCAAAGCCAGTATTAGACTAACACTGTTTTATCAGGCTGAAAGGTCTGGGTCCTTTTGAACACATCAAGCTTTCCTTAGAACCTCTTTGTGGCCGGGCGCAGTGGCTCACACCTGTAATCCCAGCACTTTGGGACGCCCAGATGGGCGGATTGCTCGAGGCCAGGAGTTCACAACCAGCCTAGGCAACGTGGTGAAACCCTGTCTCTACTAAAAATACGAAAGTTAGCTGGTGTGGTGGTGCACACCTGTAATCCCAGCTACTTGGGAGGCTGAGGCACAAGAATCACTTGAACCCAGGAAGCAGAGGTTGCAGTGGGCCGAGATCACACCACTTCACTCCAGTCTGGGTGACAGAGTGAGATCCTGTCTCCCCCATACTCCCATAAAAAAGCTTTTGCTTCAAAAGACTTTTCAAGGTACTACAGTGCCTACGATGATGCTCCCACCAAATGATCTACCAAGTGGCCCCAGCATACCCTTGCAAATGCCATTCCTGTGAACCCCCACTGACCCAGACAAATTAGGCCACTCTGCAGCCCCTCAATACATAGACTTGTAGTACTAATTGTATTTAACTTGTGAAAAGCTTAACAAACACATGCACACACATTTAAACACCTGTCCTTAGCCGGATGCGGTGGCTCATGCCTGTAATCCCAGCACTTTGGGAGGCCAAGGCAGGCGGATTGCTTGAACCCAGGATTCTAGACCAGCCTGGGCAACATGGCGAAACCCCATCTCTAGGAAGAAAAACAAAAACAAAAACACACGTGTCAAGAAAACACACACACGTCCTCCTGGAATGGCCCTCCTCTCCTCTGCTTGGCAAACTCCTCTCATCCTTTAAAGCCTCTAAAATTCTCTGCTGTCTGCCCAGGGCTCTTGACACAGGTCTACAATAACACGACAGTGCCCCAGGTATTGTACCAGTGGCATATGCTCCTTCTCCTAAGCTGATCTGCAAATGCAGTGAGGGTGGGCACCACGCCTCATTCATCTTTGCCCAGTAGCCACAGACCAGCAGCCCTCACAGCCATCTCTGAATGCGGGTGTCTGAGCTGAGTTGCTCTCCCCAGACTTGAGACAGTGGATGTGACATCAGCAAGCCCTACACACCACCTGGACATCCATACAACCTGTGAGAGGGATGTCCTGATCATCATGAGGGTGGAGGGGCCATCTGAGGACATCCCTGCCATCCCTTTGCCTTGCACCAAGACGCAATGTGTTTAAAACTAACTATTCTTTCTTTAAAAAAGGTCACCACCACCTGGAGAAACACATTTTGGGGCTAGTAGAGCTGGCCTTCTGCCTAACACAATTCTCTTTGGTTCCATCACACCCAGGAAGGCGAGAAGCTGGCAGCCACCTGCTCTACGTGACCCAGGTGGCTGCTCTCTTCTCAGCAAGCCAACTCAGTCTGCACCATTTACCATTTTCCCTCCCAATGTCACAATCCAGCCAGCGTTTCCCAAATGCTAACTATAGTGGGGACGTTTATACAGGGACCTTGCCTTCAGGGAGCTTACAAAGCAGAGGGCCAGCCGTCTAAAGTCAATGCCAACTCAGTAACAAGACAGACCTGCCCAGCAGTAATAAAGGGGCAGCAAAGGTGTGGAGGGGAAGACAGCAATCCCCACTGGGGAGGCCTGGGAACTGTGCTCCTGGAAGAATAATTTCAAGGCTCTGCTTCCAGGTTATCCCTGAGCCAATGTCTGCTCACCTCTGTGAAGCCAAGGGCGAGCACTGGACCTGGCTACAACATTGACTCATCCTTTCACAAATGTATTTATTGAGTGCCCAGCACATGGTGGTAGATATTAACAGACACAGTGGTAAACAAGAGATCACACGTCCCTGTC
Organism: Hylobates moloch; assembly: GCF_009828535.3. Lineage (NCBI taxonomy): Eukaryota > Metazoa > Chordata > Mammalia > Primates > Hylobatidae > Hylobates > Hylobates moloch. The sequence continues at coordinate 20,606,063 of NW_026652294.1, read as the reverse complement.
TTCAAGGAGTTTACTTTCTTTTTGTTTTTTTTGAGACACAGTCTCGCTGTGTCACCCAGGCTGGAGTGCAGTGGCGCGATCTTGGCTTACTGAAAGCTCCACCTCTTGGGTTCAAGCTATTCTCCTGCCTCAGCCTCCCTAGTAGTTGGGACTACAGGCGTCCGCCACCACGCTCAGCTAATTTTTGTATTTTTAGTAGAGACGGGGTTTCACCGTGTTGGCCAGGATGGTCTCTATCTCCTGACCTCGTGATCCACCCGCCTCAGCCTCCCAAAGTGCTGGGATTACAGGCGTGAGCCACCGCGCCCGGTGGAGTTTACTTTCTAGTATAGAGGGCAGACAAGTCTATAGGCAATTCTAACAGAGTGCCATGCACAGGAAGGACCCAGGAGGCCGGCACCCTACCCTGGTAGGTCAGAGTAGGCCATGGTGCCAACATGTGTGTGCATCTATGTGCACATGCGTGTTATAAGATGCAGGGCCTGGAAGACAGTGCAAAACCCATGAGGATCCAGACTGGGGGTAGGGATGAGTCTGAAGACAATTCTTCCACTCAGCGCTCTCGCCCTAGGAGAGGGAAACTGAGGCTGAGGGAGACACAGTCAGTTAGAGCCAGGACCAGAACCCAGTGTCAGCCACCACTGGTCATTCCTTTAGTACAGCCCAGGGGTTAAGGGGATTTCTGGAATCACACTGCTTGATTTTAATCCTGCCTCAATACATACCATTTGTGTGGCCTTAGGCAAACGACCACCTCTGTGTCTCAGTCTGTCAAATAGGAATAACAGTAGCACCTATCTCAGGGGGCTGCTACGAAAATGAAACTGACAAATGTTAAAGCAATTAACACAACGCCAGGGATGCAGTAAGCGGTACGCAGTGGATGCTGCTGTTATTATCATTGCACGACTGCTCGGTGCCGCAGTGGGCTCGAGACTCGGATAGCTCTGCTGCCGCGCGCCGTGTTCCCTTCTGGCTCCAGGACGCTCCCGCCCTCGACGCCCGGCAGTAGCAGCCCACAGCCCCGGCGCCCTTGACCCGGGAGCCGGGCCCGCCGCGCACACACGCCCTGGCCTCGGGAAAGAGGGGGCCAGCCCGAAGAGGGGAGAAGGTGGCTGACACACCCCCCCACGGAGAGGGCGGCTGTCCAAACTCGGAGAAGGAGTCGTTCCTGCACCCGACGGCACCCCCGCCCAGGCTCCCAACCCCAAGCCCGGAGAGCGGGCCGGTTCCTCACACTCTGCAGCAAGCTCCTCCTCTGCGCCGCCATCTTGGAGGAACCCCTGCGGGAGCGCCCGCCTCCCCGCAGAGCAGCGAGTGGGGCGGCTAGAGCGGCCAGAAGGAGGCGAGGATGACCGCGCTGCCGGGGAGCATGCACCCAGCGCCACCCCACGGCCGAAGAGGGATGGCGCCGTAGCGGACCATGTGCGCAGGCGCGCTCTTGCACGTTTTTGTTTTTTTTTTTCCCCTGGGGCCGATTGCTCCTCGCCCATCTTTATTTTTTATTTTTTGAAATAGGGTCTCACCGTGTCACCCAGGCTGGAGTGCAGTGGCGAGATCACAGCTCCCTGCAACTTCTGCCTCCCAGCTTCAAGCGATTATCCTGCCTCAGCCTCCCGAGTAGCTGGGATTACAGGTGCCTGCCTCTCCTGCCCCAGTCTCCCGAGTAGCCGGGACTACAGGCATGAGCCACCACGCCCGGCTAATTTTTGTATTTTTAGTAGAGACGGGGTTTCGCCATGTTGGCCAGGCTGGTCTTGAACTCCTGAGGGTTCTTTGTGAACACAGTTGGGACAGGGGAGGACAATTCATTCACTCAGCAAATGCTAGCTTGGTGACCCTGCCTGGCTCTATAGTGGGTTCTGCAGCGAGCAAGACAGGCCTTCAAAAAGCTAACATTTTATGTGTTATGTTATGTTATGTTATGTTATGTTATGTTATGTTAATGTTATGTTATGTTATGTTATGTTATTTATGAGACTGAGGCTTGCTCTGTCGCCCAGGCTGGAATGCAGTGGCGTGATCCGGGCTCACTGCAACCTCTGCCTCCTGGGTTCAAGCGATTCTCCTGCCTCAGCCTCCCGGGTAGCTGAGGTTACAGAGGCCCGCCATCACGCCCGGCTAATCTTTTACATTTTTTGTAGAGACGGGGTACCGCTATGTTGGCTAGGCTGGTCTCAAACTCCTGGCCTAAAACGATTCTTCTCCCTGGGCCTCCCAAAGTGGTGGGATTACAAGTGTGAGCCACCCCGCCCATCCTAAAATGTTAACATTTTAATTGGAGAGGACAACATTTATGTATATAAGACATTCCGCCGGGGCGGGCGCGGTGGCTCATGCCTGTAATCCCAGCACTTTGGGAGGGCGAGGCGAGTGGATCACGAGGTCAGGAGATCGAGACCATCCTGGCTAACACGGTGAAACCCCGTCTCTACTAAAAATACAAGAAAGTAGCCGGGCATAGTGGTGGGCGCCTGTAGTCCCAGCTACTCGGGAGGCTAAGGCAGGAGAATGGCGTGAACCTGGGAGGCAGAGTTTGCAGTGAGCCGAGATCGCGCCACTGCACTCCAGCTTGGGTGACAGAGTGAGACTCCATCTCAAAAAAAAAAAAAAAAAAAAAAAAAGACATTCCAAGTGGTACTAAATGCTAGGAAGAGAAGTTTGTGGATGGTGGCATGGGGGTGAGGTGTTAGCTGGCAATAGTGAAGACCAGGCCAGGTGGATAGGACACCTAGTGTGGAAGTCCCAAGGAAAGGGTGCCTGTAGATTCAAAAAGCACGCTTGTTGGCCGGGCACCGTGGCTCATGCCTGTAATCCCAGCACTTTGGGAGGCCGAGGCCAGTGGATCACCTGAGGTCAGGAGTTTGAGATGAGCCCAGCCAACATGGTGAAACCCCATCTCTACTAAAACTACAAAAAAATTAGCCGGGCACGGTGGTGCACGCTTCTAATCCCAGCTACTTGGGAGGCTGAAGCAGGAGAATTGCTTGAACCTGGGAGGTGGAGGTTGCATTGAGTGAGCCAAGATCACTCCACTGCACTCCAGCCTGGGCAACAGAGTGAGACTCTGTCTCAAAATAAAAAAAAAAAGCACACTTGTCACAGGAGCCCACTGTGGCTTGCACAGAGATGGAGGAGAGAGATAAAGGGGCTGCAGGGACAGGCTCTGACCAAATGGGCCCTAGGCAGGAGTTTATTCAACTGGAGGACAGAGGGAAGTTGTTGCCTTCTAAGCAAGCCATTGACAGGGTCCCATTGGTAGAGAGAAGTTTGACTCCCAGGTTCAAGCGATTCTCCTGCCTCAGCCTCCCAAGTAGCTGGGATTACAGGCATTCGCCACCACACCTGGCTAATTTTGTATTTTTAGTAGAGATGGGGTTTCTCCATGTTGGTCAGACTGGTCTTGAACTCCTGACCTCAGATGATCCACCTGCCTTGGCCTCCCAAAGTGCTGAGATTAGAGGCGTGAGCCATTGCAACTGGCACCTGCCTGCTTTTTATAAAATTAAACAAACATTCATTTGCAAGCCATCTCTCCCTGACCCCCACCATTTAAAAAAAAAACAAAACAGGATCTCACTGTGTTGTCCAGGCTGGAGTGCAGTGGCACAATCATGGCTCATTGCAGCCTCAAGCTTCTGGGCTCAAGTGATTCTCCCACCTCAGTCTCCTGGGTAGCTGGGACTACAGCATGTGCCACCACGCCCAGCTAATTTTTGTATTTTTGTAGAGACAGGCTATCACCATGTTGCCCAGGCTGGTGTCAAACACCTGAGCTCAAAAGATCCTCCTGGGCCGGGCACGGTTGCTCATGCCTGTAATCCCAGCACTTTGGGAGGCCGAGGTGGGCGGATCACGAGGTCAGGAGATCAAGACCATCTTGGCCAACATGGTGAAACCTCGTCTCTACTAAAAATACAAAAAATTAGCCGAGTGTGGTGGCATGTGCCTGTAGTCTCAGCTACTTGGGAGGCTGAGGCAGGAGAATCGCTTGAACCCGGGAGGCGGAGGTTGCAGTGAGCCAAGATCGCGCCACCGTACTCCAGCCTGGGCGACAGAGTGAGACTGGGAGGCGGAGGTTGCAGTGAGCCAAGATCACGCCAATGCACTCCAGCCTAGCAACAGAGTTAGACTGTGTCTCAAAAAAAAAAAAAAAAAAAGATTCCTCCTGCTTGGCCTCCCAAAGTGCTGGGATTACAGGCATGAGCCACCACGCCCGGCCACCACTGTCTTTGTTTTTAAAACCCCTGCCTCCCAGGGATGTTATGAAGATTAAATAAAGTAACATCTTCCAAGCCTTTAGCACAGAAACAGAATCTGCTCCAAATATGTGGCTTCTCTTCCCTTCCCCAGACCCATTTCCCCACGCTCATGCCATATGCTTCTACCATTTCACCTTGGGATGCTGGTAACAGTTCCAAAAACACAGAAGGTGCTTCTGAAGGCCGCGCCATTGGGCGCCCCAACTGCTTTTCGGCCAGTTATCACCTTCACCAAGATATCCTTGCTCATCAGGCCTGGGACAAACTGAGTGGAGCCAGAAGCCCAAGAGAGGGGGCAGTTAATTCTGCTGGGGGAGTTAGGGAAGACATCACAGGGGAGGTGACCTTCCAGCTGGATCTAGGAGGGCAGAGGGATTGAGCAGGCAGAGAAGATAGAAAGCGCATCTCAGGCCAAGGGATCGCATGATCAAAGAGAGGGGGGATCTGGCAGAGGCAGAAATCGACTGCGGCAGAAGCTGAGGAGGACAAATCAGGGAGGGATATGGGTGCAACAGAAGCAATTGGCTTTATCTTGTAAGGGTAGGGACTCATTTAAGTGGGAGAGTCACATGATTCATATTTGTGTTTCAGAGGGATCCCACTGAGTCAGACAGGAAGCAGGGAGACCAGTATTAGGAGCCTGCTGGGATAACCCAGATAAGAGAAGGAGGTGGCCTGGACCAGGATGGTGGCCATGAGGATAAAAGAAACGGGCAGTTTTCAAAAATATCCAAACAGGTCAAGTAGAAAGACTCTGGCAGTTGATTGGAAGCAGAAGAAAACGGAGTGGAAGATGACTCCCAGGCTCCTGGCACAGGCCGTCGGCCCAGTGGTGGAGGATCTGCCGAGACAGGGCCACTAGAGGAGGGCCAGGTCTGGGCCTGGCAGGTAGACAGAGAGCGCAGGGGGCAGAGAGGATGCTGAAACATTCACAGTGTGCAAAGCAGCATGTTACTCTATGCATTTGAGGCATCTGCTGTGGAAGGGGAGAACCAAGGCAGTGACAGAAGGGATGGTTTGAGAAATATTTAGGATGTTAAGTCAACAAGATCTGGCGTATGCTTGGGTTTTTGAAAAGAGGAACAAATCTGGGATAATACCCAGGGGGGTGACTGGGAGATGATGGTGCCTTTTACTTAGATGATGAGCACAGAGAAAGGAGGAGATTTGGTGGGAAGATTCATGTATTAATTCGACAATCCTCAATAGAGCACTTGGTACATGCCAGGTAAGCAGGGACAAGAGCACTGCCCTTGTGAGACTTCCACATTCGGTGAGGAGAGATAGGTAATAAATAAACTAGTAAGTATGTCAGGTGGTGGCAAGTGCTATGGAGGAAAACAAAGTGGAGGTGGGCTGCCTTTTTTTTTTTTTTTTTTTTTTTTTTTTTTTTTTTTTTTTTTGAGATGGAGTTTTGTTCTTGTCACCCAGGCTGGAGTGCAATGGCACGATCTCGGCTCACCGCAACCTCCACCTCCTGGGTTCAAGTGAGTCTCCTGCCTCAGCCTCCCAAGTAGCTGGGATTACATGCACACAACATCACACCTGGCTACTGTTTTTTTTTTAAGACAGGGTCTCACTCTGTCACCCAGGCTGGAGTGCAGTGACACAACCACAGCTCAATGAAGCCGCGACCTCCCAGGCTCAGGTGATTCTCCCACTTCAATCTCCCGAGTAGCTGGGACTACAGGTGTGCCACCACACCTGGCTAATTTTCCATTTTGTTTTTTGTAGAGACAGGGTTTTGCCATGTTGCCCAGGCTGGTCTCAAACTCCTGGGCTCAACTGATCTGACTGCCTCAGCCTCCCAAAGTGCTAGGATTACAAATATGAGCCACTTGGCTGGGCGTGGTGGCTCACGCCTGTAATCCTAGCACTTTGGGAGCCCAAGGCGAGTGGATCACGAGGTTGGGAGATCAAGACCATCCTGGCTAACACAGCGAAACCCCGTCTCTACTAAAAAATACAAAAAATTAGCCGGGCGTGGTAGTGGGCGCCTGCAGTCCCAGCTACTCAGGAGGCTGAGGCAGGAGAATGGCGTGAACCCGGGAGGTGGAGCTTGCAGTGAGCCAAGATCCTGCCACTGCGCTCCAGCCTGGGCGACAGAGCAAGACTTCGTCTCAAAACAAAAACAAAAACAAATATGAGCCACTGTGCCTGGTCGGGGGTGCCTTTTTAAAAGGCATGACCAGGGATGAACCCATTGCAAAGGTTTCAGATCTCCTCCAGAGATCTGGGGTGGAGCAGGGAGAGCATTTCAGGCAGCGGTGACAGCAAGTGCAAAGGCCCTGAGGCAGGAATGTGCTAGGTATGTTCTAGGAACAGCAAGGAGGCCAGCGTGGCTGAAGCACAGGGGAGGGTGGCAAGCTATGGGATGAGAGAAGTAGCAAGGCAGATCCCTGGGGTCTTCATGGGAGATGTCAACCAGATATCTCAGAGTAAAGGCAGTTGGATATACGAGTAGCTGACCTGGGGGGTGTACACACTTGAGAATGGTCAGAATACAGCGGATATTTAAAGCTGTGAGACCAGGTGAGCCACCAAGGAAGCTAGTGTGGACGGAGGATGAACCTGGGAGTCCTCCACATTGACACTGAGGGCACAATCCCTGCTACTGTTCAATTGATGTAACTTTTTTTTTTTTTTTTTTTGAGACAGGGTCTCACTCTGTCACCCAGGCTGGAGTGCAGCGCTGTGATCTTGGCTTCCTGCAAGCTCTGCCTCCCGAGTTCAAGCGATCTGCCCACCTCAGCCTCCCAAAGTGCTGGGATTACAGAAGTCAGCCATCCCGTCCAGCGATGTAATTTTTGAAAAACCTTGAGGAAAAGCGCATTCAATTTTTCATGAGATCTCTCAAACATTTGAAGTCACATTTCTAGGCCACATAATTGGGACAGGGTTTGGGAAAACCCCAGTGCTGGATAAGCACGGAGAACAGATGGGTAACTAAAGCCGAAGCCTTTGCTGATCCAGAAGCATGCACAGCTGGGGGAACTTTCACATCAAAAACAGGCTTTAAGGATTATGTGAGTGACTGCAAATGTATAAAAATAGTTTAACAAAAGGCAGCAAAGAGGCTAAGACGATGGGTTTTAAAGCTGGACTCGCTACTGGTCAAGTCAGGCCCTGCACAAGTATAACTGTGCTGGGCCACTTCTCTCTGGCCCAGCTCCTCATCTGTAAAATGGGAGCATCTTAGTGCCCCTATCACAGGTGTTGAAAGAAGTGAATAAGGCCGGGAGCGGTGGCTCATGCCTTGCACTGTCATCCCAGCACTTTGGAAGGCCGAGGGGGGCAGATCACGGGAGGTCAGGAGTTCGAAACGAGCCTGGCCAATATGGCAAAACCCTGTCTCTACTAAAAATACAAAAATTAGCTGGGCGTGGTGGCACATGCCTGTAATCCCAGCTACTCGGGAGGCTGAGGCAGGAGAATCATTTGAACTTGGGAGGCGGAGGTTGCAGTGAGCTGAGACTGCGCCACTGCACTCCAGCCTGGAATGCGCCATTGTACTCCAGCCTGGGTGACAGAGCGAGACGCTGTCTCAAAACAAAAACAGCAACAACAACAACAACAACCAAAAAAAAAAAAGAAAGAAAAGAAAAGGAGGCCGGGAGCAGTGGCTCACGCCTGTAATCCCAGCACTTTGGGAGGCCGAGGTGGGCGGATCACAAATTCAGGAGATCAAGACCATCCTGGCTAACACGGTGAAATCCCGTCTCTACTAAAAATACAAAAACAAAATTAGCCGAGCATGGTGGCAGGCGCCTGTAGTCCCAGCTACTTGGGAGGCTGAGGCAGAAGAATGGCGTGAACCCGGGAGGCGGAACTTGCAGTGAGCCGAGATCGTGCCACTGCACTCCAGCCTGGGCCACAGAGCAAGACTCCCACTCAAAAAAAAAAGAAAAGAAAAGAAAAGAAAAGAAAAGGAAAGAAAAAAGAAAAGAAGTGAACTAGACAATGCTTTACAAAGTACGCAGCATAGCTCAGGCCCATAGTCAAGTGTAGCTATCTAATTGACAAGGAGACTAAAAGAAGAAGAAAAAACATTCAGAATAAAATAAAGGGGAGATGGAGAGGGGCCAGAATCAATGTGCTGAGCAGGACTGCACTCATGGGCATGGGACCCGTACAGTCGCACAGCACCCTGCTCTCAGAATAGGCCTAGCATTTGGTTGAATGCTCTGCATTAATTTCTGTTTGAATTTCGCCATCTTGAAATTCTTCATCATTTTATATTTGAACTTGTGTTTTATAAAGGAAGTCCAGTGGGACAAAGAAGCATATGCACCAGCAGGCTCAGACCAGCAAGGATGACAGGCGGTGAGCAGCAGAGTTGCCTAGCAATTGGCCTGGCCACCTTGTGTGCACCCACATGGCTGGACAGTTTGCGACACTGTGGGGCTGTGTGGGGACAGTGGGGGCCAGGATCTGTGCCCAGATTGGTGGCAGCAGCAGAAGAAACTGGTGGGGGTGTCACGGCTCCATGCCATTACGGGCTCTGTGGTGGGAGAAGAGACTCCACGTGGAACAGCCCGTGCCTGTAACATCTGCACAAATGTTACAGCCTAAATGCTGGGACAGGTACTGCCAGTAGTCACAGCCTAAATGCTGGGACAGGTACTGCCAGTAGTCAGGCAGTAAACCTTGTCAGTAAGTTATTATAACATGGAAACATACACATGGATGTTGCAATAAAGCACATCAGGGAGCTGTTAGGATTCTTCAAAGAGTTTTAGAATTTTTGGTTTTCACCCTAGCATCCATGGGGATGCTAGGAAAAAAAAAAGAATCTCTGGTTTTGAAAATTGCTGCAGGCCAGGCACAACGGTTCATGCCTGTAATCCCAGTACTTGGGAGGCTGAGGCACGAGCATTGCTTAAACCTGGGAGGTGGAGGTTGCAGGGAGGCGAGATCATGTCATTTCACTCTAGCCTGGACAACAGAGCAAGATTCAGTCTCAACAAACAAACAAAAACAAACAAACAAAAAAGTCTGCTGCAATATTGCAAATATCCACAGTCTTAGAAATAAAAATTAAATGTATAGATCATCATATTCTACAGAAAATAATTCTATTTTATGTGAAGCTTACTCTGAAGGCAGTTTTAAAGCTAAGTTTTCCTTGTAATAGAAGACCCAGCAATCAAATGCATAAACAGATCATTAAAATTATATAGAAATCATGAAGTAACTTTCAGTTTCTTGTACAACCTTCACAAGTTATAGAAAATGTCAAAGAAAACATTAAAACATCGTTGTATAAGTTTACATTTAAAATTAAATCAGACACATATGAAACTGATATATATGGATAGTTAAGTCTTTTTTTTTTTTTTTGAAACGGAGTCTCACTCTGTCGCCCAGGCTGGAGTGCAGTGGTGCAATCTTGGCTCACTGCAACCTCTGCCTCCTGGGTTCAAGCGATTCTCCTGCCTCAGTCTCCTGAGTAGCTGGGATTACAGGTGCGCACCATCAGGCCTGGGTAATTTTTGTATTTTTAATAGAGACGGGGTTTCGCCATGTTGGCCAGGCTGGTCTGGAACTCCTGGCCTCAGGTGATCCACCTGCCCCAGTTTCCCAAAGTGCTGGGATTACAGGTGTGAGCCACCGCGCCTGGCCAATATGAAGAGCTAAATAATTTTTAAAAATTCTTTAAAATCATGAATTTCTCCTACTGTGACAGCATATAAAATACTCTCAGCAGCTACAGCGACAATTACCTTGGCAGAAGGAGCCTTCTCAAAATAAAAAGTATAAGAAATTATTTGTAATCTTCCCTTTGCCAAAAGTGGCTGTTGTAGCTTTCAATGGAAAATAAAGTTGTCATAAGTATAAATTTCAATAATATAATAAATGAACTTGCAAAAAGAATGAGCCAAAAAATCATATGACCAATCAAGAAATCATATTAGTAAGCCATTATTTTTGTATTATATAAAATGACATCAAAATATTATTATTACTATGTTATTTTTTATTTTTTATTTTTTGAAAGGGAGTCTTGCCCTGTTACCCAGGCTGCAGTGCAGTGGCGCGATCTCGGCTCACTGCAACCTCCACCTCCCTGGTTCAAGCAATTCCTCTGCCTCAGCCTCCCGAGTAGCTGGGATTACAGGCACACACCACCAAGCTCAGATAATTTTTTGCTTTTTTTTTTTTTTTTGTATTTTTAGTAGACAGGAGGTTTCACCACGTTGGTCAGGCTGGTCTCGAACTCCTGACCTCAGGCAATCCACCCACCTCGGCCTCCCAAAGTGCCGAGATTACAGGCGTGAGCCACCACACCCGGCCTATTATTGTTATTATTATTATTTGAGAGGGAATCTCGCTTTTGTCGCCCAAGCTGGAGTGCAACGGCATGATCTCGGTTCACTGCAACCGCTGCTTCCCAGGTTCAAGCGATTCTCCTGCCTCACCCTCTTGAGTAGCTGGGATTACAGGTGCCCACCACCACACCCGGCTGATTTTTGTATTTTTAGTACAGATGGGGTTTCATCACGTTGGCCAGGCTTGTCTTGAATTTCATACCTCAGGTGATCCACCCGTCTCAGCCTCTCAAAGTGCTGGGATTACAGCGTGAACCACCTCGCCCAGCCCCAAAATATTATTTTTTATAATCTTAAATTTATGCTGTTACTCATGTGTTACTCTTACTCCTATTATATTTTATATGTAATATTTTATAAGTAAAGCGCTTTATATTTTAGTATTTTTATTTCTATTTCTATTTATTATTATTATTTTTTTGAGACGGAGTCTCTCTCTGTCACCCAGGCTGGAGTGCAGTGGCGTGATCTCGGCTCACTGCAACCTCCACCTCCCAGGTCCAAGCAATTCTCTTGCCTCAGCCTCCCGAGTAGCTGGAATTATAGGCACGTGCCACCATGCCCGGCTAATTTTTTTTTTTTTTTTAGTATTTTTTGTAGAGATGGGGTTTTGCCATGTGGGCCAGGCTCGTCTCGAACTCTGGGTCTCAAGTGATCTGCCCGCCACAGTCTCCCAGAGTGCTGGGATTAGAGGCGAGAGCCACTGCACCCGGTCAAAAATTACACTATTTTTAAATATTGCTTTTTGAACAAGAGGCCCTGCACTTTCATGTTGTACTGGGCCCTGCAAATCATGCAGCAGCCCTGATTCTGAAACCTAGTATTTCTTTGAAATAGTTTTCATATTTCTCCGAATTGTCCTGAGTCAGTTAAAACCCTTTCAGGGTTTAATGACTTCCCTTAAGTCCAATGAAGGCCATTCCATTCCATTATAACTTTTTTTTTTTTTTTTTTTTGAGAAAGGGTCTCACTCTGTCACCCAGGCTGGATTGCAGTGGTGGTGATCATGGCTCACTGCACCCTCGACTTCCTGGGCTCAAGAGATCCTCTCCACTCAGCCTCCCAAGTAGCTGGGACCACAGGCTCAGGCCACCATGCCTGGTTAATTTTTGTATTTTTAGTAGAGACACTGTCCTCAAACTTCTGGCCTCATTGATCCACCCACTTCAGCCTCCCAAAGTGCTGGGATTACAGGCGTGAGCTACCACGCCCGGCCCTAATTTATTTATTAATTTATTTTTAGATGGAGTCTCGCTCCAGGCTGAGGGAGTGCTCAGCCTGTCACCCAGGCTGGAGTGCAGTGGAACGCTCTCTGCTCACTGCAACCTATGCCTCCTGGGTTCACACAATTCTCCTGCCTCAGACTTCCGAGTAGCTGGGATTACAGGCACCCACCACCACGCCCAGCTAATTTTTGTATTTTTAGTAGAGATGCTGTTCTCGAGCTTCAGCCTCCCAAAGTGTTGGGACTACAGGCGTGAGCCACCGCACCCGGCCCTAACTTTTTTTTTTTTTTTTTTTGAGACGGAGTCTTTCTCTGTCGCCCAGGCTGGAGTGCAGTGGTGTTCCATCTCCGCTCACTGCAACCTCCGCCTCCCGGGTTCAAGCAATTCTCCTGCCTCAGACTCCCGAGTAGCTGGGATTACAGGCGCCTGCCACCAAGCCCAGTTAATTTTTGTATTTCTAGTAGAGTCGGGGTTTTACCATGTTGGCCAGGTTGGTCTCGAACTCCTGACCTCAGGTGATCCGCCCGCCTTGGCTCCCAAAGTGCTGGGATTACAGCATGAGCCGCCATGCCCGGCCCTAATTTCTTAAGGACCACATCGCAGCGTGGAGCGGGCCGCTCTGAAAGGCTGACATACTCCACGGGGCTCAGACACCCCAGTCCATCCCCCATCCCTTTTGGGGTGCTGTCCTCTCCACCTGGGAGTCGTTCTTCAGCGTCCGACAGGCAGCAGGTGCGGGGCCTTCGGATGACAGTTTCGGTGTTTGGGGTCTTTGGGCAGGGGAGGCACGTGACGGGCCTTTGGTGCCGCAGAGTGGAGCGAACACCTGAACCGCAACGACGAAGACCGGAAGTGGACAGGGAGGCGGGAGTGGCCGCTAAGGGATGACAGCGACTCTGCACACGCGGCCTGCCCTCTGCAGACCACAATGACGTTTCACCTCCTTGAAGACTGGAGAGGGGGGCCATCAGGTGAGAGGGGTCAAGCAGAGCGGGCGGCCTGACCAGCCCCAGCAGCCCCGGTTTGGAACCCGACCCCGCTGTCCCCCAAGGGTCGGCTCCTCTCGCTGAGCAGCGGCCTCAGGGTCGGCCTTCAGGGTCGCTCGGGCTCCTCGGGTTGCAGGCAGCCCCGGCCTCCTAAACGGGGTCAGAACCTGGGTGTCCTGGAACGGAGCCCCAGAATCCCTCACCCGCCCCGCCGCGCTCCTTCCCTCTGAACCGGCTACTCCTCCGACTTCCTGCCGACTCCGCCCACCCCCGATGACCGCAATCCGATTGGCTTAGCATCTCTCTCGCCCGCCCCTCTCCCGAGAGTGGGCAGGGCCAGTACCTTAACCGACGGGCCATGCCCAGGCCACGCCCACTTTCTCCTCCCACCCGGCCTGGGCTCCAGAGCCCTTTCTCATGGGAATTTTTTTTTTTTTTTTTTTTTTGAGACAGAGTCTAGCTCTGTCGCAGGCTGGAGTGCAGTGGCGCGATCTCAGCTCTCAGCTCACTGCAACCTCTTCCTCCTGGGTTCAAGCGATTCTTCTGCCTCAGCCTCCCAAGTAGCTGGGACTATAGGCGCCCATCACCACACCTGGCTAATTTTTTTTTTTTTTGGAGACAGAGTTTCGCTCTTGTTGCCCAGTCTGGAGTGCAATGGCGCCATCTTGCTCACCTCAACCTCCACCTCCCTGGTTCAAGCTATTCTCCTGCCTCAGCCTCCCGAGTAGCTGGGATTACAGGCATGCACCACCACGCCCGGCTAATTTTTGTATTTTTAGTAGAGACAGCGTTTCTCTACTTTGGTCAGGCTCGTTTTGAACTCCTGACCTCAGGTGATCCGCCCGCCTTGGCCTCCCAAAGTGCTGGGTTTGCAGGTGTGAGCCACCGCGCCCAGCCACACCCAGCTAATTTTGTCTTTTTAGTACAGACGGGGTTTTACCATGTTCGCCAGGATGGTCTCGATCTCTTGACCTCGTGATCTGCCCGCCTAGGCTGCCCAAAGTGCTAGGATTATAGGTGTAAGCCACTGTACCCGGGTTAATTTTTTGTTTTGTTTTGTTTAGACACCGGGTCTCACTATGTTGACCAGGCTGGTCTCGAATTCCTAGGCTCAAGCAATCCTCCCACCTTGGCCTCCCAAAGTGCTGGTATTACAGGCATGAGCCATGGCACCCAGCTGAAGGCCAGTAAATTTAAAAACCATGTCTTGTAAAACATGTGTATGTAAAAGCATGGAAATGGTCTGGAAGGAATGAGGCCAAGCACCTAATCTTGTTTACTCCTGGGGGTTAGGGAAGGCACCAGGATAGGAAATGGTGATGGGGCATGTATGTGGACATGTGCACATGTAAGGTAAGAGACTCTGGCTTCAACTGTAATGATTTTCCTTTTTTTTTCTTTTTTTTCTCTTAGACGGATTTTTGCTCTTGATGCCCAGGCTGGAGTGCAATGGCACGATCTTGGCTCGCTGCAACCTCTGCCTCCCAGGTTCAAGTGATTCTCCTGCCTCAGCCTCCCAAGTAGCTGGGATTACAGGCACCCGCCACCACACCTGGCTAATTTTTTTTTTTTTTTTTTTTTGTATTTTTAGTAGAGACAGGTTTTCACCATGTCGGTCAGGCTGGTCTCGAACTCCTAACCTCAGGTGATCCACCCACCTTGGCCTCCCAAAATGTTGGGATTATGGGCATGAGCCACTGCACCCGGCCAATTTTACTTTTTAAAGGGATAATATGTTCATAGGTTCATTGTGTAATGAAAAATTAACAAACAATAATAACCAAGTAAGACATGGCCTGTCTAAGGAGACAAACGGGATGGAGCATCCAAGCCAAATGCAGAATGAAGAACAAAGAAACACGGTGACACGCTTGCAATCGCTGGTGGGTTCTGAGTCTTCACTTTATTACTATGTCACCAGAAGTCACCACCTTCACTTGGTTCACCACAGATGGATGGATGTCATAAAGGAGAGTGCCACGGGGCCACTGGATTCACTCGAGACTTAGCCAGGTGGTGAGGGGGCCTAGAGTGGGGGCCCAGGATGGGGACCGCCCTTCACCGCACACACATGCGCACACACACACACAGATATATTTGTGGAGCCTTATATTATACATCTTATATATAGAAAATATATATATTTATACTATACACAGGCAGTAACGCTGCGGGAGGGGCCGGGGCACCGACAAGGGCTGTGCGCACCAGGACATGGGGAGTGTCAGGTCAAGTGCATCGCTGGGAGGCAGCCGGCCCAATCCCTTCTCCCATAAACTCCCGGGAGGGGCATCCCCCCCTTTCGTGCTCCTTAGAGAACCAAAGAGGTCTTGGGCCAAGGTTAGGGGTCTTCCAGGGCTAACAGGCAGGGGCTCTCAGTTACATGGGGAAACCTGGGATCCCCGAGGTTTTGAAGATCAAGAATCACCAGGGAAGGATGGAGTAGGGAACTAAAGTCAGTCCCCTGGGAATTAGCCCCTCAACTGCGACACCCCCAGGTGGATCAGGAGCCGTGCAGGCAGGACAGTCTGACTGCCCAGGATGAGTCAACTCAGAAGGCAGAAGACCTGACTCCTGAATCTCTCCCTCTGTGCTTGACCTTGGACAAGTCACTGTCTCCCTACTCCAGACTCTGCCAACTCTAAGCGTCCTTGCGACTCTACACTTATGTGAAACCTTTTTTCCTGGGCCCTCTCTTGTGCTTGATGGGGAGGAGGGAGCCGCCCTGCAGGGGCCAGCTGCAGGAGGGCCCTTCTCCAAGAAAAGCTTTGGGAGCAGGGGAGGGCAGCTGGGAGGAAAAGGGATACCAGACAGAGTTGGGCCTGGGGTCCCCCAGGGGCTGTCCTCTGCCAATAGAAGGAGCAAGCTTCCCCATGAACCTTCCAGGGCAGAGTCAGGAGCCCTGGGTCCCATCTAAATCCCGCCCTCCATCTCTCACCCTCTCTCATCTCCATCCTGGGCAGGTCCCTGCCAGAGCCCAGCCTGATGGGGAACATCATGCCTGGGAGGGCTTCTGGGCTGAACCCAGGAAGAGTGAGGGATTCTTCGTGAGATGACTCAGCACCCCCCAGTCCTGGCAGGAGTCTTGACAACTTTCCCTGCCTAGGGTGGCAGACAGGGCCTGTAACAAACACCCAGGATGGAGTTAAGCTTACCTGGTACCCTGCCCTCTGGCTGAGGATCACCAGCAGCTGGCTGGCGCCCAAGGAGAAACAGATGGGCAGTACCCTGAGGTCTCCTAGTGCCCATCAGCAGGACAGGCTTTTGGTGGACAGTGGGTGAGGGTCAGAACATCTCACAGCCTCTTGTGGTGGGCACAGAACTTCACGCTGCCATAAACACTCCCGCACTCACTCACACCCTCGCCTTTGGCCTGGTATAGGTTTCACTCTTCAGGCCAACAGATAACCTGTCCCCATGCTGGTCCCATTTGGGCCACCTGGGGGGGCGGGCACTGTGGACAGAGCCCCTTCCCCGGATTGGAAAATGAAGTCAGCAACAACTAGCTGTCACTCAGCTGGCTGGGGTCCTCTCCATCACTGCTGTCCCTTGGGAGGACTTGGACAGACCTGAGTTTAGATCTGTGTTCCACTGCCAACTTGCCTATGCTTGCTGAGCCTCAGTTTCCCTTCTGTTAAATAGGGACAATGGTGCTACTTCTCTGCTTAGGACTTCCTCCTCTCTCCCTTAACTCTGGCCCGGCTTTAGGGCCATCGAAGCAGAGACCACCCATGCCCTTGGTATCCCCAGCATAGGGGCCGGATAACTGCTGAGTGAGTAAGCAGGTGAGGGATTGCCTGCCTCTTAGGATTCTTGGAGGGGGGATGGGGGGATGGTGGTGGAAACACCCAGCACTAGGCCTGTCCACCACCTGCTCTGCTCTGCTCCCTGAGGGACGGGCCAGTGGACACTGGGTGGACAGGGGGATAGGCCCCCAGCGCTCTCCCACACCTCCCTGTCCCTTATGGCTCAGTGAAGAGCCCACCTTGTGCAAGAATCAACCTGCCCCCACTCAGAAGAGATGATGACCTCCTCAGGCCCTTTGTGCCTTTGGGTCACCTGCCACCCTCTCCCCTACAGCCCGTGGTCTTCCCTGGGCCTCCCATGCCTCAGGGGCTCTTGCCTATGTCATCCTGGGGGCAGTGTCTCTCCATGGCTGCAGCCGAGGAGCTGACTTGGCTGATTCCAAAGCCCTGTCCTTGCTGCTCTGCCTCCCATAGGGAGGCTGGCTCCACAGTGGGCCTTCTGGAAGGCCAAGGAAACACCTCTCATGCGCTTGGCTGCTGCAGCCTCCGAACCCTGACTGACCCCAGATGAGAGGAGAGGTGACATAGTGTCCCAGATCAATTCTGTTTCCTGGGAGGTCACAAGGGCAGGGAATCGAGGCACCTGCTGGGCAGCTGGGGCCAAGAAACCCGGGCATCAGGGCCAGCTTTGCCACTCACTCACCGTGACCTCGGGCCACTCACACCCTCATCTGTGCCTTGTTGTCCACCCAGCCCTAGGTAAGAGCTTAGTGAGCCCTCCTAGAGGCAAGGACAGCGATCAGTCCTTTGAGAGACCACGAAGGGGTTTGCTGGAGCCCCCTGGAACAAGCGTCTGTGGGACACGCAGAGCACAGAGCAGCACCCGGGGCGAGCCCTCTTGGAGGAGGCCGAGGGCCAGGGGTAGGACCAGGGGGGATGTGGGTGGAGGGACCCGGAGATGGGGCTGTCCCCAGGGGAGGAGGAACAGCTGGGGCAGAACAGGCCCTTGGCTTGCAGCAGAATCAGGGTGTCTCAAGGGGCTGAGGGCCCCAAGGCCTCCCAGAATGACAGTAACACTGAGCAGGGAAGCCCCAGGCGTGGGGATGGGAGGAGGTGGGTGGCCAGGGAAGAGCACGTGGTCTGCAGTTGGGCAGCCTGGGCTTGGCCCCACCTCTATCACTAGCTGCCTGAGTGATTCTGGGCAAGTAATCTTGACCTCTCTAGACCTCAGTTTCCTCAACCATAAAATGGAGACGGCCCTGACACTCTTAGCAGGACTGCCAGAGCAGGGTGACAGCCCCCAGTGTCATGTGGGTGTTCACACTCACCCTATGACCAAGCCACGGTGTAGCCACACTTCCCAGCATTATCTGGGTCTGTCTTTCCCACCATTCTGGCCTCTGGTACCACCAGGGCTTCCTCCGCAGCTCATCGCTCCCCTTTCCAGTGGCCATTTCTGCCAATTTCACCACCCATGCCCAGCACAGGCCGGATGCCCAGTAGGCGCTGAAGGAATGCTTGATGACACAATGTATGAATGCAAATACCCCTGGCCCCCACCCTCTAGGCCCCTGCGGGGCACATGCCCTGGGATACACTTGCACACACGTAGACAGTCCCCAACACTGGACTGCCCCACCCCTGCCCCGAGCTACCCTGGACCTCAGTGGGACAAGGCAGAGGCTGATGAGACGCTGGGCAGGGCAGCCTGGGCGGGAGTAGGGGCTGGATGTGGAGAGAGGGGACAGATGGGGGAGGGGGCGGGGGCAGGCGGTCACTGTGGCTCAGTAGCCCTGCGACTGGTAGCCCTGGGGCTCGGTGTCGAAGGCGTTGGCCGGCTGCTGGTAGGTGCCGCCCATACCGGCGGGATCCGGCCCAGTGTTGGGCTCCACGTAGGGCGCGTAAGGCATGCTGGAGTCCTGGCTGGGGTCCATGTAGTCCTGGGAGAAGAGGGCCGAGTCGGCGCCAATCTGGTACCGCTGGAAGGCCAGCACAGCCTGGCCCGCCTGGGGACGAAGGCCGGCGAGGACAAGGACAGGCGGGAGGGGGTGGTTAGGGGAGAGACAGACAAGAGCACTGGGTTAGTGGCGGTTAGTTCACAGGACACAGGCAGGAGAGGGTTAAAGATCCTCAAAGCACCAAACATGAGACCAAGCTTGGCTGTGGAAAAGGAAGGCTGTTCTCACAGCCATGCCCGGAAATGCCCAGAACCATATCATCCAGCCAGAAAGTATCCCAGAAGTCACCTGCCCCATCTCCCAATCCCAGAGGTCAGTCTGGGCTACCAAAAGTTCTAGATCTTCATTATAGAGTGTTAAGATGGCTCAAAGGCTCACAACAACCTCCTTAAAAAAAGCTTCTCAGTGGGACAAAGGACTGTTGGCATCTCCTAAGAGCCATTCTTTTGTCTCTCTTGCAGCTAGGCATGGCCATGTGACTATGTTTCGGCCAATGGGGTACCCTCATGTTCTTTGTCCCACCCTCTGACCTGATGCCTGGAATGCAGATGTGATGGCTAGAGCTCTAGTTGCCACAAAGACCATGAGCCAAGCCTGTAGGAATGAAAGATGCCTGGGGGCCAGGCACCGCCGCTCATGCCTATAATCCCACAACTTTGATAGGCCAAGGTGGGAGGATCGCTTGAGGCCAGGAGATCAAGACCAGCCTGGGCTAGAATATGTATCTCTGGCATACTGACTACGTTGAGTTAAAGGCACTTGAAAAACAGCAGGCACAATAACAATCTGCTCTTCTTCGTGAAAGCAGGAGAGGCCAGGCGCGACAACTCATGCCTGCAATCCCACACTTTGAGAGGCCAAGATGGGCAGATTACTTGAGGTCAAGAGTTTGAGACCGGCCTGGCCAACACGGTGAAACCCCATCTCTACCGAAAATAGAAAAATTAGCTGCGCATGGTGGCATCACCTGTAATCCCAGCTACTAGGGAGGTGAGGCAGGAGAATCGCTTGAACCCAGGCGGCGGAGGTTGCAGCATCCTGAGACGGTGCCACTGCACTCCAGCCTGGGCGACAGAGTGAGACTGTCTCAAAAAAAACAAAAAAAGGCCAGCTTGGGCAACATAGCAAGACCCCATTTCTACCAAAAAAATCCACAAAAACCAAATTAGCCGGGCATAGTGGTGCTGGCCTGTAGTCCCAGCTACTCAGGAGGCTGAAGTGGGGAGATTGCCTGAGCCTATGGGTTCGAGGCTGCAGTGAGCTATGATCCAGCCTGGGCAACAGAGTGAGACCCTGTCCCTAAAAGAAAAGGAAAGATGCCTGGGTCACCGAAGACCTCTGGAGCCAGTATGCCAGCCCTGGACCACTTCCACAGCCTTGGACTTTGTTGAAATCACTGTTATTCGGGATTTCTGTCACCTGCTGCTGAACCTAATTCTAAGTGAGAAACTGAGTTAAATAGAGTAAAACAAGTTTCAGGATCATCCGACTTGGCAGAGCCCTGACTATTCAATGTGACCGCCCCTAGCCTGAAGCCCCCCTGTTTTTTTTCACAGATCTCAGATTGGGAAAGACTTGTCTACAGCACACATGCATGGTTAGGAAGTTATTTTTCAATAAAAGCAATTACATTGTTATTAAGGACAATGACACTGACCACACTGAGCTAAGTCAAAGTTTAAGTAAATCAAACTTGTCATTAGAAAAGCAGCTTAGACGTTTATTGCAAAAGCCTCCTCCAGAAACTTTCCTGGCCTGGGGAATCTGCCTGTGATGGGAATGTGCTGATACTCTCCAGACCCCTGTTTTAGGGCTGGGAAGACGGAGGCCTAGAAAAGGAAGTGCCCATGGCAGAGTTACTGCTAGAACCCATCCCTAAACATGGGGTCCTACCCCTTCCCAGGTCAGGGCACCCTCACCTCCTTCCCTTTGATTGGCCCCTGACAAGGCACTAAGTCAACCAACAACCTAAAAGAGCCACTTAGTGAAGAGGTAGAGAGTGAATATACCTAGTGTTTTATTCCACAAAGTTCCAGAAACCTAGTGACTGGGCATTTCCTTTTTTTTTTCTTTTTTTTTTTTTTGAGACAGAGTCTCGCTCTGTCACCCAGGATGGGGTACAATGGCGCAATCTCGGCTCACTGCAACCTCTGCCTCCCAGGTTCAAGTGATTCTCCTACCTCAGCCTCCCAAGTAGCTGGGATTACAGGCACCCACCACTGCACCAAGCTAATTTTTGTATTTTTAATAGAGACGGGGTTTTGCCATGTTGGCCAGGCTGGTCTCGAACTCCTGACCTCAGGTGATCCGCCCGCCTTGGCCACCCAAAGTGCTGGGATCACAGGCATGAGCCACCACGCCCAGCTAGGGCATTACCTTTTGATTGTACTCACTGACCAAAGTTCTGAGGGGAAGCACTTTCTGGAAGGTGGGCATTTAAAGCAAAGTGACAGCGCCTTGGGAAAGACAGACCAGGTCTAAAGAAACTGGGCTAAGGGATAAGGTGTGGCCCTCTGGGGTTTCCCACTATGTTGGCATGAGGTCCTGGCTGCTGGGGGCTCAGACTCCAGAGCCTGAAGAAGCAGGGGAGGTGAAGAGTCCCCTGAGGGTACACTTGAGCCCTGGCCAGCCCACGGGGACCGACTGAATGAACCTTGAGAGCAATGTCTGTAGACTCGGTTCTCCCTCAGCTCCCTGGCTCTACTATCCAGGCTGGTTTCCTGTACAGAGGCAGAGGGCTGGGGCAGATGACCCCTACTGATCCTTCTAGGGAGAAGCCTCTGGCTGTAGGCACTCATACTGTCTCTGTGGTCAGCTCTCTGCCCTCACTAAGTCAAAGCTTCATTTGGGCAACCAGTTTAAGGGGCCGTAAGACAGGAGCAAAGGAGAGGCCTGGGCCCCCGCTGGCCTGGGCTGCAGAGAGGATGGGAGTTCTGCTGAGAGCCCAGGGACCTGGTGGTCCCCTGGCCCCACTTTCTCAGTGTAGGTGCCCTCTCTGCAGCATCTCCAGCGTGCAACAGGCAGTTTGCATCTGCACTGGGATGCCTCCAGTGCCAGGAAGCTCAGTCTTGGTGTGCTCAGGCCCTCAAAGGGTTGAGGCGTTGCTTTGGGGAACTGTCTGTGCTCTACCAGCATGCTCAACTCCAGCAGAGAGTGGAGGAATGGGTGTGTTCCTGCCCAGGCAGCTGGGGGCCCCAAGGAGGAAACCTGTGTAGAACCAGAGACCAAAATCCTTTGGAGGAACAAGGATTCATCAAATGAGAATTACTCTCAAAGTAGAGATTCTGGAGGTGCCCTTGACTCTCTGGAGAGAAGAATGAATGAATGAATGAATGAATGAATGAATGAATGAATGAACAAAAGAGCTGACATTTATTGAGCATGCTTGTGCTAAGCCCTGTGCTGGCCTTTGTTTCATTGGCACAACAGCCTTGAGAGGTTTGTCCATTATCACACCTCAGTTCAGATAAGTGGACTGAGGCTGAGAGAGGTGCAGGGGTTTGTCAGGGTCACACAGCACATGAGGACAGAGCCAGACCAGGAGTCCTCTGACATCCTTGGCCAAGATGCTCACCCTGAGGACAGTGAGGTCACTCTTCACACTGCTGTGAAGGGAGAGGCTATTGCTCTGCACCCACAGCTCAGCAACGGGGACCATGAATGCCTCCAGGCAGCCCATGTATGGGGCCACTACCAACCTGGTAACTGTCCACGGCTGTCCATTTGGAAGAGATATTGATGTATTTGTTTTCTCCTCCCCAGCCTGTGGGCTCCTGGAGCCAAGGACCCCACCTAATTCATCACTAGGCACAAAACAGCTGCTCAATAAATGTTTACTGAATGAATGAACGCATGAAGAATCAACGAAGGAGGCAGTGAAGGAATGAATGAGTCAGTGGAGAACCTGAATCGGTTCCTCAAGCCAGCCTTCCACTGCCCTGCATGCCCTGGCATCTTGGACATTTCTGGCACTAGGCTGCTCCTGCCACCTCACCGCCAGGGGTGATACAGGGCTGCCGGCCTCTGCAAGCTGGGGAGGCCTACGGCTGTGCCGAGGCGGGGAACAGCGTGCTGTACTCCTCCTGGAAGCTTAGGTCCTTGAATCTCCGCACGGCCAGGGCTGCGGTCAGGCTCTGCCAGGAAAGAGCAGGGGTGAGGCCGGTGGGGAAGAGCTGCAGAGGTGCCAGGAGGGAGGCTGGCTTCAGGGGGCCGGGCAGGCACCTGTTGGTCAGGTGCTTCAGACCCATGGCTAGAAATCATCCACTACTCCTCTGTGAGCCCCGCCCCTAAACTCCTCCCTGTAGGCTGGGTGGTCCCCACTCCTGGGGCACCTTCTCTGGACTGAGATCCCCTGGGGTCCCCTGTTCTTCCTACCCAGTCTTGAGGACACCGAGGGCTGAAGCAGCCAAGGCTGGCCCACTAGGGCCCGAACCACGGGTCTCCCCGCCCAAACACTATCTTCTAATACTGTTGGGGAGATGGGTGTACCCCCCAAAAATGGATATCCAGGGGCCCTCAAAAAGAAAAAGACGTCAACCCGGGGCAAACCCAGGAGGATGGGGGAAACAGGGACAGCTGGTGGCCTGTATGTAGCCTCAAGAGTCTCCTTGCAGGAGGCTGGGCCCAGAACTGCTGGCCGGCCCAGAGGGGAGGCAGCTGTGGGTTATGGGGAGGGCTCTTGGGATGGGGCTATGGAGGTGATGTGACCCTAGATCTCTGCAGAAGGGTGATTAGGAGAGAAGAAACAGAGATGACCCAGACCAGTGGGAAAGAGGGGCCAGCCGAGCTGTTGTGCTACCTGGCCCTCCAGCCTGCCAGCCCAGGGCCTGCTGGGCCCAGAGACATGCTTTGTTTGACACACACAATATATTGTTTAAACCTGAATAAACTTCCAACATATCAAGATCAGATTTCATGTAAAAATTCAGACTTCTGCCTTCTCTAGGTCCCTATTCCTGCTTGGCAGCCGAGCAGAGGTACCCTCTTAGGATAGGCACGCATGTGTCACCCGGCCCGCTCACAGCTCTCAGGCCCTGCCTGGCCCATGCGCATCTGATGTCGACACCTGTCTCCCCCAAATTCTACCCCCTCATTTTACGGATGGGAAGACAGAGGCTAGGAAAATTAGAGGCAGCCCCGACTGGAACCAGGTCTCCTGACTCCTAGGCAGGGCTCCTTCCCAGCCTCAAACCCGGTAAGCCTCACCTTCCCGTCTAGGCCTCTGCTTTCTCATCTGTGAAAGGGGATAATAAACACCATTCACCCAGAGTGGTTCGGGGGGGTGGTTCGTGACCCCCAGGAATGCTGCTCTGCATCACAGTGAGGGTCTGCCATCTCCAGTGACCGTGCTGCCCCCAAGGGCTGCAGCCTCCTTGCTGAGGGAGGCAGCACCACTGTGAGCGCCGCAGAGACAGGCAGGCAGAAGAGGGAGCGAGGGTAGTGTGGGCTCCCAGAGGCAGAGTGGGTCCCAGGCTAGCGAAAGGCCACCTGTCCAGGGGCTCAGTGGGGAAAGGGGGCGAGTGTGGGCTGGTGGGCAGTGGCTGTACTCACCCAGGTGAAGATGGAGAAAAAGGAGAAGGCGATGGCGGCCCGGGCTGCGTCCGTCCCTTCGTTCAGCGGGTTGTCCTTGGGCTTGGAGACCTGCCACTGGTTGGCCAGGTAGCAGAATCCCACGAACCAGAGGAAAGCCCAGAAGGCTGGGGGGTCCCAGGGCCAGGCAGAACGGGCAGTGCCACACATGGGGGAGAGGGTGAGTGGGGAGAAAATGGGGAAGCCAAGGAACAGGGGGACATTGAAGAGCGCATCTCCCATGCTCCCCCACCCCCAAAGGGAGAGGCAAAGGGGATAGGGGAAGAGAGAGGGAAGCCAAGAGAAGATGCAGGCGAGAAGAGGGAAGCCAGCCAGATACAGGGGGGAGGAGGCCACAGACAGGGCAGGGTCAGGGCCAGTCAGAGGAGAGCCACGCGCAGTGAGAGGGGAGGATGGAGGGAGAGACAGAGAGAGAAGGCAATCAACTCAGGCCGCATTTCTGCAGCCTCTGCCAAACCCCCATCTCCAGCCACACCCCTGATGTGGGCCCGCCCCCGGTCTACCCCTGATGCTTGCAGCTCTGCAGGCAGGAAGACTCCAACCCCCAGGCTGCCAGACAAATGAGGTGTGGGGAGGAGGATGAGGCTGGGGCAAGGATGGCAGCTTGGCTGGGTGGGTCTGGGCTTTGACTTCTAACGTGCTGCGACCCCACAGAGCCCCAGGTTTAGCAAGGGGCCCACTGAAAGCCGAGCCTGGGGGCATCAGCAGTGGGAGCCTCATGACCACACAATCTCCTGTCAGTGCCCAGGTCTCCCAGAGAAGCCCAGACCTGCTCAGGACAAGGCGTGCATCTGCCAAGCAGGTGGGGTTCCCACCTGGGGCCCAGCCCACCTCCCAGAGGCACTGCCAGGGAACCCTGAGGCTCTGTGGAAGTTTGAGAACCATTCATTTAGTTCTAGTTCCTTCTAAAACTAGGCTTCATGACCTGTCTTCAGCCTGGCTTATCCTGAGAGCTCCAGGCTAGAACTAGGGGTTGGTCCCAGTCCGGGGACCCAAGCCTCAGAACAGCGAGGCTGAAGCCTCAGGTTCAGACCCATGACTGAGAGCATCCACCAATCAGATTCCTGGAACTCACAGGGCAGAGGTCAGAGTGCCTCTGCCAAAGGCTGCTTCTGAAGGGCAAAGGGCAGCAGGTCAGGTTGGCTCCACAGGTCCAGGCCCTGGTCCTGCCAAGGTCTGGCTGGGAGGCGTGGGGAGGCTGAGGCTCCAGGGCCCCTGCTGTGCACTGGGCACCCAGTCACCGCCTTGCTTAGTCCTTATGAGGCTGCCCCAGGGAGGTGGCACAGAAGAGGCCACTGAAACATGGGCCAACCCACGGGGGCTGGCACATGCCCAGTGCCATCCATGGGTCCCTTAGACTAGAAGGAACTAGAATCCCATCCATGCTCCCCTGCCTGTGGGCAGCATGGGTTATTTTGGGGTCCCAGGCCCTGTCCTGGTCCCATCCTTCCTGCAGCCAGCCATGTGACCCTGAGTCTGTCCCTTCACCCGCCTGCACCTCATTTCCTCATCTGGAAAATGGGAAGAAGGGTGGCAGCCACCTCCTATGGCCGGGACAGCCCTCTGCAGACTCTGTGCAGGGGGTACCTGTTGGGTGGGGGCTCACCTGAGACACCGATGTCGGACAGGACGGCTTTCTTGCGGTCCTTGACGCTGCTGATCTGCGGGAAGTACACGTCCAGGGCCAGGTACAGCAGGCAGGTGAGGAAGGCGAGCACACCCACAGCCACGCCATAGCTGCAGGCGTTGGGGTTGCGGTTGTAGATGCAGAACTCCTCCCCCTCGGAGGCGCTGTTGAGGTAGCCCTCGTTCACGATGGAGCCGAACACCACTATGGAGAACAGCTGTCGGGGGTGGGGCCACACCTTAGACCTGGGCAGACCCCTGCCTCACACCACCCAGGAGACGGGGAGGCTGCCACCCTCACCTGCTGCCTGGCCCTCCATGAGCTACAAGATCCAGGTTAAGCAGGCATTTCAGAGGGGGGTCCCCAGAGAGGGAGGGCAATTGTGTGGGTCACACAGCGCAGGTGGGGGTCAATCACTTCCTTCCTCAGCCACAGGCACTGAGGACTCTCTGACCATAGATGCGGCCCCTTCCAACACCCCTCAGCCAGGTCCTAAAGGTCTTCCTGGGCCCTGACACCAAGATATCCTGGGACTGGACCGACTCTCAAAGAACAAGGAGCCACAGGCCCTCCTGCCCAGCCCCTACCCCCAGGCTGACTCCTCCAGATGCTGGCATGTGCAGGGCCCCATCTTGTGTTCTCCTTCCCTCTGCAGAGCTGTGGGCTGGTCTGGGGTCTCAGGTCCCTACCCAGGCCTGGCAAGTGGATGGAGTGATGAATGAAAAAATCACAGTGGGCTGGGGCGGTGGCTCATGCCTGTAATCCCAGCACTTTGGGAGGCCAAGGTAGGAGGATCACTTGAGCTCAGCAGTTGGAGACCAGCCTGGGCAACATGGCAAAACCCCACCTCTACTAAAAATACAAAAATTACCCAGGTATGGTGGTGCGTGCCTGTAGTCTCAGGTACCAGGGAAGATGAGGGGGAGGATCTCTTGAGCCCAGGAGGCGGAGGTTGTAATGAACTGTGATCATGCCACTGCACTCCAGCCTGGGTGACAGAGAGAGGCTCTGTCTCAAAAAAACAAAACAAAACAAAACAAAAAACTCTCGGGCCGGGCATGGTGGCTCACGCCTGTAATCCCAGCACTTTGGGAGGCGCAGGCGGGTGGATCACGAGGTCAGGAGTTCGGGACCAGCCTAGCCAACATGGAGAAACCCCATCTCTACTAAAAATACAAAAAGTAGCCGGGTGTGGTAGCACATGCCTGTCATCCAGCTACTTGGGAGGCTGAGGCAGGAGAATTGCTTGAGCCCAGGAGAACCATTTGCTGGGCCTGGGCAGGAGGTTGCAGTGAGCTGAGATTGTGCCATTGCATTCCAGCCTGGGCGACAGAGCGAAACTCCATCTCAAAAAAAAAAAAAGGGCTGGGCTTGGTGCATGGTGGCTCACGCCTGTAATCCCAGCACTTTGGGAGGCCAAGGTGGGCAAATCACAGGTCAGGAGATCAAGACCATCCTGGCTAACATGGTGAAATCCTGTTTCTACTAAAAATACAAAACATTAGCTGGGTGTGGTGGCACACGCCTGTGGTCCCAGCTACTTGGGGGGCTGAGGCAGGAGAATTGCTTGAACCCAGGAGGTGTAGGTTGCAGTGTGCCAAGATCACGCCACTGCACTCCAGCTTGGGCAACAGAGTGAGACTCCATCTCAAAAAAAAAAAAAAAAAGAATGGATCTACCCTCAGTTGAGCCTTCAGATGAAACCACAGCCCTACCTGATGCTGTGATTATAGCCTTGTGAGAGACCCTGAGGCAGTGGCACCAAGCTTAGCAGATTCCTCACCCACAGAAACTGTCAGATAACAAATATTTCTTGTTATAAGCCTTACGTTGTAGGGCAATTTGTTATGCAGCAATAGCTTGCCAATACATCCTGCACCATCAGCATTTTGCAGATAAGACAGTTAAGGCTCAGCTATTGTTAACATACCCAAAGTCACACAACTGGTCAGTTGTGTGGCTTCAAACCCAGGGTACCTGACTCTAAAGTTCACGCTTTTTGGCTGGGCGTGGTGTCTCACGTGTGTAATCCCAGCACTTTAGGAGGCTGAGAAAGGAGGATCACTTGAGTCCAGGAGTTCAAGACCAGCCTCAGCCTCCTGAGTAGCTGGGACTATAGGCGTTTCCCACCATGCCTGGCTAATTTTTTGTATTTTTAGTAGAGACGGAGTTTTGCCGTGTTGGTCAGGCTGGTTTCAAACTTCTAACCTCAAGTGATCCACCAGCCCCAAGCCTCCCAAAGTGCTGGGATTACAGGCGTGAGCCACCATGCCCGGCCAGAAACTATAATTTCTTTTCTTTTTCTTTTTTTTTTTTTTTTTGAGGTGGACTTTTACTCTCGTTGCCCAGGCTGGAGTGCAATGGTGCAATCTCAGTTCACCATAACCTCTGCCTCCTGGGTTCAAGCGATTCTCCTGCCTCAGCCTCCCGAGTAGCTGGGATTACAGGCATGCGCCACCACACCTGGCTAATTTTGTATTTTTAGTAGAGATGGGGTTTATCCATGTTGGTCAGGCTGGTCTCAAACTCCCGACCTCAGGTGATCTGCCCACCTCGGCCTCCCAAATTGCTGGGATTATAGGAGTCAGCCACCATGCCCAGCCTCAGAAACTACAATTTCAATGTGAGTTGAACACACTTTCTTCCTGGCTGATGCCCAGGATGGGTAATGATTCCAGGACAGGTATGGGAAAAAATATGAGAAGCATTCTTAATATTATCTTATCTCTGTAAGATGCCTATAGTTTACATGGATTTTATAATGCACAGGATATATTAGTACAGTAGTAGCATATATAAAACCAATAAATCTACATTGAATGGGAGGATTGGTGCAAACATTTTTCCTGAAAGGAGCATGATTAAAAGTTTAGAGGCCAGCCAGGTGCGGTGGCTCACACCTGTAATCCCAGCACTTTGGGAGACCAAGATGGGTAGATCACTTGAGGTCAGGAGTTTGAGACTAGCCTGGCCAACACGGTGAAACCCTGTCTCTACACTAAAAATACAAAAAATTAGCTGGGCATGGTGGCACACGCCTGTAATCCCAGCTACTTGGAAGCCTGTGACAGGAGAATGGCTTGAACCTGGGAGGTAGAGGTTGCAGTGAGCTGAGATAGTGTCATTGCACTCCAGCCTGGGTGACAGAGCGAGACATTGTCTCAAAAAAAAAAAAAAAAAAAAAAAAATGAGGCCGGGCACGGTGGCTCATGCCTGTAATCCCAGCACTTTGGGAGGCCAAGGCAGGCAGATCACCTGAGGTCGGGAGTTCGGGACTAGCCTGACCGACATGGAGAAACCCCGTCTCTACTAAAAAAATACAAAATGAGCCGGGTGTAGTGGTGCATGACTGTAATCCCAGCTACTTGGAAGGCTGAGGCAGGAGAATCACTTGAACCCAGGGGGCAGAAGTTGTGGTGAGCCAAGATCATGCCGTTGCACTCCAGCCTGGGCAACAAGAGTGAAACTCTGTCTCAAAAAAAATGGTTAGAGACCTCTGGGTTAGGATGTTGTGTGTTCAGGGGGATTCTGACCTAAACGTGCACAGCAGATGAATGGGGGCACAAAGTGTGGTACATCCATAAATTGGACAATTTTTCAGCCATAAAAAGGAACAACCAGCATGGGCAACATTGTAAAACCGCATCTCTACAAAAAACACCAAAATTAGCTGGGTATGGGCCAGGTGCGGTGGCTCACATCTGTAATCCCAGTACTTTGGGAGGCCGAGGCGGGTGGATCATGAGGTCAGGAGATTGAGACCATCCTGGCTAACACGGTGAAACCCCATCTCCACTAAAAATAAAGAAAATTAACCAGGCGTGGTGGCATGTGCCTGTGGTCCCAGCTACTTGGGAGGCTGAGGCAGGAGAATCGCTTGAACCTGGGAGGTGGAGGTTGCAGTGAGCTGAGATTCACCACTGCACTCCAGCCTGGGTGACAGAGCGAGACTCCATATCAAAAAAAAAAAAAAAAAAAAAAAAAAATTAGCTGAGTATGCTGGCATGCACCTGTGGTCCCAGCTACTTGGGGGACTGAGGTGGGAGGATTGCTTGAGCCTGGGAGTTTGAGACCAGCCTGGGCAACATAGCAAAACCCCATCTCTACAATAAATAAATTATAAATTATAAAAAAGAAAAAAAGTACACTGAATTATACAACATTAAAATGGTATGTTATGCTAATCTGGCCACAGTAAAAAAAAGAAAGGATTCTGAAGCTGTGTTCTGGTTCAGTCATGGGCACAGAGGTGGGCAGTGGTGTCTGTGAGCCACCATTTGCCAGTCCTGATTTGGGAAGACCCCATGACCATGAGACTTCAGACCCGTGAGGGCATCGGGGCCCACAGCTCTGCCTCCCACAGGCTCTGCAGCCTCACCATCACCCCTCGAGTGGAGAGGGTTATTTGTACTGTTCCCAATTGGCAGAGTAGAAAAACTAAGGCTCACAAAGAGAAGGTGGCACTGTTGTCAGCAGCAGAGTCTGAAGTTGAACCCAGGTCTCCTGATTCCCAGACCTGTGTTCTTTTCCACCTGACCAAGCTGACTCTCAGCCTCTGGAGGTGGGCCCTGGAGAAGGGGTGGAATTTACTCCCAGAGACCCAAGGGATCAGGCAGAGGACCAGCAGGGAGGAAGGCCGGGAAGGTAGCCTCAGTGTGACTGGGCATCAGGCGGCTCGATTCAGTCTCAAGTCTGGTGCTCAGAGGCACAGTGGAGAGCGCCTTTGAAGTCAGGACTTCAGAGCCATTGTCAAAGGGGCTCCTGAGCTACTGACAAACCAAGACAAGCAAGACAGACTCTGAACACTGGGAGATGTGCAGTACATGGCCAGCTGCTTGGGCTGTGGACTGCACAACTCCAGGGACTGCTAGTCACACAACCCCTTGCACTGGTGTACTGCAACAAGTCCAAGGCTCCTACCAGAAAACTGTCAGGTTGGGAATCTGAGGCCCAGTCCTGGATGTCACCAGATGCACCAAACCAGAATAGAAAAGCCTCTTGATCAGAAGGAGATTTCAGACACTGAGGAATCATACAGACCTGCCAATTCAAATCCAAGGCCTGCTGCTTATGCTGGGTAGCCTCAGGCAAGTGACTTAGCCTCTCCGAGCCTCAGATTGGTCCTCTGTAAAAATTAACATCCTCTCTGGGGCTGACGGGGGAATTAGAGCAAGTACCCAGAGCAGAGCTTTGGAAGCCCCATAGGGGCTGCATAACATTCATTTCCTCTCTAGAGGGCCCAGAAAAGAGGAATCACACCAGGAAGGCCCCTCTCGAACACTTACTAACAGACACGTGCTCCCGGGGGCTGGAGGAGACTCCACTGCTGCCAGCGCTGAAAATAAGTGTGGATCTCCTTCCAAAAACAGAACAATATCAGGCTCCCTGAAGACAGAGAGGAGGTGGGAGGGGAAACAGGCAAGCAGAAGCCTGGGCCCTGGGGACAGCAGAGGAGGAACCATTAAGACTGGGCTCTCTTGGGAGACAGAGGCAGGGAGTCCTCAGAGAGGCCAGGAGGAAAGTGCTGGAGAGGATGTGTCCCCAGGAGGGTGCAGAGCAAGAGCAAAACAGCGTCCGAGGGACCAGGCGGGGCCCTATGGCCCCAGCAGACACCCGCCTCGGTCAGGCATTCATCACAGGTCACAAGTTTCTCGGCTCCTGGCACTGCGCTGGGAGGGGCACCAGGCGGTAATTCAGTCCAAGAGACCCTGCTGTGGGAGCCGATTGCGTGGGGAGCAGGACTCTGAGTCAGATGACCTGGGGCCCGCTGAATCCCAGTGTGGCCACTTGACCAGTGGGGTGACCTAAGGCCACTGACTTAATCTCTTGAGCCTCAGTTTCTGCATCTGTCAAGTGGGGGCAACAATAGCACCGAAACCAACGATGCATTGTGAGGAATCAGTGAGGTCATGCATGCAAGGAAGGGCACGTGGCCTGGAGTAAGCAGCTCCAGAAGGCTAGACTGCCACTAAACTCGTGGAACAGATCACAAAGGCAATGGCGGTCCCTGGCAAATGCCGGGAGGGAGCAGTGGTGGCCAGGGAAAAGGGCCCTGAAGCAGGGCTTCTGGGTGGAGACAAGAATGAGCCAGGCCTGCAAAGATCTGGGGGAAGCATGTTCCAGGCACAGGAACAGAAAGTGCAAAGGCCGAAGGCAGAAAAAGGTTTTGTACGGTGAGGTGGGAAGGAATATGACTGGAGCAGTGACCCGGGAACTAAGTACATGGGACAGGCAGCGGGACAAGGCCTGGTGGGCTGTGGTGGGGACTTTTTTGTTGTTGTTGTGGTTTTTTGAGACAGGGTCTCACTCTGTTGCCCAGGCTGGAGTGCAGTCGTGTGACCTCGGCTCACTGCAACCTTTGCCTCTTGGGTTCAAGCCATTCTCCTGCCTCAGCCTCCCAAGTAGCTGGGGTTACAGGCGTGCGCCACCAAACCCAGCTAATTTTTGTATTTTTAGCAGAGACGGGGTTGTGCCATGTTGGCCAGGCTGGTCTTGAACTCCTGATCTCAGGTGATTCGCCCGCCTCGGCCTCCCAAAGTGCTGGGGTTACAGGCGTGAGCCACCTCACACAGCCTACAACCCAAGCTTCTAGGGCTGGGGTCAAGGCCCTTCATGTGCTGGCCCCACCCACCGCTCCTGGGGTCTCACCTCCTTCCACTCCCCCTACCACCTGCCTCCCCAACTTTGCACGCCCCAGGCCCTTTTCCATGTTTTCTTCCCTGGAAGACTGACTGTCCCTACCGCCTGCTACAGGCTGAGCTACAACCTAGCAAAGTGCTGTTTGTTTGCTGGAGTGGAGTGAGTGAGCTGCCTGCCCTGCCCTGGGGCCTGGGAGGCCTCTTCTGGGGCTTGACATCAGCCGTTCCTTCACTCCACATTTCCTGAGCACCTAGTATGTACCAGCCCTGTGCAAGAGGCTGAGGACACACACAGTTGGGAATAAGATGTGTGAGGTCCCTGTTCTCACCGAGGGAGACAAGTGTCATGAAGAACGAAGCAGGGCAAGAGGAGGCGGACTGGGGGCCCAGGGAGGCCTCTGATGCAGTGACCTTTGAGCAGAAGCCTGACTCAGTGAGGGACCCGAGCCCAGGGAAGAAGCAGCCACAGGTGCCAAGGCCTTGGGTGCAAATAAACTGGGTGTGTTCAGGAGCGGCATGGAGGCCCGCATGGTGGGGGCCAAGCAAGTGAGGGAGACACCAAGAGGCGAGGCTGGCGAAGAAGATGGGCTGGCCTCAAGGGCCAGGGCGAGTTCAGGAGACACTGCAGGCTGAAGAGCAGCTGAGTGATTTGATGCGACTTAGGTTTGAGAAGAATCAGGCCGGCTGCTATGGAGCAAAAAGACTGTGGTGGCAAAGGTGAAGACAAGCAGCCCAGACAGCAGCTACGACAGCACCCAGGTGAGGGACGGGCCTGGGGCTGGTGCAGGCAGTGGAGATGGGGAGAAGTGGTGGGTGCTGAATATATATATATTTGAGATGGAGTCTCGCTCTGTCACCCAGACTGGAGTGCAGAGGCACAATCTCGGCTCACTGCAACTTCCGCCTCCCAGGTTCAAGTGATTCTCCTGCCTCAGCCTCCTGAGTAGCTGGGATTATAGCCGTGTGCTCCCACATCTGGCTAATTTTTATATTTTTAGTAGAGATGTGGTTTCACCATGTTGGCCAGGTTGGTCTCGAACTCCTGACCTCAGGCAATCCGCCCGCCTTGGCCTCCCAAAGTGCTGGGATTACAAGCGTGAGCCACCATGCCCGGCCTGAATATATTTTGAAAGCACAGCCACTAAAATCTGCAGACACAGCCGACGTGGGGAGTGAGAGGAAGAGTGAAGAAGCTGGGGATGGTGGCTCACGCCTGTGATCCCAGCACTTTGGGAGGCCGAGGTAGGTGGATCACTTCAGGGTGAGTGATCACTCCTGGGTGAGCCCAGGAGTTTGAGACCAGCCTGGGCAACATGGTGAAACCCCATCTCTACTAAAAATACAAAAATTAGCCAGGCAGAGGCTGAGGCCAGAGGATTGCTTGAGCCCAGGAGGTGAAGGTTGCAGTGAGCTCTGATTGCACCACTATACTCTAGCCTGGGGGACAGAGGGAGACCCTGTCTCAAAAAAAAAAAAAAAAAAAAAAAGAAGAGGCTGAGCGCGGTGGCTCACGCCTGTAATCCCAACACTGGGAGGCTGAGGTGGGCAGATTGCTTGAGACCAGCCTGACCAACATGATGAAATCCCGTCTCTACTAAAAATACAAAAATTAGCCAGGTGTGGGAAAAAAAAAAAAAAGAAAAAGAAAAAAAGAAAAGAGCAGATGGGGGAGGAAGTCATGGGGTTTAGGCTCAATGATGATAATGGGGAGCAGAGCCGTCCCCTGCAAATGCCACATCCCTTGCAGACTGCTGGTCCACAAGTGGGGAAACTGCGGCTCGGGGAAGGGGAAGGAACATCACTGAGGACACAGAACCAGTCCCTTACAGTCTCCTGAACCCCCTGCAGGACTGTCAGCTGCCCTCTGTGTCAAGGGTTTAACTTCTCTATTTAGCAGCTGTCCCCCACCCCAAGTGGGAGCTCCCCCAAAGCACGACACAAGCCTCAGGTTTCTGCTCCTCAGCCACTCATGGTACATGGGAGGAGGAACAGAGACTTGCCCAGGGCCTGCTGTGTGCCCAGAAATGTATGCTCTTGACTCCACCAGCTCAATATTCTTATTCCCATTCCCATTTTAGAGCCGATTCTAGGGACCTGCCCAGGTCTCGCAGCTGGGCAGGAGTGGAGTTGAGGCTTGAACCTGAGTCTCTCTGGATCCAAAGCTGGTGCCCTGTGCCAGGCAGCATCCCTGGGTCACTCGCTAAGGCCAGATCTGCAGAGACAGCAAGGAGCACACAGAGCAGCCTCAAGGAGCCACTGGGGAACCGGAAATGGAACCAGAATGAAATTCCACACTGGCCACAGCAGCCGAGACACGGGGGAAAATTCATCCAACAAGCGGATCTGCTGCGGGGAAGGGAGACGGGTCTTTAGAGGCAGAGCCAGAGGCCCAGAAACAGGAGAGGATGGAAGGTGATGGCCAAGGGAGGACCCAGGTCACCAGCAAGCAGAGGGAAAACAAGCTTCCCTCGAGCTAAAGCAAACGCTAAAAAAAAGGCACCAACGTAAACCTGCCAAGCCTCTTTGGTTTTTTTCTGCCCTCTTTAAAATCCAATCCTGAGTCTTTTTTAAAAACGGATTCCAGATGGCGCTTGGTGGAGATCTATGTCAAACTCAGAAAAACAAATCAGAAGGAATCTCAGAATCTTGGATTTCAGGATCCTTGGCTACTGGATTCAGAGACACATAGAAACAGAGACCCTAGAAGCACCAAGCCCTTTGTGGCCTACCCTGATCTCATCTGTCCCCCTCCCCACCCTGTGCAGCCACCACAGAGGGCTGAGGGTGGGTGGTGTCCTCAGGCTGTCTGACAACTCTGCACCTGCCTTCCTACCTTCTTCATCTTCAATGGGAGCGAACTCCTCTTCGCTCTCTGAACGCTGCTGGGATATAGTGACTCCCAGACACCTTCAGGGACATCCCACTTCCCGGTCACTCTTTCCCACCCTGAGCCTTGGGCACTCCTGGCTGGGACCTATTTACAAGTCTGTTTCCACCCTGAGACCCTGAATCAGCCCACAGCCTCCCCGGAGCTGGCACCAATGGAAGAGGGCACCTAAATCATCTCTTTTAATCCCCATAAAAATCTGCAAATCATCCCCACAAAGCAGTCTTATACTTAGAGCATTTCACAGTCAGGGAGGCTAAGGCTCAGAGAGGCCCTGCCTCTGGCTGGCCCACAGCAGGTAAATGGGGAACCTGCCTCACATCCGGGCCTGCTCCTCCAGCTCACCCACGACCTCGGTGTCCAGCTGCCTATCCATGAAGGATCGAATTCCAGAATCCCAAACTCTAAGGTCAACATGAGACCAAGGAGGCACGCCAGCTGGTCCTGAGCCCTGTGTCCGGCAACGCAAAAGGGCACTGGGCCCACTTCACTTGAGGGGAGATGGTATCTCCCCTCTGCAGACAGACTACCCAGGGTGTGCCTAGGACCCACTGCAGGGCGTTGGCTAACGAAGGCTCAGGGCGAGCTGTGCCCAGCCAGCATGGGGGTGGCTGAGATCACTGTTACGCTGCCAGGAACCTCCTAGAGGCCTGGTTTTAAACATCTTTAGACAATGCTGGCTTTCCCCAGATAAGCTGCAGAGAGATGACATCTGGAGCCCACGGCACTCTGTCCTCCCAGCTCCAAATGGAACCATCTACTTCGCCCTGCGCAGGAACATCCCTGAGCTGGCGGCTCGGGGGAGCCCTGGTCCCTGCCCTGCGGTGCAGGCAGCCAGGCAGCTGGCCCCTTCCCATGTCCAGGTGCCTGACACCACCACAGCCTCCTCTCCAGCCTCCACCAGGCAGTCCCCAGGCAGCAGCCAGGGGGATATCACCCACTCCAAACCTCAACAGTCCCTCCGCTGGCTGAAGATAAAGTCCATCACCCTAGAATGGCCCTGAGGTCCCCCTGCTTGGGCCATGAGTCCTTCCTCCAGTGCCCCAGGCTCTCTCAGCCTCCCCAGTGACCTCTCTCAGCCTCTCCAGCACCAGCTGCTGGGCCCCAGTCCTGGGTTCATACTCGACCCCTCCAACCAGTCTGACATTCGGGCCAGCTGCTTCAACCTCCTCCCAAAACTGTCAAGTCCCTTCACCCTGGGGCAGGCCACTGTCACCCCTCTCCAGACAATGACAGCAGCCCATATGTCCACTTGCACCCTCACACTCTGTCCCCTCACAGCAGCCAGACAATCCCCTTAAACCCAAGTCAGGTCATGTCACCCCCCAGCTCTAGACTCTTGGACTGATGCTCACCCACCGCCCTCTGCCCAGGTAAAGCCCTTCCCCCACCAAACCCCAGGGCTCCTGCCTTCCTCTGAAGCTTCCCAACACTCTCCTCGCAAGCCCTCCTGAGTTCATCCCTGCCTCAGGGCGTTCACGCTCGGCTCTTTCCTCTGCCTGGGATGCCCGTATTTCTCCAGATCTTCCTTCAGCTGGCTCCTCAACATGCACATCTCAACACAAAAGACACCTCCCCAGAGAAGCCCTCCAGACCAGACTCCAGATCTAAAGTATTCTCCAGTGCCTCAATTAATTTTCTTGGTAACATCACAATATAACTTCTTTCCTATTTGTTGGTTCAGTTGTTGGGTGTATGTCTCTCCCCCAGACCCAGGGAGAGGGTCAGGAAAGGCTTCGAGGGGAGTAGACAGCAAGTCTGATAGTCAGAGAGGCCCAGGCAGCATGGGGGGGTGAGCAGGAGAATTATCCCCTCCTGAGCGTCCTTGGCTGGCACCTCCGCTTGTACACTCCTGTGCACAGGGAGCTCACTCTCTGAAAAGGGGGCTGCTGAGCCCTCTCCCCACAAGCTGAACCCAGCCTTCCTGCCCTTGTCCTGGTGCAGGCATCCATCCTGCCTCCTGGGGAAAGGCTGAGGGAAGAAGGGAGCGGTCACACTTTTGAGAAATGAGTCAGGCTGCCAAGGGCCCCCCTTCACAGGAACAGGGCTTTGCCTCCCCCCAGGGTCATGTGAAGAAAACGGCTGAAGCCCCATGGACACATGATGGGTGGTGAGCAGCCCCTTGGCTTCCTGAAGAGTCTCGCTCTGGGGAATAGGTGGGGGTGGGGCAGGTGGGGCTCCGGGCCCCTCCCCCATCCCTGCCTCACACTGGGTTGTGCAGCCTTGGAAGTGACCCGCTGGGGATTAGATGTAATCTCAGCAAGCTGTCGCCGCAAGTGCTCGGTGGTGGGGGTGGAGTGGACTCCGCTGGGCAGGGCCTGGGCTAGCAGACCCCTGCCTCCCCAAGGTGCTGAGGCTGGGCTTGGGTGATCTGCAGGCCCCTCCCTCTCTCCAGAATGCCCCATGTTCCTCTCCTCTGGTTGAGTAACCTCAAGGGGGCCTTGGAGCCTCATGAAAAAGGGGGAAATTGGCCGGGCACAGTGGCTCACGAGTGTAATCCCAGCTATGTAGGTGGCCGAGGCAGGAGGATCACTTGAGCCCAGGAGTTTGAGACCAGCCTGGGGAACATAGTGAGACATCTCTACTAAAAAAAAAAAAAAAAAAAAAAAAAAAAGGAGAGAAGGGAGGAAACGAAGACTCAGAGAGGGCTCGCTTGACTGGCCTTACTCTCAGTGGCAGAAGTATCTGGACCGCCATCCCCATAATCCTGTACCCCCCAGGGCCTTCTTCACCCCAGGTCTTATCACCTCTGCCCTTTCAGAGGCAGGGAAGAGGTGGGAGAGGGGAGCAACATCCCCACCTGGAAAGGGGTGTAAATGCCAACCAAACACTGCAGAGCCCTTCAGGGCTAGACCTCATTTACACGCCCCAAGACTGCTGGGGTAGGCACTGTTGTACCCATTTTATAGATGCGGCCACTGAGGCTCTGTGAGGTCTCTCAGTTGATAAGAAGGGCAGGATTGGCCCGGCGTGATGGCTCATGGCTGTAATCCTAGCATTTTGGGAGGCAGAGGCGGGTGGATGACTTGAGGTCAGGAGTTCGAGGCCAGCCTGGCCAACATGGTGAGATGAGACCCCATCTCTACTAAAAATGCAAAAAAAATTAGCCAGGCATGGTGGTGGATGCCTGTAATCTCAGCTACTTGGGAGGCTGAGGCAGGAGAATCGGTTGAACCCAGGAGGTGGAGGTTGCAGTGAGTTGGGATCGTGCCACTGTACTCCAGCCTAGGCAACAGAGTAAGACTTTGTCTCACACAAAAAAAAGAAGGGCAGGGTTAACCATCCAGTTCTGTCTGCTTTTCCTCACCCCAGTGCCTGCCCCTGCCCTGCCAATCCCTGCATGCCTGAGATTGTTTGGTTTCTCTCCTGCTGTGCAAATTCCAGGTCATCAGGGAAATAATCTGGTTCCAGGCCCTGCCTCACCTTCTAGAGAAGAAAGGCACAGAAGGGGAAAGCTCCCTGCTTTGAGATTTCTGTCAGTCATCCCCACAGAGCCCAAGGGAAGCAGGGAGGAGAGCGCAAGCTTGGGAGAATCCAGGAAGGCTTCACAGGGAGGTGATATTTGAGCAGGGCCCTAAAGGCCAGGTGGGACACCTGAAGAACAGTGGCTAGAAGGAAGACCCATCGGTGCAGTTCCCGCCACATCCATCCATAGTTGGGGCCCTTAGGCGATGCCTGGAACCAATCTAGTCCTGGGGCTATGACAGATGCAGTTCTCACCCTCCAAGCGTACACCTCAGCAGGGGCGACAGCCTCGTCTCTGCTCTGCCAGGCCGTTCAGCCTTTGCCCTCGCTGTTCCTCCTTCCCCCTTCTCTGCCTGGCTGGCTCCTGCCCTCTCAATGCTGACTCAACGCTGGTGTCACCTGCCTGTCCCTCTCTAGGGGTCTGTGCTCACCTCCATATTTTAACTGGTTTCCGCCACATTTCCCTCCACTAGACTGTCAGCCCTCCCTACAGACCAGGGACCTCATCCGGCCTGTGCTCAGCATGTATATTAAAGAGAGGACGAGAGGGGTGAGGGTGTCCACATTCTGCGGCCGTTTGGATTCAAGGGAGGATGCATAAACCCCTCATGGCTGCCAGACGCTGCTGAGAGATCCATCAATGACAGTCAGCCATGAGACTGGCAATGTGAAGGTCAGGAATGAGCCGGAGAAGATGGCGAGGAGGGGGAGAGAGAGCCTGTGGGGAGTGCGTGTGGGAGACCGCAGAAGAAACCCTGGAGACGGCGACAACTCTTCTGAAGGACCAGAGAAATGGGTGAGGGAGTGTCTTCCTGAGATGGGGAATCACGCACATTTGCAGGCTGATGCGGAAGAGCCAAGAGTAGAGAGGGCGAAACTGAGGGTGGAGGAGACAGAGAGAGGGAGAGAGAACTGATGGACGTGTGTCCTTGAGTAGGTGAGAGAAACAGGCTCACGAGGCTGCAGCCAGGCTGGCCTGGGCCACCAGAACAGGGGAGATAGTCTAAGAGGAGGGGGGCAGGTGTGAAGATGCCTAGGACTGAATTTAACCAGAGCTGTGCCAGGCGAGTGTGATGCACAGAAGGGCTGGAGCTGCAGCACGTGGCCACTAGGAGGTGGGGAGGGGGACAGGAGGGACCAAGGGGTGGTGAGGGCCAGTGCACAGGGGAAGATCAGTGGTTCAGAGGCCCCAGGCCCAAGGACCTAGGATCAGGGGAGAGAGAGGGAGGTGGAAAGGTAGGAGGGTTGGAGGAGACGCCTGGAAAGAGGATCAGGGAGTGCGAGAGGCTACTGCGAAGGCAGGGCCAGGCCTAGCTAGGGTCCAGCTGGTGACAGTTGGCTGAGGCTGGCAGACAAGACCATGCGGGGAGAGGAGGCCAGGTGTGGAAAGGGTCACAGAAATAGACACTCCAATGACCAGGACTGGAGCAGGAGTAGTGCTGGAGACGGCTGACACCGAGCTAGGGTGGGCATCTTTTTATTTTTTTTTTTGAGACAGAGTCTCGCTTTGTCGCCCAGGCTGGAGTGCAGTGGCGCAATCTTGGCTCACTGCAAGCTCTGCCTCCCAGGTTCACGCCATTCTCCTGCCTCAGCCTCCCGGGTAGCTGGACTACAGGCGCCCGCCACCACGCCCAGCTAATTTTTTTGTATTTTTTTTTAGTAGAGACGGGGTTTCACTGTGTTAGCCAGGATGGTCTTGATATCCTGACCTCGTGATCCGCCCGCCTTGGCCTCCCAAAGTGCTGGGATTACAGGCGTGAGCCACCGTGCCCGGCCTGGGTGGGCATCTTTGAAGAACGGGCAAAGTGGCCTCGAGCCGGCTCATCATGAAGGGGAGTGGGCGACCCAGTGCTGGTGTGAGATTCAAAGCTGCGGGACAATGGCCTGGAAGCGGCCTCAGGAACCAGAAGGACCCTGTCGACCCCCAGGCCCAGCAGAGAGAGGGTCTGAGGGATAAAGCAGCCCCCACTGAGCAGGCTGCAGGAAGCAGGGTCTGGGGGAGGCCAGGTTACGGTGCAATTTACAAAAGGTGTCAGGGACATTCTGGGAGGGGCTGAAGGCTCAGGGACTCTTGCCCCCCGGACTGTGAGGTACTGGAGGAGCCCCAGCTTGTTAAAGCTCCTGCATGACTGCAGCTTGGGTCTGACAGCTTGGGGCTGCCCCAGCTACGCAGCTGCCCCTCTCTCCAGGTCCCCTTCACCTGGCCCCTGCTCCACCAGCAGCGGGGAGATGAGCAAAACTCCATCCCTGAAGGGACGTTTCTCCCAGAAACACAGGGCATGACTGCCCTTCCAGGCTCCAGCTGATGCCGTCTGCTCTGCTCCCATGCATAGACCTGGGGCCCAGGGCCCCCTCTGCTGCAGGCCCCCACAAAGCATGAGGGGATGGCTCCAAACATCACTTTTTTTTTTTTTTTGAAACAGTCTTGATCTGTTGCCCTGGCTGGAATGCAGTGGTGGGATCTTGGCTCACTGCAACCTCCGCCTCCTGGGTTCAAGTGATTCTCGTGCCTCAGCCTCCAGAGTAGCTGGGATTACAAGCATAATCGTAGGCACCACCACACCCGGCTAATTTTTGTATTTTTAGTAAAGGCAGGGTTTCACCATGTTGGCCAGGCTGGTCTCAAACTCCTGACCTCAAGTGAGTCAACCACCTCGGCCTCCCAAATTGCTGGGATTACAGGCGTGAGCCATCGCGCCTGGCCCCAACATCACTTCTTTAAAGACTGACGAATCCAAAGTTCCCAACCTGGAGTCCACTAGGAGCAAGAGTGGGGTTCTTCAAGGGTGGAAAGGTCGGGAACCACCAGAGCAATCCAACTATCCTTTTCCCATTTGACAGATGGGGAAACCAAGGCCAGGAGAGCATGGGCCTCTTGCTCCAGTCACACAGCCAATCACTGGCAGAGAGGGTGCAGAACGCAGCCTCAGGTCTCCAGGCCAAGGCACTCCTCAGCACCTACCCTGCCTCCCCTCCCACCTGACAGCTGGTTCTTCCGGTCTGGGTGCCAAGTGTGGCTCCCTCCAACAGCCCTGCCATCTGCCTCTCCCTTCCTCCCTCCCTCCTCCTCCTGGCTTCTCCTCCTCTCTTCCCTTCCTCTCCCAGGCTCTGTTTTTTCTCCCTGGGGCTGAGGCCCGCCCAACAGCTTTGCATGCGCTGCTCATGTGGGACTCCCCATGTGGCTGGGGACTCCCTAGAGGAGGGGCCATGGGTGCTGATCCCAGTGACTCCAGTTAACCTCTCTGGGCCTCAGCTTTTCATCTAAGGAGGGGATAACAAAACCCACCACAGCAGAGGTACGGCAGGCCTTTTAAACTTGCATTCAGGCCAGGCGAGGTGGCTCACACCTATAATCCCAGCACTTTCGGAGGCCGGGCAGGTGGATCACTTGAGGTTAGGAGTTTGAGACCAGCCTGGCCAACATGATGAAACCTCGTCTCTACTAAAAATATAAAAATTAGCCAGGTTTGGTGGCAGACACCTGTAATCCCATCTACTCAGGAGTCTGAGGCAGGAGAATCACTTGAATTTGGAAGGCGGAGGCTGCAGTGAGCTGAGATCGTGCCACTGCATTCCAACCTGGGTGACAGAGCGAGACCCTGTCTCAAAAACAAACAAACAAAAATAACTTGCATTTTCTTTTCCTTTCTTTCTTTTTCTTTTTTTTTTTTCAAATGGAGTTTCACTCTTTTAGCCCAGGCTGGAGTGCAATGGTGCAATCTCGGCTCACTGCAACCTCCACCTCTTGGGCTTAAGTGATTCTCATGCCTCAGCCTCCCAAGTAGCTGGGACTACAGGCGCGTGCCA
Organism: Hylobates moloch; assembly: GCF_009828535.3. Lineage (NCBI taxonomy): Eukaryota > Metazoa > Chordata > Mammalia > Primates > Hylobatidae > Hylobates > Hylobates moloch. The sequence goes on along the minus strand of NW_026652294.1, from coordinate 20,563,543 downwards.
CCACGCCTGGCTAATTTTTTGTATTTTTAGTAGAGATAGGGTTTCACCATGTTGGCCAGGCTGGTCTCGAACTCCTGACCTCAGGTGATTCACCTGCCTCTGCCTCCCAAAGTGCTAGGCTTACAGGCGTGAGCGTCCGCACCTGGCCAAAATTTGCATTTTTATAAGCTCTCGAGGCCTCCCCAAACCCAGGCCCTCCAATCCCACGTTACAGATGAGGCAACTGAGGCTGAAAGAGGTAGGGGTTTTCCAAGGTCCCGCTCTGATGGCTCTGCTCCTGATGCCCTGGGCTTTCTCAGGCTCTCTAGGCCGCCCCTGGGTTGTCCCTGGACATGAGGAAGTGCCCAAGACACAGCAGAAATCTATCACCTCCCAGAAGTCTCCTTGCAGCTGACCCTGTCCTAGACCTGAGAGAGAAGAAGCGGCAGAGGAGCCGGCCACAGGAGGTGAAGAGGTGAGAAAGACTCCAGGGTGGTCAGCAATAAATGCCAAATGAGGGCCATGGGCCCACCTTCCTGTCTAGGTGACAGGGCTGTGCCCGGTACTGGGAGAGGACAGGCTGGATGTGACCACACATTTCCAGCCACAGAGCCCTCTCCAAACCAAGCTTCCACAGGAGCTTCCGAAATACCCCTGACCCTCTCTCCAGCTTCCTACTGCCCTCAGAGGAAGTCCAGCTTGTGAGTCTGTCATCCAAGCCTCTCCTGGTCCACCCCCTGGGAATTCCTTCTTGTAGTGACCCGAGCCTCTGCGATGGTGCTTCCCACTCAATCCTGTTCTCGTCACTGGAGCGAGAGTGCCTTGGGGTGGCACTGAGCACTCAGCTGGCACTGAGCAGGGGACTTGTGGAATGAACAAATGAACATCAGAACTGGCCAGAGGTTCTGTCTCTACCCTGGACCCTCTTCCCCCAGAACTGCTGGTCCCAGAATTTTCCTATAGCTCTATGGCTGGCACATGGCAAGTTGGTTGGGGGAGGTGAGGGGTCTTATCTTGAAACTGCTGTGTTTACAAAAAACGTTCAGCTATTTATTTATTTATTTTCATTTGAGACGGAGTTTCACTCTTGTCACCCAGGCTGGAGTACAGTGGTGCGATCTCAGCTCACTGCAATCTCTGCCTCCAGGGGTTCAAGCGATTCTCCTGTCTCAGCCTCCTGAGTAGCTGAGATAACAGGCGACCGCCAGCATGCTCAGTTAATTTTTGTATTTTAGTAGAGATGGGGTTTCACCATGTTGGCCAGGATGGTCTTGAACTCCTAACCTCAAGTGATCCACCCGCCTTGGCCTCCCAAAGTGCTGGGATTATAGGCGTGAGCCACCTCACCTGGCCAAGTTCAGCCTTTTTATTCAGTGTTCACTTGGGATGATGGGGGGTGGAGTGGGGTGTGGGTGGATAAAACCAGGGGAATAAAGCCACCCCCCTCAGGTCACCCCTTCGTGCCATGGAGATCTAGGCAGGGAACCCACAGGGAGTACACAGAACGTGGAGCCCGGCAGGCCGGGTTCAAACCAAGGCTCTGACAAGCCCAGGCCTTCAGCTAGCACAAGTCATTTCTCCAGGCTGAGCCTCAATTCTGTCATCTGTAAAACGGGGGGGAAGATACCCACCCCACTTACAAAACCATGTGGTATTATGGCCAAAGCCCTCAAAAAATGAACCCTGAAAATGGCAACATTTCAAACATTTTATCATTTTCATTTTGTCAAAGTAGAGAATTAAAGAAACACCGACGGCGCGGTGGCTCACGCCTGGAATCCCAGCACTTAGGGAGGCTGAGGCAGGTGGATCACTAGGTCAGGAGTTTGAGACCAGCCTGGCCAAGATGGTGAAACCCCGTCTCTACTAAAAATTAAACAGGTAGCTGGGCATGGTGGCGGGTGCCTGTAATCCCAGCTATTTGGGAGGCTGAGGCAGGAGAATCACTTGAAACTGTGAGGCAGAGGTTGCAGTGAGCCAAGATTGCGCCACTGCACTCTAGCCTGGGCGACAGAGAAAGACTCCATCTCAAAAGAAAAAAAAAAACAACTCATCTACCAGCACTGATATTCATTCCCTATAGTCCCTTTTAGCCCCCTGCAAAAAATAATATAAACTCCGAATAAAAGGTGGTCCTTTCTATTAAATCAGTTTAGCTCCTTGCTGTAACTCCTTTTTTTCCCATCTGGCTTTAGAACAAAGAAATGTCACTGACAGGCGGCAGTCACTGCGCAACAGATCAGGCACTTCTGACCCAGTCCAGCCCAGTTCGGGTGGGAAGACTGAGGCACAGAGGGTGGGGAGAGGAAACTTACTGAAAGTCACAACTGTGGCCTGGGGGTGCCAGGAGTGGCAGCTGATCTGCCACTGGGGCAATGACACCAAGAGGTGAGAAAGCCTTAGTCAAGAGACAAGCCATGCCGGATGCAGTGGCCCACGCCTCGCCTTGCTGTTCCAGCTACTCAGAAGGCTGAGGTGGGAGGATCACTTGAGTCCAGGAGTCTGAGACCAGCCTGGGCAACACAGCAAGATCCTGTCTCTAAAAAAATAAAAAAGAGACAAGCCAGGTCCCGGAGGCCCTGCTTCTGTGCAGGCTGACCCAGGGGCTCGGAGGGCTTGGGTTCCAGGATGGGTCCAGGTTGGTGAGGCCCTGAAGCTTACATGATTTGGGGGCCCTCTTTTGGAAAAGCATCAGAAAAAAAAAAATCTTTCTTTTACAATTTTTTTTTTTTTTTTTGAGATGGAGTCTCGCTCTGTCGCCCAGGCTGCAGTGCAGTGGCGCAGTCTCAGCTCACTGCAAGCTCCGCCCCCCAGGTTCACGCCATTCTCCTGCCTCAGCCTCTCCAAGTAGCTGGGACTATAGGCGCCCGCCACCACGCCCCGCTAATTTTTTGTATTTTTAGTGGAGACGGGGTTTCACTGTGGTCTCGATCTCCTGACCTCGTGATCCACCCGCCTCGGCCTCCCAAAGTGCTGGGATTACAAGCATGAGCCACCGCGCCCGGCCCTTTTACAAATTTTACAAAAATCCCAGGTCCATGCCAGGTGCGGTGGCTCACGCCTGTAATCCTAGCACGTTGGGAGGCCAAGGCAGGTGGATCACCTGAGGTCAGGAATTTGAGACCAGCCTGGCCAACATGGTGAAACCCCATCTCTGCTAAAAATACAAAAATTAGCTGAGCGTGGTGGTGTGTGCCTGTAATCCCAGCTACTTGGGAGGCAGGAGCAGTAGAGTTGCTTGAACCTGGGAGATGGAGGTTGCAATGAGCCGAGATGGCACCATTGTACTCCAGCCTGGGCAACAGAGCAAGACCCCATCTCAAAAAAAGAAAAAAACAATCACAGGTCCACGTGTGCATGCTGGTAGGGCCCCTCCAGGGCTGTGGTAGCGGTCTAGGTTGTCCAGGAGTCCTGGACAGGGTGACTAATTGTCCCTGTTTGTCTGGACTGAGGGCCTCTCAGAATGCTAAAGGCAGGAAGTTCCAGCACACCAGGATAAACGGGTCACCCTGGTCCTGGAGCTCAGGCTTCACTTGCTCTGCCCTGTGGTGTGAGGGCCAAGAGCAGGCGCCAGCTGCATCCCCCGCAGCTCCTGATGTGTTTAAATGGCTCAGCACGCCACACAGTTTCGAAAAGACCAGAAGGAGACAGCACCACATTCACTGCAGCCCTCCCTAAGTGGTGGCATCACATGATTACCACCCCCCACCAAACTTTTTCTGTTGTGGTAAAACACACGTAACATACAATTTACCATCTTCACCATTTCAGTGGTGGTAAGTACATTCCTACCGTGCAACCATCACATGTAATTTTTATACTTTCCAATAATTGGCAGGTATTACTTTGATCAGGAAAAAAAGCTACTTTTAAAGGTGTCAATCAGCCTGTATCAGACACCTCTTGGTTCGACAAAGGTAGTGAGTGCCTTGTATCCACGTGTGTGAGCAGGGCTGGGAGGTCGTGGGGTCGTTTGAGCATTGGTTGGTCCAGGTAACCTTTGTGTCCTTTCCAATCCTGACATTCCAGGATTCTGGACTCTTCCCTGCCCCAGGGGGAGAACTATGCTTTGGAGACAGGAAGACCTAGGCTCAAATGCTCGTCTGCCACTCACATGCTTAGTGACCTTGGGCCAGGCACTTGGCCTCTCTCGCTGAGCCTCAGCTTCCTCTAGTGTTGGGGAACCAGCTAGGTAGCTGTGTGTGGTCTTGCACCCCATGGGTGCTCAGAGGGGCTGATCCTTCCTCCTGCTTTCCACGTCCTCTCCGCTGGATGTGCACATGTATAAACCCTCATCCCACCAGGCCTAATCTGACATCACCTTCACCATGAAATTTGATTCCACAGCAGGGAGACCCCTCTCCTGGCTCTTGTGGCCTCTGCCTGGGGGCACCTGGCTCACTCCCCAGTGGGACTGTGGCTTCCTGAGAACAAGGGCTGCTTCTGAGTCATGCTGCCTTCCCTCAGGGCCCAGCAGATTCAATAAAGCTTTGCTAAATGAAGGCATCACAGGCAGAAATGACCCAAGCAGACAGAATGCCCATGCCCCCTCACAAAGCCAGTGGCTTCGCCCTTCCAGGCCAGAGGCCTAGGGGTGGGCAGACTGAAGCAGTGAACACAGCCCACCCGCCTGATCCGGCAGGTGCCCCCCAGGGCTCCCACCTTTGCCAAGGGTCTGTTGGGGCATCTGGGGAGCAGAAGACTGGCACAGATAAATGAATTCAGAGCCACAAACACAGATGTGCTGGGGTGCCCGGCTCTGTGCAGGCACTGACACAAGGGCTAAAGGAACTGGGCTTTCCTGCCCTCAAAGAGCTCCCATCTGACGGCATATGAGAAGAAAAGGCTTTAAATGGGGTCATCTTTGGCATGCCAGGGATACATACCCAAGCCATCCTACCAACCAGACCCTGAAAACCAAGGAAAGGAGGAAGCTTGGGCACGCTGAGGTCACAGCTGGCCTTGGGGTAGCCCCTGGGGTCCCTGACAGTGCCCCTGCCCAGCATCCCCAGTCCAAGCCCTTCTAGTCTAAGCCCACCAGGAATGGGCCCCAGGCCTGCAGAGGCCAGAACCTCGAGTGGGAGTTTCTGGGATACAGCCAGCCAACCCCAGGGAGCCCCAGAAACGCCCTCTCCAGACCTCAGCAGGGCTTCTTTCCATGGGGTGCCACTCAAGGCACCTGAACCCCTCCCTCTGTGCTCACTGTCTCTGACCCATCCTCCCCCTGACCACCTGTCTGAACAAGAGCCCCACTCAGCCCTCTGCACTGAGGGCCCTGCCCCCCAGCTAGGCTGGAGGCCACCCTGGCCTCTTCACTGTGGGAGCAGACCTTTCTCCCAGACACCCGCCTTGGGCATCCAGGTGCATGCTGAGTGGGAGGGGTGCTACCGGTTCATGTAATGTCAGAGCCCAAGGGGGCCTCCAGAAGGCTCCTCCCACCTTGTCTATAAATTCGGAAACTGAGGCATGAGAGAGGAGATGGCACTCCCCACCTCGCAACTGAAGTCCTCATTTCTCGAGAACATTTCCTGGGTGGCTCCCAGCCCAAGGTCACGCAGAGAAGGAGAGGCAGTTCCCGCGTGGAAGAGAGGTACTCAGTTCCCGACTCATCGCTCCACACGGGCCGGGCTAGGCAATACGAACCCTGCCCTCTCCTCCTCCAACGTCCATAGCAGGCACGGCGTGCACCCCAGCGAGATGGTCCACGCCCTGATCCACCCCCCAAAAAAGGCCACATTAAACCCCGGCTCCGTCCCCACGGTCCAGTCCGCCCTGGTGGCCGCGCACAATCCAAGCCGTTAGCTGCATAGCCGCGGCCTGGAGGTCACAGCAATCGGGGCGGGAAGGGGGGCGCACGAACCGGGGGCCCCAGGAAACCAGGGCTCCGGGAGCCGGAGCGGCGTCTCCCGCGAGCGCCAGGGCTCCCGCCCGCCCCGGGCCCGGGAAGGAGGAGCGGCGGCAGCGGGCCCCGCAGGCAGGACAGCTCCTCGCCCACCGCCGCGCCGCCGCCAGGGGCCCGTTGGGGTCGGGGTCGGTCCAGGCGCGCCGCCCTTGCCCACACCCCCACCCCAGCCTGGCGGAGCCGCCGGCCAGTCCGTCCTTACCCAAGACACGACGCGCAGGATGGTGTGCGGCTGCCGGACCAGGGTGTAGGGGTCGAAGGCGCCCCCGGCTTTGCCCGCTCCGTACGCACCCCCTTCCATCGTGGCTGCACCCGCGCGGTGCCCCCC